>NC_137073.1:41417767-42095267 GCF_951640355.1 Cnephaeus nilssonii
TAGCAGAAATCTATGAAATTAAAATAATAATAATAGGAAGTCAAAGAAACCAAAGGCTGGTTCTTTGAAAAGATAAATAAGTTTGATAAACCTCCAGCAAAGTTTACTAAGAAAGAAAGAGAGATGCACAAATTACTAATATCAGAAATGAAAAAGAGGATGTCAATACAGTTCTCCTTGGCATTAAAAAGATAATAAAAAATATTATGAACAATCTATGGCCACAAATTTGGTCATCTAGAGGAAATGGATTTATTCTTTGAAGATACAATCTGTCAAAACTGACACACACAAAAATAGGGACTATGAATAGGTCTGTATCTATTAAAGAAATTAAATAAATCAATAATAACCTTCCAAAAGCGAGAACACCCAGCTAGGTTTGCTGGTAAATTTTACCAAATATTTAAGGAAGAAATATCAATTCTTTACAATCTCTTTCAGAATAGAAGCAGAGGGAATACTTCCTAATTCATTTTAAAAGGCCAGCATTATCCTAATACCAAGCCAGACAAAAACATTAAAAAAAAAAAACAGACAATATCTCTCATGAACAGAGATGTAAAAATCCTCAACCAAAAATCAGCAAATAAAATCCCAAAATGTAGAAAAAGAATTATACACCACAACCAAGTGAGAATTGCCTCATGTATGAAAGCTTGGTTAAAAATTCCAAAATCAATTCATATAACCCTTCACATAAGCAGGCTAATTAAAGAAGAAAACTTATGAGATACTATCAATAGATGCAAAAAAAAAGCATTTGACAAAATTCAACAAACATTATTATAAAAACTCCCAGCAAACTAGTAACAGAAGGGAACTTCCTCAACGGAATCAAGAACATAAAATCAAAACCAAAAAACTTACAGCTGATATCATACTTACTGGTAAAAAACTAGAAGTTTCCCCACTCACATCAGGACAGAGGCAAGGATATCTCTCTCATTATTCCATTTTAACACTCTACAGGAAGTCTTAGCTAATGAAAAATAAATAAATAAATAAAATAAAAAGCATACAGATATGGAAGGAAGAATGACATAGTCTTTATTTACAGATGATCTTATATGTAGAAAATCCCTAAGAGTCAACAACAACAAAAAACCCTCTGGAAACTAATAAGAACTAGCAAAGTTTTAGGATAAAAGGTTAACACACAGAAATTATTCACTTTCCTTTCTACCAGCAATGAACAAGTGGAAATTAAAAACACAAGCCCTAGCTGGTTTTGCTCAGTGGATAGAACATCGGCCTGCGGACTGAAGGGTCCTGGGTTTGATTCTGTCAAGGGAAGATGCCCGGGTTGTGGACTCAATCCCCAGTAAGGGGCATGCAGGAGGCAGCCGGTCAATGATTCTCTCTCTTCATTGATGTTTCTATCTCTCTCTCCATCTCCCTTCCTCTCTAAAATCAATAAAACTATATTAAAAAACAACAGCAAAACACACACACAATACTAATAGTGTGGTGAAGGTCTAGGAGTGGTGTGTTCAGTGTGGAGGGTGTCAATGGAGGGGAGAGGGGGAACGGTCATCTGTAATACTTTCAACAATAAAGATAAATTTTTTAAAAACACAGTACTATTTACATTTTCACCCCCTGAAATGAGAACTTGTGTATAAATCCAAAATATGTAAAGATCTATATGAAGAAAACTGCAAAGCCCTTATGAGAGAAATCAAAGAACTAAATAAATGGAGAGATATTTCATTTCATGAAAAATCATAGATTTCATGGATAGGAAAACCTAAAGTTTTCAAGATGTCAAGTCTTCATAATTTTATCTATAGATTCAATGAAATATAAATCAAAATTCTATCAAGTTATTTTGTGGTTATCAGCAAATTATTTCTGAAGTTTATGTGGAGAAGTAGAAGATTCATAATATCATATTTACTATAAAGCTATAGTAATCAAGACAATGTGGTAAAAGAATGGATAAATAGATTATGGAACCCAACAGAGAACCCAGAAATAAAGCCACAATTGTTCTTTGACAAAGAAGCAAAGGCCATATAATAGAGGAAATTTCAACAAGTGATGCTGGGCCAACCTGACATCCACATGCAAAAGACACTGGGCTCTACATAAAGTTCTTTGCATCTATCATCTCATTTAATCCTCAAAACAAACTTAGGATATCAATTCTATTATATCCCTATTTTAAACTTACATAACTGAGGTGAAGAATTAAGGAACTTTACTAAATTAATACAGATTAAGTTGAGGAACTGAAATTCAAACCCAGGCAGACTGATTCCATCTACTAGTGCTTATGCCCTAATTCAACATTTAAATGCACCTAGTCTTTAACGCAGTAATAGCAATTCTAAGAGAACTCATGGACCACAGTGTGGTGATTGAGGGGGGTGGAGAAGGGGTGGAAGTGGAAGATGGCATAGAGGGGATAAATGGTGATGGAAAAAGCAAAATGATATTTTTTTTAAAAAAGAGAGAGAAAGAGATTAAAGCATAACTGAAAAGGGGAAGAGCTATGAACAAAGATATTGATTAAAGCATTATTTATATTAGTAAAACCTGAAAACAACTTACATGTCCATTAATATGGGATTGGTTACATAGATTTGGTTAATATATACATTGTAATATTGTACAGCTTTTTAAAACAATGGTATAGATATTTAATGAAAAATATAAACATAATTTTATTTAAGTTACAAAGTTTATTATGATCTAATTTATATGAAATTTCAGACCTATATTATAGGTGTATATATATGCATGGTGAGATGTTCAAAAACATATTCATTAAAATTTTATTAGCATGAATACAGCTGATTAACTTTCTTTGAAATATTTGGATTTTTGAAAATTTTACAATATATCTTTAATTAAAGCATTAACAGCATGAATTTTGGAGTAAGAGTTCAGTTCATATTACAGCTTGTGTTGGCGAGTTTTATAATCTCTCTAAACTCGGATTTACTTATAAAATAGAGAATATAACACCAAACACAGACCTGTTTTGAGGAATAAATCAGATAATATCTATGAAGTGCTAATACAGTGTTCAATAAATGAGTTCAATAAATGGTAAATCAATTTCCTAGAATAGCTTTTCACACACTCCAGTCAAATTTCCAAATGAAACTTGAACAGCTAAGTCCATAAAAACTTCCAACATCCTGGAATCCTTCACACAAAGGTCAAGTAAAGGTCACACTGGCCCGGCTATATCTTGCCCAGTAGGTTTAAAATCTCCACATGCAGACCAAAGCACACCAAAGTACACATCACACCTGTCTGAAACAGAGTCCCCTGGGCCAGTGGCCCGGAGCAACACGCTAACAAGTACATATTTGGCTCACCTGTTTCTGTATGTAGTCTACTCTAGCTGAGCAATCTGTGCTCCAGGCCACTGTAAGTCACCTAAAACACCCACATGGCAAGTGTGCCAAATAATGAAGTTTCCAGAGCATGCAAATTTAGCAATTTTAACAAGCACCAGCAGATCCTATTTCTTAGTAACTCGATGCAGTGTTAGAAGACAGCCGCGCCATGAAAGAGAGAAATTCAGACAGTGCCTAAATAGATTAGGAGCAGTAGCAGAGCTGTGCTCGTCTCTCTCCTTAGTCAAAAATCCCCATTAAAATAAATGAGCCTGCTCATTTGAGAAGGAAGAAAAAAAGGTTTGAGGCCCCGAGTTAGAAGAGCAGTTCAGTTCCAGCTCATCAAAAGGGGCAGAAATCCTTCTGCTGTAACACCCACAGCTGCAGATCAGATTCAACCCAGCTCTCCTTATTCATGTTCTTAGTAAATGTATTCTGTCCATCTGTGTTCAAGCTCATCTTTTCCATTGGGAAACACAATTTATCTTTTCATGTATGAAATAATTAAATTTGTTTATCTCTGGCGAAGGCCACGCTGAGTTGAAAGCAGAGTATAAAGGTTTTAGTTGGTGTTTGGTGGCCAACTAGTAAATTTAAAATTCTCCTCGTCCCCTGAACATTCTAGCTGTCCCTTGCTGTTCCTTTATTTCCAATTCTAAAGCTTCCGGGTGCTGTTCCCATCATTTGGTGCACCACGTAAGGTCTGCTTGCAGGGTAAGAACATGTGGAGAAATTATGTGTTTTTGTCACACCCTATTAAACGGTATTCAAAACACAATGCCCCAGAAACTAAATTGATTGTAGGTTTTATAACCCTTTTCAGGGTAATGGAAACAATTCGGGACCATGAAAGAAAGCATACCTCGCGCAGCTGTGGGGAATCTTAGACGGCTCGGCTCAGCAGTCCTGTCCTGGCTTTGGGAGTTCAGTTGGATTCCATTCGTCTAGATCTTTGACAGATCTTTTCAGATTAATGGCTACAAAGTGTTCCACATTTCTTGGAAAATCAGTGTTTCTTTTGACTGATGCTGAATTGTGTTTGAGGCTGGGAAATGTCAACAGGTATGAAGACAGTTTCAAGCTGCTGTGATAGTAACACATATGTAATATGTCTATGTTCCTTTTATGTACCCAGCCCCAGCATATGGTCAAAACCCAAAAACAGAAAGCACGGAGTTAAGAGAAACACTATTTTCACATTCCTCCTAAGTGTCCTATGGTGGTTGTGACTCTTCCCACAGGGATATAAGGAACTAAGAAAGCTGCAAGCCCGTGTCTCCATTGCAATGAAATCACAGGGCTCTTTCAATATTCTTAAAAAATAAAAAGGAACGTGTCCTCTCTCAGGTTGACCAGTAACCCCCAACTTCTGGGCTGCCTGGTGAAGCGATGCCTTGATCCTGTCAGCTGTCATAAGCGATCACTCACTCAGTCATTACCTGCACTGCATGCTGCCCCATCAGAAAAACATCTGTGAACATTATTTGACAAATTGATCGCTAAATGAGCCATTAGCTGAAGGGGCTTTCGGATTGCCTCTAGGAAGCCAGGGTGGCTGCAGAAGAAAAATGCTTACAGATGCAAAGCAGCGGCTAGAAAGGGAGAAAGAACTCTTGTGTCCGTGCTCCTGGGAGGGGGAGGGGAAGGGAAGCAGGCAGAGAGGTGGCAATAAACCATGTTCTGCAAGAAAACCCACCTTCTCGAAAGGAAGCTGTTTATTAGAAGCAGTAGTAAAACTGCTTAATTCCCCCAGTGCCTCCAGGGAGAAATCTAAGCCTTTGTGAACTGAAGGAGAATGTAGCTAGCAGTGTGCTTGTCAAGAAGAGAAAGCTAGGAAAACAACCTTAGTCGTTTTGCCATCCCAGCTTGCCAAGGGCTGACAGGTGTGCAGTTTACTATTGTTCTGACAGGACAGCCAGATTCCACAGTTTAGTCTTCTCTCCTCCCGTGTGTGGGAGAAAACAGCTGTCTCCCTGGCTCAGGGTACAAGGAGGGGGAGGAAGACAGAGAGAGAAAGAGAGAGAGATTGGGGGTTGGGGGATAGGGAGACAGATTCTTCTATCCTCAGTTGCAAAGATTTGATTGATTGATTGATCACTGAAAACACATGGTCTTCCCGAGAAACGCATTATATCTGGGTAGTTTCCCCACAGTGGCTCAAAAAATAGCCCATAAACAATATATTGCAACTTAAAGGTAAGTAAACGCAAAAAGATGCCTCGGTTAAATCATGTGAGACCAATAAGAAGTTATCACATAGTCTGTACGGAAATGCCTTTGCTAAATCCTGCCAGTTTCACATTGCTGACAGGTGTTTGTGATTTAAAAAACAAAACAAAAAAAAAAAAGTAGGTTATTTTGATCCAGAACAGTGTGTTTCCCTGCCTCGCATGGAATGGAAACTATGGTGCCATATTCCCTTGGGAAGAGAAGCAGCAGCCCACAGGGCTCACAGTGCCAGAGGCAGTAGCTGGGAGGCTTTTAGAGGTAGGACGAAGTTTCCTTGTGGGTGGAGGTATTTATTCATGGCCCTTGGGACAGGCTGATGCAGTTGAAAAGAACCAGACATCTGTGCTGAGCCCAGGGCTCTCTGGATTGAAAATTTGGTGAGTACCAATAAAATCTGTGCTGCTTATATTTACAAGGGAGAAAATGTGTCTATTACATACGTGAAACCTGAGACATGTTGGCTCTCTCCCAAAAGCCCAGATATTTTTCTAATAAAATAAGCAGTGAACTTCAAACAACTCTAAACTCATGACATAATGGTACAATCACATACATAACCCCTTAGGCTTACACTGCAACACACTAACCCAATTCTGTAATAATGACATAAGCCAGAGGGATTGAATTACCCACCAAAACAAGCCAATTTCAAGTTAAGAGCAGAGTGTCCTCCATCCGAGGGCCTGTGTTAGGGGCAACAAAGTTTAATCCACTTACTTCCTTTACCAAACCGAGACATTACAATTCACATGCTTGATAAATATATTCTTAAGCGTTCACATACTTTTTCTCGGGGTCCTGAAACGGGCTGACAATGGTCCTTCCTTCCGCCGCCGTGCATGCAGACAGGCCTCAACTGGCTCTTTATAGCCTTGCTTTTCAAGCCAATAAAGCACCAGGTGCAATGAGAGAAAGAAGGCGTGAGGGATGTGGGACAGCGATGAGCAAATCCTTTTTCTGTTGTAGAAATAACTTTTTAGGCGGAAGACGGAGCTGCCATGACAGCCAACCAAAACTTGCGCTAAGTCCCTGTCCCTCTAAACGCTCTGCTTGACCAGAAACCCAGTGTATCTAGCCAGTCAATCCCCGAATGCCAGGCCCACTCAGGCCTTCTCTCCCCAAACAAGGTTGGCTTCCTGACCCCAGCCAATCATGTCTCTTCTTTGTTCTTTATTCTTTACCCACCTTCTGCCCCATCCTGCAGTTTCCTGAAAGACTGTCCACTTCATGAAGGATTAAAGTTTGTTTGCAACACCTAAACTGTCTTCCTTACTTTTTAACACTGTGAGTCACTTACTTATTCTAGGTCACCCTTTAACCCTGGGGGAATTGTTTTCCTGGTGAAAAAGGAGAGAAAATGTGTCCATGTAATGTCTTCTCAGATGGAACTATTAGGAGATTAAATAATAAAAAATAATAAATTGGGATAAATGCTAAATAAGCCATTGAATGATATGCAATAACCTTTTAAATGGAAGCATTTTACATGCTTTTAAACATAATGACCCTCTGTTTTGGGCCAAGATGGAGTGACAGGTTTACCTTCTGTTAAAATTTACACAAAATGGAGACTGGGCTTGAGAATTCCTGGGGCAGACAAAACCTACCTTATTTCATGAACATCGTGAAACTTAGGTTTTTTCCCTAGTAAATGCCTCTAACGATCATAAAAGTAACTTAAATTGTCTTCCTAAAAGTGATATGAGATCCTCCCTTTCAACCCATCCCCTGCCATTTGGAAACCCCCATTTAACAGCTAGCCATGGTGAAGGGTAAGCAACTTCATTTTCACCTTTAAGTCTTCCTGCAATGCCATGCCCCTGAGCTTCAGACCATTCTTTCCATTTGAAGGCTCCCAATTTGCAAACTGTTCTTATATGCACACAAACTCTTAATAAAGACTATTGATTTGGTGGTTTTAGTTTAGCTATTTCTAAATTTTTGACAGTTTATGTTATCAGAAGTAGGGTCAAAAGAAATTCCCCCCAAAGATTCTGTGAGCAACCAGGTGCTGATGGTGCCAAGAGTCTATTGGGCTCATGTGTTCCCACCAACTCCAGAGTTTGAACATCTCTTTTGGATCCCAGCTAACTTTATTGTGTATTAGAGGCCCGCTGCATGAATTCGTGCATGGGTGGGGTCCAGCTGGCCCGCCCCGATCAGGTCCGATCAGGCTGGCTGGCGGGAGGGACATAGGAGGTTGGCTGACCCTGCCCCCAATCAGGATGGAGGAGTCAATTGGGGGTAGGGCCAGCTGGGGAGAGGGACCGTGGGCAGTTGGTTGGCCTTGACCCCTGGTTGAACTCCCAGTTGAACTCCTGGTTGAGGGGACAATTTGCATATTAGCCTTTTATTATATAGGATAGTTGTATTTTGTTTGTGACATTTCTTGTTAAGTCACCCTATTCTGTTCAAAAGAATAAAAAAACATGATTCCCTGTGTTTTAGAATAGTTATTAAGATACAGGGTCCTTGCCCGACCAATGTAGTTCGATGGTTGAGCCTCAACCTATGAACCAGGAGGTCATGGTTTGATTCCCAGTCAGGGCACAGGCTTAATCCCCAGTAGGGGGCGTTCAGGAGGCAGCTGATCAATTATTCTCTTTCATCATTAATGTTTCTATCTCTCCCTCTTCCTTCCTCTCTGAAATCAATAAAAATATATTTTTTTTAAAAAACACAGACACAACACAAAGATACAGAGTCCCTCATATGTCTTAGGAAATCTAAAGGCAAAGATGGGTTCTACCTAACCTAAAACTCTCCACCTTCATCCACGACTGCAATATATATATATATATATATATATATATATATATATATATATATATATATATATATATAATCTCCACTTTAAGGGGCACCCTTGAGGAGACAGGATATCAAACCTTTAGAGACAATGGAACACATTCTTAGGTATGCAGAAGCTTCTAAAAGACAAAATGACTGCAAAATAGTTTATCCAAAAGAATCCCCGCAGCATGCAGCTAACCGTCACTTAGTCCACCTCCCAGGAACATCATTTGGATCCAGCTATTCTTTTGAGTTTTGTATTATTTTATCTGACACACATAGATAAATTTTTTCAATGAAAGCTATAAGATCTCTGTTTGTGTCTATCTATATGCTTATGTCTATCTGTGCTTGTATGTATATTATGTATATGTGATCTTTTTAGATATCTATTTAACTGGCTTAAGGAAAAATAAGCACTTATATAAATTAAGTATTCCTAAAACTTTCAGAAATATGGCAAGTAACCCAAATGTTTTTCAGGTTCACATGATCTGAGATAAACTTGGATGAATAAAGCTAGTTTAAGTTTGATAATTTAATAAAAGCAGGCATGTCTTTGTCAACATTATATGTAATGCAAACGTACAATTTTTTCCTACCTGGGTTTACTATTCAAATAAGCTCATGCTATCTCTATATTATATAATTTGTCAATAAGAAAAATCATTTAAAATGACAGCTGTTTGATATCTAATCTAAGCATAGTTGTTAAAAACAAGTAATTTAAGTAGATATATATATAAGTTGATACTAAGTTAAACTAAATAATGGATGTTGAATATCCAGATCATTTCTAAATAAGAAAATATACTGAGAAAATTGCTGAACACAGGTTTATTTACTTTTGGCTTTTTAACTTTTACAGAAAGACAAGAGATATTTGGGTTTATTAATAAATACTAGAGGCCCGGTGCATGAAAATTCATGCACTGGAGTGGGGGTCCGTCAGCCCAGCCTGCCCCCTCTCACAGTCTGGGAGCCCTCAGGGGCAGGAGGCGACCTGGCAATCAGGGGAAGGTGATACCCCATCACACCTCTGCTACTGCCACTGCTGGCAGCACAAGCCTCTACCGGCCCTGGTTACCTGTGCCTCGAGCCAGCCCTGGGTGGCTGGGCAGCCCACATCTGAGGCTTGCCTGCGCCTTGGGCGTTGGCTGGGCAGCTGCCATCCGAAGCTTGCCTGTGCCTCAGGCTAGCCCTGGGTGGCTGGGGGGCTGAGGGGACTGCGGGACTCTGGAGGCAGGTGCGTGGCAAGGCCGGGCCTGCCTAGGGGTGGGCCCGGCCTTGCCGCATGCCTGCCGCCCCAGCGGGGCTGAGGGGACTGGGCACCGCCATATTGTGGCTGTGGGCACCACCATCTTTGAGGGCGTGACAGTCAATGAGCATATTCCCTCCTTATTGGCTGTGGGCACCGCCCATCTTTGAGGGTGTGGAAGCAATTAGCATATTCCCTACTTATTGGCTGTGGGCACCACCATCTTTGCGATGGTGTGATGGTCAATTAGCATATTCCCTCTTTATTAGATAGGATGTTTTTGCCACGTTAAAAAATTGTCCTATGATAAACATCTCTAAAAATTACAAATTTTATAATTATATATTTATGAATTTGTTAACCTCCTATGGGATGCTAAAATATGATAGTTCACAATTGCTAGCTTCCTACTTTTCACCAGAAAGTAAGGTTACTAGTAGTTAAAATTAATGATCAATATGTAGAAATAAAACTACTAGAGCTGGCTGATATGGCTCAATGGTTGAGCATTGACCTATGAACTAGGAAGTGACGGTTCAATTCCCAGTCAGGTTGCAGGCTCCATCCCCAGTAAGGGGCATGCAGGAGGCAGCCAACCAATTATTCTCTCTCATCATTGATGTTTCTATCTCTCTCTCCTTCCCCCTTTCCTCTCTGGAATCAATAAAAATATATTTAAAAAACAATATTTTGGCTATACCAGGGATTAACAAAGCAATGTTGGCAAGCTGCTCTGGGATCCTAAGCTTTTTTGAAAAATCTTATTTATAATATGATTTCATTGGGAAAATACATCTGTAACAGAGAGTGAGAAAGCAGTACAACACATCAAGAGCCTCTTACCTCCATGCACCTCCTCCCACTATAAATCTAGTAGCTACTAGCCACCCAGCATCCATCCAAAAAGAACTATGATGCCAACCCCATCTTAGCCTACCCAACAGCGAGGAAGATCCGTGAGCTGGAAGCAGAACTGTTTCTCCACATCTCTCTTCTTGTTCACACCTCTAAAACATATTCCTTTCCCCAGTTACAGGTGGGCTAGCTCGGTCATTTTATACACAGTCCTTTTATGTGCAGGTCAGATATTTGAAACTCAGATTTACATTGAAATGCATCTCAAGCTAAGCTGGATTTCAAAATATATAGGGCATGTCAATTCCCTCCGAGGGCTTTTCTAATGATCAGCTCACAACACTGAAGACCGTTGAAGACCATGCCCAACTTCAGAGGCCTATATGAAGCTCTGGTGAGTCTTTGAGATGCCAGCTTCTGGCTTCCCTTTTATCCTCCCCCAGTGTCATCACTCGGGACCCCTAGGAGTTCATATCTAGTCAACTAAAGACACTTTTCACACCATCTTCCTAAGAAACACTCAGACTCCATTATGCTCTGACAGAACCAGAGACTGGACGGATTTGAAAAATCCATGGAGGAAGGGACCTTAAGCCAAGGAATAGAGGTGCCCCTGGAAGCTGGAAAAGGCAAGGAACCCCGTTCTCCCGCAGAGCCACCAGAAGCAGCCAATCCTGCTGCACCTCTGACAGCCCGGTGAAACTGAGCTCAGACTTCTGACTTCCAGAACCGTAAGAGAATAGCTTCCCAGTGCTGTAAGCCATTGAGTGCGTGGTGGTTTGTTACAGCAACAATAGAAACCGAATATGCCATATTTATGGAACCAAAGCTGCTTCTCCATGGAGAGGAGCATGAAAATCTCCTGGGGAGGGGGTGTTCCTCCTCAAACACATAGATTAAGGTCATTCAAAAGCTATTTTACACACAGCCTTCCCTCCTGAGGACTTACCTTAAATTGGAGATAAAATATCACGGGAAGGAAAAAATAGCATTTGTAAATTTTTAAAATTATATCTTATCCTAAAGATATTTGTCATGGCCATAGACAGTCTTTGCAGGGCAATTGGCCTTTAAATAGAGAAAATAATGATCCAAGTTTCAGGTTCCTGCATTAGGGTTTATTACATGCAATGTCTGGGTTATATTAAACTCCTGGAAATCAGGGTTTATAATGGAATGGCTGACAGACCCTTAACTTTAATAGCCTTTCCAAGTACTGCAATAGTGAGCATTACTTTTTAATGTCATAAAATGATGGTTAAAACACTACAGAATTTTCTCAAGACAGATAAGCAGGTGTTCAAGAGAGCAGAACTATTTAAACTCCATTGATTTATGGCCTATCTTATATTGAAGGCCAAAAGTTTTATTGAATTCTCACCGTAGATACTCTGAACTTAAATTTCCAAAATAGTAGGACTATTTCAGGGTTCCCCATATATATTAATTTCTTCATTTTAACACTGGTGCTCCTGTATTTTTAAAGTTACTAGCATAATGAAATGGAAGCCATAGTCAAAACTGTAACTTAGTTGGTCCGACGGTTGTGGGTTATTGTTAAGCTGATTAACAAAACTGTAACTTAGTCTATATTTTCTTTTTTTATTGGCTGACTTTTCAAAGTACATTTTGTGTGATAAAAAACCAATAAGTAGCTATCAAATGATATAATCTAGGAAAACAAGCTCCCAACTAATCATGTAAGCTGCACAATATCTCTGTCAGTCTGTGGAACTGTGAATACGACATAACTTCTTAGTGTGAAGAAATGTCAAAGCACTTATCATAACCCCTTCACTCTCCAGTTGCTTTCAACCCACCCCTAACCCAGTACCTCCAATCTTTACGCTGCCTGGCCAAAAGCAGAGTGGCCATCAGAAAAGCCCCAATAAGCTATCCAACAGTGTATATGATCTCTTAGCATTTCTGGTTTACATAAAAATCAATAATCTTGTAACTGCAGGACCAAACCCTAATGATTTAGTGAAACTGATGTTTAGTGTGGAATAAAATAGAAATACCATTAGCTCTCAACATCAAATAACTGTAGAGAAAGCTAGAAGCAAAATCAGTATTAATGCTCAGACATGTGGATACCAAAGGACCTGATATCCAAGCCTTTAGCACAGACTGTAACAGCCATGAATTCTATTCATTGTGAAAGGAGTGCTTGGAGGCCAGTGAGGCAGCACATGAATAGACGCAAGGCTTACAGTGCATTAACTTCTTTGCTTTCCTCTCTACATCCCTAGGACCAGATAACAAAATAGTCAAACCTAGAAAATAAAAGAGTGTAAGAACCATACTGAGAATAATGTGACAACACATGCTCAAAAATTTAAAACCTAGCCAGTAGCAGTTCAGGGAACTTTAGACCACACTCAGTTAAATTAACATATCTAGATAACTTTTACCCAGGTGAACAATTTTGTTACAATCCAAGAAAATTCCCAGAGACATGTCCCTTTAAACATAGATATCAATATAAAAGTTTTTAAATGACGGGTTTAATGCCGCAGTATACGTTGATATGCTTTTGACAAATCATTTATATTGCTGTGCTTCACTAAAATTTATCATGGTTCATTCAATTCCAAATACCAAGCAATCAGATTGAAAGGGAAGCCTCAATGTTTTAATAAATAAGAGAAGCTGCACAAAACTGTATTAAGATTTTCCTTGGTCAGATCTATAAAACATAAATATTGTTAATTTATACAAAGTATTATTTTCATTGCTTATAAGATTGTGTTTCAGGTTTGTTTAAAAACATCCAATCAGGAGCATAATCAAAATGAACTTTTCTCCCATAAAAATAGCCAGTTATGTGATCAAATTCACCTCAGCTTATTTTCCCACCTGCTTTGTCAAGTAAAGGAATGCTTACAGAGCAGGGAGAAGACTAAAGGTAAGAGCAGCTGGAACTGTGGGTGTCTTTTTTATTTTCATTTAAGTATACTTGGTATACAATCTCATATTGGTTATATTAGTTTCAGGTGTACAATATAGTGATTTGACCTTTTTATAACTTCCAACTAGAGGCCCAGTGCATAGGGTCCCTAGGCTTGGCCGGTGATCAGGGCCGATCTGTGAGGCAACCGTTGGGGCGATCAGGGCCCCTGCTCACACCCAACTTGGCCTGGCGCCACCCACTCACCGGCCCTGCCCCCCACCGCCACTGCCGGTCGCTGTCTTTGGGGCGACTGGTGGGGTGATTGGGGCCCCTGCTCACACCTGCCTTGGCCTGGTGCTGCCTGCTCACCTGCTCCACCATCACACTGAGGTCCTGCTCTCATTGGGGCCCATCAGGGCTGGCAGTGCCTCCACTGCCGCCACTGCCAGCACCGCGTCCCTGATGCCCACCACCTTCTGCACTGCCCCCTGGTGATCAGCGCATGTCTAACTCAGGGTCAATTTGCATATTAGCCTTTTATTAAATAGAACTAGTGGCCCAGTGCACGAAATGTGTGCATAAAGGGGGCATTCCCTCAGCCCAGCTTGCACCCTCTCCAATCGGGGACCGCTTGGGGGATGTCCAACTGCTGGTTAGGGCCTCTAGCAATCTGGGACTGCTGGCTCCTAACCGCTCACCTGCCTGCCTGATCACCCCTAACTGACTCTGCCTGATTGCCCCTAACCCCTCTGCCTGCCTGCCTCACCACCACTAACCTCTCTGCCTGCCTGCCTGCCTGATCATCCCTAACTACCTCTGCCTGCCTGCCTGATTGCCCCTAACTGCCCTCCCCTGCTGGCCTGATCTCGCCCCCAACTGCCTATGCCTGCCTGATCACCCCTAACTGCCTCCCCTGCCGGCCTGGTTCCCCCAACTGCCCTCCCCTGCCGACCTGATCTCCCCCCAACTGCCCTCCCCTGCAGGCCTGATCTCACTCCCAACTGCCCTCCCCTGCCAGCCAATTTGGTTCTGATTGGTTGGTTTCTATGCCAGTCAGCGTCAAAAGCTCTGCCTCCTAGGCAACCATTGGCTCCTGGCACTTCACCCAGATTTGGTTCTGACTGGCCGGTTTCTATGCCACCAGTGTCTCCAGGCCTATCTCCGGGCCTGATCAGAGAGGTGAGGCTGATCAGCAGCCCCTGTGGAGGCCCGGAGAGAAAGAGAGAGGCAATGGCTGATCAACAGCTGCCACGGAGGCTGCGAATCAGACCCTGCCTCTCTCTTTGGGCCTCTCTCTGGGCCTGATCCGCAGCGCCCCCAGCAGTCAGTGCTGGGTTGCTGTGCCCGCACCGGTGGCAGTCAGTGCTGGGTCACCACGGCAACCCAACACTGACTGCAGGACTGACTTCCAGTATTTGGTTGAGCCTTCGGTTGGTCGTTATGGACCCTGGGTTTTTATATATTAGAATGTGATCACCCAACTGACTCTAGTAATTATCTGTCACCATGCAAACTTATTACAATAGTATTGACTATATTCCTCTTGCCCTTTTATATATATATCCGCCATCCTCTCCCTTCTGGTAACCATCCCTTTAGTCTCTATTCCTGTGAGACTGTTTTTGTTTAATTTTGTTTTAGATTCTACATATAAGTGAAAGTATATGATATTTGTCTTTCTCTGCCTGACTTATTTCACTTAGCATAATACCCTCTAGACCCATCCATATTGTTGCAAATGGCAAGATTTCATTTTTTATTGATGCATAATATTCCATCACACACACACACACACACACACACACACACACACACACACACACACAACATCTTCTTTATCCATTTATCTATTGATGGACACTTAGGTTGCTTCCATATCTTGGCTATTATAAGTAAGTAGAGGCCCGGTGCATGAAATTCGTGCATAGGGGGGGGTGTCCCTCAGCCCAGCCTGCACACTCTCCAATCTGGGACCCCTTGAGGGATCTCCAACTGCCCATTTAGGCCTGATCCCAGTAGGATCAGGCCTAAACGGGCAGTCGGACATTGCTCTCACAATTCAGGACTGCTGGCTCCCAACTGCTCGCTTGCCTGCCTTCCTGATTGCCCCTAACCGCTTCTGCCTGCCAGCCTAATCACCCCCTAACCACTCCCCTGCCAGCCTGATTGATGCCTAACTGCTCCCCTGCCAGCCTGTTTGCCTCTAACTGCCCTCCCCTGCAGGCCTGGTCACCCCTAACTGCCCTCCCCTGCAGGCCTAGTCCCCCCAACTGCCCTCCCTTGCAGGCCTGGGTCCCCCCCAACTGCCCTTCCCTGCAGGCTTGATCACCCCCAACTGCCCTCCCTTGCAGGCCTGGTCCCTCCCAACTGCCCTCCCCTGCTGGCCTGATCGCCCACAACTGCCCTCCCTTGCAGACCCGGTCCCTCCCAACTGTCCTCCCCTGCTGGCCATCTTGTGGTGGCCATCTTGTGTCCACATGGGGTCAGTCATCTTTGACCACATGGGGGCATCCATTTTGTGTGTTGGAGTGATGGTCAATTTGCATATTACTCTTTTATTAGATAGAAATCTGCAATAAACATAGTGCTGCATATACCATTTCAAATTAGTGTTTTTGTTTTCTTTGGAAAATACCCAGAAGTGGAATTGCTGGGTAGTATGATATATTTATTTTTAATTTTTTGAGGAATTACCAGACCGTTTTCCATAAGGGCTGCACCAGTTTGCAGAAGATGTGGAGAAAAGAGAACCCTTGTACACTGTTAGTGGGACTGCAAGTATGCAACAAAGATGATTTTTCTTCTTTGGTATCCTTACCTAATATATTGTACATAGAAAGACAGATAGACAGATAGACAGGCATATATAAATGTTGTTATAAACTGTGGCTGTTATTTGAATCAATTGCTGAGAAAAACTACAGTATTCCTTAAGACAGACAACAATTTTTTTAGGAAGCTACCTAACAGCCTGCTGGCATTTGAAATATGAGCCCACTATACAGATAGACATTTAGAAAAGGAAAATTTAAATTATTCTGTGTAGTGAAGTAATAGAGAATTTGTAGTTATTCACCAGTGCTTTGAGAAAGGAATTGGGATCCTGGAAAAGGAAAAGGAAAGATATATCAAGGAGGAAACCCCACCACATGGCAGATTATACAGAGGGCCATGATTGTGCAGGAATTGTTGATAAACTTTCAAAAATAATGTTATGATCGAAAGATGTTTCCTGTCTATGTGGTATGGCCTCTCTACTATTCCCTAAACCTTTAGCAAAAGACTATTTTAAGTAGGGCCACTGGCAAAGTGAGCTGAGTGAGGCCCAAGGAGGAGCAGCAGTGATGGATCCAAGAGAGAGGAGAAAAGGTGATGGAATAAGCAATTGGAGAACAGATGGGAGACAATCCCCACTTTCCACATGGACAACAGGAAGTTGATTCCTGCAAGGGTGCCAATAGGGGAGGCAGAGGGTGCCATCCAGAGCTAAGGTCTGTTTGGTCAGCAGACATGTGAGTTATGTTGGAGAGAAGAGGGTCCCCACAAGAACCTAAGCTGAGAAATGTCTGCGGGTGTTTGGAAAACTGGGAATGTAGGCATGAAAGAAATCAATCTGTTTGAGGAATTAGTGTGCCGTGGACTCATCAGCATATGAACATGCTCACATCTCTACAATCTTACACACACACACACACACACACACACACACACACACACGCATGCACATACACTAAACACTCTATCTGGGCTTTAATCACCATACTGTTTTATTCTTTCTCACCAGAGTCCTATATTTTAGAAGAGTTGGCTACAAAAGCTATCTTCATTTCCTCACCTAACAATCAGCTTCCATTATTATTGCTTCCCCAAAATTGATTTCGGTAAGTTCATAAAATGACCACCTTTAAATTCTATCGTCAGTGAATAGCACTTACTCATTGTCTATTTTCACATAAAGACAGAGAGTCTAACAATTAATTTTGAAAATAAAAGAGTTACTGATCAGTGTTTTTAATTTAACAAGTCAAGATAATTTTTTAATTTACATAATGACTTTCTTCTTGTAAAAATTAACAGGCACTTTTTCATTCTTATCTTACTTGCCCTCTCTACTGCATTTGAAACTCATGATTCCTCTATCCTATTTTGAAACTCTTTCTTTAACTTCCTTGTATGACCTTGGCATCTTCTTTTCAATTTCATAAGCCCCTTTTCCACTCTGCAACTCTTAAATAATGGTGTCCAGGTAAGAGAGAGCAAAACGCACTCTGAACTTTGTCTGAGTTCTTCAAGAGGCTCAGCGTAACTAGTTATAGAAGGTGAGGTGGGCATGGTGAACGATCAGCTGGATAGGTTACCAGCAGTGTTACAAACCAGAGTAAAATGCTCATGTTTACCCTCAAATCAATGGGCAGTCAATGAAATGGGCAATGGTAAGTGTGGAATAATATGAGATTTTTCATTTTAGAAAGGCACTCTGTAGAAAACACTATGTAAAGACTACAAGCAGGAAACCAGGTAAAGAGATGTTGCAAAAATTTAAATGTAATTATAATGATCAGGGTGTACTGCATACATATCCTATGGGAAATGGAGATAAAAGAAATGGGCTGATTCAAGAGATATTCTGGAAGCTGAACTGACAGAACTAGATGAGTGGTTGAATGAAGATAAAAGATCTGAGAAGGGTACCCAGGTTTCTGGCTGGAATTGCCAAATGGGTGGTCAGACCAGTCACTGAGATAACTATTTGGGAAGAGGGTGAAGAGCAGGAGACTGGGAGAGGTGGGCTAGTGATGGATTAAGTCTGCGCATGCTGAGTTTACGGTCCCTCTACCCAAGTGGAAATGTCCAGCACACAGTTGGACATATGCATCAGAATCTCAGGAGAAAGATTTGGACTGAGATATAATTTGGAAATCATGAGAGTTTAGAAAACAGAGACATGAGTTTGATTATTGAGTCCCTCCTTTCCCATCCCCTCCTTCACATCAAACTATAAGAACATAACCAAAGACTAAACAAACAGCTGGATGGAAGACTCTTTAACAATGATGAGTGGGTCAATGGGACCCGAGTGGGGCTTCAGAAGCTGAATCTAGGCTGAGTTGTTGATGTCGTGTACATGGATCTATAAACACTGAAAGACAGGAGGGCTGGGATGAACAAACAGAACAAGGACTTCAGAAGAACTAAAGACAATTCACAGCACAAAGAAAGATTTATTTAAAAATTCTCATTGACAACATCAGGAATTTGAGAGAATATTGTATCTATCACAATAAAAAATAATAGTATCAATTTTTTAAAAATCACTAGAAGTTCTGGAAGAAAAATTTGAGTAAAGGTCCCAGAATGTAGAATAATAAGGCAAAAATGGGGTATATGAGGAAAAGCAGTTAGAAGACAAAGGATCAACTCAGGAGGTCCAGCAGCTAATTAATTTATTTAACTGCATTCAGATGCTTAAAGCCATTTCTCTATTTCTTTACAGATAAGTAATTTGATCCTGCTCATGCTTCCTCACCTGAACAGTTGTAGAAACCTCTATTTTAATCAAATCAGTAAATTCAATCCAAGACAATAATTTCAAAGCTCCTTTGATGAATTTTCATCCTTTGACTTCCTGTTATTATTATTCAATTACATCCTGCCCATTCCTGCATGTACACACATCATACATGCAATATACCTATGTCTCTCTCTCTCTCTCTCTCTCTGTTTCTCCCATTCCTTCCCTATCTCTCTCCCTAAGGTTTTTAAGTTCATAATTTGAAATTTGAAATGTCCTGGTGACCTTAAAAAAGAATTTTTGCATAGCCAATGAGAAGGGTGGTTTGGGGAGTTGAGATGATTCATCATTTTCATATAGACATGCTTTTAAAGCTTAATCAGACTCCAAAATTAGTCACCAGACTTGCTGGCAAATTATCTGATCACTAAGGTCGGTCCTGATTCCAGGACAGAAATATGACCTTATTCAATCATTATTCACAGAAAAAGGGTGCAGATGCTTTAAACTGCACTGATGAAAAGTTTTTCCATAATTTATTTGGTCTCAAAACCATGCTTGGCCAAGTGAGGTTTTTTTTAATCAGCTAGTATGGTATTTCTTATTTTTACAGGCCACTCTAATCATCTTTTTTGCCAGCTTGGGGATTAATGATTGTGTGTGATGTTTAATAGCTATCCCAAACAATCAGGGTAGCTGGCAAAAACTTTAGAGTAATTTAGGTGCCTTGAAATCTTTGACACATAAAACTATCAGTTCATCCAACTCTGACATCATTAAATAAGACTATTCTTTTCATCAGTGAAATCACTTGGTTCCTTCCAACCTCTGCCCTCCAACATTCTGAATAAAAAAGTCTTTAAAATGTGTACATTATTACCAAGGGATATTATGAAAAAATAATTAGAAGAGTAACAAACAGGCTTTTATGCTCTGCCATGCACAAGAACCTATCCATCATTGAATTAAATGTGGTGTCTTTTTCCTTCCTTGAACAGTTACACATGAAGCTGCCTCTTCTTCGGAGATGAAAATCCAATTCAGAACAATGACATTTGCTGATCAATATGAATGAATGGAGAGAGGGAGGGAGGGAGGGAGGGAGGGAGGGAGGGAGGGAGGGAGTTTGGGAGAGAGGGAGTGTGGGAGGGAGGGAGAGAGGGAGGGAGAAAGGGAGGAAGGAAGGAAGGAAGGAAGGAAGGAAGGAAGGAAGGAAGGAAGGAAGGAAGGAAGGAAGGAAGGAAGGAAGGAAGGAAGGAAGGAAGGAAGGATCTGAGACCTAAAATATAAGAACTAAATAATCTGAAGCCTAAAATAGAATCACCCAAAAGTACAAATACTAATTCTTATTAAAAATCCACTACATTTAAAATTTGAGCTGAATCAGGTACATTGTTATAATTTCCTGAGCATTTGCCTTGAAAACTAATTAGGAAATCTAGAGAAAGTACTTGGTATTCCTAACATGTGCCCAAAGCCTTTGAGTTAGTTCTTTCCATTCCAGCCTCCCATTTGGAAGCAATCCAGAATCTAACAATCAGACAGGCTTGACTCACCAAGATTCACTTTCTCAATGTATATTACTCAGTGAGAATGTGAGAAGAATAACCTGGTATTCTGGGCAAGAGTCAAAAAAATAAATAAATAAATAAAAAGAAAAAAAGTCTGCTATTATAAAGACTATAAAACAGCTCTCCATCAAGAGCCCATTCAGCTCTTTATAAAACAAATGTGTTGTTTCTTTGCTTTTGTACCCAGCTATGTCTTTAAACATGCAAGAGAAACTGGTTATACAGAGTGAGTAATGAGAAATCAATCATGTCAACATTATGCTCTGCTTCCTTCTAAATCTTGGGCTGGAATTTGGCTAACCTAAATTTTACTGAATGTTAAATCAAAGCACTGGCAATATAAATGTTAAAAAAAAAAAAAGAACTCCAAGAATAATGAAAATGAAAATATAGCCCATGACATTGATCTAAGTTTTGACAGACGTTTTAGGTCAGCATAACATATGAGCTCAGGAATGAAGTTCCAGCCATGTACCTTTCAGAAAAGACTTCCTCTATAAATAAAGTTGTTATAGAAAATGACTAGCAGCATCATTCCCTAAGCATCTTGGGCAATAATAAATTGAACGTTAATGGAAACTGACTATTCCTTACATGTCCCCATGAGCTAATAGCCTAAACATCCACGGCATCTGGAATTACTTGCTCTGTTAGGGACTGCCATACCGTTTATCATCCCAGACCCTATTTGACATGGCTGGTGCTCTTACTAGCAAAAGCCCCAGTACTGTAATTCTGCCGCTGAACTAAAATTCCGTGTTGAGTCCCAGTAGCATTTGTTGATCATTGGGACAGGTGGAAAGAGAAGGCGCTTGACGAGAACTACTTATCACGCTCCAATAATATGCACAGAAGAGAAGCATGAGACGGCTGCGCTATTTTTCAATCATGTCTGGCCAGCATGTCAGTATTGATTGAAGAACCCAGCGGCAGAGGAAAGAGACAAGTGTGCATTCAGAGATGAGGAGGCAGTTATCCACTCTACTGCTTGTCAACTGGCTAGATCAGGCTCTCATTTTTAGGACAAATAATAATAAAAATCGTGAACATCTTGTGGGACCTCTAAAGAAAATGTCACTTCCACTCCCCAACAAACTTAAAAGAAAGAAAAATCTAATAGCCTTCCTCCCCTTCGTGGAGAAAGGCAATCTGATGTGAAATGGTCTCTCCTCAGTGATGGAATGTGCGGTCATGCACCAGCCCTGGGTGCTGGCAGCAGCTCGCCTGCTCTGGAAGGAGCAGCTCTGAGCTCGACAGGGCGCTCTTAGAAAGACAGGCACTTCAGCACAGGAGGGGAGGCTGTGCAGAAGATGGAGGTTTATCTTCCAACGTCTGGCTTTGATGTTATTCATATGCTAACAATATCACCATTTCCTCACAGCACTCAATACACGGGGAATAAAAGACATCATTTGCTGACACGGGGCTCAAGGCTTTCTGTCCAGCATACTGATCAGCCATCTGCATTCAGCTCCCACAGCTAAGCCACCGCGTCACCTCTAAATTGTGCTTTTAACACTTTAAAATTCTGGTCAAAATAATTTACCATTTTATAGGGGGGAAATAATGATGAAACAAAGAACTCTAACCGCATTTTCCCTCTGCTCTCAAAATGTAGCTTCGGTGCCCCAAGGGCTCCTTTCATCTCGTCTGAGTGCTGGCATATGATGGGATTGTTAACATAGCTGGCCACCAGATGAAGTGAATTATCTAAACTGCCAGAGTTCCCACTTTCTTTCCAATTTAAACATCAATTTAACACAGAAACTGAAGGGTATTATGAAAGCTTTAATATGAACCATTTCAGACATGAGGGGGGAAAAATACCGGGAGGTTGTGTGTGTTTTTTTCAAACAGCCAAACAAATATGCAATTTTTGGAACCTGAAGATGAGTCAGGAGAATGAATGGAGCAGCAGAGCACACACACGTTTTAACCAACAGCAATGGAGGACCTCTTTGTCTTCAATACACATGCTTTCAGAACAGGGGAGGACTTTACTAAAGAAAATAACCTGGATGCATCTGTTAGGTCATGAATTAAATACAGTGATCAGCAGCAAAGGGAAGACTTCTGATTTAAAACACTTCCAAATGCATGTCACCAACATGGACACTCTGGAATGCTTTTCATAGTCTCTAGATTATTAGGGTCCTTTCCATTATGCAACTTGCTTTTCTCATGGAAATGTTTTTCTCCATTTGGATCACTAGCTGTTAACAGAATGTGCAAGCATATGTCCTGCATATCTCTTTGAAAATGAGACCACTTCATAGCTAATTCATAACAATAAAAATTGATGCTTTCTCACACAAAACAGAGCATGTTCTAGTGTCATCCACATAAATTAAAGCATATAGGTTTAAATCAGGATATGAATTACCATATTTAACCAATCTTCCATCCTTTTACAATATAAATATAGGCCTTTGCAATATACGTGGCATGAGTATGCAAAACATGTAAAGAAATGTATTCACAATTATAAAAACTTGCCCTTATCAAAATATGAGATTTGAAAAGTAGGAATAACATTTGAAGAGCCCTGTTTAGCTAAGATTTAATAATATACAAGTTAAATATGAATAATTTCACTAGCCAAAAATATTCCCCAAGGTTAACAACATTATTACAGCTTTTCCATTAAAAAATAATATTCCTTAGAGTCAGTTATTTAAATAAAAAAATAAAGTAAGTTAGCCCTTTTACTCTATGGAACTGCTGTAATCACCATTTCTATCTAAAAAGTCTAATTTGTAAAAATGCAAGACTACAAAATATATGTGCATTGATTGTACAAAACATAATTACAGTCTATATAAAAGTAATGGGAATATTACCATATAAGGTTTGCATGGCTGTTCCCATATGGAATGCACAGAGAATATTATTGACAAATTCAGAAGAGCCATATGCAATGCTCAATGGCACTTCCAAATATAAAACACAAATACAGCATGAAATACACTTGCAGCATGTTACACACAAAATGATCAAGCAATTTACTAAAGATTAGCATTTAAGAAACAAATAACACTACAAATACCATATGCACCTGTTAATGATTTATTTTTTTTTTACATTGGTGATATTCACCAGATGATTTCATGTTATACACAAGTTATCAGAGAATTTTCTGGCCCAGCACTTTTTGTGGTAAATTAAAGAAAAATTCTAGAACCATCTTGCCAAAAAGGAGCTTTGAAAGCCCGTAGTCTTATTTTTAAATGGAAAAATGAAAGCCCCAACATGTTAAGTTGCTTGCCCAAGATTACTAAGTCTATTAATGGCAGAGCGCCCGGTGTCCGGGTTCTCATGCTAGGCCCCAAACGAAAGCCATCCTAATTAGCTCATGTTTACTCAAACCGCATAGAGACATTTAAAGCTGCTGAGGCTCCTCCGTCGTCCAGCACATCTTCTGCAGAAACACCCACCCTGTTCCTTCCGTGTGATTTCACTGAGGATGGCTCACACTTCCCTTGGATTTGCTGGGGCACAGAAGGAGGTGTGACTTCAATAGAAAAACAGATGTGGCTCCATGGAAGTCATAACAGAGCCTAAGAGAGTTTAATCCTGAAATGGGCTCAAAGAGAATGCCTCAGAGAGGATGTTTTGTTCTTCCTCCAGAGCGCTTTAAGAAACACACCCAACATGCGTGAAAGCGTCCTCCCCTCCACCATCGGCCATGACCGAGGCTAAGAGAAAAAATCCCAGCAGCATGTGTGGCTCTCAACCGCACACTTCAACATGCTGTAACCTCCCACGCCTCCTCCCTCGACATCCACATCCTCCCAGCATCACAGAGAACAGCCTCCCCTGCACCGTGCCCCCCTGAAAAGTGTGAAACCAAATTACTCAGGTGACCTTCCAGACAAAGACCCAGATATAAAATATCAATTTTAAGGAAATACGGCCAATCACTCAACATATACCTTTTTGTCTCAGTAGAACCCTGGGAACTTTCTTAATACTAAAATGTCAAACATGCAGGCAGATTCTTCGTAAATTAAAATAGTGCAATAACTGTTTCCACCTGAACATTATCTTTTTCATTTCAAGGCAAACAGAGCTCCAGCCTCAAACATTCCCTTAAAGCCAGGATTATAATAGGAATTCAATGTTTCCATCTGAATATACTTAAATTCTGCCAGAAAGCTTCCAGTTTGGATTTAGGGGGCAGAGGGACAGGGGAGAAAGTTAATTTTTAAAATATTATCAAACAGACCATTTTTTATGTCAATCACAGGAGTAATCGGTCTTCTATGGATTGAAGAAAGTGGTGATCCCTTATAAGGCTTAAGATAACTTGTTATTAAGTTTTAAAATTATTCCCCAACCATTAAGTTTAATATCCAGTATTGTTCATAAGGTTCTAAGCACTGTCATTAACCAGACATCCCCTGGATCAGTGAACCCCCACTTTTCCATCAATCCCATTATAGTGGAAATTACCCTGTGCTCTTTTAACTTACAATGAGACCTATTTTTAAATACAGGGTGGGACAAAGTAGGTTTATAGTTGCTTGCATGGAAAATACTACAATAATTAATAAATAATGATACAAGAATAAACTTTTAGCACACTCACAATATAAACCTACTTTTGCCCCACCCTGTAGATTAAATGGAGAACACAGAAATACTTTTATGAACCAAGCTATTTACTACCCAGGTTGTCTTTTATTGCCAATTTTCTTAAAAGAAAAACAGTAAACCTGGGGGTGTAGTAATTATATGACTAAAATATGTATCGTACCCTCCTTATTCACTAATACAATGAAACGGCAACACAAAGCAAACTTAATATGACTGATCTCTAAGGAAACTGATCAGGTTACATAACTGGCTCTGCCAAAGTTACTGCAGTCTACACCCAGAGTTTTCACTGACCAATTAGAGAGCTATTATGTCTCTATTTGACATTGTATATGATCAGTCACACTCTGGATTCTTTAAAATCAAGACCACAGACAACAGTGAGATAAGAGGTCTGTATGAGCCACTGCGAATACAGCAAGTAGTGACAGATGACATCAACCCTGATGGAGTTACTACCTGGATTCAGACACTGGGGGATGGGAAGGAATCATGCTTTCATTAAAGCACAGTTACTCATGCCTTCACAGTGCATCTCCAGATCGGTTTTGAAATACCTTCAGATTAATTATCCTGAGGATTTCCACAAAGAAATATTGACCAATGATCATTGCCTTGGCATGGAAAACTGAGATTTAGAAAACTCCTTTGAAAAAAGATCCGAGAAGAGAGTTGTTGTAGAGGAACATAAATCCCCACCCCACCCCCATCATGTTTGTCATCTGTCTGCACTAGGTAAACATAATTTGTTCTGAAATTTTCATTATAATCAAATTTTTATTTCTATAGACTATCATGGGATAAAGAAAAGAAAATTGTTTAAAATTCACCTAATTTTTTGGTGAAAGAGAAAGATACCAGTTAACGTGAGTGGTCTGTGTAAAGGTGTCTAGCTCCTTGCTATCCTGTGTGTCTCCAGGGATCAGCACTGTGACCATCACCTGGGAACATGTTAGAAATCCAGAATCTCAGATGTCAGTGGACCTTTTAAAGCAGAATCCATTTTAAAACAAGATCCCTGGGTGATTTATACAGACATTAAATTTTGAGAAGTAATAATATAGTTATGTTTATGATGTTAAAACCAATGTATTACTTCTTTCCTATAGGCCATAGGAAAGGTCAACTTGCATTTGATATATATTGTGTAAACCTCAGGGCTACATAAGTTAAAAGTCAATGGATCTCCTTGACGCCATTAGGGAAACTTGTTTTCTTAAATCTCCCAAACGTCCAATATTTTGGAACAAAAAAAGGCTGAGAGTCAATAGTTCCAAACACTAGCCCTTCCTCGCTAGTATTTGTGTGTCCTTGGGTGAATCGGTACATCTTTGTGTCCATTCTGTGCCTGACACTGTGCTGGTTCTTGAGATTCAACACTGGACAAAACAGACACCGTGTCTTTACTTCTGTATAGTTTCTTCTGTATAAGTGAAACAGCATTTTAGGACAAAATTAACACAGATCTGTAAATTTTCATGGTACTTGTAAAGAATAGTAAGCAGTTTGTTCTGTGCAGCGCAGGACATATGGAGGATAAGCTGGAAAGACATTCTGGCATGAGAAGCATGCTTTGTTTAGAAGTTTGGTCTCAGGCAAAGAGGAGCCAGGGCAAATGTTTGCAAATGAGAATCACATGAAAACTGAAATTTCGAACTATTTCTCTGGCATGGATTGGAAAGACAGATTAAAGAGAGAAGAGGCTGAACACAGGGTACTAAGCTAGGAAGGTACTGAAGTCGTCCAGTGAGGAGATGATTAGAACCTGAAGGGATAGAAGTGGCACAGACAGAACTGGTAGGATTTCAAAACTAAGGGAAGTGAAAGAAGAGGTAAGGGGAGGAGGAGTGGTGAGTAACTGATGAGGGGAAGGAAAAAAAGAGTTGTAACTCTGAAGTTTCTAGTGGGGCAATTGAAGAAAATGATGAGACTTACTTAACTAAGAGAGAAAACAGGGTGGAGGAGAAGTGGGCTTTGGAGCAAGGAAGAGATAATGAATTGTTTTTTGAGTAGGCTGGGTGTGAGAGGCCCGAGGACATTTAAGTGGTGACACACACAGACAGGAAAGAATGAGATCTGTCCCTCAAACAAGATGACAGATGAAGGGCAAATGGCATCAGAATAGCATCAGAAGGGCCCCTAGTATCAGGATGGAACGTGCTGACAATCTGAAGGACACAGTTATAGAAGAAAGGCTCCTGATGATAGTGTGTGTGTACAGACACTTCAGAAGGAACATACATTTAGAAGTGCAGTTAGCGTGGGTTATTTTAACTCCAAGAGAAGTATGGAGCTTTAAGATAAGGGAGACAGAGAAGACAAAATCAGACGTATTGAGATAGCAGCAGCAGCAAGTAACTACTCAACAAACTGCAAGAGGACAAAAATATGCTCCACAGATACAAAGAGGAATTTATAAGAAGGGTTTCTTATCTCTATACTCTGTTTGATAATGACCCGAATTTTTGTAATTTCTAGATTTAAGGGGTAATAATCACAATGCGTCACCTTCACATGTGTGGGGGGTCATGAGGTATTAGATGCGCTCCTCTTTATAAATGATGAAACATGTTCAGCATGCACCAAACCCCACTTCCCAACAAAGTACCCTGTCCATGCGCTCTCACTATGTCAACGTACACCTGTCCCTATGAATATTAAACACACAGGGATACCACTGAGTATCAATCACTAAAAGAAAAATGGGACAGAGAACTGCAAAGTGAGATAAGAATCTGGTCCAATCCATGGTCCAGAAATGGACATTGCCCACATTGTAGCTAGGACAGGAGAGTAGAATGTTAGAATCCTGCACCTATTTGATTTAGAAATTCAAAGGTAAACCTAGTTTAATCTGTTCTTCCTAGCTATTCACTGCTTCCCTATTCACAATCTTTTCTCTTTTTTTAATGTTTTTTATTGATTTTTAGAGAGAGGAAGGGAGAGGGATAGAAAGATAGAAACATCGAAGAGAGAAAAGCACTGATTGGCTGCCTCTGCATGCCCCCCACTGGGGACTGAGCCTACATCCTGAGCTTGAGCCCTGACTAGGAGTCGAACTAGCAACCTCTTGGTTCACAGGTCAATGCTCAACCTCTGAGTGATGCCAGCCGATCCCTAGTCACAATCTTATGGTGAACAATTAAAAGTACTACAGAGCATTAGATCTGATTAAGTATTAAATGCAGAATTTTATTTAAAATTAGCACTATAATCGGTAATGGAGAGTGTGTTTGCCTTTGTAAAATAACTACCAAATATGCTTGCCTATGGGTGGAGCAGCTCCAGGCTTCCTGTTCCCCAGAATATAAGGTGCTCTCCCCACTTCAAAGACCTGGTGGAAATAAATGGCTTAAGAGGACTTAGAGGAATGTGCCACAGTTTTTGCTCTTGCTTAGCAGCATTCAGAGCCTGCTGGGACTCCCAGGTAAAAAACTGGTATTTTTTCACCCGCCACAAAATCCCATCACAAGCAATGAATGTATTTCTGGTTGGGTGATGTAAAGAAAAAACAGTGTACTCTCTATTTCTCTCTCTCTCTCTCTCTCTCTCTCTCTCTCTCTCTCTCTCTCTCTCTCACACACACACACACACACACACACAGTGAAGAGGAATTGGAACCATGGGAAATTCTGAGGGTGCAATGGGAGCCGGGGTTAGCTGCGTTTGCCTTTTATTCCTCACACGCAACAGCGACAGTGAAGAGGAAGGAGCATAGAAGAAACAGCAGGTTGAAAGGTGGCTGTAGAGAGAAGCATCAGGGGCCAAAGGAAGAGGCATGCAGCAGCACCGGCACTCTACACTCGAAATCAATTCAGAGGCAAGAGGTCATTATGGATTAGTGTGGAAGCAGAGAGGAGCTCGAACTCGGTTAGGTAAACACTGACTACAAGAGCCAAAGCCACAATGAAACTGGTGGAATCAATTCAATGGAGAGTATTTTGCAGAGTCTGACATCAAGCTTTGCAGCAGCAGCAAAGGAGCCCTCCTCCTTTCCTTCTGTCTTTGTCCTATAGCAAACCTTGAAGGCTGGTCTGGTTCCAACAGAGCCCTGAGAGAGGATGGGGCAAGAGTGCATGTTGGAGGAGGAGGCGGGCAGAGCTGGATTTGCAGTCCGGTCCAGTTCCTAACTGTGGGACTGTGGGTAACTTAGCACTGCTTCATCTTCCTCGTTTGTACAATAGAGATAACTATGGTATGTCCATCACAGGTTCCTTTTTCATATGTTCACAAGATAATATAAATAATATTTAACCCATCTGTGGCAGGAACATTTTAACTACTCAATAAACAATAGATATTATGTTATTGTTATTAAATCCATGGAAGTCACAATCAGAATAATAATAGCTTACACTTATGAACTTTGTCCTGGGATAGGCAGAGTCCTTTATACAGACCAACTCACCTGATCCTTTCAACAACCTTTTCACGGGTAAGACTCTGAGGCACAGACAGGTTAAGTCACAGTTTCACAACATTGAACCTCATACAGTTTACCTCCAGAGTCCATGCCCAATCTCTCCGACTTTGGCATTTTACAGATGAGAAAACTAAGGCTTACAACGGTGATGTCATTTATTTTATATCACCCGGCCAGTCAGGACATTCCGACCAATCTGGGAGCCTGTGTCAGTGGGAAACCCTACCCAACCCCAGCAAATAATTCAGTGCCTGCCCCAGAGGTTGGCATGCTTGTCACATTTTATCCAGTCTCTACAGACAAAGCAATGAATCATGTTATTTATTTATATGAGATTCATAGTGGGGAAGGCATCTTTATAACGAAACCCAATAAATTTGCAACTGATGGTATTTGTTTCTATGATGAATGTAAAAGAATAGGAAGTGAGGAAAGGAACAGACTTGGATTAAGTAATCACTCTGCTTGGCACTCCATGCACTGTAAAATCTGATCCAGACAGATATGGGATAGGTTCTTGCCAGAAGCTCTAATAAGAGTTAGTAAGAATACAATTCTTATTTCAGAGGCCATAAATTTTTAAAAAAGCAATTGTGTTGTTTAGTAACATTTAATTGGCTGGGGAGAGCTAAGATGAACATTTATACTGAAGTAGAAATCCAGTTATCACAGCCTCTGGAATTCACTCAAAATCTTTTGCTATTCATTGATCTGGTAGGTGATGAAATGCAAGCTCCCTTGATACATGGGAGCCGGAGTTAGCTGCGTTTGCCTTTTATTCCTGACACGCAACAGCGACAGTGAAGAGGAAGGAGCAGAGAAGAAACAGACAGCAGGTTGAAAGGTGGCTGTAGAGGGAAGCAACAGGGGCCCATTCTCAAGGATATCACCCTGAGAATGCTGCCTCAAGCTGTAAGAACCCTACCTCAAGCTGGCACTCCCACCCAGGAGGTTTTCTACTTCAGCAGGAGAATTTGCCTCAGGTCACAATGTAGGCAAAAGACAGGAAAAGGAAACAGCTCTAAGGGTTGTTTGTCCTAAAACTACCATTGAACAAAAAATACCAAGTAAAGGGTTGTTCTCTCCTTTAAGACTCTTCTTCCCCTACCTCAGTATAAATCGGGGCCTCCTTAGGAGCAACATTGAACTCTCTATGGTGAAACTAAAGAAACGTCAAGGCAGGGCACCTAAATCCAACTCCAGAACCTCAAGTGATACTTCCCTAAATAAAGACTCCATTCTGTCAACACATATCTAGTATGAGGTCTTCAGACTCAATGACCCAATCATACCATTCATCCAAGTGATACAACTGTGCAACCTTCTTTCCAGATGTTGCCCTGTCTTGTCTTGTCCATTCACCTCAAGTGGTCCCTTTCCTTCCACTGAGCCATCCACTAAAGCTTCTAGATTCTAGCTTATGGGTAACAGCAGGGATGTGTTTGAAGCAAGGCTATAGGAATATGATTCACCCATGCTCTACGTCTCCACCAATACAGATGTAACCAGCAGGGGCCCTAGCAAGGAAGCCCTGCTGGGGTAAGAACAGGACCACTTAGTGGGACTCTGTCTCCTGCACTCTTGCACCCTGTGTCTCCCACCAAGACTGTTTGTAGTGTTTCCAAGTGCTGACTCTGCTGAAGCTGAAGACCTCAGCGGGACAAGTGTTATGGAGAGTGATTGATTGAAATTCAGAGCACTTTGCAGAATGATTTGTTTGACATTCCCAGTAGGAAACTCTTGTTTGTTGAACTTATTATTCATTCATGTATTCATGAAAAAAAATACAATAAATGCATAATCTCTGCATAGTGCCTCAATGATCACATTGAAATGAACCTGGAGCTTTGCAGTGCTAAGCAAGGTCTTTAGTTTGCAACAGAACAGTTTTACATTGCAATATCATTAACTGTGTCTAGAGTTTACATTATGCTTATAAATCAGCAAGGGAAATTTAACCTGCATTGTAATTTAAGGTTATACAGAGAATCAGACATTAAAAATGCATATGCATAATAATAACTCCTTGTGTGACTTTTTTTTTCCTTCTGCTGAGTGGCTTACCAATTACCATGTTGAGATGTAACTGAGTCTGTTCAGTTAGTGTTTGTGTTTTGACTTTTTGACAACTAGAATATAAGCCAAGGGAAATGCAGAAATTATTTCCAACATCCATGGGTAACTTGGGGAAATGGCTTTTGAATAAGCTATTAAAGTTGGAGAAAACATGCTCCATTATTTGGAAAACAACTGCTGTTAAATGCTGTGTTTTAAAACAGCAGCTATTAACAGGGCCTAAAACAGTAAGGTCAGCGTGTTATAATGGCTCCTTCTTGAACTGATCCTTAGTATTTACATTTACAGCTGCAACTAGGAGAGCAAGTGCAGGGAATACATGAAAGGACCACCACAGCATGGTGACCTCCTTTCAACACTGAGTGTTCCTGTTGATCTGCAAGAGATAACAAAGGAATTCAAAACTATATCATCTATTCTCTTGCCCCTGAGTTTTCTCCCATAAAGACCTCAAATTGCCCCTCGTAAAGGCTTCTGTAATCTCCCAGCATATTCTTTAAAAACATGTAATTTATCTGCCCTAACCGGTTTGGCTCAGTGGATAGAGCGTCCGCCTGCGGACTGAAGGGTCCCAGTTTCGATTCCGGTCAAGGGCATGTACCTTGGTTGCGGGCACATCCCCAGTAAGGCGTGTGCAGGAGGCAGCTGATTGGTGTTTTTCTCTCTCGTCGATGTTTCTAACTCTCTATCCCTCTCCCTTCCTCTCTGTAAAAATCAATAAAATATATTTTTTAAAAATTAAATAAATAAATAAATAAATAAAAACATGTAACTTATCTGACCTTTCTCCTGCTCATATGGTTAAGAGTCACCTGTAAGCATCAGAACTTACTCTAATTTCAGGGTTAAAAGAGTCAAGAAAAGTATTGCCCCAAAATGCTTTCTAAAGCCCAGGGTAGCCAGACCCCTGAGGTCATTGGTGACCCTAATCATGGTCTACTATTTCATTCATGTCTCTACAATATTTGCAGCACTTCCACACTTAAACCATCGACTACACATCCTGACCATATTCCAGCTAGCCTCTCACACCCTCCACTAAGCATCTCTAACCAATTTTTTGGACGATTTTAATTATACCACTTTTCAGTTCTCAAAATCTTACCACTGTGCTGTGTGCTTCTTTTTAAAACTTCCCTTTCCCCACCACTAAAACCACACACATATATTCAGAGTCGATATTAGCAATGAGAAAGGTCAAACATAGAGACGTAGGGAAAACTTTCTAAATAACAAGGGAATTATAGATATAAACCCATAGGAATAAATTTAAAAACAAAGATAAAATTTAAAAATTGGCAAAATAAAAAAAGAAGAGTGAAAAACCTAAATATATCAGTAATAACAAAAAATATTTAAAAGGCAGTACTAATATCAAGCTTCCCTGTAACCTCCTAAAAAAATTAACTGATATATTTTCATGAGAAACTTAAGAGACAATATTTAATTTTTTAAATATTTTATTGATTTTTACCGAGAGGAAGGGAGAGAGATAGAGAATTAGAAACACTGACGAGAGAGAAACATTGATCAGCTGCCTCCTACACACCCCATACTGCAGATGTGCCCACAACCACGGTACATGCCCCTGACCGAAATCGAATCTGGGACCCTTTAGTCCACAGGCCAACACTCTATTCACTGAGCCAAACTGGTTAGGGCTTTAATTTTGTTTTTAAAACTACGCCAGAACATGTGAAAAATTTTCAAATGTCTTAAATGAATTTATAAATTGACAAAAGTACTACTAAAGTTGAAGAAAATATGACTAAAAATATGATAAACCTTTTGGGGGCAAGTACAAAAATCCTAATTAAAATATTAGTGAAATTATCCACAACCATATTAATTGAGTAATATATAATCAGAAGATTTCAAATATCAATATAATTATTGGCAATGCAATTCAGTATATTAACAGAAATAAAAACGAGGGAGAGAATTCCACTTCTGCAGTGAATGAATAACTAGTACCAGACCTGCTCACCCATCATAAATAGATAGAAAACTGAATAAATTACAATGAGCAATTGTTTCCAAAAATTGATAAGAAGAAACCACCAGATGACACACTGCTAAATAACCCTGGGTCAAAGAAAAAAATTACAAAGGAAAATTGAAAAGTATCTTCAACTAAATGAAAATGAAAACATAATATATCAAAATTTGTATGGCTCAATTAAAGTAGTGCATAAGAAGTAATTTATAGACATAAATGCCTTTATTAGAAGGAAGAAAGTAATTTAATTTCCTAAAGCAACTTAAGTTCCTACTTTAAGAAAACTTTTTTAAAAGAATAAATCAAACACAAGAAGGAGAAAGGAACTTACAAAGATTAAAGCAAAAAAAAAATCAATGAATTAGAAAACAGGGAAAAAAAGAAAAATGAATTAACTAAACTGAATGTAAGGTAAGTACAGATTCTGCTTTTGTTTAAAATGTTCATATTTTGTTTATCATGGAATTTTTTTCAAATTTTTAAAATATTGTGTTAAAATATTATTTATCTTGATTATGGAACTTTTTGGTGTCACCTTACATTTTGTGCCTACAACAAGAGCCTCACTCACCTCTTCCTGGTTCCAATTCTGCATGGAACCATCTGGTTTTGTTATTGTTTGCTTTTTTATGTGTGTTCATTCTTGCCACACCTAACATAATATCTGACACACAGCAATCACTCAGTAAGTACCAAGTGAATAAATTAATGAATTAACTGCAAGGATTTTCATTGCAATACTGTTTGTGATAGAAAAATGTAAACAGTCAATAAATGAAAGTTTAAATTATGATACATCCATACTATATAAAATTTACAAAAGAATAAGACATACATGCATGTGCTAACATGAGAAGATATCATGCTGCAAATTAAAAAGCAAGTTGCAAAATAATGTAGATAGTGTAACATGATAGATAGATGCTAGATAGATAGATGATAGAATATTATACAGTAAACATTAACAGAAGTTATCTTTAAGTATGTGAGTGGAATTGTGAGTTGGAGGACACATGTGAAGGAAAATGTATGTCTAGTGCTTTACCTAATTCTGAATTGTTTGAACTCTCAAAGAGCTCACAGTCATATATTAGTATTTAAAGATATTTTTAAAATAAGCATTTAAAAGGGTTTACCACCTCCAGGAAGACTTTATTCATGGAATACTGCTGAATGCCATTTTACTGTGAACATCCTCAGCACAACCTCCACTTGTGAGCATGATGCATTGTAAGGTGCAAGTATCCACATCTACGTACACTCTGTCTTATCCACCAGATTGAAAATACCTTTTGAAACTGATACTTTTACTTCTTATGCCTTTCCAATAAGACAACTCAATATTATTCTATCCAGAGTTGTATCCACTATCTTACAAATGTGTGGCCATGTGGGTCTCACTCACTGTATTTGTATATGGCATTCAAATCTATTACTATAGGATTTCTCTTTACATACATGCAAGAGATCACTATGAGTACTTAGCTGAATAAGTTATAAAACAACTACGAGTCACATTTAGAGATTTTGCATGGTGTTACCTTGCCACAGAAGTTCCTAAGCACCAAGATGACTTATGCTAAAACTAATACAATATTATAAGATAACAACTTAGTGCCAAGCTTGAAGAGAAATGAATATAACACAACATTCAAATATGTTGTCTAACAATCTCTATCATCTGTAAAATTTTCCAAAATTTATTAAAGATTAAGGAGGCAAAAGTAACCAACGGCAGGATTTTAGTAAGGTGTCTTGTACAAAGGTTTTATCCTTCTTTTTCTAATTCTTAACTCGGGAGATGGTTTCACATGTTCCTAGGGATCCTAGGATCACCAGGGCAAGTAGATGAGTTGATGCAAATGGGCATGTCTGTGAAGCTTTGGAGAAGAACTAAAGTTACCGAATGACTTTCTAAAACCCAAGTCCATGAAAGCTTACCATTTGTCTTTGAAAACTTTCTGCAGCTTCTACATATATTGGATTATATCACAACATATTTCTTCAGAGTTGACTTACGTTTGTGGGAGTCTGGAGTGACATGTTTTTGCACAGCCTGAAGTGAATAGAGTGGGTCCTGACATCCGTTTAAATCTCTGAATGCAAAGAGATGCAATATAAGTCAGTCTTACTATGATATTACCTGCTGACACTGCACTGAATTCAGAGATCAATTGCATTAAAAATTTTACTGTTCTCATGTTTGCATTGAGATTTACAGTCTAATTTTCTTATCTACAGATTGCAAAACTACTTAAATTCTAAAATTTAGATTGGAGGATGGAGAGGGAGAAGAATATATTTAGCAAAAGAAAGTGGGGGACTTTAAAAATCTGTCATCTGAAAGTTAAAAAAAATGTAAAGCTCTTTTTAACTTCCAGCTAAAACAAATCATCTTTATTTAATGCTCCTATTAAAAATGAATGTGCCCTGGCCAGTGTGACTCACTTAGTTGGAGTGTCACCCTGTACACTAAGAGGTGGCAAGTTCTATTTCTGGTCAGGGCACATACCTAGGTTTTGCGTTCAATCCAGGTTGGGGCAAGAGCAGAAGGCAACCGACTGATGTTTCTCTCTCATGTCAATCTCTTTCTCTCTCTCTCCCTTCCTCTCTCTAAAATCAATAAAGCTCTTTTAAAAAATGAATTTGATATAACTATGAGCATGTTAAGATTAACAGATACCTTGGAGACAAAAAAAAGTAGTCACAATTTTCTGGTTTACATTCATATAAAGATGCTTTAACTTATTTTTAAATTTCTTTTAAAAAATAAAAATATTACTTGGAACTTACCATTTATTTATTAATTATCTATTTGTCACTTACTATTTCTCAGACAACCAACATTTCTTTGTGCATTTTACATTTGTTTTCCTGCAGGCCATTGACAATGCGGATGATAAGTCAACACACTCATAAAAGCATAAAGTGAACTGATAACATCCAGCACACTATTTAATGGCCAAGGCCCAATTCTACTTGTGACCCCTGACACCCATTGTCAGCTCAGAAAATGCTGACTCACTTTAATGAGATTCAGTGCATAACCAGACCAAAAAGACAGAGCAGTTGTGTCAAAAATAAGTGCCAGATTAATTAACAAACCAGAGAAACCCATACTTACCAAATACAAAGGCTGAAAGGCCATGTTTTGGATGAAGTCTGTTTTGTAGGAGAATGTTGACAATACTTAATCAAGGCTAGGGTCCTAAGTTTAAGATAAAGGGTTGTTTCAAGTATATTTTTCCCCAAATAACAATTGAGATATTGAAGCTCTCCCCTCACTGGAAAGATAATAAATTCAATACATAGATCCCTAAATAATACAGCCCAGAAAACATCTCTAAAAACTTCTTCCTCCCTCCTTCCCTACAGCAACATCTACCAAATCACCAGAAATGAATTCTAAATGAAAAATAAAATGTGTCTTGAACAGCTGCTCTCTTTTTCCACCAAGAAAATTCATTCTGGAAGCATGATACAGCAAAGAATGAGTAAGGGCGTTGGCATTAGAAAAACATGGTTTTTTGCTTTTCATTTCCTTATGCTTCAGTCAGTGACTTATCTTAGTTGAGCCTTTGTTTCCTCATCTGAAAAATGGCAATAAAACCTTGCTTACGATATTTGACAATCATATGAGATATCCACATGGTGAATCACGTAGCACGTTGGCACTATACATGAGGTTGCTCAGGAGGACTCCTTCTTCCTATTGTTTCCCTTTTGTATGATTGTGTCTTTCCACACATGGCACCAGCGGTGTCTGCCACACTTGGAAAGTTTCACAAGTACTCAGCAGCATCTCAGATTAATGAATTTATGAACTCTGACTCTGAATTACCGAAGAGATGAACAAAATCACTTACACAGTTGAGGGCTCAACTCTTTGAGACCAAATGAATATTTTTCTGTTCTAACAAGCGGGTACATTGTTGAGGAATGTTGAAAGAAAAGAAATTGCTATTCAACAAGCATGATTTTGATCAAATGAGCTAAGCTGCTATGATGTTTTACTTTATGGTTTATGCAGAAATATGCAGGTCAGTGAATTTGTGCTAGGGTCCTTAATGTTCTGTTTTGGAGATTTTTTTTTCCAAGTGTTTCTTCCTTACAAAGCTTGCTGCTTAGAACAAAATATCAAAATGACAGTTAAGGTATTGAAACTCTCCATATACTGGGAAGATAATAAATTCATAAATAATACAACCCAGAAAACATTTCTGTAATGTTTTCCTCTCCCTGTTCCCACTGAACCACCAGCTTACTTCCCTGAGGCATTTGAAAGAGTGACCAGAGTATTAAAAACAAAAGTGTAGCAAGGTAAGCAAAAAACAGACAGCTGATTCCTCCGGAAAAATAAAAAGGTGTCAGCACTTACCACAACAGGTAGTCCAATGCATGCACACAAAAGCAAACTTTTACAGAGTTCTTGGCTTTATAAATACTGAAAGAAAGGGGAGAAAGCACATATTCACCACTCACACCCCATCATTAAAAGCGGTTCAGCACAGGAAAGATGTCACTGCCAAAACAGCAATAAGACCTTCCCAGGTCTGACACCCAAAGTCTAGCTGACACAGGGGTCACAGAACACCACTTACAATGACGTGCTCCCTGCCTAGGAAAGGGCATGGATGGCGGTACCTGACCGAATGTAATAGCGGTATAATGGCCTGCTCTGAAGGCTGCTTTATTTGGTAATTATTGGGAATAGGTCTCTATACTAGCTACATAATTTCTCACAGGGATGCTACATCATCTGAGAGCTTCAGGTTCTATTCACCTGGAAAATGTAATCTACAATGAGGGGGGAAGTGTGCAACAGCATGACCAGGAAGTCTCTACAAGGCGAAAATGCCTGCAGTAAAGAATGGCACGCTGATTTAAGTGCTGCTGTCAACATTTGCTCCCTGCAGGCCCCAAGGACCAATACACTCTTGTAGGGAAGCAAATTTGGGTCTATGGACAGACAAAGCTCCTAAAACTGATTATTCAGTCACGTCCCCAGGAACTCTTAACACATTTCATATTTTTCAATTTGAAAGAATGGTACTACTTTATCTAGAAACCTCCTTTCTCCCAGAAATATAATCCATCAACAAAAATATCACATCAGCAAAAAAAAAAAGGGGGGGGGGGTAAGTGTCTCCAATTTCCTTTTTAGTATCCTATATACACTGATGGATGTCTAATATACAGCTGCCCATTAAAAAAAATTATTAGTCAGTGGAACTATTCTTGCCCATCGCAGTGAATGACTCAGTAAAATGTTGTTGAGTCAGGATCTCAAACTCGACCAGTTGTGATAACCAGCTTCACAACAGAGTTTATCATTCAACAGTTTGTATTTAGAAAACTGATCTCAGACAAATGTACTCAGAGAGATGGGTATACACAAATTCTTGTTGTTAGAGTGGGTTTTAGCTTTAGTGACAAGTTCTAAAATGTTGCTAAATTTTCACCATGTCATTTGATATTATCACTTGGGACATAACACACTTGTTTTGATGACACCCTTAGCGAATGACTTAGACCAGGTTAGAGCTAGAAGGAGCTTTAAGTGAATTGTCACTATGTGAAACTGCCATATGCTGGTATACCTACACTCCAATTTCTATAATTTTCCATTCAAAATTTTGAAGAGGATATAAAGCAAACAAAAATGAAAGACTACATATACAAAAAAGAAAAATTACACATACAAATTGAAGCAAAAGGAAGCCAATAAATCATAGAACGCAAGTCTGAGTCACAAGAAAGTTGGCTTAGCCCAGCGTGAGGATTCAGTAGACTGAGGCAAGTTTCTAGCTCACTTCACCTCACCTTCTCTGCTCCCTTTAAGCTCCAGACATTGCCTGAGGTCCACAGTACAAAGGTGCATAACACCAACTCCTTACCCTCAGAGACCACTCAGTTTACTAGCCGAGAGGAAAGAAAACACAAACCTTTTCAAAATCCATAGTAGGGAATCTAAAAGAGGAGCACCTGAGTAGTTAGGGATGAGGAGAGGTGTGACGCTGACTCTTCCTCCAGAGGACACTGGAAGTGTATGAAGATTTAAACAAGTCTCAAGCACAGAGGAACTCAACTTCTCATGCCATTCAGTAAGTGACATTCCAGCCTCACAACACTGATAAGAGGATCAGACAATGTCATTTGCTGCCAAAGATAGGTAAATCGCTCACTGTTGACTTAAAACTTGTGAACACTGTAATGCTGTAGTATAATCAGATTACCTGGGAGCAGGACAATCCATCCCACACTGTTCTTTTTCACTAGTGGCACCTCAAACAGAGTCCACTATCAGGCATGGTCACAGCACACTGAGGTGCCTCCTTTAAAAAAAAAATTGATTTCAGAGAGGAAGGGAGTGGGAGAGAGAGATAGAAACATCAGTGATGAGAGAGAATCATTGATCGACTATCTCCTGCACGCCTCCTACACAGGCATGTGCCCTGACCGGGAATCTAACTGTGACCTCCTGGTTCATGGGTCCAGGCTCAACCACCCAGCCACACCAGCTGGGCAAGGAGTGCCTCCTTTTAAGCTACAATATGCATGAGTGGATGTACACTGATGTGTACCCAGAGGAAAAGGAGGGATTCCATAGGCCAACTCAAAGTGCCATTTAAATTATGATGCTGTAGCAATTTGTAGGAGAGAAAATGTGGGAATGCAATAAGCTTATGAAAAGGCATTCATCCCCTAAAGTTACAAGGAAAATTAAACCAGCATTTAGGTACAATTTTACATCAGTTAAATTGGTAAACATTTTAAATCAGACCATACCAGTGTTGACGAAGATGTGGAACAACAGGACTTCGTATTCACTCTTGAGAAGAGAGGAGATTGGTACAGATACAGTATAGCATACTGTGGTAATATCTAGGAAGCTTAGCTTATATGCATGCACAAGGAACCACTGTGTGCAAGAGCAAAAGTTCAGAAACAAATTAAATGCCCCACTACAGGGGCACACTCTATCTGGGGAACTAGATAGAGTGTGTCACTTTGAACAACAGCAAAGTGCAGCTGTTAAAATGAATAAACTGGGGCCACATATAATATAGAGTCTTCAGAAACATAATGTTGAAAGAAAAAAATGAGTTGCAGAAGGACACACAGTATAATGTCATATTGTTTCAAAATCCACAAAAATTCAATAAACGTTCATGGAGGCTTAGATTTGTACAAAAAGTATTTCTAAAAACCAATCGCATGAAAGACATTAAATTCATGATGGTGGTTATTTATGGAATGGGGGCAAAGGAATAGAGTTAGGAAGGAGTACACTGCTCTCCTCAACTCTAACTATAATGTTGGGTTTTGTTGTTTTTTAAGTATCTCCAGTGAAGATGGCAAAAATTTCAAAATTTAATAAATCTGATTGGTAGATATGTAGATGGTCACAATGTAAGCTTCTATACTTATCTACAAATGTGAGATGTTTTATAATAACATAGTTGATTATTAAATAAGAGAAAAACAAAATAAGATAAAAGTTGTTCCTTTGCACCATGGGCTATGCTTACTAGTATATGTTCTTTAGCTAATCCCTTCACCTTCCTTTATCCAGTCCCTCCCACCCCCGCCCCTCTGACAACTGTCAGTCTGTTCCATGTATCCATGCCTCTGTTTCAATTTTGTTCCACATAATAGTGAGATCATATGGTATTTGTCTTTCTCTGACTGGTTTATTTCGCTTAGTATAATACTCCCTGGGTCAGGCAAATTCTTTTGGGCTGTCCACATATGTCTAAATCACTTATTTTTATAGTACTTAGAAAAAGCCTTCTTTTTCCTCCTGAAACCCTTGCCTTATAATGGTGGATATCTGGGGGCTCATCCTATTTTTTTTTCAATTTTCTGTATATTTTTAAATGTTCATAATAGGCCCATCTTATAAATATATATGCTAGACCTGGAGGAAATGCTTTGAAATTTTTATTTATGTGAAACAGAGCAGCTCTCTGGCAAGGAGCTGGGAAATGGCTGGAAGACATCTCCTGGAAGTGTACAGCAATCACAGTACTAATCCACACACATGAAATTCTCAATGGCACTTTTTGAACTTGACAAAATTAATACTACATTTCCCTGGAAGAATGAACAGACAAACAAGTTAAGAATTAAGAAAAAATAAGAGTATTAGAAGAAACTTATTCAGCTGCATATAAAAACACAATAGAAGGATAATGAGATTGCATTTACCCTGATTGAAATGTAATAGACTCCATTTCTGGAATTATCATATATATGATTTATTTTTTAAAACTTCCTGTTAATACTGGATTAAATGTAAGTAACATCTGCTGAAAGGCAAGGTTGAAATGTGAAAATAGTAGGGAAGTCTCCAGAGGCCCAAACCCAGATCTCAACTAAGAGCAACTTGTAGACTGCGCCCTGTCTGGAAACACTCTCAATGACACACTGAAAAATAATGTCTTCCCAGCTCTCTGGACACCCCTTAGCCCAGGCAAGTTGACACATATAAGTGACAATCACAACCCCCTCCATATGTTTATTTATATATTACTAGAGGCCCAGTGCATAAAATTCATGTATGGGTAGGGTCCCTAGGCATGGCCAGTGATCAGGGCCGATCAGGGTCTTCCGCCTAACCAGATGGGGCCTCCCTTCCCCAGCTTCTGGCTGCTGGCTGGGGCCTTCCTTCATTCTGTGCCGCCTCCTGGTGGTCAGCACACGTCATAGCGAGCAATTGAACTCCCGGTCTTCCGGTCCAACTCCCAAGGGGAAAATTTACGTATTAGGCTTTTATATATATAGATATGCATGTACTAAGTGCTATCATATTATATATATTACTAGAGGCCAGTGAATGAAATTTGTGAATAGGTGCAGTTCCTAGGCCTGGCCAGCAATCAAAGCGTGAGCGTCTGGCATGGAAGGGCAGGTCCCAGCTGACCTCTGGGCCCTGGACAGCACCTGGGCCCATGGACCCCCCGCAACCCCTCTGCCTGAATCATGGCGCCTTAGTCCCCATGCAGAGATGTGGTGAGTGTGGCCAGATGCCACAGGCCAGGGCGCAGCATGGGCCTCTGGGCCGCCCAGCAGTGCCACACGGAAGCCAGGTGGGCAGCGCGCTCTCTCTGGGCCAGCCTCGCAAACCGGCTCCTGCACAAACCCATAGGGAGCCAGACTGGCCCCTGGGGTCCCGGCAGCTGTGGCCCGGCTCACACAGAAGATGCCACATGGGTGCAGGGTGGGCTCCTCGCGGGCGCCCGGCACCTAAGCGCGGGGGCTTCCCCAGCGTGCAAGCCCTGGTGCCCTGGGGGAGGGTAGCAGGGGGAGTGAGAGCGAGCTCAGTGGACACCCCACATTTTCACTGCACCTCTGTCCCAGTCACCCCTGCCCCCAGGTAGCCAGTGAGAGGTTGCAACGCGTTGCCGATGCCCGCCAAGTTCCACGCCACCCCCTGGTGGTCAGCACACGTCATAGCGAGCAGTCAAACTCCTGGTCTCCTGGTCGAATTTCCAGTCGAACAACCGCCCCAGGGGACAATTTGTATATTAGGCTTTTATTATCTATACATATAAAACCCTAATATGCAAATAGACCAAATGGCAGAACAACCAAACAACCGAACAACTGAACAACCAGTTGCTATGATGTGCACTGACCACCAGGGGGCATGTTCGGAACCTGGTGGCCGTTAGCAGCAGGCAGCAAAGTGCAGAACAAGGCAGGCACCGGCCACAGCGGGATGGTGGAGCAGGTGAGTGGGGGCGCCAGACCAATGCAAGGTGCCAGTCACTGTCATCAGGGTAAGCCTCTGGTGATTACTGAAAATTCTTTGCTCCCGCATGCCATAGTCCCGCCCAGCGCTTGCAGCTGCTGCTGGTGCCAGCCCTGCTCACACCCACTGCCAGTGCCAGAGCTGCCACTCACATCCACTGCCGGCACCTGATGCCAGCCCCGATCGCTCGGCACTGTTAGCGGGTGTGAGCAGCGGCTGCCAGCCCTGATCACCTCTCAGGGCTTCCCCAACTCCCCCTGCTCCTGAGGGACGATCAGGACCAGCAGCTGCCTCTTGCACCTGCTGCTGGAGTCTGCCCCGCTCACACCCGCTGCCGGCACCAGAGCCGTGCTTGCACCCACTGCCGGTGTCCAGCACCGATCCCGATCACTCGGAACCCTCAGTGGGTGCGAGCGGTGGCTGCTGGCCCTAATCGTTCCTGAGGGCTTCTCCACCTCCCCCTGCTCCTGAGGGGTGATGGGGACAGCAGTTGCCACTCGCACCCACTGACGGCACCAGCCCCACTCTCAACCGCTACTGGTGCCAGCTCCACTCACTCCGTACCGTCAGCGGGTGTGAGCAGGGCCAGTGCTGTCAGCGGGTGGGAGTGGCGGTGGCAGGAGTGGGGCTGCCCGCAGAGAGGGGACCGTGGGCTGTGGCAGGAGGGGCCGGGTGGGGGCATGGAGGCTGGCCCGAGACCTGCCCCTGTGCACACCATAGCCTCGCAGTCCACAGTTCCTTTCAGGGTGTACGAATTCGTGCACTGAGCCCCTAGTATAGGATAAAACCATACCCAGATGTGTAAATTTAAAGTATGAGTATGTGTGTGTGTGTGTGTGTGTGTGTGTGTGTGTGTGTGCACGTGAATGTGTGTACATATTTAAACATGGATTATCCTGAGCACCTCCTAGGATGTTCCCCACACCCAAATTTGGAAACTACTGATCCATATCAGTCTATATTCTATAAAGCAAGTATGAGGTAGTTAGAAAGCCCCATGTACTTCCTCTACCTTCTGGCTGATGGCTGAATTACTATTCATTTCTTTAGTTTTAACCTATAGCATAAATAGCTTCCAGGCCCCTTCCTGAGAACACATTTAATTACAGAGAGCGGAGCTCTTACATGAGGGCAGCAACTCACTCAGTGGGGAGCAGATCAGTGTGAAAGGCAGAGGGCAGGGCCAGAAGTCCCAGAGGCCTGAGTAGCAAACACCCCATTCTTAGGGACATGAACCCATTACTCAGGAAGAATTTCCAACACATACTTAATAAAATTGGAATATTTTTCACTTCCTCCAATTTTGTAAATAAAATATTGAACAATCAGCCTACTTCCTTATTCCAAACTGATATGAGAATAAGCCACACTCTCTTTCACCCCATCAATCTGCATGGTGGGTTCTGTCAGCTGGCTGGCTGGACCAGCCCTCTGTCCCACACTCAGCACTCACATTCTCTCCACACTGCACCTGTAATCAAAGAAAATAGGTCCTGGGTGAAGGAAGAAATTCCCCGCCCCCCCCCCCCCCCGCAAAAAAAAAAAAAAAAAGGTTATTTCACAATTTTGAACACTACCTTTTGGAGTAGATAATGCACCTCTTTGTTGTAGGAAGGGTATCCATTTTCAAAGAGTGGGCCTCAGCCAAGGAGATGGGATAGCCCACTGAAAAATACATGCCGTATCTCTAAAATAGTATACCCATTTTTTTTTTTTTAAGAACAAATGGACTTGCAAATCTGTTCTGCTCAGTTTTTGGTTCTTCTCTTACTGAACTGTTCACCTTACCACACTGCAATGACGAATAAACTAAGTGTAGCCAAATCATACAGGAGCTGACATAAGTTGGAGTAAATAGGGCCCTGCATTTCAGGAGGCTGGATACTTCACTATCAGAGCATGTGATGCCAAGATGCAAAAGGCAGCTAAGCCATCTCATTCAACGAATCACTAGGGTCTTTCTTCCTCAAGGAGAGGCTACACTGTGGGGGGAAAGGCATTACAGGGTCAGGATTCCAGGAAGAAAAGGACTGCTTCTCCTACATGCTAGAAAACAAGGTGATTTAGCATATGTGAACAGCCCCAAAGAACCTGGCTGACTCTTCCCTGATGGAGGAGAACCACAAATAAGGTAATAAAATTCCAATGTCATGAAGTCGATGCTAGAGAAAGGAAAGCTTTTCTTTTTCTGCTATGAGTTGCTGTGGGGTGATTTTAAGTTATGACCATGGAATTCGCACAACACAGGGACAAAATGGAGACCTGGAATGGATGTATTGTCTGCTTTCGAACCCGTCAATCCTTCATACTAGCTCTTACATGCATGTTATTTGCTTAGGGTATTTTTTCATCCCTATAATTCTGATACGTAAATAGCTTCTTACCCATAAGTTTTTTTATTTGGCTGCAGAATCTAATGACTTGATAAGAATAACTGAAGAAATGTAAATCCCCTCATTACTAACCAAGAGCCTTAAATATAGTACAAGCTGCATAAATACTCATGAAATTAAGCTATGCTTAATCAACACCTGTTTGAGGTAAATAAATGCAAACATTATTCATCAGGGTCCAGGTCATACTTTGAAGGAGATTCGCTCCTGCTGTAGTCCAAAAAAGTTATACTCATGAATATTTTAAAAAGTGCCACCTTTTCATAAAAAAAAAAAATCTAAAAAAAGAGCAGATGGCAGGTGTTCTCTACAACCCTACTCTTTCCAACATCCACAACCCCCACCACAAACTCTATCCCACCGTACAGCTTGCAGACTTCTTCATTTTCCTCACTGTGGCAAGTAGTGTGGATTTTTCTCTCACAACTCCAACCCAGTCCTCCTGAGGCAGGAAAGCTAAGGTGCCTCAGGCCTCATGTAGCCTGCGTTCTGTCCAAGGCCTGGTCTCCACCACGAACATGCACTGCATGAGATTTAGGAGAGAAACAGTCCATGCTTGTTCTGCTTCTTAAAATTGACAAGCACAGTCAGGGAAGGTTCTGTTTTTTTCTGTACCAAAGACTAGTCCTTAGTATTGTGAATGCTAAGCAGCAGTGTCAGAGCCTACATTTTCAGGGTCTCAGTCCTCTCTCAGATGGTCTGGTCCTGAAGCACACATCTGCATGGCCGATTCCCACTGGTGGAGATGAGCTACCTTGATGGGCAGTACCTGGTATTTTTCTTATTTAGTCCTGGAAGCTCAGCCTTGTTCCTGACCCTTCAACTATTTTGTAAGCATCTACTTATTTTCTGCTCAACTAGCTACTAAAACACTGCCATCCTCACATCTTTTTCCTTCTCTTCTTTCTTTGATCTGCAATAGTCAGGCAAGTTAAGGGAGAAATAAATTTTTATAAGAAACTCAAAGCTTTATATGTCAAGATCTAAGCATGGACAACCACAGCACAGAATTTTTCCAATGACTGATAGAATAGGAAGGATGGGGGTGTGAAGTATAGTCCCTGCTACGCAGAACACAATACATCTTTTCTGGGAAGAGAAGGACTGAGTAGAGGGCAAGACAGAAAGTGTCCAGACTCAAGGTTCCTGACTCACTCCTCAGAAGGTAAAACAAAAACACAATCTTGTGGGGAGAAGGAGAAATACCCAGCTCAGGCCTAAATTGGTAAATACCTATTCTCTCATAACCTAGGAAGACAGCAAGCCTCTTGGGAAAGTCCCACGTTCCACATGTGAGAGTTAAGGCAGCAACATCAAAGGACAGGTGTACATAATCACAACTTTGTAGGTTCTACTCTACAGTGACACAGAAAGAGCAATCAAGAGTCTTGTTAAGGGGACAGAAGGGTGAGGAGTGGCAGATGACCAGGAAGATACCTGAGGTCAAGAGGATGTAGCTGCAAAGGTGAGAGCTTTTGCTGTTGGAGGCCAAGGCCAAATGCTGACATGTTATCCAAGGCCACTTGTGCCAGCCATACCACAGTGGATGCCAGGTCAAGAAGTTCAGGGGAAGAGACACCCAGGAACATCATGGCAGGTACCACAGTAGAGGCTGATTGCATTCCGAGCAGAACAACCTCAAGCAGAGGCCAGCAAGACCATGTATCACTGTCCTGATGCCAGAATTATGCATACGCTCTCCTGTGGAAACATGTCAACCCTGAATGGTGGAGAGGACAAAAGGAGGCATAAAGAAAAGAAATGTACAGAAATGTAGTTAAGCTAAAATTGGACAGTGACTGTGATGATATTTGAATTTAGCTAGAAAGTTACCGATTGGACAGAAAACACCTGAATTTAAAAAAAAAAAAAGTTGTCTTGTCAAGGCAGACTGGAAGACTCAAGGACAAAGTGGGCTCAATTACAGAAAACAGAATTTGTTTTTTAAGCACATCAGTCATTATGTGTAAATTTTAGTCCTACTATAATAAGTAGAATTTGAGTGCTTGCAATGTGCCTAATTAAATGAAATCAACATTATATCATTTACCCTTGGTGTAGTCTAATTATATTTTATGGGTAAGCAAAGTGAATCTCACAAATATTCAATGACTTACACAAGGATGAGTAAAAGTATACATATGGTAAGGATATGATAAAGCCATACCTACAGCCAAGCAGTATTTCACAAATACCTCCAATGTATAATCAGTTATTTCAAATGTTTTCTTCCTTCCTCATCCATTTGGCAGCCACATACCACACAGACACTAACGACTGCTGTTTGAACTACACGTGTGAAGAGAAGAAAATTCATCTTACCAAAGCTGAGATTTTTTTCCCATAACTAGAGTTTGCTTTCCTTGCCTTTTTCTTAACCATATTTCAGAATTCATGGAAACAGACATTGAATAGAAAACAAACAAATCCAGGTATTTGGACCTGGACTAGTGTGTAGTTGTAATAAATTAGACATTTATAAAGTCCCCTTCCTAGACTAATTCACTGCGTGGCTAATTCACATAAAAAGGACTGACTGGCAGATATTCTTCATCTCCAAGTCCTGAAGCAAGAATTATGAAATCTAAGCACACATTACTTTAAAACTTCTAATGCAACATGATTTAGGTGTGCCATAAAACTTAATACAAAAAAAGAACTTGCCTGTGGCATTCATTTCCCTGCCATTCCTTGGAACTGGGCCTGGATGCATTGTTTTTCAATGTTCCCCATTAGAATCCACTCAATCATTTCTATTTCTTTACAATGGTGAAAACCTTTGCTCACAGCACTGGAATCAGTCCATGCAGGCTTACAGAAGACGCCCCATGCCGAACGACCCTGCCCAGCCCTGTCATCCAGGTTCCATTCCCTTTTCTTTACCCATCCAGCCCTCCCCGAAGCGGAGGAGGCAGGCTGGTGCTGGCTGTCAGCTCTGAGCGAGCCCAGGCCCAATGGGGAGCCCAGAAACCAAGTTCCCCCAGCCAAGCAGTGCCTGGTCTCAGCCTCACTGCTGTGCTGAGGGTGTCCAGGCCACAGTCAATGCCACTGAACAGGTTCTGCAGGGCTGTCTCCACAGTGTGTGCCGCCCTTGACAGGCTGCTGAGTTGGACCCTCTCCCAGAGGACCCAACAGCACATGACAGTTTAGCTCACAGCTGTCTTCTGCATTTTTTTTCAGTTCAAAAAACCAGGAATCGCTTAGCATGTCTTGCTTACTTTTGTATATACCCAAAATACAATAAGCACTCAATGTGTATTGAATGACTGAATGAGCGATAGATTATTAAACAGAAAAGCAAGGCTAACCAAGTAAAAAATAGATTTAATTTTAAAACAGCTTTTCTTCCACCTGACATCACTGTCTACATGCCAAGGAATGATTGATTTCCAGTGCTTCTCAAACTTGAATGTCCTTAAAATCACCTGGGGATCTTGTTGTAACACAAGTTTTGATTCACTAGGTCCGTGGCTGGGCCAGAGTTGCTGCATGTCTGAAAATCTCCCAGGTGGTTCTGTTGGCTCAGATCAAATTTTGAGTAGCAATGTCCTAATCAGCATCAACTAATTGGTCTTACCGTCATTAGAATCTCACTGAACTTCTTGGGTCAGGCAAACCATCCATAGTTAATAAAGTAATACATGTCCTGACATGCAATAAGTAATCAATAAATATTAAATCAAGATTTCATTAGAATGAGAACAAACTTGGTTCATTTAAGGAACAGAGAAATTTCCCTAGTAATACAAGAGGAGAGTTTATATTTTTAAAAACATTCTCGTTCCTATGCCTCCAAATGAATTTCAGAACTTATTATCCATCAAGGGGACGCAGTGTGGTCAGCTTTGAGCCATGGCTTAAATTTACTGGGCAAATTATCAGTTATAAAATGTATTCAGGCATAATTCTTCCAAACTTCTTCATAAATTTAATTCTCATGAAAAATGGAAAAAAATAGTGAAATCCTGATCATTATCCCAGGAGAGTTTTAAATTTTTAACATTTGTTGTTGATAAAAAGGAGTAAGAAAGTAGGAAGCAAAATGGAAGTTACACTGAGTAAAATTACAGATGATATTGATTGTGGTTTTCCAAGAAACCAAAGTCTTTGATACAGTGGAAAAGACAACATATTCTCATTGATAATTTAAAAAGCATGATTTGGGAAAAAGATACTCTTTTGTTTATGACTCATATTGGTATAAAGTGGCTTGTACAAATTAAGTAATTACAGGAAAGTTTTTTCTTGGAAACAAATATTTAAATTTATGGTGATGTGTAACTAGGAGATAGTATGCAAGCTTGAATCTTAATAGGACTTAGCTAGTAAACATATAACCTAAATTATGCAGAGGACTAAATTGGTCATACTTGCAAGTTCATGACACAATTATCGACCATCCATACAAGGTCCCTATCTTGTTTTCTTTTATTCTTCTTGTTTATCCTCATTCTCCACTCCCAATCTACTCCTCTATCTGTGGACAATTATTGTAATGTGTTTGGTGTTTTTCTTGGATATTAAAATACAGTACTATTTTGTTTTGTGCTTATGTTTTAAACTAGAGGCCTGGTGCACAAAATTCAGTCGTCCCTCAGCCCGGCCTGCACCCTCTTGCAATCGGGACCCCTTGAGGGAAGTCCGACTGTGGGTTTAGGCCCTCGCGCAATCCGGGACCACTGGCTCCTAACCACTCGCTTGCCTGCCTGCCTGCCTGATCGCCCCTAACCACTCTGCCTGCCTGCCTCATTGCCCCTAACCACTTTGTCTGCCTGCCTGATTGCCCCTAACCACCTCTGCCTCAGCCCCCGCCACGGTGGCTTCATCCGGAAGGACATCTGGAAGGTCGTTCGGCTCTCTGGTCTAATTAGCATATTACATTTTTTTATTATAGATTTGCCTAAGTCCATCATGTTATAGATCTTATCTAACAATTTCCTCTCAACACTATATATGAAAGATCTTTCCACATAATTCTATCTTTACTTGTTACCTCTGTGAGTATCCACAATATTTCCCCCATCTATCCCCCTAGAGACAGGTACCTAGGTTGTCTACAATGCCCTACTCCACAAATAATGCTTACACAAACATTCTTACACATGCTTCCATGGGGACCAGAACACAAGTTTTACCATAGTGGAATGGATGTATCATCAGACCTATACTAATTTAAACTAAGTTTCTCCAGATTTTTCTCCAGATTAGCTCATTGAGTCCATAGTCCGTGCTTTACCGTTTTTTTCTGTTGGTTTCCTGTTTTTTTAATAAGGATTTCTTAAATATTCTAGATATTATCCCTTGTCAATTTTGAATTCTCAGATAACTTCTCCCAGTCTATTTCCTGTTAGTTGACTTTATTGATGGTGCCCTTCATTGAATAGAAATTTATAATTTTTTAATGTAGTCAAATTTATCATTTTATCTTATGCCTTATACTTTGGGGGTTTTCATAGTTTTATCTGTCATTTTTAAGACTATAATTAATCTAAATTATATTTTTGAGAACTAACAATGTTTTTTCTACATGTGTGACCTGTTTTCTCAATATCATCTGATAAAGAAACCATCCTTTTTCATTAGGCCCACTTCTATCATATATCAGGTTTCCCTGTAAACATGGACTTGTTTTTGAGCACTCAATTCTGTTCCAATGATCTATAACATGTTTCTGTACCTTATTGTCTTATTGCTATGACTCGTTCGTGTACTGTGTCAGAATCAACTTACATTTTTTCTGAGCTAAACTCAATTACATTATGATTTATTTTAGTTGTTAGACTCAGCTTGCTAACATTTGAGTAAGAATTTTTGCATCAATACTCATAAGTGAGAACGACATAAAATTATTATTTCTTGAACTACTTGTAGCTGATATGATTCCCCTATTCTTTTTCTGGCTAACAAAACACAGACTTTGTAGCAGACATAGATCCCTTGATTTCAGGGAAAAGTAGGTCCCTCTCTGATCCTACAAGATGAATCCTTATTGCTCTAATCCAGTCATAGAAATTTCACTTACCTCTACCAGTGATTTCTCTGGGTGTCTGTGTGTACTGAGTTCTGACCAAAGAGATATAATAGGACATGTGCTTGAGAGCTCCCCTTTCTCATATATAAATCACTTCACTTGGGTAAAGCCTTACCCTGACTCTTTCTTTCCTTTGGAAAGTTTGAGGTCATGAGGCTCTAAGCTACCACATGAAGTAGCAACTGTAAAGATAAAAAGACAGTAATAGAAATGGTAGAGAAGAAAGTTAGAAAGAAACTAGGTTCCTGATGGCATCACTAAGCAAGTGAATCAATTCTATCAACTTGAAGCACTACAATTTATGTGATGTGAGAAAAGTAAAACACTAGTTGTTTAAGCATGGCTAAGTTTTTGTGACTTGAAGTTGAATTCATCCTAGATCATACACTCTGTGTTACAGTAAGTTTTCCCAGAAACAGATTCTGAGATAATTCAAGATGTAAAAATCCTATATAAAATATTAACAAAGTACAAAGATATATGAAAATGACAATATGTCAAGATCAAATCTGGCTTATTCTAGTGATACAGAGCTGATTTAACATTTGGAGATCAATGGGATCCCCTACATCAAAAGATTAAATTAGAAACATCACATGATCTTCTCAGTAAATGCAGGAAAATTATTTTATTAAATTAAGCATCATTCATGATAAAAACTGCTACCCTACTAGAAATAGATGGGAACAAACAGCTTATTGTGTGAAAAGCTATCTTTGAATCCTACCTTAAAAATCATACTTAATGATAAAATATTGAAAGCTTTACCTCTGAGAATGAGGACAAGAGATGGATGTCTGCTATCACCATTCTAATCACCACTCTCCTAGCTATTGAAATAAGGCAAGGCAAGAAAAGAAATTGGAAGAAAACACTAAAAGTCATATTTCCAAATGATGTAAGAATGCAAAATATCCAGAAAACTCTACAGATAAATTATAAGAATTAATACATGAGTTAGGATAATCACAATATTCAAAATCTGTTTTATATCTAACTACTAATAATATACAGAATATAAACAGTCATTATAATGAGGTTTTAAAAACACTTAGCAGCTTGGAATAAATCTAATGAAAACTATACAAAAACTCTACAAAAATGTTATTAAATTAAAAAACATGTAAGTAAATGATGAGATGTGTTATGTTCACATATTAAGTTTAGCATTGTAAAGATGTCAATTGCCATGGTTGATCTACAGATTCAATGGAATTCCAAATAAAATCTCAAAAGGTAGGGATGTGTGTGTGTGTGTGTGTGTGTGTGTGTGTGTGTGTGTGTGTGTGAAAACTGGCTAACAATGGGTGAGTGATCCAGTTTCTCTGCATTTCACCAGGATTTGGAGTTGTCAATATTTTTCATTTTAGTCACTCTGATAGATAGGTAGTGATAGCATCATTGTGATTTTAGTTTGAATTTTCCTCTAGTTTACTGATGTTGAATACCTTTCCACTCACTTAATTTGCCATCTGTATATCTTCATGTGCTAATTGGATTGTTTGTTTATTTGCTGTTGAGTTCTCAGAGTGATTTATATATCCTAGATCCTAGTCTTTTGTCTGTTGCATGGTTTGGCAGTCCTTGGTCAGGTATGTGGGATTTCTCCCATACTGTAGCTTATCTTTTCATCTTTTTAACAGGGTCTTTTATGGAGCAAATTTTTAAATTTTGACAAACTCCAATTTATCATTTTTTTCTTTTATAGGTTGTGTTTTGGTTTCAAATCTTAAAATATTTGCCCAGTCCTGGACCTTGAAGTTTTCTATGTTTTCTTCTAAAACTTTTATAGTTTTATATTTTACATTTAAGTTTGTAATTAATATTAACTTTTGTGTAAGCCATGAGGCTTCAGTTGAAGGTTTATTGGTTTAACCTATGAATGTCCAATTGTTCTAGTGACATTTGTTGAAATTTCTACCTTATTTCTATTAAATTGATTTTGCACATTTGTCAAAAATAAGTTAGGCATATTTGTGTGTTTATGTTAGCATTTCCAGGTTCTTCTATTCTAATCCAATGTTCTATATGTCTATCCCTCAACTAATACTACATAGTAAGCATTATTACAGCTATATGACTCTCAAAACTGGAAAGATGGTTTCTTCCACTTGATTCTTTTTTAAAAAAAAAATAGTTCTAGCTATTTTAGTTCCTTTTTCTTTCCATATAAATTTTAGAACAATCTTACCTATATTAACAAAAATACTGCTAGAATTTAGAAAGGATTTTTTTAAACCTGTTCATCAATTTGGGGAGAACAGACATCTTTTTTATTTGGTGTCTTTCAATACATTAATACAAAGTTCTCTCCATTTATGCAGATCTTCCTTAATTTCTTTAATCAATGTTGTGTTCTTTTCAGCATACAAGTCCTGTACATGTTTTCTCATATCTACATTGAAGTATTTAATATTTTTGAGCAATTTTAATGTCAGAGTCCATATGTCCATTGCTAATACACAGACATTCAATTGATAATTGATTTTTATGTTTACCCTGTATCCTGGGACCTTGCTGGGCTTAGTGATTAGGTCTTCTCTAATATTTCATTTGTTTAGTCTCATTCTTTTTCTAATTTTGTGGACATTTAAGTCTCCAAGAATCTAAAAGGGGACATCTGTAATACTTTCAACAGTAAAGGGAAATGTTAAAAAGTAATAATAAAGTCAAATATGCTACTTCCATAGTATAAATTCATAAAAATTACATCTGAACTTCTTGGGGGTCAGTTCCACTGGCACTGATTGTTACACGTGGTTGATTATTTCATGTGTGGTTTGTATGTGGGGGCTCTAATCTCTTCTTTAGTGACACATTATGAGCAGCGACTCAATATAAACTAGTTCATGTTGTTTGTGTGAGTTTACATGTTCTCCTGAAGAACTCCAGCAATAGTATTACCTTAGGATCATTTTTTATGTCAATTAAAAAGGTATATAGGCATTACCCACAATTAAAAATTATTTGCGAAGAATTTTTTCTTCGATGAAAAAAAGAAAATTTCATTCTTATGCTGGTGAGATAACAAAAGACTGGGGAAATGAGAGACTTTTTCGAGTCCATTTTGCATTCAGGATTTAAACTTTCAGCATCCTTGATTCTGAATTTCCCACCTCATACAGCCCGTTTTCTTTGACCATTAAGACCAAGTCCCTTGGTTAGTGAGACCAGTATCCCATTTCTACAGCAACCAAACATCAATTCATATTTGTTTCTTTAGTTTTCAGCATCCCTACCCCTCTCCATTTTAGGTCCTTATAGATTTTCTTTACTTTCTTAGAGCTCAGTTAGGCATTTAAAGTTATTTGTGCTACACTTTCCAACATTTCAGAATATTTTACAGTATGAAGGTTTTCATTCTATTTAAATAGAGGTAATGTCAGCCACTTTTTATTAGGCTGTTAAATTCTCTTAATATTTTACTTAGAATTTATCATCTAGGATCATATGTGAAGTAGGCTTATAATTTTATTTCTTATACTTTCACGTGGCTTTGTAGCCACGGTTATAGTAACTTCTAAATGAGTTGAATGGCTTTAATATTTTTCTAGAACAATATGTGTAATAGAGAGAGATCCATTACTTACATTTTTAGATCTTATAAAGTATTCTTGGTCTGAGACTTTACTGTCAGGAGGCCATTGATTTCCATTGCTGTTTTTAAAATGACTATTGGTTTATTCATGTTCTCTCTTTTTCTCATACCAATTTTGGCATTTTCACCATTTCATCAGTGCTTCCAACTGCTTGCATACATTTCTTCACAAAATTTTTATTATCTTAAATCCTGTGCTATCTATAATGATTATCAAGTTTTTTTTCTGTATTTTGTCTTCTTTCTTCTTGTCTCATCTAGGTTAGTCCTGGTAGAGGTTTGCCTCTCAAAAATCTTTGAAAACTGGCTCTTAATTTTGTTCTGTACCAACGAACTTTAGACAAAGAATAACAAAGTCAATGTCCTCCAGACATTTTGGTTATAAAGATGTTTCCTATAAGTTCAAATTACCATAAAGCAAATCAAGAATTTAATTACATCTAGATAGTGCTCAAGGTCCATGGGGCTTCTTTCCTATTATGATCAGGATGAAAATATGACCAGTATTTCCATTGTCCTGCCCTCTTAAACCTGCTCATCACCTAATTTATATCACCTGTGCACCCATCATTACAAACAAACCACTAGAACACTCACAGCATCTGAGTTACTATTGTGCACCAGTTTTCCTCCAGAAATGACCACATCGTGACAAATATCACATTCCATAATATAAGTCGTATTCCCTAAGAAAACAAAAATGTCAGCGCCACTTCCACTGATAAAAAACATAAGCTGTGGGACCACTCCCTGCATTTCCTATTTAAAAAAAAGATAGAAAGCTAAGTGAACTCTGAGTTTTTTCATGGGGGCAATGAAATTAAGAACCACAGGATTTTAAGATTAAAAGTGACCATAGAAATCAAATAGTTCATCACCCTCATTCCACAGTTGAAGAAGATCGTGGCCTGAAGAACCGACAACGTACAAGGAAACACGTGAGAACCAGACTCACTCAGATCCCTGATTATAGCCTGATAATAAACTGACATTCTCCCTTAATGAAACATGGTAGGAAAAATGGCCACATTGTCCGAAACTACAAATTTGGCAGGAGTGAAGGGAGATGGAGAAGGAGCAGTGTAGGAGGGGAAACAGAACTTAGGGGAAGGTTCTAAAAAGCAACTGTGATGGGAGCACATGAACTTGAGAACACTATTCCCGTTACCACATGGCAATAAAGACAAGCTGGCTTTTTAATTCATGCCATTTTTGTAAATCAAGCCGAAGGTCCCGTTGGTAGCTTATTACTCAGATTGGTATTACTCTTCTCATTGTCAAAACAATGATATATTTACCTGCAAGTTATCTGGGCGATTATAGAGCACAGGGTGCAAGCAAGAAGGCAAACAGAAAACAGGCATCAGTAATTCTCTGACTAGAGAAGGCTAACTCCTGCCGGCATTTCCTGCCCGTCACATTTGCAATCTAGGAGGGAGAGGGAAAAATGTAACGTAATTTAATTTAAGCTCAGAGCCTAATCATCCATGACCTTTAAACTCTGAAACCAGTGCTACTGCCCACATGGTAAATGCAATTAGGAAATCTGATTTCCTATGTTGTAGGCAATGAAATTTGTTTTAATTGACACTGATATATATTTGTAATAACTTCTGTATAAATTAAAAATCAATGCCAATTTCAACTCTCTGGGTAATTTTTTTATTGAACAGACAAAATGTCACAGGGGCTGAAGAACATTTGCAAATGGCAAAACAACAAATAAATAAAAACCAAGTCTGAGCACTCAACTGTTCTACACCCAGAGAGGGCCCTTCGGCTGCTGGGCTTATCAAGCCCGTTAAGCAAACTTGCCTGGCCCTGCGGTTGCTTCAGAATTTAGGGAGATACCCCAAAATGTCATGGCATATAGGAGCCCCTTGGTCATTTCAACCATTTCTCCACTCGTACCCTCAGACTGGACCACCAGCAAAGTGTCTGCTTCCTTCTCTTTCCTGAGGCCTTTAGCTCTACTTCAAATGAGACACAGCTGAGCCTCACTATAGCCAGGCGGGGAACCTGTGTTCCGAGACGGCACATTGGGAGGCTGGGAGGCAGGTTACACCTCGAACCCTGACCAGTGGCCAGGCTTTGACTGCACTACGCTAACCAGAATCAGCATGCATGGAACATGTGTGTGAGCACACATCCACGTGTGCATGCACTAACACCCACCCCCGCTGTGTCACTGATGAGAGAGGCCTCCCGCGGAGGCTGTTCTGGCTTCCAGTTGGTGTTTGTGGGCAGAGTTCACCATGCCCTTCCTCACCAGGGAGGAGCCGGCAGTGCGCTGGGCACTGGGTATTTCAGAGCCCCAGGCCAGTGGGCAGCGAGGCTCCCCTGGAAGAAGAACCAGCCCTTCTTCAGTGCATCCGCTTAAGCTCCTCCTTCCTTCCTAAACTGCTGGCTAGAACCTAACAGCACTTGAACATTCAGCAAATGCTGGAGAGAGGGAAAGCTGTCAGGGCTATTGCTGCCTTTTTCTTCTCCGCATTGATTTCATCTGAGGCTGAACGTATCAGCGATTGTGCCTGTCAGATCTGGATTTAAACTTCCTATACGATCCTGAAAGTCTCCCCTGCTGACATCAGGCCACCTGGAGTTGGGTCCTTTGTCTGAATCTCCGCACATACACACTCAGACCTGGAGGTTGACTACAGTGTTACCATCTAAAAGCTCCTTCCCCAGGGGTCCAAGCCACCGAGCATTTCTCATAACAAGAAATATGAAAAATGAGGATTCTATAACACAAATAATAGCAAGCTAAGATATTCTTAATTATTAATTTACCTATGCTTTCTAAGGTTTCTACAGCAATCTAGCATTACTTTTGTTATAAAATAAAACTTTTATACACTAGCATGAAATGAGCTACAGGAAGAATGCATAAGGAACATAAATCTCCTTATATACACCCAGAATACCCACGTGTATATAAACAGAAGGAAATGTACATTTGTATGTAAGTAAACATACGAGCTCAGGAAAATAGAGTTAAGCTTGTGAAAATTGCCTCCAGAGAATATTTACATACACCACCCCACAAAGATATTTATATAACCCACTGGGGAGACGACCATGTTATTTTCTTGCCATTTGGGCAGCCCTGGACACCCTAGCAGAGCCTCCCTTACAACCCGCTAGTGAGCACCCTAACCTACTATGACATGAATTCAAATGGCAGTGAATTAGAAAATGGGGAATCCTCTCTGCTAACAGCACAAAACACAAAACTCACCAACCTTACAAATGTCATGGTTTTTTCAGAGAACTAAGGGACCAGGGGAAAACAGGGGATGGTTAAAAACAAACAAACAAAAACAAAACTATTTCCTTCCTTCAAGCCAAAAGTACTCAATTGTAACTTTCTTGTAAATCTCTAGATTTACATGCTCCATGTAAATCTCAGACGGAAGTTCTCTCAGTGAGCCCACCCCTGGAAAGGGCTTGCCAGGATGTTTATAGAATCATTACTGGAGGTTTCTCTCTGCAGGAAAGAAAGCCATGGCTGTAGTTCCATTCTTAGGGGGTGCAGAAAGGTATTTCGGGAGGCAGTAAGCCTTTTCATTAAAAAAAAAAAAAAAAGACTGTAGTTCCGACCATAATTATATTCTCACAAAGAAACTCAGAAATGGGATTTTCTTTTCTGGTAGATCAATGGCTTTATCCAAGCAACAGCTCATGAATAAATCTCTTTTTAAAGATCTAAAATGTGACACAAGCTCATTATTAGAAAATATTCAAATAACTAAGTATATGGTTTTAATGGGGGAAATTGTGGTACAGTATTCTGAACCAGAGCTGCATTCTTAATGATATATCTTTTTTAAAAATTATTGGATGAGTACATTTTTAGTTAGATTAAAGTATATCTTCTGTGAGATCATTTTTCCTACATATTTCAACTGTAACAAAATAATGCAACACTAATCTGTAAGACTTTTTTCAGTAATAGATGTTTTCCCTCAGTAAATCAATGCAAAGGCTAATTGGGGTGGAAGGTGACTATCTCTCGTGGTTATAAATACATTTGCATTGCTATCAATCTTTTCCACTACCAATGTTAAACGAGGCTGAACCTAGAGAAAAATGAAGTTCAATGTTAGCACATAGCAAATGCTGCCATCAAGTGGCCAAATGGAGAGTTGCCCTAACAAAAAATAAAGTTGTCAACTAAATTACTAACAATGTTTAAAACCTGAAATCAATCAAGCTAAAAATGTGGCCTGAAAAGCCAACCAAAAATAAAACAAAAAAAAACTATAATACTCTGCAAGTGAATATTCTTTAGTTCAGGGTAGCTAATTGCTAAATAATATATCCTCACCATAAATCCTGTCTATGGCAATGTTATACATTGGTGGCATTAAACTTGAACTATTTAATGTTAAAAGTCATTGAACTCCACTGTCTAATATTAAAAAAAATAAATTTAATAATCTTAGCACCTGATATATGCAAATTTGTTCTAATAATTTTCACTATTCACTGCTTAGAATCAACTTTGAAGTAGATGATACATATCTGAGTTATGAGAAATAGTTTCCCTAGAACACAACCTGGTATTTTCACATATTAGACTGTGGGAGATACAGGTTTTTAACTTACTAAAAAACTGGCCCTTAAATCTCTATAATTAATTGTAATGTCAACTTATTCCCATTTGCATGATAGGGAAGAAAAGTCTTATACAAAGGTGAGAATTACCAAAAATGGGCAATATTTTCAAATCCACACATTTTAATGACGTTCATGAGAAACTAATTTTTTTTCATTTACACAGTGACATATGTGAAAGCACTGAGCCCTAGTTAAGATGTTTATTCTCAAAGATGTTCTAAGTGATGCAGGTAATTAAATAGTTAAACATTGCTCAATAAGCAAAAACATTTTAATGATACATTTTATAACCAATACAACTTTGAAAGCAGGAGCAGGCTCTAAGGTTTTCAATATCCTATAAAACCTACGGTGTAAAGTATTTCTCAAAGTGTGGCCAGCAGTCCACCTGCAATAGAATCATATCAAGTTGTTATAAAGCATCAGATTATTAGACTTCATTGTGGACCTTTTGGGTCAGAATTTCAAGGGAGAAAGGAATGGAATTTGAATTTTTTATAAATTCCATATCTAATTTCTGTCACCTTGAAGCTTAAAAACAACCTCATTTTAGTAAATGAGAGAAAACAGTAAACTGATTTTCTTAAGATCACAAAGCTATATAAGAATCAGAAATAGAAGCCAGTCTTCCTGCCCTGCAGTCCAAAATTCATGATCCTATACTACACAAACTGGAATACACTTTTCATTTCAGGTGTCAGAATCCTTGCACTAAAATTGAGAGCTATTTACCACAAATAGTAGAGACACTTCTGAAGTTATCCCTGTGGTCTTTAATAAGCAAAACACAAAAGGAGCAAGGTTATTTTAAAAAGATGTTATAACAGTATGAGTTTTCTTATTATTCATCACCATTAAAACTGATAGAGGACTTCCTGTAAAGGCAACAGTGTAAAGTTGTTTTCTAGTCTTCTCTTTACTAGGAAACCAAACAAAAAAAGCTCAAGAAACATAAAGCAGAAGATGAACCTCAGTGTGTTAGACTGTTTGCCCAGAGACAGGTATAATGACTCCTTCTATCACTGGATGCACACCTTTTACAAAGTGACTTTGCCACCCCTTGAAACTGGATTGGGCTTCTGACTTGCTTTGACCACCAGAATGAAGCAGAAGTATTGTTATGTGGCTTTCTAGCTTCAGCCTGGAGAGGTCTTGCAGCCTCTTACCCTCTGGGACAACTGAGACCACCATGCTAGGAAGATATTCAGGATGAAAGACCATATGGAGAGAGAAGCCCAGATACCCCAGCTGCCTCAACCGTCACAGTTGAGTCACCAGCTGATTGCAGCCACATGAATGAACCCAGGCAAGACCAGCAAGACTGGGAGAACCAACAGAATTGAGAGAAGGGATAAATTGTGGTTCATTTAAGTCACTATGTTTTGTGACGGTGTATTACATAGCATTAGATAATTAATAGGCTACACAACAACCATAACACTAAACTACAACATATAAAGACACAACTGCAATGCTCATCCATAACCACTGCCAAGTGCAATGAAAATAATACAAAGGTGTGTGTGTTGGAGGGGGCGGAGGGGGGGCTCCATGAGAGACACAAGCCAGTTCAGGCTCTAAGTGGAGTGAGCATTCATCACAGTAAGTGGGATACACCAAGACAAAATGAATCACTCTTCATTTGAATGGCCAACTGGGTTTCATGCAGAAGTGGTGAAACCCTCACTAAACTTTACTTTATACCACAGAGTGTCAGGTATCGCAAGTGACATAAGGAAACATATAGACATGCCATCTGTTCAAGAGAGCTGCTGCAGATGAAACGGGGTGGTAGAGGAATTATCAGCAGCAAAGAGAAGCCAGGAAAATCACTAAGGAAGGAAGGAAGGAAGGAAGGAAGGAAGGAAGGGAGGGAGGGAGGGAGGGAGGGAGGGAGGGAGGGGAATGCTTGCATACACACACACACATTCACATTCACAAACATATTTTTGACTTCACTATGTGCCAGAGAGACTTCTGGCCAACCCAGAGTTGATTTATATGTCTATTAGTAGAATATTAGTGAGAATAAGTTCAAAAGCCATGGTCTAAAATGCAAACTCCCTGCTGCACTTTACTTAACCCTCCTCTAGATGATCTATCATCAAACAGCTGATTCAAGCGTGTATTATTTATCTATCGATAGATAGATATGGATATGGATATGGATATAGATATAGATATAGATATAGATATAGATATAGATATAGATATAGATATATAGATATATAGATATATAAGCCTAAGCGACTGAATGACCAAATGACCAAACAAGCGGCCGCTATAATGCACACTGACCACCAGGGAGCAGATGCTCAACACAGGAGCTGCCCCCTGGTGGTCAGTGTGCTCCCACAGCGAGAGCGCCACTCAGCTGACCAACGGGTGCCAGATGCAGGGCTCAGGGCTGGCGAGCACTGCTGCGGCGCGAGCCTCTCCCAATCGGGACTGACTGAGAACGAGCCCGCGGCAGGTGCAGCAGTGCTGGGATGAGTGGGAGCGGCAGGCAGGAGCAGTAGGCGGCATTGGACTGCCAGTTTCAGCCCAATCCCCACAGGCCACGCCAAGAGACCCCACTAGTGCACAACCAACTCCCAGCCAGCCAACCTCCTGTGGCCAGCCAACCTCCCACAGTCCCTCCCTCTGGCCGGACATCCCCAATCGGCCCCAATCACTGGCCAGGCCGAGGGACCCCACCCATGCACGAATTCATGCACCGGGCCTCTAGTAGATTAATAATAATCAGGGAAAAAACCAGCTGAGGTATATAAAGTAGTTCCAAAATCCTAAAGAAAAGAATAGGGCAAGTAGAAGGCAGATTAAAAAAAATTTCACAAGTCTATAACATAAATCAGACCAAAATATAAAATACTATTTAAATAAAAAGAATTTTAAAAATTACAACCATTGAAAACAAGAGTTCAGACAAGACATAGTAGGACACAAGGGAAAAGATCAGAAAATATACATAATGAAAAGTGATATTTCAGAGTTAAAGGATAGAGGAGAAAAATGAAACTATTATATAAATGAAGGTCACGCTAGAGCCATCAATGGGGGGAAGGGAGGAGGGGAAGCAAGCCATTTCTGAAAAGAAAGAAAAAAAAACCAGAAATATAGAAGAACAAAGGTTTTTAAAGTAGTTGAAAGAAAATTACTGTTATGAAGCCAGAGGACATCCAAATTTGTATAATTGACATTCCTAAATAAGAAACATAACAATATTCAAAGATGGAATAAAAGAAATTTTCCCTGAAATAAAGGAAGAATCAGATGTACAGATAAGATGAGTACATTGCATAGCAGGAAAAAGTTGTTATAGAATGATCAGCATATAACCTGAGAAACTCACTGGAGTTTAATGATAGAGTACTCAATGGGGGACAAGAAAGAATCAATTCCGCTACTACAACAAAGAATAAAATTTGGCTGACCTCAGACTTCTATAAAAAGCACTGTAGAAGGCAATAAAGCAATATCTACCAAGTCTTCAGGGAAGAAAATTATACACTAAGAGGGTGTTCAATTTGAACAAGTTATCATTGCAAGTATAAAAGTAATTGATGGATAATATGAAACTTGCTACATAATATAAAACATAGTTCCTTTGAGCTCTGCTTTGAAACAACTATTATGGTAGGATATCCCATACACTTAGAGATGAATGGAGAAATCACTGTAAAGACACTCCTCAATTGTGGCATTATAAGTAGAACAGTACACAAATGTTGTAGAACACAGCAATTTAGAAATAATACAATCTGCCTCCGGTGATGAGAGGAAGTAGGATTTTAAAAAAGCATACTTCTCTCTATATCTCTTACAAAAAATGTCAAATAGACATTGAGCCTTAAAGTGATAACTCATTAAATCAAAATTTAAATATATAAACACATGGAAAAATATAAACATCTCAGACCACATAGCAAATAAAAATGACTAAAAAATAAAAGCATATCATAAAAAAATGGCAATTTTAAAATTAAAGAAGGTTGTCAAAACACTAAATGCAAAAAATATTTCCTATATTTTTACATTTAATCCCCTCAGATTAGATCAAAAAGAGAAAATCATCTGTTATATAAGTGTGATTCCAAAAGGCTTAAAGAAAAAAGATAAAGCCAGTAAACAAACAGACCTGAAACTGCTGGTCGAGGAAGAGCCGGAAACCCAACAAATATCCCTGTAGAGATGGGAGACTGCTCTTCCCTCATCCATGGTGAGGGTGATGAAGCCCAGGTCTGCCTGTAGGAGGTACACTTTCTAAAACAGGAAACCAAAATTCAACAAATAGTTATAATAAATCATAGCCCAATTTCAACACCTCTCACTGCCTCATTCACCATTTATTCAACAGCACCAGCAATTTTTTAAAATAAATTTTCATGGTGTTTCTATTAATAAGTCATTTGAAATTGAGAATGAGCCTATTCTGAATTTTTTTGAAGATTACTTCTTTCAATAGCAGTGCTTCAGGGCTAAATAATAATAATTTTATTATTATCTGAAAGATAGGTGGTAGTTTTTCAATGATTTTTGGAAAATCATTACTTCCCTTTTTTCATTTTTTAAAAGCTATCTTTCATATGATTGGTTCAGGGTGAAGAGAGGAAAGGGGGAGTTTATCTAAGAGATGATGGCAACCCACTGAGTTTGATATGCTTCCTTTCACGTTAGCATATCTTCTACAATATGCTTCAATGCTTCTTCAAAAGTGATTTGATGACCCCCAAAAGCTGTGTTATAGTCCTCTAGGAAAAAGTACTCCACTTTTATTCCAAGAGGCTTAGGAGAACTGTGAGACTCCTGGAAACTATGAGCTGTTCCTAACATTAAAAGAATCAAAAGACAAACAAAGACTATGTCATTTTCCTCTAACCTGGGTGTGCTAGGTCTTCCTACTGAGGAGGGGACAATCTAGGTCCTAACTTAGAGCCAAAACAGGAAGCCACCGGGAAACGTTTCACAGAGGTGGCAAGTTCAAGAGAGACCCTGAATGGCACAAAACGGACAAAGTAGTGAAGAAAGAAAACCTTGGCAGAATATGCCAATATGCGCTGTGCTCAAAGAGAGGAGCAAGGGATCTTGGTTGATTTAAATAAATAGGTAAATACTAGTAAGTAAGTATTAAAGTTATAGATACTTAATCATGAGTTCTAAAAACTGTTTCTAAATAAGCTATAACATTTGAAGGTAAATTCACTTTTAGCCTTTCCACTAAAGTGGGTCCACCAGATTTGGGGTGAGTGCTTGAGCCAATAAAACAAGGATAAATCACCAAGAAAAGCTGTTATTTTAAGTCTCTCTAATAAAGTGGTTACACGATATTCACACTACTTTCATGAGTTGATTGATCATATCTAAATGGACTTTCAAAATGCATATGTTGGGTGTTCCCATGGGTGAGATTAGCTGAGAACATTATGTCCTTTTTGTCTCTAGAACAACTGACACAAATGGTGTATGTGGAGGAGGAGGTGACTACAGAAAGGGTAAGGCCGAGATGTCACAGCCCAGAAAGCCGAACACCGCACTCACACTGTGCTTTTCCTTATGGTCTAGAAATGAATGGGGCCAACAACTCAGCCTTTATTGAATACTTAGTATATAAAGGCATTCTAATTAATCCTGTGAGGAGTAGGAATTATTATTTCCCCCCTTCTTCACCTTGGGAAATGGGTACAGAGAGCCTTAGTGTCTTGTCCAAAGTCACAAAGTGAAGGTAGCCATGATTCATATCCAAGTAATTTGGTGCTACAGTCTGTGCATTTAATTTTTATATCCACACCTTTGAATGTGAATTAAACTGCTTGAATATGTTTAATCTGAAAAATTCCTAGTAACTATAACACATTTTTATGGGTTCACTTAGGTAATCTAATAGGTTCATCATAAAACTGAATATACATCTGCTACCTACTTACCTTTAAGCAACTTAAGGTTTTTATCTAGACAGCTACCACTAAAAAATGCCTATTTGATCATTTGTTTTCTTCTTTAAAAACAAAAAACAAAAAATTTGGACATGTTTTCAGTTAACGAATTGAGGAAAACCAAACCAGCTACTATTCTGGGTCCTTTGAAGATGTTTTATTTCACATAAAGCTGCTCTGAAGGAACACTTTTCAATAAATAGAAAAGTTTACTATATTTTGATGCTTTCACATTGTTTCATTTTTAAATACATTTAAATTCTAGGTATGCTTCTTCCTTCTGTTGATTTGTTATCATTGACACACCAATTTCAAATGGTTAGACTCGCAGTGATGGCGAACCTCTGACACACGTGTCAGTGCCATTTCTGATGACACGCGGCCGCTGAGGCAGCCGCATGCCGAGGATGAAACATTTATGTTATTTAAACTATAAATATCGCGAAATAATGTTTTTTCCTCAAAGGGACACACTACCCGAGTTATGCTCAGTTTTTTGGCAAAGTTTGAAACACCAAGCTCAAAAGGTTGCCCATCACTGGAGAGAGAACCTACCAGGTCACCGTTGGTGCACTCTTCCTTTGGAGCACAACCTCCTCGTGTTTGGGTATCTCAGACATGACCATCCTCTTCACACCCTGTTCTCTTCCTAGTAATTAAGTGCAAGCCCAGCAGAGTGACATCTCCCCAATGTGTGTGTGTGTGTGTGTGTGTGTGTGTGTGTGTGTGTATTTTTTTTACCAAATTTCTCATTATTTTCATTATATCTAGTTACTGTGACAAGTAAGTTCTGTTTCTTTCAGGATTAGACTTTCTGATAAATAACTTTTCCTAGTAATCCCTGCTTTGGATGCACTAAATATAATGTCCGCCAGGGCAATCTGAGGAGGTGTGTAGCGAAGGTAAGCATCCGTCAACCACAACTCTATTAAGAAAGTCATCAGTTGTTTTCCTCCAAATCTCTGGATTCTCCAACATGCGATAGCAGGTCTTTAAATCAATGAGAAACCCCTCAAAAGATCAATAAGGATTGCGGGCAAAAAGCAGGAAATTAAGTTGCTGTGTACAAATCAGTTCATATTCCCCAATCTGTCCAAGAGGACTCTCTCAAATGTTTCCAACAGTTTGTGGACTGGGTACATGGAATTCATCTACTTTGCAGGCCACAAATGCTTTATTTTCCAGGGGTGATATTCCATTACTGAGTTAGTCAGATAAACATGCTTGGAACGCATGCAAGCTGGGCCCACAACAGACCTTGGCATCGCTGGCCTAAACACTGAACAAAAGTTCCAATAATCTTTCCTCAGGGTACCTGCAGAGGGTCCTTCTTCATGAGGCTCAAGAAAGACTGGATCATTTGGAAGAAGCTTCCTCTTCCCCACTGCTCTGCAACTGAATTCGCCGTTGGCCGGAGGTGGTGCTGGCTGATCCTCACTGGCCAAAGCCCAGGGCCACTTCTGGCTATTGTTGTGGTACATTCTTAAGTCCGAGACAAGGAAGCTTGGATAAAAATACCTCAGACGCCACAACACCATGGTGTAAAACATCTAAGCTAGGGCAGCTGCGGGCGTCAGGTCAGCCTGCGTGATCAACAATTCATTTTAAGCCATTAACTATTTTAGCAGAATCACCTGCTGGAGAAATTACCTGCGCTCTCTAATGTAATCCTCACTATAAGCCTGAAAGATAGGTGGTAGTTTTTCAATATTTTACAGAAGAGGTAACAGGCCAAGAGATTAAGTAACTCCTGCACTCCCCTCAAACTGAACCTCTCCCAAACTTTCCTGAATTCCTCTAATTGGATTGGGTGGAATCAGCTGGTCGCTCACCACCTCAGCATTCCCACAGGACTCTGAATTGTAACTGGTCTGTCAGCTTGTTCCCCAGGCCCACCCTCTCCACACAGCCGTGAAGGCAGTAACTATGCTTCATTTATCTCTACATCTCTAGACATGTGGCTGGCATATAGTTGGGGTTCAATAAATATTTTATAAATGTAAGGATTAAGTAAGTACAAAATTCCGCAAAGGGTGAGAGTTACTTGATGGCTGGTCCACCAGCCCAGATGTGATTTTAGAAATCTTCTGGTCCTAGTACAGCCAGTGTTCTCACTGAGCAACAAGCCTAGTGTTCTCACTGAGCAACAAGCCTAGATAATATACCTCAAAATTCAAGAATGAGGCAGGGGAGTAAAAAAAAAAGTAAATAAGTCTCTGATTCTTATCACCACCAGTTGTTTTTAGCTAATACTATGGTTTAAAATGACATAAATTTGTCCTAAACTATCCCATAAAATCCTTGGTGTTTATCTAAGGGAAAATATAACCATTTCTAGATAAAGTACTTATACTATTTTTTTTTTTACAACCTACCTTGTTGATAATGTTTCTAGTCATTAATTTCAGATTCAGGAAGAGGGAATTCAGTCATTTTTCATAGTCCTGCAGAAGTCAGACACACTTCTGCCGAATGAAGCACAGGATGATGCTATAAGACCCACTCAGCAGAAACACATCACCTCAGCCGCCGTACGGTACTATTAAAACAAAATGGGAATCCGTTTCCATCCCAATAGTTTACCTAAAAGTCTCTCTTCGGCAGGTTTGACCTTTACATTATGAATTTCATTTCGCTGTAAGCACTTACATTTATATTACTGCTTAACATGCACTCTTCATAGAAATCTTCCCTAACAATTTCTAACTGCATTTATTCACACTGAGCATTCACTTAACTACTTGCCTAAAATGCAGTATAGTTACCAGAGAAATATTTCCTGTTATTTCAGAACTGTGAAGGTCAGACCAGTTTTATGCAAAGGGAAATGAAATGTTTTGTGTCTTTAGACTGCGTAGTATAATTTCTATTATTTTCTTGCTGTTTATGTTGCGGCCTTCGACTGTTCCTGATTTTGCTGTGTTCACCATTGTTCTCCCCTGCCTTCTCTCTCATGCCTTTTTAACTGAGCAAGGTGATTTCTAATGCTCTACCACCTATAGGAATTATACATCATGCACAGCATTGAAAATTTAAGGTAAAAGCAGCCTTTGTTACCAGGAAGCAAGAATTATATTCATGAAGTAGTTCTACAAAACTGTTTAGTCAAGTAGTTAATCCCTTGGATAAAGTTATTTTTCATTCTCTATACTATTTTGAGGAGTCAGATGGTCTCATAGAGATTGCCTATTGTTGGGTTCCTACTAAACTTTCACACAGTCGCAGCATAAGCCCATCCCTGGTGTAAGTGGCTCTTTTCCAATGGAGCCTTACAGCGTAGTGGCTAAATGCATGGGCTCTGAAGTCAGAAAGACCTGGACCTGAAACTTAGTTCTACCAGTTATTTGCTGTGTGAACCAAGGCAGGTCGCATAACCTCCTTTGTTCTGTATTCAACAAACTTAGTTGCATATTGTTCTATTATTATTACTCCTTGCTTATGGAACTGCAGCAACATGAGCCTAGATACAATTGCAGAAATTGCAGATATTTTCTTCACTGAAAATGCAGTGTGATGGAAATCACCCCCATGAAATGGCTGAGAGTGGGAGGGGAAGTTCTACAGGAACAGGCAGTGTGTTAAAGTCTGTGCCCACATAGGGTCAGCAAAATGAACTGCAAAAAGAACAGAGTGAACTTAGACGGGGTTGGGACAAGTGAGCCCAACCTTGTGGGTGAGGCACAGCAACAGATAAAATCCTGGCAACATTCAAAGACAGCTATTTAAGTGACCTTAAAACCAACCATTGATTTTTTTCAACCACCACTGCAATGGTTCATTGTTGTGTTGGAGATCAGTGGGCAAGAAGGAGGTGAAGTTGTAGTTAATTCCTCTAGAATGTCATATAAATCCCAGCTTATGACCTTCCTATATATAACCTTATTAATGATGGATGTGTATGTGTGTCCTACATGAGAATGTTCTCTAATATGTGCTTTGCAAGTATAGTGGGTTGAATGGTGGCCCCCAAAATATACAGGGTGTCCCCAAAAATGTATATACATTTGGAATAATGATTAACTCCAACGGTTAAATCTGAAAAGAAACATCAATTGAGCTATCAGCTGTTAAAGTATGTGTACATTTTTTGAGACACCCTATATATCCATCCAGAACCTATGAATGTGACCTTATTTGAAAAAAGGGTATTTGCAGATATAATTAAGAATCTCAAGATAACATCATCCTGATTAAGCTGAACATGAGCCTAGATACAATTGCAGAATTGGTACCAGGGAGGTCCTAAATCCAGTGACAGTGTCCTTGTTACAGACAGAACACAGAGACAGAGTGGAGACCACATCAGGACAGAGCACAGTGACAGGGGCCAGATGAGTAGTCAGGTTTGAAGCCTGGCTCTAGCACTAGAAGGGAATTAAGGCATTCATACATTCATTATTTTAAGGAGGGCCAGGATTTGATGGGTATGGTCCAATAACATAATATAAGGAAGCTGGGTAGTAGGAAGGCATTTCTATGACTTGTCACCTGACTACCTTGGGCTTACCCTTGATCTGACAGCACTGCTAATTACAGGCCTTTACCAACCAATGGACCTGGGACTGTTCACATCTTCCCTTGTCCAGGATGGTCTCAGGAACCAAGGAATTGCAATCATTCGGAAAAAAACACCAGTGGCCATCTCTGTGAGAATCAGTGTTGGGGGCAACATGGCAATACTTCTTCCCGCTTCAGCTTTTCACCCTGTAGGCAGCCCCTGCCGCTCATGCTTCCCTGGCACTATTTCATCGCCTTCAAAATGTGATAGAGATAAATTCAGATTCCAGTGTTTCTGACTTAAGTGTCATCATATCATTGACTCAGTGTCTCCAGACTAAAAGGTGATTGACAGCGAGAGCAATGCTCAGTCTGAAGGAATGGTCCTTCTCACACAATCATCATGAAACAGTCTAGCTCATATGGCTGGGCTTGGAATACCTTCTTTGAAACAAACACAAAACTATGAGGTAAAATCAGAAATAGGAAATATGAATGTATTTGTGTATGCAGCCACAGTGATGAACTACACTTTAGAAGTATGCCAAGGACGGTGAGTACTAGATCTCACTGAGGGAGAAAGTTGAGTGCAGCCACCAGATGATGTAGATCTCCAGCCTGACAGACAAGTGACCAGATGAGCAAGCAGTGAAGTCAACAACTCCTTACTTGCAAAGCAAAGTCTAGATTCCTGGCAGAGCACTTAAGGGTCCTTATACCTATTTTACAACCTACTGTGGCAAAGGTGATTGAGCTAAGTAATGAAAAACTGACAAATTGAAAGAAAAATTACCTGTTGGGGTGAGAGAAGAGAGGTGGAGGACAGTAACCTGTTATTAACATAAGAAGTAAATTCTGTGACATAGAAATTTTCAATGTGACCCAAAAAGTTCTATAAGACTAGAGGCCTGGTACATGAGATTCATGCACTCAGGGAGGGTTGGGGGTGGGGGGTGTCTCTCAGCCCAGCCTGCGCCCTCTCGCAGTCCTGGAGTCCTCGGGGGATGTCCGACTGACAGCAGTTGGACAACCTTAGTGCTGCCACGAAGGCGGGAGAGGCTCCCGCCACTGCTGCTGTGCTCACCAACCATGAGTTTGGCTCAGGGCTTCTGGCTGACCGGAGCTCCCCCTGTGGGAGCACACTGAGCATCAGAAGGCAACTCCTGCATTGAGCATCTGTCCCCTGGTGGTCAGTGCACGTCATAGCAACCAGTCGTCCACCGTTCGGTCAATTTGCATATTAGCCTTTTATTTTCTATACTAGAGGCCCGGTGCACGAAATTCATGCACGGCAGGGGGGGGGGGGTCCCTCAGCCCGGCCTGCACTCTCTCTAATCCAGGGCCCCTCAGGGGATGTCCAACTGCCGGTTTAGGCGTGATCCCTGTGCTGGCTCCTAACCGCCTCTGCCTGCCGGCCTGATTGCCCCCTAACCGCTCCCCTGCCGGCCTGATCACCCCCTAACTGCTCTCCCCTGCCAGCCTGACTGCCTTCTGCTTGCTCCCCCACGCTTGCCTGATCTTGCCCCTAAATGCTTGCTCTCCCATGCTGGCCTAATCTCACCCCTAACTGCTTGCTCCCCCATGCCAGCCTGATTGCACCCAACTACTTGCTCCTCCACGCCAGCCTGATCGCACCCCTAACTGCTTGCTCCCCCACACTGGCCTGATCTCGCCCCTACTTGCTCCCCTGCCAGCCTGATCGCCCCTAACCAATTCTGCCTCAGCCCCTGCCACCGTGGCTTTGTCTGGAAGGAAGTCAGACGTCTGGAACATGTCCGATTGACCTGGTCTAATTAGCATATTGCCCTTTTATTAGTATAGATATATGAAAGCCTAAGCGACCATTATGACCAGTCGACTGAACGACCTGTCGCTATGAGGCACACTGACCACCAAGGGGCAGATGCTCAATACAGGAGCTGCCCCCTGATGGTCAGTGGACTACCACAACCAACCTCCCACGGTCCCTCCCCCGCAGCCAGCCAGGTGGTCAGTGCGCTCCCACAGGCAACCTCCCGTGGCCGGTCAAACTCCCGCAGTCCCTCCCCTGGCCAGCCAGCCCTGATGGCCCCGATCGAGACAGGGCTAGACGGCCCTGACTGGCCCGATTGCCAGCCAGGCTGAGGGACCCAACCCGTGCATGAATTTGTGCACTGGGCTTCTAGTATAGGATAATAGCAGAATCCAATGCACAAATGAGGTTTTTCTTTAATTTGTAATACCTACAGACATTTAATTAATCCAGCTCACATTCTTACAGCCCTTCTACTATGCTTTATCTTCAAAAAATTACTGTCCTACTAAAAGATGGTGCCCAAGCCTGTACTATTCACAAATTGTGTTTTCATGCTGTCTAGTCTATTCTTTGCAGCATCCAATGTCTTGACTTACCTTGGGGTTTTATTTTTCTCTCCATTTCTTTTTGAGCTCCACCAGTTCACTATTTATCTCTTTCTGCTGTTCTATCATTTGCCCTTTGTGCTTTTTCATCTCTTCTCAATGCTCTAATTTCAAAGCTTTCCCTCCCCTTTTTTTCAAAAGCCTTAGTTCTACAATGAATAACAACTAGAAATGAACCAGCATGGAATATGTAAAGAGATACTCCAAGAAAAATAAAACCACCAAATATATAAAGAAATACTTTAAGAAAAAAGTTTAAAAGACATCCAAATACTACACCAGAGAAACCATGCCACAAAGCAAATAAAGAAAGTAGATGAAGGTCATGGAGAGATTTTATATAAAATTAATAAGATAAAATAAGCAGAAAAAAATAAAGTTGTGATTTAAACGTTAAACGTTAGAAGCAAGTCATGATTAGGAAGTACCAAAATGATAAAACTGAGCAAAATAAAATGAAAAAGACAATTCTTCACAAATAATAGATTTTAAAAAATGAAACAATTTGACAAACACACAAGAGTTCTAAAATAGCTATAACTGATGCTGCTGAAAAAGGCAACCCGGAAATAAAGATTTAAAAGGTACATTTTATACCTCCAAGATTGGTATAAAACAATCAACCCCAAGATTTCAAAGATGGTCTTCAAAATACTATAAGCAGCCAGACCAACCAACAAACACACACACACACACACACACACACACACACACACACACACACAACAAAACTCAAGTCACTGATGGTGGCAGGGTGCATAAAGAACTGAGTTCACTTCCCATGAGAACTTTTATTGCCAACAGACAGTGAAGCGGGTCTAGCAGGTCCAGGAGACAAAAGGGTGATGCAGAGATTTTATTCCCAGTCAAGCTATTTTCCAAAAATAAAGGCAAATAACATAAATTCTCAAACATGAGGGGACTCAAGAATAATTGAAAAAATAATAGTTAAATGGCTGGTGAAGTAAATTGATTTCACTTGGGTATAAAAACTGTCATAAATATGTTGAAAAACAATCTAATTAATAAATATTGATAGGAAGAATTAAGGAAAGAATATGGTATCAGAAATATAAACACATTGATTTTTCTAATTTTGTAAGCAGATATTGTTTAAGTTAATAAATAAAGCAATAGAAATCATCTTATTTTATAATATAAAGGTAAAATCTTCGAAGATATACAAATAATAACACCATCAGGTAAATTAAAATAATATGCATATCCTATTATTACGTAAGAATACTCTTTATTGATTTTAATTCTCCATAAATCAATCCATAAATTGAGTCCAGAAAAATGTTTTTGTACACTAAAAATTGAGCCCAGAAAAGTGTTTTTGTACACTAAAAAACACAAATTTTAAAGATTAGGTCAAAAACTAAATAGACAAAAATAGGTGAGTAGCCTAATCTTATATTAAAAGGTATTACAAAACTATGGTAATTAAAAAGCTGAATAGATTAGCTGACTGGACAGAAGTAACTATATACAGGATTTAATACATGTGGGACTTATATGTGGAATATGCACATGGAGTTAGGATAAGATATATACTATTGGGGCAGTGGAGAGAAAATTACCCAACAAAGAATGCTGGGGAAAACCATCAGCCACCTGGAAATGGATCAAGCTAAACTTCTACCTCACTTTTATCAAAATAAATTCCAAGTAAATCAAAAGTTTTTAAAAGTTGTAAATACACATACTCTTTGACTCAGCAATTCCAAATTTAGGAATATACCCAATTGATATATTTCAAAGCAAGGTACAAAAAGTATGTGCAGTTTGTTTGTAACTTATATGTGTATTTGTGTATAACACATATAATACACACATATAGACACACAGTTTACTCATCATAAAACATTTCTAGACAGGATTTGCAGGAAATTTAACAAAGGTTGCCTCTGAGGAGGAGGTCTGGTCAACTGCATACCTGGCATCAGAAGGAGACTTTCCTCTTGCCTTGTACAACCATCTGCACTATTTAGATTTCTATCATTGACAAAAATTATTCCTTGGATTAATGAAAAGATACTTAACAGCTCCAGTTAGCAGAGGTAACCAACAACTGGGTGCTGGGTTGCACTTCCTGGGACTCTGGGACCCCAGTAATGATGGACTTACTGCACAGGCAACAGGCGATGTCAATGCAGCTTCTAAAATACTTGATTAATTGAAAGCATGAACTCAAAAGATACATGGAGTTATAGAGATATTACACTGCTGTAATATATTTATGCAAAAAGTGAGTTCTAGAGTCACGGGCCTAATATCTTAATACCAGGATATGAAGATAGAATAATTATACTCATTATATATATATATATATTCTAAAATATATATATACTAGAGGCCCGGTGCACGAAATTCGTGCACGGGGGTCCCTCAGGCCAACCTGCACCCTCTACAATCCAGGAGCTCTCAGAGGATATCCTACTGATGGCTTAGGCCCACTCCCCATGGTTCTCTGCTCTCTTCGGGGCCTGGAGGTTTCCCTGCAGCCATGGAGATGAAGCCCCCATGCCTTGCTGTAGCTCTCTGCCTGCTGCCACCATGTGCCATGTGAAGGAAGCCCCAATGCCCTGCAGTGTGCTCTGTCTGCCAGGCCTGGGGACTTCCCAGACACGGACACACTAAGGAAGCCCCCATGCCCTGTTGTCCAGGCCTGGGGGTGTTCCCACCGCCACTGCCCACTAAGGAAGCCCCCAAGCCCTGCTGTCTGGGCTCTGTCTGCCATGTCTGGGGACTTCCCTGCCACTGCCCCACTAAGGAAGCCGCTATGCCCGCTTTGCAGGGCCTGGCGGCTTCCCGGCTGCCGACTCCAGTGCCACCAGAGCAGGGCCTGGCGGCTTCCTGGCTGCCGAGATCAGGAAGCCACCATGCCCTGCTCTGGTGGCACTGGAGTCTTCCAGATAGCCTCTGCGACCAAAGGGAAGGCGCCGGGCCCCGCTCCTCGGCCGGCTCAGTGTGCGTGGGGCCCGGCCACTTCCCGATCGCCGCGGAGACCAACGGGAAGGCGCCGGGCCCCGCTCCTCGGCCGGCTCCGTGTGCGCGGGGCCCGGCCGCTTCCCGATCGCCGCAGAGACCAACGGGAAGGCGCCGGGCCCCGCTCCTCCGCGTGGCTCCGTGTGCTCGGGGCCTAGTGGCTTCCCAATCGCCGTGGAAACCAATAGCGGGGCTGAGGGGACTGGGCGCCGCCATCTTGTGGGTATGGTGGCCGCCATTTTTGTCACGGAGTGACGCCTAATTTGCATATTACTCTATTATTAGATAGGATATGGTTTAGAAAATTATGGAATTTACTTCAGCATCAAATCTGGTCTCTTTTACTTGAGGGCAGATGTTTTGATTTCAAGGCACAATTAGAATAAACTGTGAAAAATATCTGGTGATGTCTGAGGCTCCCAAATACCAGGATCACAGTGAAACTTATTTCACTAAGTTTAAGTGAGGGCCAGACTCATTTGCTTTACTTCTAACTCCCCTGTGTGCTGTGATCCGTTTTCTTTTAACAGTCACAGCGGAATATGAAAGTTTTATTTTCCTCATTAACTTACAGATACTTCATGGAACTAAAACTCAGTTACAGGACAGAGCCTGGTCATGTTCTTGGTGATGATTCCTTGTTTCAGCACTCCAAGAGTGACTGGAAGCCATAATTGCACATGAACTTTATTTGAGCCAGAAAGAAATTAAGGCTTACAGTGTAGTTCACATGAAAATGACATACCCACTCACTCATGCCTTTTTGTTCTGAAAACATTTTGTAGCTAAAGGGTACATTTTTAAGACATATAATGATGGCATATTCAACTTGGTGAGAGATAATTAAATAGGAGTTTGGGGCATCACTGTAATTTAGATGTAGTTTATCCATCAGGAAGGCTCTTGAAAACCTCACAAGTTAAAGACCTGTCATTTTCTAACTGGACTACAGGTTTCATTTTCTATCCTTATAAAACAGAAGAGTCACTAGTTTCAGAAACATATGTAGTGTAGAGATTCTAGGGGTTAGATGCTATAGAAATCTACAGAAATTTTAAAGCATTTCACTAAATGGTATAAGGTCTGCTATTGATATGTTATTTAAAAATGTTTACAAGATATATTTTTAGTTATAGATATAGTACAGAATATAAGTTCATTAAATTATAAGAGGAACATATTAGAGTCTAACTTAGCATCTGCTTTTTATTAGCCCAGCTCAACCTTATTATTAATGCAAAAATCCTACTTCCTGTTTAACAGCCTTATGTCAGTCAATGCTTTTCTTCCTCCTGAACCCTGACAAAATAATTTGGCTCAGTTCTCACAAGTTAAGGAGTTAAGAATCAAATAAGTTTGTCTGATCCCCCCCATTCATGCTCTCTCCAAGATCATGCAGTGCTTCAGCATCAAAGTTTGAGAGCCAGACTCATTCGCTTTACTTCTAACTCCCCTATGTGCTGTGATACATTTTCTTTTAACACTGTCACAATTCTTGATGCTATTTCAAAAAGCCCTTCCATTTATAAAAGAAAGAAAGGTTATCTTTGGTAAGTAGTGTTCATTCAATAGGTAAAAAAATAATAATAATAATTTACCTCAAACATCCAAATCATTCCAATGTCCAGAACCAAGTTTGGCAAATTATGATCTGCAAGCAAATCTAGCCCACTTCCTATTTTTATTTGGCTCACAAGCTAAGAATGATATTTATATTTATAAAATGTTTTTTTAAAAAAGAGTATTTCATGATACATAAAAATGATTTGAAGTTCAAATTCCAGTGTCCATAAATAAAATTTCATTGGAACATGGCCATGCTCATTCATTTACTACTACATACTATCTCTGGCTCCTTTCATGCTACAAGGGCAGCGTGGAAAAGCTGTGAGAGACCATATGCGGCACACTCATCTTCACACTGCTGTGCAACACACGACAAGGCTCAGTGATGCAGATGTAATTCAACAGCATTTCAAGGGGCACACTTATTGCCATACATCTTATCTTATTACTAATGCATACTAACCTTGTAAAAACAAGAAAAGTGATTTTTGAGTGTTGCGCTTGTCATGCACAGTGGCCTATGGATTATTTTGTTATACAACTGTATGGCAAAGTATCATGTTTACTAGGCAACCACACGTTAGCTGTGCTAATACAACCTTGACATTGCCACACTAAGCACTTACCGCAATATCTCCAACACACAGGAAAGCACCTCGGAGTACCTCGGAACAATTAAAAAACTTAACACGGAATATCTCATTGGAGTAGAATTTATTCACACACAAACAGGGTGCAACCAAAGCTACTTGCTCATTGGTTAGACAAGCAAAGAAAGCTATTTATTGATGGAGAGTTCAAGTTAATTGTGTGTCCAGAGAAAATAAATTTGTTTAAGCCTACTAGTTTTTTTTAGCAAGGGCAGTTACTTGAAGACACCAATAGTCAACTAAATAACAAGGCAACTGACTTCAAGTAGTTTCCCTTGGCTTTTGATGAGTCAATAAATGCAGATGTAAACAACAAAACAAACGGAGCCACTTTAAAGTTGAGCAGGAGCCCTTGGCTCAGTGGATAGAGCGTCAGCCTGTGGACTGAAGGGTCCCAGGTTCGATTCCGGTCAAGGGCATGTACCTTGGTTGCGGGCACATCCCCAGTAGGGGGTGTGCAGGAGGCAGCTGATCGATGTTTCTAACTCTCTATCCCTCTCCCTTCCTCTCTATAAAAAGTCAATAAAATATATTTAAAAAAATAAAAATTAAAGTGGAGCAGGAGCTGCCATGCCAGAGGAACTGCTTTGCAATGTTAAAACAGGACAAAATAACCTTTGGACTAAGTAAGCTTGTGTCCCAAAAACTGTTTGCAGAGGTAACAAAAGAGAGGTTATTATGACTACTGGACTGATTACCACTGAACTGAAATTTGAAAATATTGTTTAGAATTATCACTATGGTGTCTGCACCAATAGAAATGTCTTCCTTCTGTTGATATACTGTTTCCCTTCCCTTTCTCATAAATATCCATTTTGCTTTTGTCTCCTAATCAGAACATTATTTGTGCCCCTGCATGAATGATACCTGAATAGCTATTCTTATTGATCTCAATAAATGTGTGTTGCTTCTCACTTTTTAAAAGGCCTTTTATTTTTAGGTTAACATTGCCAATATTGCCCTGTTATTTTATTAGAGAAGTCAATGCTGAGTTTGAAGGGACTCATGAGTTAACCTCTATGAATAGTCTTCATGCAACACTACAAGAACGAGTACTTTTAAAGAACTTGAGAAAACACCAATTCAGTGCAAACTGAAGTGGAATCTGCTACGATGTGAGGGTGGTAAAAATGCGTGTGGAGCAGGAAAAGGTTTATTGGGCAGATTTATAAAACTTCTGAAAATGTAAGATGATTGAAGTCAATATTTATATTTTATATCATTCAACAGCAGCTATTTTGTGGAAAATACTTAAATCTGTCATGTTATTGAACTGGTAAATTTCATTTACTCTTGTAGGCTTACTCATCATCACTTCCATTAAGCTTTATCAGAAACTAGAGGCCCAGTGCACGAAATTCATGCACGGGGGTGGGGTGTCCCTCAGCCCAGCCTGCACCCTCTCCAATCTGGGACCCCTCAAGGGATGTCCAACTGCCCGTTTAGGCCCAATCCTACTGGGAGGATCGGGCCTAAACGGGCAGTCGGACATCCCTCTCACAATCCAGGATTGCTGGCTCCAAACTGCTTGCCTGCCTGCCTTCCTGATTGCCCCTAACCACTTCTGCCTGCCAGCCTGATCACCCCCTAACCACTCTCCTGCCAGCCTGATCACCCCCTAACCACTCTCCTGCCAGCCTGATCACCCCCTAACCACTCTCCTGCCAGCCTGATCAATGCCTAACTGTTCCCCTGCCGGCCCAGTCGTCCCCAACTGCCTTCCCCTGACAGCCCGGTCACCCCCAAATGCTCTCCCCTCCATATTACCTCTTTAGTAGATAGGGTTAGTAGATATGTTTTCTTTAACATATTGGACAGTGTACCTGCTGTGGTCTTCACAAACCAGTAAAAATGTAAACCCAAACTAAAAGTGTCATAAAATAAACTTAAACAGGAATTTCATGAGACCTTAGAAAGGTGATATGATTTGGTTGTTTCTTCCTTTTTTCTTTCTTTTTCTTGATGTTTCAACTTTTGTCCTTTCTTTCTTTTTTCCTTTTATTCCTTTTCTGTCCTCTCTTTCTCTTAACTTTTCCGTTGGTAGAATTGTCAGTACTTGAATCTGTCTTGCTTCCAGAAGACAAAGAAGAGGGAAACACACAGTCATCTGAAGAAAAAGATGATCTATGATGGGATCGGTGGTGTTTCTGGTTTTGCTCTTTTCCCGGTTTGTTTGTCATTTCTGCCGGCCCCGGCATCTTCAGGACTTGTGCATGGGCACTTCTTATTCATGTCTACAAAACCTCCCTGCCTTGGTGAAAACTGTAGGGGAAAAGGCCTTCCTGGGTGGGCTCAAGCCCTGCCCAAGGTGCTGAGGAACCAGGGTGGGGAGCACTCTGCACCGCCGCTGCAGAGCCAACCTCCGGACCTCGGGGTACTCTCCAGTAATGTAACTGCAATCTCCAGGTTTGCCTTCAGAAATTCGTTGTAAGTTACTTCTGATGTGAAATCCTACCTCAGACATTTCCATGTGGTTCCTAAAGATTTTAAACAAAACCCATTTACCTCCCTAACCTGGTCAGAACTTTCTACCCAATGGGAGAGGTTTGCTGGGCAGCATCGCCCAGATATCACCGCCCATCTCGAATCACTTGGCTGGCGGCAAGGGAAGTCCCAAGGCTATAGTGTGTGTGGGGGATCACTCCATGGGGGTGCAGCCCAACACCCCAGGCTGCCTCTTGGAAGGAATAGCTCTGGGGGGCACGGCTGCCTCCCAGGCCTACACCCCCCAGCTGCAGATGGGAGCTGATCTCAGAGGACGGGGTGGGGGTTGGGGAGGGAGGTGCATAGGCAGCTCCTGGGTCTCCCAGGCCCACAGCCCAGGCTGGGACAGGCAGCAGATGGCTCCGGCCCTGCACGGGCACCTCACAGGCCCAATGCCCGGGCCGCTGTGGGCAGCTGATTGTGCCGGCCTTGCGCAGTCGCCTCCCAGACCCACAGCCCGGGCCTCCGCGGGCAGCTGATCTTGCCGGCCAGTACAGGCGCCTCCCAGACCCACGGCCGGGGCCTTGGCAGACAGCTGACTGTGCACGCCTTGCGCGGGCGCCTCCCAGACCCACAGCCCAGGTCGCAGAGGGCACCTGATGGAGGCGGCCATGTGCAAGCGCCTCCCAGACCTACAGCGCAGGCATCCGCGGGCAGCTGATCTCGCCGGCCCAGTACTGGCGCCTCCCAGACGCACGGCCCGGGTGGGGCAGGCAGCTGATCGAGGCGGCCGTGCGCGGGCGCCTCCCAGACCCACGGCCCGGGTCGCGGAGGGCAGCTGATCACGCTGGCCCAGTACTGGCGCCTCCCAGACCCACGGTCCAGGTCGCGGAGGATAGCTGATCATGGCGGCCATGTGCAAGCGCCTCCCAGACCCACCTCCCGGGTCAGGGCGGGCAGCTGATCATGGCAGTTGTGCAAGGGCGCCTCCCAGACCCATGGCCAGGTTCAGGGCTAGGAGAGGATCTGGCCGGAGGGCAAAGCCGCCTCCTAGGCCAACAGGCTGGGCTGCTCGCTGCCCGCTCTCAGCGGCAGCTTTCCCTGGGACTGGGGGACTCCTGCGGGCCTGAGAGGACTGGGCGCCGCCATCTTGTGTCTATGGGCACCGCCATTTTGTCACTGAGTGATGGTTAATTTGCATATTACTTTTTTATTAGATAGGATAGAAACTAAATGTGCGGACTTGTCCAACTACACAGCAGTTTGATGGCAGCAAGACTAAAATTTTTCTGAATGAGGAATCACACTCACCTTTTATTAACAAAAAGCTGAATAGCTTTAGAAATTAGCTTCTGCTGCAGATTTGATGTTTCTTAGTAAATTCAACTTAAAATTGTAAGGCAAAACAACACTTAATATGGGAAACTTATTCTGCACTGGTCAATATGATGACAACTAATGCCTTTTTAAATCACAAGTAATGTCAAGCTGCTTTACCTACTTCCCATGCTGGCAAGTTAAAATGAGCAGCAAGATCTCCATTTTCCACACAAATTTGCAGTGGATATATTTTCCTAGCTCAACTACAATTTTAGCTGTATTTTTGGATTTCAATTCAAGTGCAAAAGAAATTTCAGTATTTCAAAATCTAATCGTACAACTGTGGAGCATGTAACTATCCTTCAGTAGGAAGTGATTAATCTGCAATGGAATGATTTGCCAAAAGGCAAATACCTAATAGAATTCTATTAACTACCTTCCAAATTATGAATATGCTCAATTAAAATCATACCTTAAGGATTGCTAACAGTATTTAGTAGTATCTATCTGTCTGAAGACATTTTCAAGGATGAAATACGTAAAATCATATCACAGACCAGCAAAACAGACACATTTGCAATTTATTTTGAAACCCAATTAAGTGAAATATTATCCTCTCAAAAAATAATTCAGTTCTTACCAGTAGACCTGCATTACAAAAAAAAAAAAAAAAACTTGTATTCAAGGATTAATATATATTTTAAATTTTGTCAAATCAAAATTAATGGAAATTTGTTTTCTTTCTCATGACACAAGTATATAAAAGCCTCAATTTTGCCTTCGGCCCAGTCTAAACTTTACCAAAAAAAGTTCACCAACTCCAAGTCTAGAGCACTGTGGTAGTGTTTTTCTATTTAAGTAAAATCACAGTATGATAAACATCCCTATAAATAATCACTCTTTCTGACAAAACCATTTTCATATCCCAGCAATATTACCTGATAATTTTTCTGTATGTAGGTCTTTCTTTGGTTATGATCCATGTAGTCTTAGAAGTACATTTCCTAAGAAAATAACATGTGGCCCTGTATTAGAACTGGGCAGAGAAAAAACTAGTTATCCTGAACATCAGCAAAGCTTAATACTTCAATTTATTTCTACTCTAGAAAAGTTAGCTTTTAACTCTAATCTAATTCTACCATAAAATCCTTAAAAACTAAACAAGAGCAAAAATACATCAAATAAGGTACTTATGACCTCCATTTTTACCTGATTCCAAAATATTTTTCAAATTTACTGACTGTAAGTGATTTCTAATAATATATTCAGATTAATAAAAGCCTCAATAATGTTTGCTAACTTAAAACAATTAGGTTGCCTCTATGCTATATTTTGTTTTCCTCATGATAACAGATATCTATTGATTTTGTCTGTGCAGTATCCATTCACTCACTTTCTGATAATACTATTTTCATTTCCTTTTGGGTAACACTCCTTCTACAGCATTTCTCAGTCCAATGTGTCCTCTGAAAGTGGGAGAACAGCTTTCCTTTGGCTGTAATAATTGGCTCAGGGATGGGCATGTGCACCAATGAAGGAATAAATGTTAGTCTTAGGATTTTGTTGGAACTGTTGAGAGAAACCGCCCCGTATGTTGGCTATAGGGGTGTGAAGCTGCTGGGTGGCTACTTTACATCGCACATGAAAAATGTCCCTGACAATGAAAACAGCATAACTGAGGGAGATGAAGAAACACAGATTCCTGACTGCACCAGGATCAAGCATGTCTGAAGCCAGTTCTACCACTAGACTGTTCAGCTAACTGTGCTACTGCATTGACCAAGTCAGGTTTTTATCACTTGCAATCCAAAGGGTGCTCACTGATGCAACTATGCAATCATTCCAGTTTAACCCCCACCTTAAATCAGATTCTCCTAGACAGGGCCTTTTAACCATGGCCCTTCATCTCCAGATCTTCTCACTGTTCCTGAATAATGGTGCTCAGCATGTGTTGCTTTGCCTTATCTTAACCTGTAGCATCTTTCAGCAAACACAGCACCATTAACACCACTTTGTGAAACCCCTTAAAGCACACAGAACCATGATAAGCTGTGAGATATATGCCCCCCCACCCATGAGGCAAAGTTTTTCACCTAAAGTTGGAATAATAATTTCATTTATGTGAACATAATAGAACTTCCTTCTTTAAAAGGAATAAAATGATTCCGTTTATTTTCCTTGGTTTACTAGTGGCATTCACTTTAATTAATTGCTCCATTAAGTAGTTCATAGAAGTGTAAAAAAAATTGTTTAAACTTTCATTAAAGAAAGCTTAGATACTTCCTGGTATGTGCTCTTTACAGGGGTTTCAAACAAAGCAAAACAAAACCAAAAGCATATTCCTATAGCTCTGTTTCTCCCATATACTAAACTCAGTGAACTGGATTTTAAAAATTCCTATTTCAAATTAGTGAGTGGCATCATCTTACCCATGATGAGAGGAAAGGGTTAAGAGCAAGTTTAAAAAAACTACCTTTATTTTTTATTTCGTTTTCAGTTACATACTTTTAAACAGGGATGTGTTTCATTATTCAGACATTCAGGCAATGTTGACTCATTAGTGTTGACAGAAAAGAAGCATAAAAATGCAAAACGTTGTTGGCTTAACCTGAACATACCTGCATTACCTATTACTGACCAGTCTGTGTTGCCAAAAGATTTATTCCTTGGCATTAAAATGGAGCAATTAAAAATATTGCTAAAAAGCAAATGTGTACACACTGGTCTTTGCAGCAAATAAGGGTATTTATACTTTAAAATATTTTTAAGTCCATAATTGGATTAATATACACACCTTCTTATGTATAAGGAGTTCAGATCATATAAACACTGTACAGTCCAAAAACCCTACTGAGAATAAAACTAAATAGGCTTATGATAAGAAATACAGATATCGCATGTATTTACAAGTATCAGAGACACACATATTTGGTCAAATACTGTAAAGAAAGAAGTGGTTTCACATTATAATGGCCAAAACATCCATCTACCTTGCTCAAAACAAACAAAAATAACTCAGTATGTGACTCCTGCAGTTTAAGACACCATGACAGTATACAAATAGATAGGATGGAAACTGATGACCAAATTATACAGCAAATGTTTCCTAGGCTGAGTGTAGGTCTTTAAAATCAAGAACTTAAAAAGATCTTCATAGGATTCAGAGCAACAATGTTAAACAACATCCAGATTTGCAGTATTCGTATGGGTGCCTAATTCATCAAAAACAATGCATTGAACTTTTGGCTAATGAGAAAAATAAATTACAAAGTACAATTAAATCCCTGTAAATGCAATAATGAAGTCAAAAATGTAGATTTATTTACTTTAATTACACATTTTAAATGTTACCTTGAGACAAAAATAAATAAGCGTGCCTGGAGGCTCGCACTTAAAGACAAAGAAGGGGCTGCAAGGAAGGAGGAAGTAACAATTTGATAAACAAAAAATGAATATGAGATTTGAACAACATAATTCTTCCTAGCCATCTTTTTGTTTTAAATCTTCTTGAAAATCCTGGCTGGAAGGATGTGACAAAAGAATACCTGCCTTTATGGCTTAAAACAAAGCATACTTGAAAAAATGGAATGGGTTTCCTTTTTTACAGAACCGTAACTTTGTTCATATGCAGGCACTTAAACAGACTGTGGAGGCAAAGCACCTGACCCATCCTCTCCAAACTAGTTTTCAATCATCAAAATGAGGCTAAAACGTCAGAAAACTCCAGAGAGCCAGCAAAGTGGAATACAAGAGACTAATGTGCACAGAGGGCAATAAAGTGACCCAGTTTTTATTGCTGGGGATCTTTTTTATCAAAAAGCAAATAATTAACAAACAGACACCATTGAGTGGCACATTCAAAGTTTCCTGCTTAAGGGAGAATGTAATCATTCAGCAGTGGGTTTCAATGGGATCCCCTTTGACTTCAACATTATACATTGCAATGAGATTCACATTTATTTCTTCTCCTTAGTGTATTTTTTTTTAAAAAAAAACAACCTCCCACATATCTCATTTCTCAAAGTATTCATCTCTTGCTGTCTAACACACATTATCTGGAAGCATAAAGTTACATTATACAAATGTTGCATTTTTAAAAATAAGTGCTTTTGTCACTTCAGCAACACTGTACTTCACATAGTGGTGCCACGAAAGCAAAGCTCATCCTTGGCCGGGTAGCTCAGCTGGTTAGAGCACTGTCACAATATGCCAAGGTTGCAGGTTCGACTCCCAGTCAGGGCACAAACAAGAATCAACCAATGAATGCATAAATAAGTGGAACAAGTCAATGTTTCTTTCTCCCGCCCTCTCTCTCTCAAAGCAATAAATAATTTAAAAAAATTAAAAAAAAGCAGAACTCATATTTACCACATTACTTGTTACTCATTTTACCACCATCTGCCAAACCCATAGAGCTTTTTCCTCAGTACCTCTGGGCAGTGACTGTACCATGATTTCAGAGCGAATTTTAGTATGGATCACAAATAGCAGTACCATCAGTAATGCTGATATCAATGCAGATGTCACACCAACAATGAACTTCTCAAGAATTAACTTCTTTAAATATTTGGGCAACTCCGTTTCCTTTGTTGTGTTATCCACTGGGGAGAAAATTCCTGTTTGATTATGCTCTTACAGGAGTTATAAAAGACCAGATCAGTTATGTAACTGGTTGACATTTAAGATACTGTACTGCTTTCCGTGGCAGGAGGAGAGCTTCTGAAAATGTTCTCTAGGACTGTTTTTACCAATCCTACCTCATTGGTCCATTCCATTCACTGATGGGCAAAGCACTCATGTTTTGACAAAACTTTAAAGCTTCCATAAAAGTTAAATTAGAAAAAAAAAAAATGTGAATGTAAGACAACCACACAATGAAGTATGAAAGTATGACATTTCTGTTTCTAAGAGTGAGTCCTTGAAAACATATGTGGTCACTACAGAGATGATTTTCATCACAAGACAGAAGATGAACACACAAGTAACTCCCCCTGATCTGCCTGTGTCCAGAGTCACTTGTGGCGCTGTATGGTTTTCCTTTTCCTTCGTTTGAAAAAACAGCAGCACCTGCAGATGGAAAGAAACACTTTTTAATTATAAAAGTTCTAAAATGTCACAAAGTAAGGCTGACTCTAATCATATTAATTTAAATGGTCGTAAAAAGCAACAGGCTAGTGCAAGATGAACAGTGAACATGCCAGTGAAGCATAGATATTAGTGAACTATGGCAGAATTATTGCTGTTGTTTTATCAGCGTGCCTTTTAGAAAGAGCAAGACAATCTAAGCAACAGTAAAAGGAGTCACTAAACTGAAAAGGCTTTGTACAAAGACCAATTGGGAGCAAAGGGGTTCTGAATCCTAACTGGCCCACTGTAGTATTATTTCGGATACTCATCAATCTCTGGCTTTGGCATTCTTTTATACAATTCATCTTGTGTATTCTCTCCCTTTCTTCCTGGTATTCATATATGATTGTTGAAATCATTGTTAGAAAAACAATAATGATCCTAATATTGGGGATTTTGTTTTCACTAAGAATTGCAAAAAAGAAAAAGAAAAATCTAAAATACGCTCTTCAGCAAACATTTTCCATCACACAAACTGGAAGAGAGAAAACATACAAAATAGAGTAAGAATGTCACTGGCACTTTTTAATTCTTTAAGGGTTAAAGAAGGTCAAGTGTATCGTGTTATTACTGCAAAAAGAACCTTTCAATTAAAAAGTTAAGAGTCAGAACATGTCCATACTGTAAAAATCAAAACATTAAAAATTTGGTAGTTAGAAGAAACAAACCAAATATTTAGGACATTAAATTAAAGAATATGGTCATATTTCAATGGAAATTTATTCATTGTTTAATATAAAGTCTGCTAATAATGTTCACTGTTTCTAAATACTGTCACTTGGCTACTGAAATTCCAAAATACATTCTTTTAAAAAATTTCCACTAAAAAGTGTCTTAAGCCTTTTGGAATAGGGAACTTATTGTAATACATGTTTTAATGAGTAAGTCCAAGTCATAGGTTTTCATGCTTGTATTATCAATTCACCTTGCTTGCTTTATTTTTCCAGTACTATTCATCTCCTTTCAGTTCTGAGAGTTGAGTTCTTCCTACCTCTTAGGTAGCCTTTCCTTCAACTGTGTAAGAATTATTGATCACACAAAAAATTTCCCAAATTTATTTCAGATTAAATAAGGTTTTCAAATTAATTATAATTGTACAAGAGTTTTAAATTCAAAAGCAATATAAAGAAGACATCTATTTTTCGGAAAGAAATCCCACTAAATAGAGTATACCCTTGAAATAGATTTGCAAAAGTAAAGCTGGCATGCCATTAAACTTACAACCACCAGAGGGCAGCATTGCTTTATATGATATGAATACATTCCAAATAGAAACAAAACAGAAGAAGAAAATTGCTATTTAACTTGTGGCTGATTTCTTAAAGATATTACCAAAACAGCTGATTTATAGTCTTTGTGATTAAGAAGTTAGGTATCATCTCAATTATCTCTTGTCCCTGAGCAATGAACCTAAAACACACTGTTTCCATACCATCACTCTATCACATGACTGTTTTATTTTCCTGTCAGTACTTAGTGCTAATAACCTAAATGTATTTCATGTCTTTATTATCTGCATCCACATCGATGTAAGCTTCATAAGATCTTGCTCACAGGTACATCTCACATATGGGGACAAAATTGTTACTCATTAAATATTACTGAATAAATAAAGGATATGCCTCATAAACACAACTCCTAGAATAAGAATCTGCAATTATATAGCATGTTCTAAAGCTAGAGTTTTCACCCATGGGCTGCGTACCCCAGTGAAAACTCATACAATGCAGATTTTAGTGCCTGTGGATGTTTTTCTGGGAAAAGAATGGCTTGCACCATATTCTTAAAGGAGTCTGAATCTCAAGAAGGCAACTGCCCAGACCCCACTCCTGCTTCTCCATTTCCAATGAGGCCTTGGCCTGGGTGCTCAGGGCTGACCACTGGAGATACTGAGTGGACACCATGCCATCAGTTTATGAGTGCAGGCAAAGGAGTAAAAAGAGACAATGTTATTTTAACACGTGGTACAGTGGAAAGGGGGAAAAAAGCTATTGGTAATAACAACTGTAAATAATAGCAGATTCTAGGATTTAGCACATACATTAGTTCTCACAGATGATGTGAGCAAGTTATTTTTATCAATAAATTCAATGATCTGTTCTTAGAAAATTTACATCTTTAAAATGTTAAAATATCTTTTCTGTCCTTGCTGCTCAGTGGCTACAATTTCTTATACATTAGTTCATACCTCACTTGGAGTCTCTTAGGATCTAGACTACGGACAACACCTAAGAGAAGCTGACTAAGCTAACCAGACATTTAAATCATGTTCTGTCAATGCTTCCCTTTTTCTTGGCTCTTTCTTGATTATTCCTTATGCAGTTCCAGTAAGACAGTATATTCTCACAAGTCAGATTCAGACACGATAATTTGGTAGCCAATCTAAAAGCTTTGAAGTCACATCTTTACTCTTAAATCCTTTGGAGATAAATGTTAAGTCCTGCTCGTAATGAATTCAAAGGTTGTTGCTTTAAATACTGTTTGGGTAGGAAACAGGGACTATCATGACTCTAAGTCCTAAAATATGTAGAAAACATACTGGAAGGGCCAAGGCTTTGCTACTGACATTACACCACCATTTCCTCGTTAGTCATTGCCTTTTCCTTCATCTAGAATTGGGCTTGTTTTCTTAGGTTATGTCATAGACTTCTTCCTCACAGATATACCCAGACACTGAAGCGTGTTTCTCTGTTTGGATGTCAAGTTCTTATCGGTCCCTCCTACAGTGACTCACTGGCTCATCCTTTGGCTGAGAGACTGTTGGCAACCTACCATACAGTTAGGACACTGGAACCTAACCTCTGCTCATTGGGCAGAGCTGATGAGAATACAGAAAATACCTTTTATTTACAGCATAATTCTTTGACAAAGGATTTTTCCCCTAAAATGTATACCTGATACATTTTAATATCTCTGGATCTCTTGATTTTTAAATTATAAACTGTTTAGTTAGCCAAGAAGAGTTTAGATCAGAGAGCAAGACCATCCACAAACTATTTTAACTAGAAACCTGCACACCTATCCTCATCTTTAATTTCTTCCTCTCCATCCACCTGCAATTAGTCCCTCAAGTCTGAAATGACTTTCAAAAATGTCCCATTCTCTTATGCTGGCTTCGTTTGGAATACTGTGTCTCCATCATTGCTAAGAGCCTTTTAACTGACTTCCCAGTCTAAGTCTCCCTCTCTCCAATATGCCATCGTAGGTGTATAGTTGTGAGTACGCAAAACAGAGTTCATTCTTGTATTATTATTTATTAATTACCGTATTATTTTCCATACAAACAGCTGTAAGCCTACTTTTTCCCACCATGTATAGCATCCTTTCCTCTGAAATCTCAGCAATGTCTCTACAGAATCTATAGCAGTAAGTCCGCACAGCTCTTAAATTTGGTTCCAACCTATTTTCACTCTCCTCTCAGTCTCATCATCCATGAGGCTTCCTTTCCAGGCAGCCTACACTGTGCAAGGAAGGAAGGTTTTCTACAATCCGATGAATCCCAGGAAGTGACAAAAGCCTCAAGACTGTTGCCAAAAATTATTTCCTAAGGTTCAATCTGATTATACCATTTATTGGCTTAAAATACACAGCTTTCATTGCTGTGCTGAGAAAGATAATGTTCTTTCTTTTTTTTTTTAAACCTGGCCACTAAGTCCCTTTGAGATTGGACACTTAGCTTGTCCATCCCAGTTCCCATTAAAGCACTCACACATTATATAGACTCATGGGTTACTCCTTGCTCAACCTCTTCTCTCTGACTACCACACATCAACTTTGCCAAACCATACTTATCTTTTTTTTTTAATATATTTTTTATTGATTTTTTACAGAGAGGAAGGGAGAGTGAAAGAGTTAGAAACATCGATGAGACAGAAGCATTGATCAGCTGCCTCCTACACACCTCCCACTGGGGATGTGCCTGCAACCAAGGTACATGCCCTAGACCGGAATCGAACCTGGGACCCTTCAGTCCCCAGGCTGATGCTCTATCCAGTGAGCCAAACCGGCTAGGGCCATACTTATCTTTGAGAACCAGTGCAAGTATATCTTTACTGCTGAAGACTTCTCCGTCTTCCCAGCTAGAAGTGAGTACCCCAGTCTCTGAACTTCAACAACACTGTATCCTACGTAGTGCTAATCCTGTAACCCCTACACGAGACCAATGATTCTCAATGCTGGCTGTTCCTTAGAATCAGTTTAGAAGCTTTTTAAAAATACTGGTAACCAGACCCCACCACAGAGAAATTAAATCAGAAATGCTGATAGTGCAGCCTAAGTATTATCTTATTGTTAAAACTCCCCAGAAGACTGTGAGATGAAGCCAGAGTACAGAACCACCATTTAAAAGTAATTGGGATAGTTCTATCTTCTCTAATTGATTTCTCCTCATAATCATATTACCAAACACACAATAACTGCTCAGTAAATGTTAGAAAGGGGAAAGAAAGATGAACAAAGAAAAAGATGATTTCATACTGCTTAAAAATTTGATAACTAAGCTAAAAGGAAACCTTGTTTTAATTCCTGGAAGGAATGATGAGAGTGCTATTCTTTATGTCATCTGCCTTGAAAAAAAATTCTCAGCTACAGTAAAAAAGGCAAAACCTTGTTACTAATGAAGGATTCACTTTATATCAAGGGGAATAGAATACTTTCCATCATTCAGAAATCATATATTTATCCCATGAGGTACTATTCCAGGAAACTTGAGACTCTAAAATGTCCAATGTAAAATACATTCTAATTAATGGGAAGCAATGAGAGGGATCTCTTGTCAATCCCTCTCAGGTAAGAAGAAAGAGAGGAAGTCAGAAACAAATTCTGAAAAAGAATTCTAAGTAGGTTCCTTGAGAGAAGCATAAGTTGCAATTTAGAAAAAGAAATCATGATTACATTTCTGAATCACAGACTAAAAGTAAGAGGAATGCAATAGTAAACTTGTAGAAATGTAAGAATAACCCTGATGAAAGGAAAGGACAAGTTTTATGTGTTTAGTTTTCAACTAGTGAAGGGTTAGGAAAGTTCTAAAGCTTTCTGTAACCTACCTGGAATAAAGCTTTACTGAAATGATGGATTGACATTCATTTTTTTAAAAAATAACTGCTTTATTAAGATATAATTCACATATCATAAAATTCACCCTTTTAAAATGTACGATTCAGTGGTTTTTACAACAGTACAGCAATAATCACCACCATCTGACTTGAAAACATTTTCATCACCCTAAAGGAAACCACACTCTGCCTATTAGCAGCCACTCCTAAACTCCTCTTCCCTGCCCTAGGCAACCACTGTCTGCTTCCTGTCTCTATATATCTGCCTATTCTGGAAATTTCATCTAAATGGAATTATATAATATGTGGCCTTTGTGTCTACTTCTTTCACTTAGCATTTCCAATTTCAGTTTTTATACTGTTAACTAGTAGTCCATAGTATGGATATACCACATTATTTATAGTTAATTATCCTATATAATAAAAGCCCAGCAACCAAACGGGCCGAACAACCAGAACGACCAATAGACCACTCACTATGATGCGCACTGACCACCAGGGGGCAGACGCTCAACACAGGAGCTGTCCCCTGGTGGTCAGTGAGCTCCCACAGCGGGCCAATCCCCACAGGCCATGCCCCAACCAGTGCACAAATCCCGTGCACTGGGACTCTAGTTTAGTAATTTATTAAGGCATACTGTTTTAGACACTGGAGATCTAAAGATGAAAAAAAGCCTTGTTTGTAAGAAATTCAAGAAGTTTCAGGAAGTGGGAAATGGATAAAGAGAATAGTATATGATGGCAGAATGGAACCAATAGAATATAGGCTTCAGAATGGAAAAATGGAGCTGGGAAAGCCAGGCAAGGGCCGAACTATGAAAAGTATGATAGGCCTTGGCGCCATGATGTTCCAAGCACCATAGAACCTTTCCTTTAGGAATAACCTTCCCACAATTTACTTCCTTTTTCTCTCATCTTCCAACACCTACATAAAGAAACCTGAACCCATAAACATCCACACCCATCTCAACTAATTCAATTACAATGTCATTCTTCAAAGCCCCTTCCTTTGAAGAATGACATTGTAGGGGGGGGCTGCAGATCAGAGGGCATTCTCTGATCATCCTGTTAGTAAGTAATCTTTCTCTTTGTACCTTTTCCATAGCATTTAGTCATATACTTATGTATGCTAATACAACTGCAATCTTCCTGACTGGTGTACTCTACTTAAGGGCAAACGTGATACCAGATATTTCTGAAATCCAAGCAGTGTAATTGTTGAAGGAATAAATGAAAAAATATATATAATAGCTTTGGTTGATAGCAGGTATCTAGGAAGATGTGAACAGAGAAACAGCCAGTTTCAGTGAAGAGTCGTGAGTATGGAAGTAAAACTATGAACAAGGACAGAAGAAGTACAGCCTGGGAAGAGCACAGATGAGAAAAGCCATAGGCAACTGGAAGAGAAGAGATAAACCGGGGTGATAATAACTACTGAGTGCCTGCCATCTGCCAGACAAAATACCAGTGTTTTATCACATGTAACTTTCTCAATCCTATGAGGTAGATATTATTAGCCTCACTAGAGGCCCAGTGCACGAATTCGCGCAACCAGGGCTGGGCCTGTCGGGATGAGGAGATGGCGGGAGGTTGGCCAGCTGGCCTGCCCCAATCGGGGACCGATCTGGGCCCAATCAGGGCTGGGCCAGTGGGGGGAAGGTGCCTCGGGCAATTGGCCAGTGGGCCCCACCCCCAAATGGGGTAAGGGGTGCCAATTGGGGGGCCAGCGACCCAGGGGAGGAGCCATGGGTGGTTGGCTGGCCGGCCCTGCCCCTGATGGGGTGAGGGGGGTCATCTGGGGTGGGGCCGGGCAGGGGGAGGGGCTGCAGGAGGTTGGCTGGCCAGCCCTGACCCCTTTTGGGGTGGGGGGTGCAATGAGGGGTGAGCCAGCCAGCGGGGAGGGGCTGTGGGCCCATCGTGGTGGGGTGGGCTGATCAGGGACGGGGCTGGCCCAGGTGAAAGGAGAGGGCATTTGGCTGTACGCCCACTCTTGATCAGGGTGGGAGAGTCCAATCAGGAGCAGGCAGCAGGGGGGAGGGGCCTCGAGGTTGGCCAGCCGGCCCCACTCCGATTGGGCTGCTTGGCTGGCCACAATGGGTGTCATAGCGACTGGTCATTATGGCCGTTACAGTCGCTGGCTTTTTATATCTATAGATTTGACATAAAAAGAAACAAGCCTGAAGAAGGTAACAAAGTGGCAGTGGTAGGATTCTACAACCTGTCTAATTGCAAAGGACTTGCGCATTCTAATTGGCCACACTACCACCCTACTTCTATAACTGTACTTAGGACTGCACACATGAGCATAAATTATTGTTTTTATTTCTGACATAAAAACGCACAAGTATGTAGTTGACTAATTATATCCTGCAATCCACTAAACCAAGTCATACCCAATAAACCCCATAGCCAAAAGTGATTAAAATGGATACTTAATCATTTTTCTTTAAAAAGAAATATCTACAACCTTGGCCAGTGTGGCTCAGTTGGTTGGGCGTTGCTCCCAGCATCAAAAGGTTGCCAGTTTGATTCCCAGCCAGGGCACATGCCCAGGTTGCAGATTTGATCCCTAGTGGGGGAGGGGAGTAATGCTCGAGGCAGCCAATAAATGTTGTGCTCTCACAACATTTCTCTCCCTTCTCTCTCTAAAAATCAATAAACATTCTTTAAAAAAAAAAAAAAAAGAAATATCCACATAAATTTCCTCATCTTGCAGCCAGCAAAGGAGAATTATTTTGGAAATTATGTAAGGTTTGCTTTGGATATGAATAGAACTTTCCAAAATTTATTAATCTAAGAAGCAACTATCCTTATTCACTCCAAGGCTGACTCAAAAATTGTCCTGAAACTGAGAGGGGCATTTTAGACACAGTATAACAACTAAAGGAAAAGGTCAGCAATAGTTAAATTCAACATGACCTCAACTGATAGAAACATTATCCTACCTAATAACAGACAAATAGGCAAATTGACCGCACCTTCGCTATGCCCAAGCCACGCCCACCAGCCAAGCCACGCCCACCAGCCAATCAGGACGAGTATGCAAATTACCCCAACAAAGATGGCGGCTAATTTGCATATCAAGACAGCGTAGAAAGAAGCCAAGAGCTGCAGAAGGGAGCAAAGCTGCGGAGAAGCAAGCAAGCCGGGGGGAGGAGAAGGGAGGAGTGGAGGCGGGGCCGGGGGAGAAAGAAGGAGAGCAGGCGGGCTGGCGGAGAAGGCGGGGGAGGGGAGAAGGGAGGAGAGCAGGCGGGGCCGGGGGAGAAGGGCGGAGCGGAGGCGGGGCCGGGGGCGAAGGAAGGAGAGTGGGCGGGCTGGCGGAGAAGGCAGGGCGGGGGAGAAGGGAGGAGCGGAGGCGGGGCCGGGGAAGAAGGGAGGAGCGGAGGCGGGGCCAGGGGAAAAGGAAGGAGAGTGGATGGGCTGGCGGAGAAGGAGAAAAGCAGGGGGGCTGGCAGAGAAGGCGGGGTGGGGGACAAGGGAGGAGAGCAGGCGGGGCGGGGTAGAGTGCAGCAGGAAACCCTATTGCAGGATTTTTCCTGCAACGGGAACACTAGTCTTTTATAATATCTGAAACTAATAGGAAATAATTATATGAGGATTTTTCATAACACCCTATCAACTATAGTTTATCATGAAATTTATCAATGCATACCATATGTTAACAATAGCAATATTATTAGTTAGTAAGTGAAATACTGTTTAGTATTGAGGTTGGGGTAAGGGGTTTACTATGTGTATTTAATAATCACAAACAGGAAAAAAGAAAGCTTATCTCAAAAGCCTATCTTTCTATCTAAAATAGCAAATAAAGCCTCTGTGTTTTAAAACAAATACACAAGCACAAGCAGGGTTGGTGTATCTACTCAATTAAAAAGTGCACCCAAATCTATGTTACTTGAAGCAAAAGTTGCAGCAGGCAAAAGAGCTCCTCAAACAATGATTTCTTGCTTTTAAGAGCTAATGTAAATGATATCAAATACTTTTGAACAACTTTTACAATTTATAATGTCTATGTTGAAAGGTATGTTTTTAAAAAACACAAAATGGTGCTAAAAATCTTTGAAATTACAGACAACGGAGCTATTTCTGCCTGCCTACACTTGGGAACTCACCACATGTTCAACACTTTCTGGCAGCTATACACACACATAAAAAAAAATACAAGGAAAAGAGAGAGAGAGAGAGAAAGAGAGAGAGAGATCATCAGAAACAGCCCACATTGAAATTATCACATTGTTTTTCAAGCTTAATTTTTTCCCAGGTAGCATTATAATTTAAACTCACAAAACAATAAGTTAAAACTAATATTAATGCATGCAACATACTATAAAATTAAAAAATGTTATTCTTAAGCTTAAAGAAAAATGAGAATCTATAATATAGCAATAATTTTCATGCATCAACACTCGTAAAAATATGCTATTGATTCTAAATAAGAATTTGAGCATAGTTCTTAAATAACTATTTTGTATTAAAATATTTACTGAAATAGCACAATTCTAAAGTGATTAAAATAAACATATCACTTATGTTTATTTTTATAGGCACCTATTCCTTGAAAAACTATTCCTGAAATAATTGTACATGACTATCAATATTAGACATGCATAGTTTCATAACAAAAAGTTACTCAAACAAGCAAAACGATCACATACTTGGTTTCATCCATCACTTCTACTTCCGTAGGGGCTGTGATGGGTGCATTTGAACGTCCTGCAGTAGGGTCATCTGTGTTTAATTCTCCATTTGTAGAACTTACAACCTGCAAAAACAAACAAACAAAATTATATATGTGCAAAGTAACAGGTTATACAATGATAAACATAATTATGTTTACAATACTTAAATTAGAAAGTTAATATGAGGAACATAAAACAGAATGTAGTTGTTCATAACTGAACACGGTAATAGGCCTAGCATTTTAGTAAAGGTCAAGGTTTTCCAATATTTGTTTTTCAACTTCCTTTTCATTTGAAATTTCTGTCTTCTGTCTCCTTCCTTCCGATTTTTAAAACTAAATCCTACATTTATTTCTCAATCTCTTCCTTCTTATATGCTCACTCTTTTGGTACCTTGCTTCATCATGAATTATGTCCCTTGCAAACTTCAATATTGCTTCTTTCAATGAATCCTTCATTTCAATGTAATCATGCTCAGGTCTCCCTCTCATAATGCCCATTCATTCACCCAGTTGTTGAAGCCCCAAATCCAGGAGACATTATGATTCCTCTCTTTGACTGAAAGGCGTATCTAATTCATCAGCAAGTCCTATTGTATCCTCCCCAGAAATAACATTCAAAATCTAGTCAGTTCTCCCCGCTTTATTACTAAGACTTCAGTCCAAGCCACCAATATCTCTTGTGTGAATAAAGGCAAAAATCTATTAACCAGCCTTCTGCTTTTACTTATATCCTCTCCCCCATTAATGTATTTTCCACACAACAGCCAGAGTGTGCCTTTTAAGATGTAAATTAGGTCATGTATAATTACCTGCTTAAGAATCTTCAAGTGCCTGACATCCCACTTCATTTAAAGATCCATGCTCTTTACACCAATTTACATAGCCCATTTTACCCGCCTGACCAGAACCAGATGTAAAAGAAGTAACATCTTCCTTTATGTAATTTTTAAATGTAAATTTTCCCAGGCTTCCCAGATTCCCTAACCCTGTGAATGAAGGCCAATATCCCAGGGTCAGAACAGAATCAATGTGGTAACAAAGTCCTATAAAATTGGCTACTTAACACCAGTGACTTGTGAATGTATCATAGCATCAAAATTGTTTCACTTAAGCAAACTAGTGGTCTTTTGGCAAATGGATTTACAAAGAAGAAACAAAGACAATATTATAAACTAGAGGCCCAGTGCACAAAATTCGTGCACTCAAGTGGGGGTTCCCCCTCAGCCCGGCCTGCGCCCTCTCACAGACTGGGAGCCCTCAGGGGATGTCCAACTGAGGAGCCCACTCCTCCCACCACCGCTGCTGCACTCGCCAGCCATTAGCCCAGTTTCTGGCTGAGCGACACTCCCCCTGTGGGAGCACACTGACCACCAGGGAGCAGCTTCTGCGTTGAACGTCTGCCCCCTGGTGGTCAGTGTACGTCATAGTGACCAGTAGTTCCACTGGTTGTTCCGCTGCTCAGTCCACCATTCGATCAGTTTGCATATTAGGCTTTCAACCGAACGGTGGAATGACCAGTCGCTAAGACATGCACTGATCACCAGGGGGCAGATGCTCAACGCAGGAGCTGCCCCCAGCCCGCAGGCCCCAAGCCAGCCAAGACGGGTGCCAGCGGGGGGGGGTCCCCCACCACCCCACTGGTCGCCCCACAGGTCAGCCCTGATTGCCAGCCAGGCCTAAGGACCCTACCCATGCTCAAATTTCGTGCACTGGGCCTCTAGTATATAATAATGTGTCATCATATTCCTAGAAACCTAAATCAAACAAGCAATCAATCAAACAAATATATACAAATTATTTTTATAAGCCAAATTCAAAAATATGATTCCAGTTAAGTGACATTTCTAGAATTTTAACTCAAACTAGAACATAAAAGTCTCTAAAATATTAGTGTTCATCAGGCTGATTTCCTTAATGAAAGTTTGTATAAAAATGACAGAAGCTTTGAGGTTTGACATTTAAAAAAATGATTCAGGTATTTTACAGGGTATATTTGTTCTTGTTCTCAAATTTTCTCTGATATTCCCACTCTGATAAGAAACTTAGTGCAGTTCTTATTTTAAGAGATTTAAAAAAAAAAAAAAAAAAAGGCAACCAGACTGCAGTCTTCCTATTAGAACATCAGAGTTTAAGGGAAGGGGGTGGGGAAACAACCTGCAGCTAAGTTTGGGAGATAAATGATGATTCACTTAATGGCTGCCTGCCCAATCTATTTCCAAAAGAAGTCATTCTCACAGACTATGAGTACAATCAAAGATAACACATGGTATCTGTGTAGTCAATGACTGGAAAAGGCCAACTAATATACTTTCCAAATATAATGAATTCATACAAATCATTATAGTATCTTCCTAATTCTATTTGAGTTCTTGTAAGCATGTGATTACCAAGTGATCACTACAGGCTCAATATATTATATAACCAGATCTCCATCTTTCCAAAAATATGTATTAGAAATATTAAAACATTATATATTTTACTTATGAACTCAGCTTTTTCTAAAAGTCATCTATCATCCTAGCCGGTTTGGCTCAGTGGATAGAGTGTCAGCCTGCGAACTGAAGAGTTCCAGGTTCGATTCTGGTCAGGGGCATATGCCCGAGTTGCAGGTTCGATCCCCAGTAGGTGGCGTGCAGAAGGCAGCCAATCAATGATTCTCATTGATCAGTGATGTTTCTATCTCTCCCATCCCTTCCTCTTTGAAATCAATAAAAATATATTTTAAAAAAATAAGTAAATAAATAAAAGGCATTCTATCTAATAAAGAGGGAATATGCTAATTGACCCTCAGGCCTCACAAAGATGGCGGCGCCCACAGCCAATAAGGAGGGAATATGCTAATTGACTGTCACACCCTCAAAGATGGCAGTGCCGACAGCCACAAGATGGCAGAGCCCAATCCCCTCAGCCCCGCTGGGGCAGCAGGCATGCAAGCAAGGTTGAGCCTTCCCCCAGGCGGGCCCAGCTGCTCTGCGCGCCTGCCTCCGGAGTCCTCCAGTCCCCTCAGCCCCCCAGCCCTCCAGGGCTGGCCTGAGGCACAGGCAAGCCTCAGATGTCGGCTGCCCAGCTGCCCGGGGCCGGCCCGAGACACTGGCAAGCCTCAGATGGCGGGTTACGTCAGAGATCTATACCTACGGCGCAACGTAATGCATATTTTAGCCATAAGTCGGAACGCACCTCCGTCACTCACATGGAACACATACACAGCAGTAATGAAGTGAAACAGTAAAAAATTAAAAGAAAGATAACAATTCCTGACCTTTATTTGTGGTAAATAAATAATAAATAACATAAAGTACATATGTACATACATCTAAATGATGGAACCTTTTTTTATAAATAAATGGGAGATGGCAACATAATATTTTAAAAACTATAGCTAGAGTTATAATTGAAATTCTTCATATTCTAACTTATGACCTGAAGGCATAGGACATTCTCACTGTTTTTCAACAAATATAAACCAAAACAGATTTCCAGTCTAATTTTCACTTATGGAAGAATTAAGCAGAACACAATATTCTTTTAGTATTCCTGTCTTTCAAGATGTTACTGTAAATGTTACTATAAAAAATATCAAAATAAATTGGTAATGCTGATTTACCCCAATGATAACTAGACAAGAAATTTCCTAACCTAAACCTAATAGAGATGAGCTGGAAATTACTTATGTAATAAAAGGTATAACTACAGTAATCTCTCCTTATCCTCGGTTTTGCTTTCCATCATTTCAGTTACCAAGATCTGAAAATATTAAATAGAAAATTCCAGAAATAAACTATTCAGAGTTTCAAATTGCTTGCCATTCTGAGTAGCATAAAATCTTGTGCTGTCCTGTACTGTCTACCTGGGCAATGAGCCACCCTTTTTCCAGCGTATCCACACTGTATTCATTACCCGTATACAGTAGCTGTCGTAATATCCCAATGCTTGTGTTCAAGTGACCCTTATTTTACTTAATAATGGATGCTGGCAATTTGGACATGCCAAAGAGAAGTTGTAAAGCGCTTCTTTTAATTGAAAAGATGAGTTCAGTACAATACAATATTTTGAGAGAGATGACATTCACATGACATTTTATTACAGTATAATTGTTCTATTTTATTAGTTATGTTGTTAATTTCTTACTGTGCCTATTATAAATTAAACTTTATCATAGACCTTTATGTATAGGAAAAAATAGTATATATAGGGTTCAGTATTATCTCAGTTTTAAACATCCCCTGGGGTTTTGGAATGTTTCCCCCTAAATAATGGGGGACTACTATTCTCTCCTATCACAACCTCTCTTTTGAAGATTTTAGAACCCCAGAATCTATGAATAGAAAAATGATTGTTCAGATTTGATAGAGAAAACTGAAACTGTTTATTTGAAGTTTTAGAAAGCTCACTATTAACAATTAGCATAATAAAGAACTGAGATAAGACATCTAATACTCCTCTGACTTTTAACTACATATGTTTTCTTACCATTTCAAGATACATTTTGCTGTTACCATCACCTGTTTTTGTTTCTGAAAACATACTGATTAAAATATCAAACTGTTTATTCATGTTATTCTTTTCTTTTCATCAACAGTGCCTGGCTGCCCAACACACTGGCACCATTATCTTAGTTTTTCCCAAGTGCTCTGAGTCACATTACTCCTTAAATGCAAATCAAAGGCTGTACAACTACAGAGTTCCAAACAATCAGGAAGTATACCATACCATGTAAAGTATTTTTTCAGTAGATAGTGTCCTTAATATTTGTCTTCTTCCCTCTGTTTGCAATTACCTCTCAGCTTTATAGGATCAGGTTTTCAGTTAGCTTTGAGCTCAGTGGAGTTGGGCTACAGTGGAATTCGAGATTAGCAATAACTGCTCCCTTTAAAACCTAATTTTGGAGATCCTGATTTGCCAGGTAGAAACATATGAAAAAGGGATAACTGAGCCCTTCCTTTCCCCCAGCCTCCATATCCAACTGCATTCTGTCTTATAATTACCTTTCACGTGCTTTTATTTCTTCTCATCTCCACTACCCTTTGTTTTCCCTCATCTATAGACTTGATAGCTATGTCCCTGCCTTACACTTGTGTCCCTTCAATCTAGTCTCTAATAACAGAAATCCTTAGAGAACACTATATAATCAAGTTAGTTCCCTATCTAATTCTCCTTATGGCTACCCAATATCCTCAGAATAAAGTCCAAATTAAATAACAAGACCTGTTAGGAGCCTTCATGACTTGTCTTCTGCCTACTTCTCAGTCTCCTTTCTCAATACACACGAGCTTGACTGAATTTTATTTAGTTCTTCAATTTCTCTCTCTCTCCCCCTTAAGTTTTCTCCACTTATCACAATGCTTGTTTATTAGCCTCCCAACTGACTAAAAGTTCCAGGGATAGGTACCATATATCTGTCATTCCTCCTTTTATTCAAAGAATCCAGCACAGTGCCTAGACCCTAGTAGACATTTATATGTATACTAGAGGCCTGGTGCATGAAATTCATGCACGGGGGGGTGTGTCCCTCAGCCCAGCCTGCACCCTCTCCAATCTGGGACCCCTCGAAGGATGTTCGACTGCCCGTTTAGGCCCAATCCCGGTAGGGCAGTTGGGCAAGACCAGGCCCGGTAGGATCGGGCCTAAACGGGCAGTCATACATCCCTCTCACAATCCAGGACTGCTGGCTCCCAACTGCTCGTCTGCCTGCCTTCTTTCTGATTGCGCCTAACCGCTTCTGCCCGCCAGCCTGATCACCCACTAACCACTCCCCTGCCAGCCTGATTGATGCCTAACTTCTCACCTGCCAGCCGGTTTGCCCCTAACTGCCCTCCCCTGCAGGCCTGGTCACCCCTAGCTGTCCTCCCCTACAGGCCTGGTCCCCCCCAACTGCTCTCCCCTGCAGGCCAGGGTCCCCCCCAACTGCCCTTCCCTGCAGGCCTGGGTCCTCCCCAACTGTTCTCCACTGCAGGCCTGGTCACCCCTAACTGCCCTCCCCTGCAGGCTAGATCTCCCCCAATTGCCCTCCCTTGCAGACCTTGTCCCTCCCAACTGCACTCCCCTGATGGCCTGATTGCCCACAACTGCCCTCCCTTGCAGACCTGATCCCTCCCAACTACCCTCCCCTGCTGGCCATCTTGTGGCGGCCATCTTGTGTCCACATGGGGGCAGTCATCTTTGACCACATGGGGGCAGCCATCTTGTGTTGGAGTGATGGTCAATTTGCATATTAGTCTTTTATTAGATAGGATAGAGGCCTGGTGCACGGGTGGGGGCCGGCTGGTTTGCCCTGAAGGGTGTCCCGAATCAGGGTGGGGGTTCTCTTGAGGTGCCTGGGGGGAGGGGCCTGTGGTGATTTGCAGGCCGGCCACGCCCCCCCAGCGACCGAAGCAGAGGCCCTGGTATCTGGGATTTATTTATCTTCTATAATTGAAACTTTGTAGCCTTGAGCAGAGGCCAAGGCAGACCAGGGTGTGCAGGAACCTTGGCTTCCTCCATCGCCGGGGTCAACTCAAGCCTCCTGCTCTCTCTAGCTCTGTGGCTGTTGCCATTTTTGTTGGGATTTATTTATCTTCTATAATTGAAACTTTGTAGCCTTGAGTGGAGGCCTGGGCCTGCCAGGGTGTGCAGAAAGCTTGGCTTCCTCCATTGCCGGGGAAACCCAAGCCTCCTGCTCACTCCGTGGCCACAGCCATCTTGGTTGGGTTAATTTGCACACTCGCTCCTGATTGGCTGGTGGGTGTGGCTTGTGGGTGTAGCAGAGTGATGGTTAATTTTCATATTACTCTTTTATTAGATAGGATATTTGCTAAATAATGAATGGACAGAAACTGAAAGTGGTAGGTCTAAGTTTTTCAGCCATATTAATTACCCGTGATTCTAAGGAGAGCAGAGAGGGACACATTTGATTCCTCTAGGAGCTTCTCCATAACACATACAAGCCAAGACAGATTCATATTAAAGTCTTTAGATATCTGAATAGTATTCTTAGTCTCTTGAGTGGGAAAAATTATCCTATCTAATAAAAGAGTAATATGCAAATTGACCATCACTCCAACGCACAAGATGGCCACCACAAGATGGCTGGCAGGGGAGGGCAGTTGTGGGGAGTTGGGGGGGGACCAGGCCTGCAGTGGAGGGCCATTGAGGGAGGACCAGTGGAGGGCAGTTGAGGGGGGACCAGGCCTGCAGTGGAGAACAGTTGGGGAGGACCCAGGCCTGCAGGGAAGGGCAGTTGGGGGGGACCAGGCCTGCAGGGGAGGGCAGTTGTGGGCAATGAGGCCAGCAGGGAGGGCAGTTAGGGTGACTGGGCCAGCAGAGGAGGGCAGGTGGGGGAAACCAGGCCAGCAGGGCAGGACAGTTGGGGGGACCAGGCGTGCAGAGGAGGGCATTTTTGGGGATCAGGCCTGTAGGGGAGGACAGTTGGGGAGGGACACAGGCCTGAGGGGCGGGCAGTTGGGGGGGGGAAACCAGTCCTGCAGGGGAGGACAGTTGGGGGGGGGACGCAGGCCTGTAAGGGAGGGGAGTTGGGGGGGACCAGGCAAGCATGGGAGGGCAGTTTGGGGGGAACCAGGCCTGCATGGGAGGGCAGTTGCAGGGGACCAGGCCTACAGGGAGGGCAGTTAGGGGTGACCGGGCTGGCAGAGGAGGGCAGTTGGGGGGTGGGGGACCCAGGTCTGCAGGGGAGGGCAGTTGGGGGGGACCAGGCCTGCAGGTGAGGGCAGTTGGGGGGAACCAGGCCTCCAGGGGAGTGCAGTTGTGGAGGGGGGGTGGGAACCAGGCCTGCAGGGGAGGACAGTTGTGGGAGGACCCAGGCATGCAGAGGAGGGAAGTTGGGGGGGACCAGGCATGCAGGGGAGGGCAGTTGTGGGTAATCAGGCCAGCAGCGAGGGCAATTAGGGGTTACCCAGCCAGCAGAGAGCAGTTGGAGGAGACCAGGCCAGCAGGGAAGAGCAGTTGTGCGGGGACCAGACCTGCAGGGGAGGACAGTTGGAGAGGGGACCCAGGCCTGCAAGGGAGGGCAGTTGGGAGGGACCGGGCCTGCAGAAGAGGGCAGTTAGAGGTGACCAAACCAGCAGGGGAGGGCAGTTGGGGGGCGACCAGGCCTGCAGGGGAGGACAGTTAGGGGTGACCAGACTGGCAGGGGAGGGCAGTTAGGGGTGACCAGACTGGCAGGGGAGGGCAGTTAGGGGAAATTGGGCCGCCCGGGGAGCAGTTACGCGTCAATCAGGCTGGCAGTGGAGTGGTGAAGGGGTGATCAGGCTGGCAGGCAGAAGCGGTTAGGGGCAATCAGGCAGAGGCATGCGAGCAGTTGGGAGCCAGTAGTGCTGGATTGTGAGAGGGATGTCCAACCGCCCATTTAGTCCCGATCCTGGGTGGTCAGACATCCCTCAAGGGGTCCCAGATTGGAGAGGGTGCAGGCTGGGCTGAGGGACACACACACACCCCAGGCACAAATTTCGTGCACCGGGCCTCTAGTTAGAAATATAGCCGTATCCTTCTGGTCAGTGAATTAGCATGGTCTCACTAAAGAGATAGCATTTGACAATGCTTTCTTTTGGCTGAAACTCTACACTTTGCTTCCCAGAGATGAATTAGTCAAGTTTCTTAATTTGTAAAGCAATAGATTATTCTACTCTTTAGCACTGCCTAAGCCCCCGCCTCTATGCTGAATACATTTTTAAAATAATCTAAGGCACAGAATTTGAACTCAAATCTGACTCCAGAACTTGTGCTCTGAACCACAATGAAATCAACTTGGTAAGCTATATGTCTGATACATACTACACAGGGTATAGCAAAAGTAGGTTTTCAGTTGTGAGTATACAAACAGTTTACTCTTGTTTTATTATTTATTAATTATTGTACTATTTTCCATAGGAACAACTGTAAACCTATTTTTGCCCTACCCAGTATATAATAATTCTGGAAAGACAGGGAGCTCAAATTTAGACTCCATGATTCAGTTCCTATGAAAAGCACATCTGTAATAAAGAATATCTGAGGATCTTTCTGTAGGTCAAAATGACAAGAGGTTTAATCTTGCATGTCAACTGGAACCACCTTAGTGATGCCACATTGAGAGCAACTCAATATATTGAGGAAGTTAATGAAAATAGTGTAAAATTTATGGTTTTACCTATATGTTACTAAAATTCCTGCAAGTAAAACTGATCACTTATTCAATATTAGAATGAAGCCAGATATAGGCTCTACAGGCAGAACAGTTTTAAAGAGATGATGAGAAATGAGCAGAGTTCAAATATGTCTTTGAAAACATGTGAAAAAATAGAACATAAGTAACTGAAGTGATGAGCCAATATAATCAAACTCATTTGCCCTCTGTGGCAGACTTCCCTGAGTATTCAGCAAACACTTGCTATAACATACAACACTTAGAGACATGCGAATGTATACAGGTACATCCACAACCCAGCTTGAGTTATGCAAATTAAATATAATTTGTTCAATTAACTTTTCCAATTATATGAATTGAGATCATTAAAAATTTTACCATTCAGGCATCCTTGCCTCTGAGTCCCTCTTTCTAAAGTTTTATAGAACTACTACCCTAACCGGTTTGGCTCAGTGGATAGAGCGTCGGTCTGCAGACACAAGGGTCCCAGGTTCGATTCCGGTCAAGGGCATGTACCTTGGTTGTGGGCACATCTCCAGTGGGGGGTGTGCAGGAGGCAGCTGATAGATGTTTCTCTCTCATCGATGTTTCTAACTCTCTATCTCTCTCCCTTCCTCTCTGTAAAAAATCAATAAAATATACTTTAAAAAAAAGAACTACTCAAATACTTTTATTACATGTAACTAAAAGTTCCATAGATTACAAACTCCTATAAAATTACTGGTTATATAATATAAATTACCTCTAAAATTTAACAGTGAGAAAAACATGAGAACTTATACGATTTAATCAAGAACTAAATTTTAAAATTCAAATCAAGAAAAAATAAAATCCATCGCACAGATTCAGTAGGATGGATGTGTGTGTGTGTGTGTGTGTGTGTGTGTGCGCGCGCGCGCATGCGTGTGTGTGTGTGTGTATTTCAAATGGAAATATGTAGAGGAAAAAATTCAAAAAATTTTAAAAGGTTCTATATTAAAATAGATTGAAATAACATTTATGATCTCAATTACTTGAAAACAGCGTTTAGATTACCTTAAGCCAACATTTAAAAGAACTAAGAGACTCAGTAATCTTTCCCCATTTCTATAATACACATAAAAGTCTAAAACTTAGAGGGCATGAGAGGACAGAACATTGTAGCTATCTCTAAGTGTATAGAAAAGGGAAAGAAAACACATCAAAAAAATGAGACTGCTTTAAATGTTCGTAAATATCCAGAAAATTGAGGAGAATATTTAATAAATACTTGTCCTTGAAATTATTTTCTCCATCTGATATTTTCTACAAGTACAAACAAAATATACCATTATAAAAAAAAATTAGGGGTATGTTTATTTGACTAATTAATCAGAAAGTACATTCTGAATATTTAGGATGAAAAAATTAGATATCTACTTAACTGACTAGACTTTGAAGGAGACATGTCTATAAAAGGAAAAAAGATAAAAAATGTTCTATTACCTAAAGCTACTTAAAAAGACTGAACTTATTGTTGAAAACTCAAGTTTAGCACATATTTCAAGTAATGCAGTTTGTTTTTTCTAACCTGTAGTATGTACTTACAAAAATGGACAAAGGCAAAATCTCAGTATCTCTGTTGGTCTTCCTAGACCATGTTAATTTTGCTTTTTGGTTAAATACAAAAGAACAGAATTATGGAGAGTTCAGCAACAAGTTTTTCATTAGGATATGAAATCATGCCACGAGTTCCAAAAAAGGGTTAGTGGTATAAATTTGGGAAATAATCACTCATGCAAAAATCAGAAAATACCTGTACCGAGCCACCATGTCTGTCTGCTGCAAGGTGAGCTCTCAAATGGTGGGGATTTGCCTGCTGGGAGTCCCAAGCTGCCCTGTGGTCTGCCGACTGCCATTTATTTAATGCATGTGGCATGGATGGAAGAAGAAAAACCCAATATGTTAAACATCTCATCCTTATAATATTGAAAACAAACGTATAAAAGGAAATTTTAAAATACCCTTACTATTCTGAGTCACAGATGCAATGATACTGCATGTGGAGAGATTTTAATTAAATTGCTATAATTATGTCATGATCAACCATAAAAATAAAATACAATCATAGAATTTTAGAAGTGAAAAGACTTTAGATGTCACAGACTCTACCCTCTAACTTTATAAATGAAATTAACAAAGAACAGGGAGGTAAAAATGGTGTGCCCAAGAAAGCACATGGAATCAAGCATGAGCGAACTAAAAAACCATTCAGCATATTTTCTATAGTAGGGGTTCTCATTCGTTTTCTGATGAGGAACAACTTCTAGCAAGGTAAGAAAAAAAATAGTACTTAAATAGTTGTTCCTAATATTCTAGAAAACTTTTCTCTCCTGTTTCTGATTGTGAATATGAGAAAACAGAGAAGTTATTTGAAAAGTTAAAAGTGCTATATAAAATACTATGAGAATATGACAATTTTTAAAAGTAACAATCCTAGATATGCTTCCTTAATCTCTTTTTATCTGGTTCAAGGAACCCATTTCCCTGAAATAGGCTGATAATTCTTGATGCTTTTAGATGACTTTGGCAAATTTGCATGGCAATAACTTCCAGACTAATAAACTACTAGCAGAATTAGAAGGGTTCGATTCTATGTTTCAGGAAAATGTGGACAGCACTAATAAAAAGAAGGGGGAGAAATAAATACAATATTTTAAGTTTCTATGACATGTTGGTTCTGCATGAGGTGCTTTATCTATGTTATCTCATTTTGAGATAAATAGTATTATCCTCATTTTACTGATGAAGACGTTGAGATGTTAAACACTTCCCTAAATCACAGAGGTAGCAAGGAGTACAACAAAGATTCAAACTCAGAGTCTACTGCTTCTCCAATAAGACTACCTAGCTCCTTAACACAATTACATCATGTTCTAAAGCTTTTGGTGCTCTTTACTTTCTTTTTCAAAGTCAAGAAAATCTTGCCATACAGGGCCAAGCACATAGGGAGCCTAAGAATATCAGTGGTGAGAGAAACCCTTTGGGAGAAGAGATATTAAAATTCAAGTAGACACAATGAATTAAAGTTCAGGCACTAAGTTCTCTAAATTAAATTGCACAATTCAAAATTACATACTTTGTGGTATGAAGTATGTAATCATAAAATAATGATGATAATTTTATAATGTCTTTTCATTAAACCCTCCAAACTCATCACCAGAATTTAGCAGATGTGTAGTTTAATTAAATAAATTAGATGAGATAAAATCTGAACAGGATGGGAGAATGAAAATGATGTTAAAGTTGAGACAAATATCTAAATGTTGCCTAGGGACAAAAGGCAACATTTGGGGGTCACTGACCTCTTTAAGAAGATAGTAGAATAAACATTTACATGCACCCAACACTTTCTATAAAATATCAGGATCCACTAAACTTCAAGCATTGACTCTAGGTTACAAATTGTTTACCTTGGGACATAGCAAAGGTTTTAGCCATTTAAAGAATTAATTTTTCTTGTTTTGGGATTGTGAACTATGAGTTTCTCATACAACTTAAACTGTTTACTGCTTCACAGATATTTAAGAATTTTTTTTCTAGATATACAACTTTTTCTATTATGATGACAGTCTGCATATCCAGGTTTCAAGTTCAATATGTAAGCTACATTAAAGGATTTCCAAGGGAGAAAAAAACACTGACTCCCTACATTTAGTTGAACAACGACAATATGAATAACATATGGTTCCCACCCTCAGTGAGCTAACAATTTAGCTAGTAAGACATGTCTGAAACATGTAGAAAGTTAACCCCTAAAATATTTAAAGTTTAATTCAACAACAAAAGAAGAGCTTCACTTACTACAATACCTAACAGCTCAAGTGGAAATGTTCAGAGAATATGAGTTATTAATTTTCTTCCAAAGTACATTTGAGAAATTAACTCTGACTTATTAAATACAAACTCTGAATCTTGACTTCTGAGCCATTTCTTTCTATACACAGCATCTATCAGAGCACTTAAGCTATCAACAAGTTGTAATTTATATTTTGAATTAATTCATATGCAAGACCCTTTATTGTCCCAATTTTTCTAAGGCAAAATTCTAAAACTAAACTTTTTAAATTGGCTGTACTTTACAGAATACTGTTAAATATCCCCAAAAAGTAGCACTTTATTTTGTGATGATTTTTAACAAGTTGTGTTTTTTCCTTTGATTTTTCATCTCTTGTTTAACCCTCACTAGAACTCTGATGGGATAAAAGATGTAAAGGATAAACCATTATTCTTCTCTAAAAACGGTTAAAATCGAAAACACTAAAGACACTTTTTAACTCAGAGTGATAACAAAATTTCTTATGCTAAAGATGGCTCCAATAAAACTTCTTTATAAAAAATGAGAAAGTGGAAACATTGCTCAAAAATTTCAACAGCTCTCAATCACCTTAACTAAGGAAATCCATCTTCTATGCATTATCTTGGACCTACTCTCTGCTCCTAGCAAACTGAACTGCTTGCTGTTCTTCAAAGTCTACATCTGTAAACTTCTGCTTCATATTTTATACTGTTCACTCTCTCTAAAATGTTTTTATTCCTTTATCTGCCTTTGAAAATGTCATCCATTCTTCAAGCTCATCTCAAAAACCACATTCTCCTATAATCTTTATAGTTCCTGCATAGTTCCTTTATAGTTCCTAATGATCTTCCATGGCACTTCATTAATATACTTCATGCGATGGAACTTATTCTGCTTTGTAATGTAGTTATTTGTGAATTTATTATACTAATCATGATAACAATAACACCAACCATGAGAGTTGAGATTTATTGAAGGCTTACTATATGCTAGGAATTAACATGCATTATTTCTCTTTTATCGATGACAGAACTGAGGCTTTGAGAGATTAAGTAATTTGCCCAGGGTTAAACCATATCCAGGTATGAATGATTACAGAGACTGAGTGAAATCTTAGCCACTCATTACAAAATATTTCTTACAGGTTATATTGTTTACTTACTTCTGCATTTCTGCAACATGTAAAATAGTAACTTTCAAATACTAGAAACTCAGTAAATAATTTATTAAGCTAGACTATAGATAGAAGGATCAACTGCTATTACAATTCATTCCAATAAGATATCCAAATACTTCTATTCTAATATAATGTCAAATGTTGCTCAAAATTATACCAATTTATACCACTAAATTATAAATTTATAATTAAATTAATAGTGAACAATAGGGGAAATAGGTATTTTCAATTCTTAGTGCATGTGTATATAATATTTTATCTGTTGAAGAAAAAACATGCATTTAATTCTTTCAATATGTATATACCTGTGTATATATACACTCACTCACACATGTAAATACACACACACACATATAAAGCAGTCACCTGGACATGATAAAACACCAAATGCACTTATAAACTGTCAGAAGGTAATACAGAGGCAAACTAAGACATTTCTTATCTAAAGGGGCAGCAAACCTGGTTTTTGGATTGTTGCATCTTATCTCTGTGTTGATGTGCTTCTCTGTTTGATGATAGAGCAGGATCTTGCTGAACTGCCCCCACTGGAGTAGGCTGCAACACAATAGCAATTAGCATCAATACAACCTATTTCAGAAGTTTTACTTAATATCATTTAGCTGTTTAAAAGACTCAAGGAAGAAAGTATGGCCTTAAAAAAAAGACGTCATTCTCAAAATATATTAAAGCTAAGACAACACAGCTACTCTTTAAACTGTTTTCAGAATATTTAAATGCTTTATCAAGCATTTATTTTTACTAATATAACAACAAAAGATCTAATGCTATCATTCTTTTAAATTACTTTTTCATATCAAAAATATGAAAGTATATCTGTTCATGTTTCTCATTTTCAAAGCTAATGTATAAACAGAATAAATTTTTATTAAGGGAACAACTTTTTAAATAAACTATTAAGATTGTATATTGTCACTCAAAAGAGGCTTAAAAAATTTTAATTTTCAAGTACAATTCAAAATATAAATTCTTTAATCAAAGTTTCTTTGAATTTCCACCATAAATAACATGTATATTCAAATCACTTAGCATTTAAGAAAAATATACATTGAACACTTAGTAAGTGAACTGTTCAAAAATACTTGAACTTGAAAGGTTAGTGGTTCCAAATATGGATAAAAACTTGTTAACAGTGAGCCACAAATAAAGAAAATTTTGTAAAACATTCTTACTTATTAAAAAAAGATTAGCGAGAATACATATTTGATGTTTCAGAAATCAGCTCTTCAAAGAAAGAATATAATGATGTGTCTCTTTAAGTGCTAAGCACCAATTCTACAGTTATAATAAAGAATATTTTTTAAGTTATAAAAACTTAGGTACAGTATCAATCTATTCCAAGAGATAACAGAACTGCTAGGATAATTAAAATGTTTTTAAATTACAAATATTTTAAAAGATGGCTAAAGTAAACAGAAAACAAAACTAGCTGATCATTTAAAGTAATCACTAGAATATTAGACCAAAAAAAAGTATATTTGACACCAAGAATTAAATCAGGGATGAAAGTTTGAAAAATCACTCTAAAAAGCAGAGTCCAAATGTAGGGTATTTATAAAATTCAAAGGATAATATATTAGTATTGTGTTACCTAAACTGTCCCTAAAAAGGAAATAAAATGAACCCTTTTTCAAAAGTATTTGTTTTCAACTCTTTTCAGTTGAAGGATCTATACTGTGGGGGGGAGGGGGGGCGGAACACAATAAAATATCTATACTAATAAAAGGGTAATATGCTAATTAGACCAGGAGACCTTCCGGACAAAGCCATTGTGGCGGGGCTGAGGCAGAAACAGTTAAGGGCGATCAGGCTGGGGGGTGGAGGGGGCAGTTGGGGGCAATCAGGCCAGCTGGGGTGGGGGGCAGTTGGAGGCGAGTAGACTGGCAGAGGGGGCAGTTGGGGGCGAGCAGGCGGGAGCAGTTGGGGGTGAGAAGGCTGGCAGGCAGAGTGGTTAGGGGCGATCAGGCAGGTAGGCAGGTGAGCAGTTAGGAGCCAGCGGTCCCAGATTGCAAGAGGAATGTCCGACTGCCAGTTGGACATCCCCTAAGGGGTCCCAGATTGGAGAGGTTGAAGGCCAGGTTGAGGGACAACCCCCACCCCCACCACCATGCACAAATTTTGTGCACCGGGCCACTAGTTTTATTATATAGCAGAGAGTACTCACCAACTGTTTACCCATCCAGTCATATTCATAATCAAACAGATATCCCTTTCGATCAAACAAGTCAGTAAAAAGCTTTCTTAGATAGTCATAGTCTGGTTTTTCAAAAAAATCTAGCCTTCTTACATAACGAAGATATGTTGCCATTTCTTCTAGAAAGGAAATAAAAATTATTTTGAATATACTTATCTACATATTCGTTAATAACAAAATTATTTAAGTGTGTAAAAAGCATGCAGTATGAAAAGCATACAGTAGAAAAAATAAAATTCTATATTGCAATTTAAAATTTTATAAATTTAATTACAATGACTTTTTTTTTTAAAGGGAGGAAATTTCTAACCTTGGTTATAAGCAGTATTGGAACCAACTGACCTAGCAAATTAATCCTCAGAAATATAACACAGAAGCTGTTTAATTCTTCTTTTAATTTCCAGTCATATAATTAACAATCATGCATTCCATTAAAATTCTAATGTATTAGAGATATGTACATTTTTAAAAGGTCATACTCTCCAGAATGAAAAAGACATAAAAATCAATAGGCAAAATGGTAAGCAAAACCATGTTTCACCATGGAAGCACAAAAAAATCACTGTAGTAAGAGATAGTAGGTTGCACCTAGCTGCTTTTCTGATTCAATTCATTCCTGGTAGCCAATAAGAACAGGATCACGCAAAACTCAATGGGCAGTGAAAGTGGCACCTAGTGACCTTGATCACATGGTGAAGCTCACTATTCCACTTTCTAGCTAATTATCTGGTTAATTTACTTTGGCACCACCATTTTTCTTGCAGAAATTTATATAGGCTTCTTAACTTGCACTCAATCTGCCTACACCTAAACTGCTAGTACTAGCAACGAATATTTTTTTTAACCCTCTAACTTTAGATTAAAAAAGAAAAACATATAATTAAAGTTTGCTGACAATGAATAATATAGCAAACTTGGGAAAGAGCTACCAGAGATTATACTGCTGATATTATTAGAGTAATAACGTCAACATTGTACAGGCAAAGTTGTGGGTATCAATGTGAGATTGAATTCAGCCTTCTATCTTCAAGTTTGGTTCTCTGTTTTCTCAATGTTATTGCACCTATCTCAGCAGGTATTTGAATATATTAGCAACACATTATTCTTATTTATTTTTTATTCTTATTTCTTAATTGATTTAGAAATCTTAAGTTTCTGTTGGTTTGAGTTGCCATAAATCTACATGAAAGCTAAACTATTTTCATAAAGCTCCTTAATATAAAATTAGCCTAAAGGTAATAAGGGTAGTAAGGTTTTACTGTACTTTGAAAACGACTAAATCATATATCATATAACTACGTTGAGTTGGACAATGAGACTCAAATGACTAACATTATACACTGAAACTTTATAGTTGGTATTTCTTAGCAAATATTTTTTTAATTCTTTATTGTTTAAAGTATTACATATGAATCCTTTTTCCCCCACTGACCTCTCCCCACTCCCCTCAACCCCCGCACATGCCCTCACCGCCCCTACTGACTGTGTCCATGGGTTATGGGTTATGCTTATATGCATGCATACAAGTCCTTTGGTTGATCTCTCTCCCTCCTTCCCTCCAAACCCCCTTCCAAATATTTTAAATTCTTAAAAGTATTTTATTGAAGAAAATATTACTTCAGCTGGTATTGGTCTGCATTACTAAAGATGGGATTTTCTTCTACTAATACCATCTTAACAAAGCAAATATAGAAACTAACCCTGTGGTCTGTGCATCAAATGCTGACATCTTTTAAATAATATTTTGAGCTCATTTTTTAAAAACATGAAAAAAGGTATTTATAGACTTAAACAATGATTAACAGTTCTGGTCTTCTGTGTATGAGTATATGGATCAATGTGGCATCATGCATTACCTGGAAAATTTTCACATAACACTTCTATTGGTGTGGCTCGTTTTGTATCTCCAATTTTCTGATACCTCTCTTTTAGTGTGTCAGCCTAAAACAGGGGAAGAAAAAAAACCTTGAGACAGTGGTAATTTTAAAATTAAATACTTGGAAGACTGGATCGTAATATATTAACAATCTCTAAAATTCAATAAGGAAACATAAAAATGTTTACCTTTAAACCTTGCCAAGGAAGACTTCCTCTAAGAAAATACATGAACATATGACCTAAAGCTTCTAAGTCATCTCTTCTACTTTGTTCTGAAATATAAGAAGAATATAAATTTCACTTGCCTCTTCCAGTTAAGAATGCAAGAATGGAGAACTAATTCTTCTGTTATATACCGATTAATCCCTAAAAGTTTAGTATATAAATACATAATACAGATCTAGTGCTTATATGTGACAAGGTCTTATCTAGTTAAACAATAATTTTTTACATTAAAATGATCATACATCTTTAAAATACACTGTATTTCTGGAAATGCTATTAAGGGCTTATTTCTCTCCTGAGATATCTATTCATAGGAACATAAGGCAAGGGGGGAAAGGTTCCATGGTCAAATAGAGTCACTGTGTACTAAAGCTCTGTCTTAAAGATTCAGAATGTAACATATGAAAGATTCTGGGGAAAAACCTAGAGGTTTTCCCTAAAAGATTAATCCTAATGTTAACCTTAAACGTTAAACCCCAAAAATGTCTAACTTCATTTAACCCTGCATTTCCTAAATTTATGAGCACAAACTTCCATCCTACAAACATCATTGATTTTAAAAACAATTAGTATTCTCTGTAATATGTTTTTTAAAAAACACTTGTGTTTGACACATCCTAACATGCATAACCCCTCCAAAAATGTACTGCTAAAAACAATTGTCATTTTCAAATTGCTATTATTGTTTTAGTAGTAAACTGTTGTATAGCACACAACTGAGTGACAATCACAGACTAAGGGAGGTATTTACAAATATTTGCTTAGTGCATTTTTTTTCAATTTTCTTTATCACTGAAGTTAAATGCTTAAAATAATATAAAAAATGCTGACTAACAATAAAAGGAAAAAATAATACTTTAATAATAAAAGGATGTTCACGTGCAAGATGTTCTATACAAATGAATAATCATACTATCTAAGCAATACTAAATGCTTTTTTGAAAAGGCAAACAAGCATTAAAGCTTCAGAAAAGGTTTTAATTTTTGCTATATAATTTCATAACATTCTATAATTGTCTCCTGTAACATGAGCTACAGTTTTAAAATATATGTTTGTGTTATTTTTTAATCAATATCTATGCTCCCACCAAATAGGAAGTCCCAGGAGGCCAGATGTCTATCTATTTGGCTCATTATTCTCAGATCTAGTATAATGGCTGCCACAGAGCACTCAACACAAACTATTTAAAAACATAAATGGATATTTGGAAATATATACTACCAGATATATGTCCCTTTTCTATAAGTACAGGAAAATACCTAAAAAATATATGCATCAAATTATTAGTAATCAGGGGTATGAGACTGGAGAACGAGACAGGACATTTCAATTTCTCATTTCATATACTAAAAAATGTGGTATAATGGAAAATTTTTCTTCTATTTTGTATTATAACAATACTAGAGGCCTGGTGCATGAAATTCGTGCATGGGAAGGTCCCCTCAGCCCAGCCTGCACCCTCTCCAATCGGGGACCCCTTGGGGGATGTCCGACTGCAAATTTAGGCCCAATCCCTGTGGACATCGGACATCCCTCTTGCAATCTGGGACCGCTGGCTCCTACTCGATCACCTGCCTGCCTGCCTGATCACCTCTAACCCCTCTGCCAGCCTGCCTGATTGCTCCTAACTTCTCTGCCTGCCTGCCTAATCGCCCCAACTGCCTCTGCCTGCCTGCCTGATCACCCCCAACTGCCCTCCCCTGCAGGCCTGATCTCATCCCCAACTGCCCTCCCCTGCTGGCCAGTTCACCCCCAACTGCCCTCCCCTGCAGGCCTTGTTGCCCCCAACTGCCCTCCCCTGTAGGCCTGATCTCGCCCCCAACTGCCCTCCCCTGCAGGCCTGATCTCACCCCCAACTGCCCTCCCCTGACGGCCAGTTCACCCCCAACGCCCCTCCCCTGCCAGCCTGGTCACCCCCAACTGCCCTTCCCTGCAGGCCTGATCTCACCCCCAACTGCCCGCCCCTGCCAGCCAGTTTGCCCACAATGCCCCTCCCCTGCCAGCCTGGTCGCCTGCAACTGACCTCCCCTGCCGGCCTTTTCGCCCCCAACTGCCATCCCCTGCTGGCCTGATCTTGCCCCCAACTGCCCTCCCCAGCTGACCTGATCTCACCCCCAACTGCCCTTCCCTGCTGGCCTGATCTCACCCCCAACTGCCCTCCACTGCAGGCCTGATCTCGCGCCCAACTGCCCTCCCCTGCAGGCCTGATCTCGCCCCCAACTGCCCTCCCCTGCAGGCCTGATCTTGCCCCCAACTGCCCTCCCCTGCAGGCCTGATCTTGCCCCCAACTGCCCTCCCCTGCCAGCCTGATCTCACCCCCAATGACCCTCCTCTGCCAGCGTGGTTGCCCCCAACTGCCCTCCCCTGCAGGCCTGATCTGGCCCCAAACTGCCCTCCTCTGCCAGCCTGATCGCCCCTAACAGTCTCTGCCTCAGCCCCCACCACCATGGCTTTGTCCGGAAGGAAGTCAGATGTCCGGAAGATGGCCAGTCTACCCAGTCTAATTAGCATATTACCTTTTTAGTAGTATATGTAGATTATATAGGAGAGGATTGCTTAAATGGGGGGGAAAGGCCTTTTTCATCAGGAGGAGATGCTCTTGGCAGACAAAAATATATAATCCCTATATCTGGACTGATAGCCAGCCATATGCACTATACTGCCAAACCAGTCATTCAAAAATTGAACCGCTTTCTTACACCTTACACCTTACACCCAACAGCTGTTGCCCTTAAAACCCCTCCTCAGCCCCCACCTTAGGTTCTGCCTTCACAGTTCACCCAGATTAGGTTCTGATTGCTTGGTTTCTATGCCAGTCAGCGTCAAAAGCTCCGCCTCCTAGGCAGCCATTGGCTTCTCGCAGTTCACCCAGATTTGGTTCTGATTGGTCGGTTTCTATGCCAGTCAGTGTCTTCAGGCCTATTTCAGGGCCTGATCCGCAGCCCCCTGCCTTTCTCTCCAGGCCTGATCTGCAGCCTCCACAGCAGCTGTGTATCAGGCTCAGCCTCTCTCTCCGGGCCTCTCTCCGGGCCTGATCTGCAGCTGCCGCAGCAGCAACTAGGTCATTAGGCTTCTGGCCCGGCCCCGAGCCGGAGGCTAATGACCTCGCCGCGCCCGCCTTGCCTCGTCCACCACCTGCGCCTGCAGGCTGCCAGCTTTGCTGTGATAGGAGCCTGTGGGCCATGGGGGAGGGACCAAGAGGTGCTCCATGCACTTCCTGGTGACCGGTCGACCATCTGGTCATTTAGGTCGTGACAGCCCCTGGCCTTTTATAATGTAGATAAGCATATGCTATTGAAAACAGCAAACTTTCAAAATAAGTAAAATAGATTTAAAGTTCTTTGTAAAGCCATTAATGAATGTGGGGTGTGAGTAACATGAAAAAAATCAGTAATGCCTTTTATTACTAAAATTATATTTTATTAGGTACTGGAAGTATTAAGAATAAAAAGTCATGCCAAAAAATCCTGAAGTCTTGCTGAAAATCGGAATCAACCCCTGAATCTTTTAAAAGCCTTAAGTAAGCAGGCCTAATGCCAGAGATTGATTCTTTGGGTACAACATGGAGTAGAAGAATGTACATTTCACATATATATTTTTTAATTAATTTCAGAGAGGAAGGGAGAGTTAGGAACATCAATGATGAGAGAGAATCATTGATCAGCTGCCTCCTGCACACCCCCTACTGCGAATCAAGCCCACACGCCAGGCATGTGCCCTTGACCGGAATCGAGCCAGGGACCCTTCAGTCCACAGGCCGACGCTCTATTCACTGAACCAAACCAGCTATAATTTACATTTTAAAAGTTTAGCAGATAATTCTAAAGTAGAGTCAGACTTGATAAGCTCTAAAAAGGAAACTTCTTTCATTGAAGTATTTAATTATTTAACATATAATAAAATACATACATTATAGGGGTACAGTTTGATAAACTTTAACAACACAGACACCTAAGTACCATCTATTAAAGGACCTTTGTGTAACTTCCAGTTTGAGGCCATTGTGAATAAAACTGTTATGAACATTCTTATACAAGTCTTTGTGTGACATATGCTTTCATTTCTCTTGGGTAAATATCTAGGAGTGGATTACTGTGTCATATGTAAAGTATAGGTTTAATGTTATAATGAACTTGTACACTCTTCTCCAAAGGGGTTGTGCCATTTTATATTTCCACCAGTGATGTAGGAAAGTTCCAGTTGCTCCAGAGCTTGTTCAACCTTTACTAGTAGTATAGCCAATCTTTTAAATTTTAGCCATGCTGGTGGCCATGAAGCATGAGATCACTGTGATTAAATTTGAATTCCACTGGTAACTAATATTTTTGAACATCATTTCATGTGTTACTGGTCATTCACATATCTTTTTGTTAAGTGTCTGTTCAAATATTTAATGCATTTTTTAAGTTCTATTCATTGTCTTATTCTAAAGTTGTAAGAATTGTTTGTATATTCTGGATATGTCATTTTCAGATATAAATTTTCCAAATACTTTCTCCCTCATCGATGTTTCTATCTTTCTATCCCTCTCCCTTCCTCTCTCTAAAATAAAAATTTTAAAAACCCACAAAACTAGAGAATTTCTTGAAGAAAAATCTTTGTGATCTTAGGGTAGTCAAAGATTTCCTAGTAAATAGGGCTTCTTTCAAAGAACAGAAGTGTGCATTTTGACACTTACCTCACTCCCTTCAAAAAATTAACCAAAATGGATCACATACCTAAGTGTTAAACACAAAATTATAAAATTTCTAGAAAATAACACAAGAAAGGTGGCCTTGGTTTTGGCAATGATTTTTTAGATATAACAACATAAGTATAATCCATGAAAGAAATAATGATGAGCTAGACTTCATTAAAATTAATAACTTCAGCTCTGCAAAGACACCATCAAAAGAATGAAAAGATAAGCCACAGACTGGGAGAAAATATCTGCAGAAGACACATCTCATAAAGGACTGTTATCCACAATATATGAAGAACTCTTAAAATTCAAAAATAAGAAAATAACCTGATTACGACTGGGCCAAGACCTTAACAGACACCTCAAAAAAGAAGATATATACAGTTGACAAATAAGTATATGAAAATCTCAGATCATGTAATCAAAAAGTGCAAATTTCCATCTCTTAGAATGGTATCTACAACATTGACAACAGCTAATGCTGCCAAGAATGTGGAACAGGAGCTCTCATTCATGGTTGGTGGGATTGCAAAATGGTACACCCACTTTGGAAGACAGTTTGAGGGTTTCTTACAAAACTAAATATACTCTGACCATACAATCCAGCATTAAGATCCTTGGTATTTACCCAAAAGAGTTGAAAACTTATGCCCACACAGAAATACATACATGAATGTTTATAGCAGTGTTAGTCCTAATTGCCAAAACTTGGAAGCAATGATGATGTCCATCAGTAGGTGTATAAATAATCTCTAGTACTTCTAGACAATAGAATATTATTCAGCACTAAAAAGAAATGAGCTATGGAGCCATGAAAAAACATGGAGTCTTAAATGCTTATTACTACGTGAACTATACCAGTCTGAAAAGGCTACATACTGTGTAATTCCAACTATATGGCATCTGGAAAAGGAAAAACTATGGAAACAGTAAAAAGACCAGTGGTTACCAGGCATTGGAGGGAGAGAGGATTAAGTAGAGCATAGAAGATGCTTAGGGAAATGAAAATACTCTGTATGATACTACAATAGTGATACATGTTATTATAAATTTGTCCAAAACCACAGAATATACAACACCAAGAATAAACCCTAAAGTAAACTATGAACTCTAGGTGACAATGATGTATCAATGTATGTACTAGCATATCAATTATAACAATTGTTCCCCTCTGGTAGGGAATGTAGCTAATGCATGTTTGGGGACATAGGGTCGAAGAAAAATCTCTGTACCTTCCACCTAATTTCTGTGAATCTAAAACTGCTCTAAAAAAAAAATGTCTATCTTAAAAAATACTATTTAAATGCATTTTCTCTAAACTTACTTAGATAAAGGTATACATCCTAGCACTCTCCAACTGACGTATCACTATATAAAATAGTAATCATACAAAAATTATGACCCTGGCCTGGCCAGTGTGGCTCAGTTGGTCAACCCATGCATCAAGAGGTCCCCTGTTCAATTCCCAGTCAGGGCACATGTCCGGGTTGCAGGTTCCATCCCCAGTTGGGGGCATGCAGGAGGCAGCGGACCGATATTTTTGCTCTCAGATCAATGTTTCTCTTTCTTTCTCTCTCTTCCTCCCCCTCTTCTCTTCCTCTCTCTCTCCACCTCTCTCTCTCTCTCAAAATCAATTTAAAAAATCATCTTTAAAAAAACTAACACTGGGCCATAGGGAAGTTGTGAGTTTATGTCTCACAATAAAATGGTGATGAACCTCTGTTGGTTGTTATAAAACAGTTTATTAATAACTACCATGAAATGGAAATTTCTCACAACTAAATATAGGCGTGCCGGGTTTTAATAAAAGACACAATCTTAAAAGTTGAATATCTATCCAATCATATTTTAAATCTATTGAGAAAGTGTGCTACTGAAAGGCACTCCCCACAAGCACTACCTAAACCCAACTTGTGCTTTATAATTTTAGGTGTTTGAAACTTACTTTTCTTAAAGAAGGGCAAATTTACATTTTTCAGGTATTTTCAGACATCTGCAAAGAAAAATACCATGAGCCCACTATCAGGCCAGCTGTCAGGGAAGATGCCAAGTGCTATTTAGTTCTGAATGAGCTGAAGCAGAGACATGCAGTATACAGCTTGTAAGTCTGGGGAGAACAGTTAGACTTGGGCTAAACTAGGAGTTGGAAGTTGGATTAGATTACTTAGAAGGTCCTGTACAAATTATGGTCATACTTTGTAGGTACATTTGAGCAGTGATGATGGATAATGTATGTTCCTGTCTATTCTCCCTTAAGAAGATAGAATCTAAAAGCAGAAATTTAAGTTTGGCTTCCTCTGATATGAAAACCAACCATAACAATAATCTATTGTAAATACAACTTAGAACTGAATGTTTTTTAAAAGTCACAAAAGTAATTCAATGGGAAAGAATATATTATAAAAAGAACCTCGCCCAGCCAGTGTGGCTCAGGGGTTGAACTTCGACCCAAGCACCAAGAGCTCGCTGGTTCGATTCCATGAGTCCATACTGATAGAAGTCAATAAAAGGGGGAAGAGAAAGCTTTTGCTTACATGAGAATACCAACTAACTACATAATTGATGGAGTTAGAAAATCATCAATGGATGTTAAATATAGTGGATAAAAACGTGATGAGGAACAACATGTTTACCAAATCTCAAAGATCTACTTACAAAACACTTTTTAATAACAAAGCGAAAATAAGAAACTGTTAAGTGGAGAAAATTAGCAGACACTACCCTAAACAAATGATCAAGATACTTGGAACCAAATGACATCATGCACCTCTTGACATTTTGCAGTGAGAACATATCACTTCTATGATATTTGTGCTGAGAATGCATACCAAAATATAATCATGAGGAAATATCAGACTGACGCAAATGGAGAGCATTCTACAAAACAGTCTATACTTCACCAAAATATTAAGGTCATGAACCATAAAGAGAGGGGAGGAACTGCTCCAGATGAAAAGAAACTAAAGAAATATGACAAATAAATGATAATGTGTAGTCCTGGACTAGGAAAAAAATAAAAGCTGTAAGAAATCCTGTGAGGTTGATATTATTTTATTCTTTTTACAAATAAGGAAACCAAAGTCGTATAGCTAGTACATAGTAAAAGTAAACAGGACCGTTAAGGTATGTCCTCTTAGCATTAAACATATTAGGCATTTGTTATTTCCTGGCTAACTGTATCAAAGTGCTATATTCTCAATTAAAAATATTTGCACAATAGTATTAAGTATTCTCTCATATCCTTTTAACAGAAATAATCAAATGCATCACCCTCACTATATCAAAGTTGAACATTTCAAATTATATTTTAAAAAAAGATATAGTGAATGCAAGGATATCTGTTATTCATTTATTCTAGAACAACTAATTTTAAAAATGTTTTATTAAGCCTGACCAGTGTGGCTCAGTGATTGAGCGTCGACCTATAAACCAGGAGGTCACAGTTCAATTCCAGGTTGGGGCACAAGCCCCGGTTGTGGACTCGATCCCCAGGGTGGGGTGTGCAGAGGCAGCGGATCAATGATTCTATCTCATCATTGATGTTTCTATCTCTCTCTCCCTCTCCTTCCTCTATGAAATAAACAAAAATGTATTTTTTAAAATAAAGTAAAATAAATAAAAAAATGTTTTATTAAATATAAATAAAAGTAAACTCTAGCTAGATGTGATAAATAAAAATTATAATAAAAGCAGTTGTAACTTGCAAAAACTGAACCATAATAACAAATATTAAAACTCACACCGTTATCATAGTTACTGAATTTAAACAAAAGGTACACATACCTTTTCCTAAATGTGTATTTATGCTCATATATCTAGCTGTTCCTGTAAGGCTCTTGTGCTCTCTGTATGGTATGTGTTTCTTTGTCTCTGGATCAATATATTCCTTCGCCAAACCAAAATCTATAATATGAATAACTTGCTGGGTTTTATTTCCTGGTCGTCCTATTAAGAAGTTCTCAGGTTTTACATCTCTGTATATCAAGTTCTTTGAATGAACATATTCCATACGAGAAATCTTGATTTTAAAAAGAGAAGGAAGATAAACTTTATTTTAAGCTTTGACTAGCATAAAAAAGCATGATAGAGGAAAGACAACTTTCATAATAAAAACATTAAAAAATCAGAAATTGTTTCAACCCTTTAAAAGTAACTTATCAATCTATAGTTTCTCAAATATATATCTGATTATAATTAAAATTCTTTGCTTTTACTATTAATGTCACTTATAAATGAACATGTTTGAATTTTATGAATTCCTTTCAAATCAGTAAGCCTGATTTAATCAACATTTTAAGATAATGCTATATCATAAAATCGAAAAGCTTTACCAATACTAAATCTTGAACTCAAAAATATAAAGACATATTCACAAAGTTGCAGTTTATTCTCCCTCATCAGTTAAATAATCAAGCAACTTTTACAATTATATTTTAAAAACTTAAAAAGTCTGAACTGTTAAATAAAAACAATTAACAGAGTACCCTTTAGTAAATCTTCTTTTGTAACTTGTTTTTTTTACATTTTCCTTAGGTATGAAACATTTTAAAAGATCTTAAAACTTTAAAATTTTCACATATACTCTAATAATGATACAGTACATTTTTATTGTTTTACATATTCTCAAATAATGTTCAGTGTACAAACTGTCATAAAATAGAACATTACAAATAAAATAAAATTGCATCATTTAGTGGTAATCATGACTGACAATGCAATATAAATATACTGTAAACTCAAGCCATTCTAGTTGGTTAACAAATTTTGGATCATATAATATATAATACTCTATAGCCTATACTTTTAGTTAATGACATATTATGAGCATTTTCCAGTTCATGAAACTTTCTTTTAATACACACTTTGCATTAAAAGTATGTATTATTTTAAATGCATACTTTACTATTATATGGCTATTAACAACCTATTCAACTAATCCTGTTATTTCTGTACATTTTGGTTGTTTCCACTTTATTATAAATATCCTTGTACAAAAACCTTTAAGTACAGCTGAATACTTCCATAGGACAAATTTATAGAAGTGGAATTAATGAGTCAATAGAAAAAAACAACTTTAAGACTTCTGCAGCACACTTCTATTAACATTTATTTCAAAATTGCCTTAAAATCATCCTCTAAATTTGTTTTCCCATAGGTTCACTAAAATTTAAATAATTTAGAAAACTTCTCATTAGTTTGTTACCTCTTTTTTTCAGCCATCAGAATTTATTACAGAGATTTATAATCCATGTTTTTGAGGGTTTTCTTTTCTAAGTATTCATCTTCTAAATGAAAAGTGCTAGAAACAACTTAATTCTCAAACTGAGTATTCTGATCTTAAAGCAATAAAATATTAATTATTTCATAAAAATAAAATACTACACCTGATTCAGTTATTTTAAGTTAAATGCATCCTAAAAAGACAATATGAAAGCAGAAACATTTGTATTAAGTTGAATGCTCTGCAAGATAGTGTAGCAAAACTTGAAACTTTTAATATAAATTTGTGACTAAAGAACCACACAATTGTTCAAATGACTTCAAAGCACCCTGCTTTACTTACCAGCTGGATAGCTATCATGAGAACTGTTTTAAGAGAAAATGTTCTATCACACAAATCAAACAAATCTTCCAAACTAGGTCCCAGCAGTTCCAGCACCATAGCGTTGTATTTACCACAAGGGCCAAAATAGTAAACTTGAGGTATACCATCTGAGGGGGGGAGAAGAAGAAAGGATTTTAATAATTTCCTCGTCTTCAATATCAAACTTTTCTTCCTAGAAAATTCAATTAAAAAATTAATTTTGTAGTTTCAAGAACTACAGCAGGAGTTTTACATTTCCCATGGATACAATAAACTTTTCCTGACCCAACCTTCTCCTACTAGAGTGTAGCCTGGTTACACTTCCACAGCAGCTGCATGATTGAACTACATTACAAACAGTGCTTCATTGTTGGTCTCTACCACCTCATCAAAGACAGGAACTGGGCATTTTAGTCTTATATTTCCATGACCTAGAGAAATGCTTGGCACCTAGGAAAGATTTGATTTTCACTGAACAAAAGAGTCACTGTTCTCTTTCATAACACTGTGGTAGGCATAATGCTAAGATCAGCCTCCAAGAGTCCCATCCTCTGATGTATACACCCTGCACAATCTCCTCCCTCTAAGTGTGGGCAAAATCCCCAGATTTCACTTGTGATCAGGTTATGTTATATGGCAAAGGTGATATAATTAATACCCCTATCAGTGGACTTTAAATTAATCAAAAGTATTCTGGTGGGCCTAACCTAATCAGCTAAGTCCCTTAAAAAAAGGGTCTAGAAGTCAGAGACCTTCAGATTCAAAGCACAGAAAAGCTTTCCTGTTGACCTTAAAGAAGCAAACTACCATGTTTTGGAGAAAATCATATGCCAGGAAATGATGGGAAGGCTCTAGAAACTGAAGGACTTGGTCCCACAGCCACGAAGAACTAAATAATAGCCAGTGAGCTAGGAAAGAGGACTGAGCCTCAGGTAAGATTGCAATCTGGGTTTACATCTTGATTTCAGCCAGGCAACACCCTCAAAAGAGGACCCAGCTAAGCCATGCCTGGACTCCTGACCCTTGGAAATTGGCAGATAGAAAGATCTTGCCACCAGTTACTGAATAATTCATTATTCAACAATACAAACTAATCAAACTCCAAATTTAAAGTCTAAATGCACAGAAATCATCTGTATTTTTAGAACTATAAGACTCCCAAGTAACAAATATAAATAGATGATCAATTTATCTTAACACTGCATTTATCTATTCATCATGAGAAAATGAACTTCTCCCATCTTAAATGTCTCAGTTTTACTTACAAGTGGTGTAGGATTTTTAGAAGGGAAAAAATCTTTTGAATAAATCCTTCCCATTTTTTTTTAAGTAAAGAGCTTGGGAAACACAACTTTATTCTCTGTTTCCTCTATCATTGTGAATATTTATTGCAGGGGCATAACAGAAAACATTCAAATAGAAGCCAGGACTACGAGTTTCATAGTTTATCCCAGTGATGGGCAAACTTTTGAGCTTGGTGTGTCAAACTTCGCCAAAAAACTGAGCATAACTTGGGTAGTGTGTCACTTTGAGGAAAAAACTAACTCCAAGACTCTAATCGCAAATGTTTCATCCTCAAGAGCAGCAAATGTTTCATCCTTGGCATGCGGCCGCGTGTCATCAGAAATGGCTACGCGTGTCAGTGCTGACACGCGTGTCATAGGTTCACCATCACTGGTTTATCCCAATATTAACCATTTAACCTCTCAAGGAGGCTTGCATTGGCTTATCTATAGTATTAGGAGCCCAATGCACAAATTCGTGCACCTTGAAAGGAACTGTGGGCTCTGGGGCTGCGGTGTGCACAGGGACGGGTCTCAGCCCATCCTCCACACCCCCACCCGGCCCCTCCCACCGCGGCCCCCGGTCCTGTCTGCCTGCAGCCCCACTCCTGCCACCACCGGGCACCGGCAGCTGGTGCGAGCGGGGCCGGTGCCAACAGCAGGTGCGAGCACCCGGTGGGACTGCGGCGGGACTGCGGCACGCGGGAGCAAAGAATTTTCAGTAACCACCAGAGGCTCACCCCAATGACAGCGACCAGCACCCTGCCTTGGTCTGGCACCCCACTCACCTGCTCCACCATCCCGCCGCAGCCGACACCCTCCATGTTCCATGCTCTGCCACCTACTGTTGACACCCGCCATGTACCGCATGCGCCCCTGGTGGTCAGCATACGTCATAGCGACTGGTTGTTCAGTTGTTCTGCCATTCGGTCTATTTGCATATTAGCCTTTTATTATATAGGACTAGTGGCCCGGTGCATAAAATTTGTGCACGGGGGTGGGGGGGTGTCTCTCAGCCCGGCCTACACCCTCTCCAATCTGGGACCCCTCAGGGGATGTCCGACTGCCAGTTCAGGCCCAATCCCGGCAGTCAGACATCCCTCTTGCAATCCGGGACCACTGGCTCCTAACTGCTCACCTGCCTGCCTGCCTGATTGCCCCTAACCACTCTGCCTGCTGGCCTGCTCACCCCCAACTGCTGCCCCTGCTGGCCTGCTCACCCCAACTGGCCCCCCTTGCCGGCCTGCTCGCCCCCAACTGCCCCCCCCCCCACCGGCCTGATCACCCCCAACTGCCATCCCCTCCTGGTCTGATCACTCCTAACCGCCTCTGCCTTGGCCCCACACCATGGCTTTGTCCGGAAGGACGTCCGGAAAGTCTCCCGGAAGGTCTCCCAGTCTAATTAGTATATTACCCTTTTATTAGTATAGATTACTAGTTTGGATAAGACCAGTGTTTCTCAAATGTGAATCTGAGTGAGGTAGCAGAACATCTGAAGATAAGGAGGTAAGATAATATAATCAGGGCGGGCATGAAGGGAAGGGGACAAGTTCAAATTGCATACATGGCCTCCTCCCAGAAAGAGATTCCCATACATGCCCATGTGTATATGTCAGCACCCCCATATCTATCTATCTCTCTCTCTCTCTCTCTCTCTCTCTCTCTCTCTCTCTCTCTCATCTATCTCTCACACACACAGAACTGCCACTGGGAATCACTACTGTAGTATGTCGTAGTATGTATGAATCACTCTTACCAAAGCCACTCTTATCATATGTGTGTCACCTACCCCTCACATGTATGAAAGTGGATGAGAGGCTCACTAAAGTTTATTCCAACTCTAAACTACTGCTTTTACAAAGCTACATACATTAAGAGCCGAGAGTGGCAATTAAGACTTATGAACAGCCCTCAGCTACTAAGCTTTTAAAATTATTTCTACAGAGACATTTTCCTCTCTATACCATGGGAATTTTTTAATTTTAGCAATTTCTAATAACTCATTTCCACCCTTTAGTTTGTTGCTTCTGATCTGGGTAAAAGGAAACCAGATCATCAAGCTTGTTGGAACTATATATAGAATATAAAAATAAACAGGTCTGAAGTTCTTCAATGGAAGGACTGTCAAAGGCTTTTCTACTTCCTTCTGAGTCACCATCTATATTTCTAGTAGTTAAAGTTGTTGTGTAATGATCACTGAATAAGGTAGCAACATATTTTGGTTTATTAAAAGACTGACTTTTTCAAATGTTTTCAAAGGTTTCTAAAAATGGAAAACCACTTAAGAAATTTGTCTTAATCAATTCAACAAATGCTTTTTGAGCATCCACTATATCTTTTCGGGACTGGGTTAGACATAACAGATTATGTGTGAACAAGATGCCATGATCAAGGATGATTTAACCCAGGAAAGCAAGTTTAGGTTATTATTTAGAAAGCCATCAATGTCACTCACCATAATGACAGATTAAATGTGAAAAAGTATTAGTTCACATTAATAGATGCTGAAAAAGCATCTGACATAGCTCTCAGCAGATTTGGAATAGAAGGTCCTCAACCTGGTAAAGGCATCCATAAAAACTCCCAGCTAGCATCAGACCTGAAGGTGAAAGACTAGGAACAAGAAAAGGATGTCTGTCCACTTTTACCTCTTCTATTCAACAATGCAATGAAGCAAAAAGAAATAAAAGGCATTTCAAAAATGAACAGTCTGTTGATTTAAGAAAACTTAAAATACTTGTTCCTATTTGATAACAACAATAGAGTTCATGTTTTCAAGTAAAATTTAGAATTTTGCAAAATTTATATCTGCCAAGATGAACCTGAAAGCTTCTGCAATACTTAAATAGTATCACAAGTTTCTGATAAAACTTGTGATGATACTATTACAATTTAAATTTGGTAATGAAATGTATCATTATTTGAAATAACTTAATGAACCAGTATTTTCCAGATCACCAATGCATATATTTACAAAATCATGCACAAGTAATTGATCTATTAAAAGTATGATGGATATTATTGCAAGAGAGAACAGAAAAAGTTTTTTTTAATATGGTTTCTAACTCTACATTGCAACTGACCTTTAAGAATCAATCCCCTGCACTAACCATTTTGTTCAGTGGTTAGAACATCAGCCTGAGGACAGAAGGGTCATGGGTTTGATTCCCAGGCTAGAGCATGTGCCTTGGTTGCATGCTCCACGCCCGCTGTAGGGCGCATGTGGGAGGCAACCAATCCATGTGTCTCTCTCATCTCCCTCTTTCTCTCTCTCTCTCTTCTTCCCTATCTCCCCCTCTCCTTCCTCCCTTCCACTCTGTATTAAAAATCAACGGAAGCCCAGCTGATGTGGCTCAGTGATTGAGGGTGAACCCATGAACCAGGAGGTCATGATTTGATTCCCCATCAGGGCACAAGCCTGGGTTGCAGGCTCAATTGCCAGGGGGCATACAGGAGGCAGCAGATTGATGAAATTCATCATTGATGTTTCTATCTCTCTCTCCCTCTTCCTTTCTCTCTCTGAAATCAATAAAAAACATATTTTTAAAAAATAAAAGCCAATGAGAAAACATTCTCAGGTGATTAAAAATAAAAACAAGAAAAACAATCACCTGTGAAGTTTTGGTATAGTATCAAAAGGATATTAATAATTTAAAAGTTAATTTATTAATCAAGGTTTACAAAGTTGTGAGTTAAAACCTTGTTGATGAAAATATGAACTGGTACATTTTTGGAGGAATTTGCCTTTCCCTTTTTAAAGTAAGCAAAAGTATGCATACAGTGATGTCGAAGCTGCACTGCTTGTAACAGTAAAAAACAACAACAGGGAACTACCTAAACATCCACCAACCCTGGACTAATTAGGCAAAATATGTCATACCCATTTTGGAAGCACAAGTGATTTCTACTTTCTCTTTTATATTTCTTAAACTTTTCTAAATTGTTCTGAAAAACACACGCTACCTTTACAATCAGGAATAAAATGCACATTTTAAAAATTCTTTTGGGACCACAAAAAAAAACTTGAATTAGAAGAAGATTTAGACCATATTTACTTAATCCACACATTAACTGTAACTGAGCTAGTATTTCTCAAATACTCTCCTCCCTAATATTCAAAGTTATATATAGCCTTGCCTCTATTCTTAACTATTAACTTCATTTTGGAGTTCTTAGGAATGAAGCAAAGTATACTATTCAGACTATAATGTAAGTCTAGCTTCCTCTCCCTTCCCACCATAACTCCCTAATAGAAGGAATAAATAGATCCACACTAAGGCCCACATTTACTCTGCCTCACTTGGTTTGAACACTTCTAAGGTTGCATTTCAAAAAATTTCTACCCTAGTTCTGCCATCCAAGTTGTCAAACTTTTGTTTTTACCCAACCTTCAAGTCTCCTCTTTTCAAACTATCTCTGAAGCATGACCCAAATTCATAATTATTCCCACAGAATTTCTCATAGCCAAGGGAAGGTATGCATAAGTAAGTCTGCTCTGCTTCACTTCAAGTAAGCCAGCTCACTGTTGGGAGGAGAATGTGTACCTAACATATTCATTCAAACAAGTGATATGCATACCATACCTTTGGGTTTCTAAAATAACACCATGAAAAAGGTCAGCAAAGGGACAAAAATGAGCTATTTCAATTTTCTCCAAAATTTTCTTTCTTTAATGGTTTCAAAGTGTCTCAAAATTATGTACCTCAAAGTGTCTCAGAATTATGTATCTCTACATTATCCAAAATGACTAAGTCCCATAAGTAGCATTATATTTCTGTGAGTAAATTTAAACATTGAGTCTCCAATATGAATGAAAATACCTCAGCTTTATTATGCAATGTAATTTTGCCTTAAAATATGACTCAGTACAAATCATTGGTGAAAAAAAGATGACCTAGCTCTGAATGACTCCTTGAGATACATCCTGTTTTGTGAGTCAATGAATATAAAAACTTTATAGATAACTATTGATAATGTATTTCAACACAAATTTTATGTCATTGAAATATAAAATCAAGAGTTATATATTTTTTTAAAATCACGAATACAAAGCAAGCTCTGTAAAGAACAAACTAGATTTCATTTCCAAAGGCAGGTCTGTGTTTTCTAACAAACGGGCTAGGGAGTATGCTAATCAAAAACAAAACAAAACAATCACAGCAATATAAATATGGTAGTCAAGACCACAAGGAAGTGTTTTTGGAAGTGGGAGAGGTAAGGGAAAAGAGGGTAACGGAGAAGAGAAAGGCTCAGAAAGAAGGCTTAGCAGGAAGAGTAATGAAGGTCTTAAGTTACTAGCTGTCTCTTGATCAAAGTATTTGGCTACTGAATTGCATGGATGCAATCCAACTCATGGGCAAAAGCAAGCTTTTGTATTTGTTCTTATATCTAGTGAAATTTCAACTATAAACTTTTACTCCACCCAATTCCTATTATTCTAAAATTATTTTTTGAAACTACTATAAAAAGCCACCCATTGTGAATTCATCAAAGTTCTGATAATTTCCAACATCAGTATTTTTCAGGGATGCTTATTAGCATCTCCACTTTTCAAGACAAGTGTATTTTATTTTTCCCAAGTAAAGCTCAACAATGGGCACGAATACAAAAATCACATATTATTTGAAAATACAATCTTACACATACTCTACCCAAATTAATTTTACTAAATATTTCATTTTATATTTCAGCATTCCATTTAAGTGTCAAATAACATTAATTTATGTCACAAAACAACATAAGGAGGTCTAATACTCTTAAAGAGTACTTAGTACTATGAGCCAGGCATTGAAATACGTCAGTTCGTTATAAGTAGGTGAGAGTTAAGCATATCATTAAAAGAAATAATATCAGGATGTTTCTTTCCATTTTCAGGTTCAGTAGTACTCATGTTGGAGAAAGAACAACAAAAAAATTAATATTCTTGTTAGAAAATTTAAAATTTACAGATCTGGTTAAGAAAACTTAAAATCTGATTACAAATACTAAGTATAGAATTATCACATAGGCTATGTTCTTTTCCAAAGCAGTTTTACTTTAAGGCATTCTTAACCTTTAGCATAAATGCTTATACTCCTAGCTCAGCAGTTCTCAACATATGGTCTGGAAATACTTGGGGACAGGTGTAGATGGTCCATGAGACCGTTTCAGGAGGTCACTGACATCAAATTACTTTTATAATAACACTCAGATGTTATTTACCTTTTAAACAGTCAGTTTTCCAGAGGCTATATGACATAATTTGACAATGGACTGAATGAATGAAGAAGATATGAGAACTTGGCTGTTTTCTATTAAGCCAGATATTAAAAGAGATGTCCAAAATATGTAAAACAAGGCCACTTTTCTCACTTTTTCTTATTTGGAATATATAGTCAGTTGTGATTTTAAAATATTGTTATTTTTAAATGAATTAATGTGGCAATATTTTTATATTTCTATTTTAATTTTTCAAATGGTAACTATCAACAGCTATAACCCATAAAAGAAAAAGTTCTCTGGGATCCTCAAAAAGTTTTAGGGGTATAAAAGGACCCTGAGACCCAAAAATTTTAAGCTCTGATATGAACAAACAGGTGCCATGAGTTCCAGACTTGGTAAAAGTTACTCCATTAATGTAGGAATCCCTTTCCATGTCCCAATACCACAGCACCCACAATTAGTAGTAAAACTCTACCACTTAACCTCAAATAAAAGGAATAAAGCCACCCCAACTGTAAAAAAGAAGCAATAGTTCTTGTGATAATTCTACTTATACATTAGAAATTATTCTAAATTTTAAAGAACATTAAAAAATAACATCACAAGTATTCTTTATTATATTAAATATTCAATGAATATCATGTGAATATGATATATTATTCATTATTCAGTTATTATCATCTTTGGGCCTAAATAATTAAGAAAAAAAATGGATTGTATCATATTTACCCCAAGCTTTAAGATTATAAACTTTTTCTTCTAACAATGTGCTACTTTATATTTAAGTCTAAAATAAAACATGAAATATAAAATCAACATGTTGTTTTACATGGCTTTTTGCTTTCTTTCTTTTTAATATTAAATAGGAAATAACAAAAATGATGCTGTATTTTAGAAAATTAAATATTTTATCTCCATTTAGTCATATCCTATTCAAAAAGTATGGTTTCTTTTTTAAGATTCTTATGTGATTAATTAATCTCTAAAAATACTATAATTTCCCTATAATATACAACAATCCTAATACCTATACCATACAAACCAAACATATTTCAAGAATTCATAGCATTCCTAAATGTGCACATTCTCCATAAACTATAACAAAAGAACTTTGTACACTTCCATCTTCTAGTACCAATGCACACCTATATTCACATATCTATCCTGTCTAATAAAAGAGTAATATGCAAATTGACCATCACTCCAACACCCAAGATGGATGCCCCCATGTGGTCAAAGATGACTGTGCCCATGAAGACACAAGATGGCCACCACATGATGGCCAGCAGGGGAGGGCAGTTGGCAGGGATCAGGCCTGCAGGGGAGGGCAATCAGGCCAGCAGGGGAGGGAAGTTGGGAGGGACCAGGCCTGCAAGGGAGGGCAGTTGAAGGCGATCAAGCCTGCAGGGAAGGGCAGTTGGGGGAGACCCAGGCCTGCAGGGGAGAGCAGTTAGGGGGGACCAGGCCTGCAGGGGAGAGCAGTTGGGGGGGGACCTAGGCCTGCAGTGGAGGGCAGTTAGGGGTGACCAGGTCTGCAGGGGAGGGCAGTTAGGGGTGACCAGGCCTGCAGGGGAGGGCAGTTAGGGGCAATAAGGCTGGCAGGGGAGCAGTTAGGCATCAATCAGGCTGGCAGGGGAGTGGTTAGGGGGTGATCAGGCTGGCAGGCAGAAGCGGTTGGGGCAATCAGGAAGGCAGGCAGGCAAGCAATTGGGAGCCAGCAGTCCTGGATTGTGAGAGGGATGTCCGACTGCCCGTTTAGGCCCAATGGGATCGGGCCTAAACGGGCAGTCGGACATCCCTTGAGGGGTCCCAGATTGGAGAGGGTGCAGGCTGGGCTGAGGGACACACACCCCCCATGCACGAATTTCGTGCACCAGGCCTCTAGTGTGTGTGTGTGTGTGTGTGTGTGTGTGTGTGTGTGTACACACACACACACACACACACACACACATATAAAGAGGTAATACGCAAATTAGGCCAGGACGCCGTAATGGGTCATGACCAGACAGGAGGAGGTTGCGCGCGCAGGTGAGGCCCGGAGCGGAGACGGAGACAGAGACGGGGGGCCAGCCCGAGCCCGCATGGCGGCTTGAGTGGCCCCAGAGCAGACACAGGCAGGTGGCTCAGGGGACAATGCGAGTCAGGCGCGGGTCCCAGCCCCCCATGGGGTGCCTCCTTGCACAGCAGGAGGCGGGGTGCCTCCTCGCGCGATTTCAATCACGCGCTGGGCCTCTAGTCCTATATAATAAAAGAGTAATATGCAAATAGACTGAACAACCAATTGGTAGAACAACCCAACAACCAAAGTGTAATATGCTAATGATATGCTATGGCTGCTCAATTGCTCGCTATGACATGCACTGACCACCAGGGAGCAGAAAGTCAACAGGTCGACCAGTTACTATGACGTGCACTGACCACCAGGGGGCAGATGCTCCGACCAGTAGGTTAGCTTGCTGCTGGAGTCTGGCCCATCGGGACTGAACGAGATGGGCCGGACATGCCCTAGAGCCCTCCTGCGGTTCCTCCACGGCCTGATCGTGCACCGGTGGGGTCCCTCAGCCTGACCTGTACCCTCTCGCAATCTGGGACCCCTCAGGGGATGTTGGAGAGCCAGTTTCAGCCTGATCCCGCAGGCCACTCCCCTTGGGAGGGCGCCAGACACAGGGCTCATGGCTGGTGAGCGCTGCTGCAGCAGCATGAGCCTCTCCCGATTGGGGACTGATTAGGCGCAAGCCCGCTGCAGGCACAGTAGGGCCGGGATAAGCAGGAGCCCGATCCCTGCAGGCCACCCAGAGGGACCCCACTTGTGCACGAATTCATGCACCAGGCCTCTAGTAAATCAGTAAAAGTTTAGCAATGCATAACTTACAGAAATTCTCATACAGAAGAGTCCTCTATAAAGAATTAGAATTATTATATATACTTCAGATGTCTTCTAAAAGCCATTAATCTAAGATAGAAAAGAGAACTCTGAGAATCTACTGATTTACATAAACTGTTTGTTATCTAGGCTGAGATTAAGTCTTCACTAACCACCTACTCACATAGTATCTTCATTATTTTTGTTGATACCAAAATACTGTAGGTAATATTCTAATTAGTTTATTCACTTAAACCTTCCAGGTTTTTACAATATTTTCTCTCAGTTTTCTCAAACAGATACTTCTATATAAAAATAACAGAATTTCTTAAATTTAAGACATGATCAGAGAAAAATCTAATCTGGCAATTCAGTGGAAGGAATTTTAGATATTACTGTATGTGTACACTCATGTTTAAAAGGCTAATACTATTACACACAATGTTTATCAACAGTGAATAGTATGATAAAATTTCCATCCATTATGGAATTACTAACACTCATTTAGCTAGCAGACAGAGCTAAATAATATTGAAAAAATGTGAAAATGTATCTATAAACCAGAGCAAAACACACAGGAAACACATAAATCCTGACTTTTAACAAGGCACAAACTGAGAAGGCAGAGGCGTCAGTATAAAGAAGATAAGCCCTTTTAACAGCTCTTAGAAGGCAATACTATTCAGAAGTATAATTTTAGAAACAGCCACTGCTGCTATTATCAAATTGCATATTGTTTAGAACATCATAGCTCAGGAAACATAAAAAAATCAAGCCACTTGTTTGAGAAACAATGATATAAAAAATGAATGGTTTCAAACCGTATGTTTAATGTCATTTCTATAGTTAGCGATTTGCCATGAACAGTAATTTATGACAGAAAAGATTATTTTACCTACTTTGATAAGTAATAATTTATGACAGAAAAAAAGTTATTTTACTTTCTGTGATAAAGATAACAGCTTGATAAAGAAATTTCATAAAATAATTTAATTGCAAAGTTCCCCCAGTATCAGCTATTTAAAATCATCTGATGTCAAAGAAATCATTTAACATAAAAAATCATTACTCAGAATCACAGGTTCTCAAAAGAAAATTCCCTATAAATTTCAAAATATGTTCCAAGCATTTTCATAAAGTATCAACAATTCAACTAAACTTTTTCAAAGTATATAAAAAATAAATTAAACCTAATCATTAAAACCAATCCTACTCTGAAAAGTAATTTATTTTTAGATGACTGAGTTGTATAATTCAGTTCATTAAATAAGCATTTGCATATCTCCTTGCTTTATCATTTCCATTAACTTAAAAAATATTACTGATTTTTCCTTCTATTTCTAGATCTCTAAAATGAGAAATTAAATTTACCTAATCACTAGATAAAATAAAATTAATTTAAAAATTTTGAAATCATATGACTGTTTCTTTGTCAGAAATAAAAAACTCAAAATTTAATAATAATTTTGTAAAATATTAAAATATCAAACTTTAAACATATAATCACAGAACTTAAAAAGGAAATTTTAGAGATTCTGCATCACAACTTTATATCTAATAAAACTGTCTATTATTCTCATTTAAGAATTTATCACTTCAAGCATTTACCAAGGACCTACTTTATTGATCATTCTCAGTTTCAAGAATAAAAAGATGAATATTTCACTGCCCTCAAAGAGTTCAAATTTTAGTGGTAGAAATAGACATAAGCAAATAATAATATACTATGATATGGTAAAAGAAAAAAAAGATACATTAACAAAAATTTCAGGTCCAAGAAAAAGTGTTTTGGGAGAGAACAAACAGATGTTAAGAAAATGCACTGCAAAAGAGGTGACATTTAGCTGGGCCTGAAAAAAGAAGGAATTCACTGAAAAAGAAAGAAGACATTCCAGAAAAAAGAATACAGACATGAAAATAATAAGGTCTATTCAAGGAATAGTAAGTTAAGGGTGACTAAAAAGTGAGTCAGTAGAAAGAGAAATTTGGACTTCATGCTAAATAATAACCCTCTAGGAGGAATAGAAGGTAAGAAGGAGGTGAGATGCACAACAGGAGACCCAATTCAAAGAAAACTGACAAGGAGACTGAGAGAAGAGACAGAACTGACAGAATTTTCTGACTATCCCAAGAGACCTAAATCAAAGGTGACTGACATTTTCAGCTTTAATGTGTGTGCCACCAATGGGACAAGAAAATCCAGAGAAGAAAACAGGTCTTTTGGGAAGAGAGAAAAAAAATCATTAGAAAAGTAAGTAGAAAAGAAGGTAAGGAGCATAATTCTAGGTATATTAGAATTCTGATTCCAGTAGGAATATACACGTATAACTAGATTTTAAGAATGGAGACAGGAGATAAAGAATTGGAAGCAATCTTTATATAGATCAGGGGTGGGGAACATACGGCCAGAGGGCTGTATAACACCAACAAAATCATTTGTTCTGCCAAGGCAACTGCAGGTGGGTCTCGAAATTCAATAAATCTAGGGTCTTTTTTCATAGCAACATAATTTGTTTCAAGTGGATTATATTAAGTGAATGATGTTATAAATATCCAAATGGACCTTGAGAGGAAAAAGGTTTCCCAACCCTGATATAGATAGTAATTTCATCCTTTCCTCCCTCCTTCCTGGTACAAACTATCCAGGATCATAAAGATGAAAGCCACATACTAAAAATAGGAGCAGGAAGGTAGAGAGTGCCTGATTCCTTACTTCTGAGTAGCTATCTCAACCTTACATTGTCCACTTCAGAACTCCTTGTTTATTTTTTCTCACATAACACCCCCTCACTTATTTAAGCTACTGTTGCGTGATTTTTGTTACTGACAGTCAAATTCATTCCTATCCAATGCAGTAGTCAGCATAGTTCTGCCGTATCATTCTCTCATCATTCTCTGTATTTCCCCTAGGAGATCTCATCCATTCCCTTGGCTTGAAAACCACCTATGTGCTGATGACTCCCAAATCTAGATCTTCAGTTTACTCAATAAATGTTGGGTGGATGTGACAAGACTAGTCAATACATTAAATTTTTGCTATCATAGAAAGTGATAGTGGTATAAAACAATATTCCAATCCCATAGAAAGCTAAGTAATACAAAGGGCCAGACCCTCATAATCACACTGCAATAAAGCTGAACAATTCTACTGTATGTATATAACAGTTTTAGTGAACAAAGTAAGAAAGATATTGTCAGGGAAGTTAAAGAAAGAGAGAGACATGTGGACTTTATAAGAGGATCAAAAATCCCACACAGGCAGAACTAGATAAATTGTATATTTTTTCAAAAATATCTCATAAATAATTGAAAATAAATCTCTTTAATTTATGTTTCATTGTGGTAAAATATACATTATACAAAATTATCATTTTAACCATTTTTAAGTCTACAGTTCAGTGACATTAAGTATATTCATACTGTTGTGCAACCACCACCATTACCCATCCCATCCTTTATAATAAAAGCCTAATATGCAAATTGTCCCCTCAGGCAGTCGTTCAACCAGGAGTTTGACCGCTTGCTATGATGTGCACTGACCACCAGGGGGTGGTGCAGAACATGGCGGGTGTCAGCGACATGCTGCAACCTCTCGCTGGCTACCTGGGGGCGGGGGTGATGAGGATGGAGGTGCGGTGAGAATGCAGGGTGTCCGCCAAGCTCGCTCTCACTCCCCCTACTAACCTCCCCCAGGGCTTGCACGCCAGGGAAGCCTCGTGCGCTCAGATGCCGGGCACCCGTGAGGAGCCTGAACTATACCCATGCGGCGTCTTCCGGGTGAGCTGGGCCGCAGCTGCCGAGACCGCAGGGGCCGGTCGGGCTCCCCGTGGGTTCGTGCAGGAGCTGGTCTGCGAGACCGGCAGGGAGAGTGCACGCTACCTGCCCGGCTTTCGTGTGGCACCGCAGGGTGGCCTGGAGGCCCACACTGCACCCCGGCCCACGGCATCCGGCCATGCTCACCACATCTTCACGTGGGGACTCGGGTGCTGTGACTCAGACAGAGGGGGGCGCTTGGGGGCTCAGGGACTCAGGTGCAGCAGCCCAGGGCCCAGAGGTCAGCTGGGACCTGCCCTACCACACCAGACACTCACACTTTGATCACTAGCCAGGCCTAGAAACCACACCCATAAATGTCATGCACCGGGCCTCTAATCTATATATATAAAACCCTAATATGCAAATAGACCGAAGAGGGAACAACCAAACAACCGATCACTATGACATGTGCTGACCACCAGGGGCGTGTGTGGAACATGGTGGGCATTGTCAGCAGGCGGCAGAACACGGAACATGGCAAGCATCAGCCATGGAGGAATGGTGGAGCAGGTGAGCGGGGGCACCAGACCAAGGCGGTACGCAGGTAGCTGTCATCAGGGCAAGCCTCTGGTGGTTATTGAAAATTCCTTGCTCCCACGCGCTGCAGTCCCGCAGGGTGCTCGCACCTGCTGCCAGCGCCAGCCCCACTCACACCCGCTGCTGGCGCCCAGCACTGGCTCCGATCGCTCGTCGCCATCAGCAGGTGCAAACGGCGGCTGCCAGCCCCGATCGCCCCGAGGGCTTCTCTACCTCCCCCTGCTCCTGAGGGGTGATTGGGGCTGGCAGCCGCCTCTCACATGTGCTGCTGACAATAGCCTCGCTCGCACCCGCTGCCAGCACCAGAGCCGCCTCTTGAAGCCCTCTGCTGGCACCCAGCGCCGGTCCCGATCACTTGGTGCCATCAGTGGGTTCGAGCGGCAGCTGCCGGACCAATCGCCCCTGAGGGCTTCTCCACCTTCCCCCTGCTCCTGACAGGCAATCAGGGCAGCAGCCGCCACTCGACCCACTGCTGGCGCCAGCCCCAATCGCTCTGCGCCATCAGAAGGTGCGAGCAGGGCCGGTGCCATCAGCGCATGGGAGAGGCGGCTGTGGGAACAGCAGCTGTGGGAGCAGGGCTGCCAGCAGCCAAGGGACTGGGGACTGTGGCGGGAGGGGCCGGGTGAGGGTACGGAGGATGGGCTGAGACCCGCCCCTGTGCCCACCTCAGCCTCACGGCCCACAGTTCCTTTCAAGGTGCACGAATCTGTGCACTGGGCCCCTAGTCCTATATAATAAAACGCTAATATGCAAATAGACCAAACAGTAGAACAACTGAACAACCAGGCTCTATGACGTGCACTGAACATCAGGGGGCATGTGTGGAACATGGCGGGCGTTGGACACAGCGGGATGGTGGAGCAGGTGAGTGGGGGCACCAGACCAAGGCGGGGTGCCGGTCGCTGTCATCAGGGTGAGCCTCTGGTGGTTACTTAAAATTCTTTGCCCCCGTGCGCTGCGGTCCTGCCCGGTGCTCACACCTGCTGCTGGTGCCGGCCCTGCTTGCACCCGCAGCTGGTGCCAGAGCCACCGCTCGCACCCGCTGCCGGTGCCTGGTGCTGGTCCAGATCACTCAGCACCATCAGCTGGAGCCAATGGTAGCTGCTGGCCCTGATTGCCCTTGAGAGCTTTTCCACCTTCCCCTGCTCCTGAGGGGTGATTGGGGCAGCAGCCGCCGCTCCTACCCGCTGACAGTGGCGTCAGCCTCAATCGCTCCGCGCCTGCCGTCAGTGGGTGCGATTGGGGTCGGCACCAGTGGGAGTTGGGCTGCCGGAAGACAGGGGACCAGGGCCAGGGAGGGAGGGGCAGGGCAGGGGCATGGAGGATGGGCCAAGGCCCACCCCTGTGCCTTCCGCAGCCTCGCAGCCCACAGTTCAAGGTGCACGAATTCGTACACTGGGCCTCTAGTCTATATATAAAAGCCTAATATGCAAAGTGTCCCCTCAACCAACCGGGAGTTCGATCAATCGCTATGATGTGTGCTGACCACCAGGGGGCAGCACGGAATGAAGGAATGCCCTGGCCGGCAGCTGGCAGCAGGGGAAGGGAGGCCACAGCCGACAGCCAGCAGCCGGCAGCCGGCAGCCGGCAGCCGGCAGCTGCTATGGACCCCACCCATGCAAGAAATTTGTGCACTGGGCCTCTAGTTAAACAATATTTCCCATTCACCTCTCCCCTTAACCCATGGCAAACACCGTCCTGCTTTCTATCACTATAAATCTATTTTGGGTTCCTGAAATAAGTGGCATCACAGGGTGATTCCATTTGTCCTTTTGCGATTAGCTTATTTCATTTAGCATAATGTCCTCAAGGTTCACATATATCATATACTATGTGTAAAAATTTCCTTCCTTTTTAAGGCTGAATAATATTAAATTGTGTATGTACTACATTTTGTTTATTCATTCAGCCATCAATAGACACTGGTTGGTTTTGACCTTTTGGCTATTGCAAATAATGCAGCTATGAATAGATGTACAAATACCTGCTTGTACATGTGTGTATGACCAGAAGTGAAACTGCTGGATTAAATAATAATTCTATGTTTAAATTTTTGAGGAACAGTCACAATGCTTTTCAGAGCAGCTGTGCCATTTTATATTCCCACCAGGAATGCACAAAAATCCCAATTTTTGCACATTCACACCAACACCTATTAACTGGTTTCTGGTTTGTTTTTTGTTTGATAATAGAGATTTTCATTACTGTGAAGTGGTATTGTTTTTGTGGTTTTTATTTACATTTCCCTAATGATTAGTGATAATGAGCACCTTTTTCTGTGCTTATTGACCATTTGTATATCTTCCTTGGAAAAATGTCTATGCAAGTTCCTTTGCCCATTTTTTAATTGAACTATTTGTATTTTTACTGTTAAATTTTAGGAATTCTTTATATATTCTGGATATTGATTCAGTTGCTATTTAAATTGATACCTAAAATACAATAAGTGAATTATAGGTTAAATTGTCTTAGTGGCCCATTTATGACTAAAAGCAGTCTGAAAATATAATCCTTTCAAATATCAATTCCAAAATCAAATTATTTTAAAGTCAGCAATCTTTCCTCAAAGTTCACATGGATACTAAAAAATGTTTCAAAAATTAATTATGGAGCCCTGACTGGTTTGGCTCAGTGGATAGAGCGTCGGCCTGCGGACTGAGGGGTCCCAGGTTTGATTCCAGTCAAGGGCATGTACCTTGGTTGTGGGCACATCACCAGTGGGGGGTATGCAGGAGGCAGCTGACTGATGTTTCTCTCTCATCGATGTTTCTAACTCTCTCTCCCTCTCCCTTCCTCTCTGTAAAAAAATCAATAAAATATATATATTTTTAAATTAATTATTGATAACAACACTAACAAGTAACCAAAATTCACATGATTCATATGAAATATTTGACAATATTTACATTTGTCAGTGTTTCAGAGTCATCACAATGCACACTTTTGGGCAATACCATTCATATCCAATCTACATAAATGCTATCCCATGGAGCACAGGGGAGCACCCTTGTACCCTTGTACATATAGAGTACCCTGTAAGTGGTGGTCCCTGGAGTTGTGCAGTACTGAAGCCTTATGGCATTCAAGCAGTAAAAGATTTATTTTTAATAATTTTTAAAGTTAAAAATGGCAAAGAAAATGATAATAAAAGTGAGTGCACTTTTGGAATTCAATTCAATGACTCCATAAACTCTAAATTGACTTATTCATTCTTATCCAATTAAAGTATTCATTGCAATTTTTCTACAGTAGTTTTGCTACTTAAGTAGATAGAACTATTGTCATTATCTCCCAGCATCCAATCTTCCTTCTTCTGATAACACCTCAGTTTCTCATTGGGCAACTACCTCTCCCCATTCACAGTGCCTGAGTTTCAGATAGTTCTTGGGATAAGCACAGGATCTAAATCTGGCAATCAAATTCAGAGTGATTAAATCAAGGAAAGGCATGGGGCACAAAATAAGATGGTAAGATTCAGTTCCAGAACTTTTGCTGGTTTTTTTAAGAAAGAGGTGTTTTTATAATTGCTAAGCTATTGGTAACCACCTCTGTCATCTCTCATAAGAAGGACTAATCAAAGAATGAAGCTTACACACACATACACATAGCAGAGCACAGAGACAAACTTAAGGAGCCCCGTGACACAGCATTTGAAGTCCTGCATACAATGTCTTATACATAGGTACTCCAAATTATTTGTGCATGAGCCAATAAACTTTTTTTTTCCACTTAGCATCTTAGGGCTTTCTGTCACTTGCTAGTCCTAATATTCATGGCTTCACATACAATTAGTTTTATCCCCCTATACTTTATATTGCTGTTGTCGGCGATAATTTTTTTAAATATATTTTATTGATTTTTTACAGAGAGGAAGGGAGAGGGAGAGAGAGTTAGAAACATCGATGAGAGAGAAACATTGATCAGCTGCCTCCTGCACATCCCCTACTGGGGATGTGCCCGCAACCAGGGTACATGCCCTTGACCGGAATCAAACCTAGGACCCTTCAGTCCGCAGGCCGACGCTCTATCCACTGAGCCAAACCACTTAGAGCTGTCAGTGATAATTTTAATAACTCCTGGATGCCTATCAGCATTATAAGCTTATAATAATAATAATAATAGTAACATTAATACACAAAATGTCCATTTATTGGCCCCACACTGACCACTCATTTGGAAAATATGCTCTTAGAAAAAAATTGGTAATGTATTAAGACCGTGGTCGGCAAACTGTGGCTCGCAAGCCACATGCGGCTCTTTGGCCCCTTGAGTGTGGCTCTTCCACAAAATACCTGGGCGAGTCTATTTTGAAGAAGTGGCATTAGAAGAAGTTTAAGTTTAAAAAATTTGGCTCTCAAAAGAAATTTCAATCGTTGTACTGTTGATATTTGGCTCTGTTGACTAATGAGTTTGCCGACCACTGTATTAAGACATGAACAGCTCTACCAACTAGAATGTAAACATGCACTTACAAAGACATGAAAAAAATTCCATTTTTTCAAATCTCAGGAAACAAAATATCCCTACCTAATAAGAACCTGTACATATAAAGTCATTACAGTTAGTGAAGAGAAAATGTAGTGCTGTGAGAAGTTTAACATAAAAGAAATACAACATACAATAGGAAATTTTCTCATTAGTTTTTTCCAACAGCACATCCATTATCACTTAGATTTAGAGTTTATATAAAATATACCTTTATTAATTTCCTACCACACTGTAATTACCACATAGTTGTAGCTCAAAAAAAATAATAAAACCCACAACAACTTATTTTCTACAATTCTAGAGGCCATAAATCTGAAATCAGTTTCACTAGGTTGAATCAAGGTGTGGGCAGAGTCACACTCCCTCTGGAGGTTCTAATAGATAATCTAGATGAAGCTACTAGTGGTTGCCAGCATTCCTTGGCTTAGGGCTATCTCACTCCTATGACTGCCTCTGTATCACTTTGCCTTCTCCTCTTCTGTAAATGTAAAATGTCCCTCTGCCTCTCTTTTACAAGGACATTTGTGATTACATTTAGGGGCTACTCGATAATCCAGAATAATCTCCTTATCTCAAAATCATTAACTTAATAATATCTGCAGAGACTTTGATCTAGGTATCATTTATAAATTCTAGGGATTATGATATAAATATCTTTTATGGGCTACTTTTCAGCATACCAACAATGTCATAAGTCATTTCAATAACTACATATTACTAAAGTGTAATAATATAGAAGCTATATTCATCTTATATTCTCAAATTAAATTTTTTCACAATGATCTCTATTCATATTAGTACCAACATAAAAAGCTCCAAAAATGTCCTATCCTATATAATAAAAGCCCAATATGCAAATCAACCAAACAGCAGAACGACCAGTGGAACAACCGGTCGCTATGACGCATACTGACCACCAGCGGGCAGACACACAACGCAGGAGCTGCTCCCATCCCGCAGGCCCCAGGCCAGCCAAGGCAGGTGCCAGCAGGCCTCCCACCCCCTGATCACTCCACCGGTCACCCCACAGATTGGCCCTGATCATCAGCCAGGCCTAGGGACCCTACCAGTGCATGAATTTCATGCATCGGGCCTCTAGTTTAAAATAAGGAAGTGAACATTAAGACTACAGCAAGAAAATGTCCGGTAAGTAATGGCTTAAGAAGTGATTCACTTTAACTCAATTTAAATACTATTCTTTGAAACCAAAGAGTTATCATGACAATCCATTTTATTACAAATTTTAAAATATAAAATTTTACCTCCAGATCCTAACTGCTTATAGAATCTATATTCCAAATGTAGCTGTGGTGCTCTGGATTTCATGGGTTCCTAATTTAAAAAAAAAACACACAAGTTATTAAAAGATCATTAGGCCCCAATTCCAAATGTTACAAATCTTGGTGTCAACTCTTAGATAATTTATATTTTATTAGGCATCTTTGTCTCTCTAAGGTTAGATTAACTGTACATATATTTCAATGTAAAATAAATTAATGTCAAAAACGTACATAAGATTACATGGCTATTAGATCAATCATTAGGGAAATTTATGTTTGACTCTTTGACCCTGAAGGAAAGTATACACCAAACATTCATGACTGGGGGAATGGTGACCCTTACTCTATTTCTTTTGTTTCTAGGAATTCATCTTGAACTGTGTATTTCTTATGTAAAAGTTCTAGGTTAAAGTGAAATCATAGAAAAGTAGGAAAGAAGAAATATGAAGATAAATTTTTTACAGTAACAACAATTTATTTTTTAAATTTTTTACTTGGGATAAAGCTTACACAAAACACACAGTTCATAAGCATTAGGTCCATGAGCTTTGTTAACTGCATATACCCCAGAAACTATAACCTCAAAAAATCTTTAGAACATTTTATTATCCTTCCCTCAGAGTAATCACTTTTTGACGTCTATCACCTTTGGGTTAGTTTTGTCTGTTATTGTATTAATATTAAAGATATTACACGGTATATGTTTTACATGTGTTTAGTAAACTAAATACCAAACTATGATGTGGTATTTGCAGATTTTTAATACTTCCTATAATACCTCCTACAACTTTTGTGATATTATACTATGTTAATACAGTTTTGGTAATATTATATTTAAAATCTTTTTTCTTGAAATATTAATGTTTATTGCATGTAACATTAAAAATTTTTCTTGAAATATTTTTTAAAAAGAGATTTAAAAAAATTTCTGTCCTGTCAATATACTTTTGAATTTGAGGCGAACATGTCTCCATACTATACCTCAACCTCAGAACACCAGACACAGCTACAAAAACATTCCCAGTTCCTCAAAAGAACACTGCATAACCAAAATTATTATATGTTGCATTCTGATCACTATGCTTAAAAAGGTAAACAGGGGAAGAATGTAAAAGAAAAAAATAAGAAAAATAATTAAGGGGATAGTAACATAGCATGAAGATGAACTAAAAAGATGACATATGTGTGTATATGTAAGAAGGACAAAAGATGACATAATAAATGTTTACTAATGCATCAATGGTGTCAAGAGGGTAAAAAGGTTCCAAATCTGAAATAACAGGACCTAACGGATACCACTTATGACTAAAACAGACAAGGAAACATCAGCCTAGTGCAGTGGCTCCTGTTTTGACACAGTGGTTTATTTCCCTTAATATCATTCACAAGCTCCCTTGAGTGGACCTGCTCACTACAGGCTGCTGCATCAATAACACAGCATATGGGTGTTACTACACTTCTATTCTTGTGTGCCACCCCCATTCCCAACACCATACAATATCTACACCCTAGACCACTGAAATAGAACATGGAAAAAGAAAGAATCCCAAAGAAACAAAAGTTGGCAATGCCAGTTCAAACACTGCTCAGTCCCTGCATCCTGAATCTCCCCATTGTGATTCATACACACTAACTCCTCCTGTACAGATTTCATGATCAGGAGGGAAGCTTGTCATTTTAACTTGGCTTTCTATGCAGATCAGCCTATAGAAAGAAAACATTACTTATACTGATTTGGGCATTCTGAACCTGTAACAGTAAAATACTTCATTATAAAATTAGAAATAAACTCTTCTTAAATATTTCTGAGCTTGATTGATTGCATGAATTTATTAAATCTACCTCTGATTAACAGTGACGATGGTAAAGAGATGACCTAACCAGATTTTCCGACATAAAGCCAAGGACTAGACCTTAAAACCAAGGTGAACCCCTCCAGGTAAATGCCAGTCCAAACCCACAAGCCAGTCAGCCAGTCTTAAGAGACACCACAACCCTACCGTACATCTTATTTCCCAGTGAAAATAAACATTTGTTGCAGTGAAACTTGGCCTATACTCACAAACATACTTTAAGTACAGTTTTCTAGCTCATCCCAAAAGATTTTCTATTTTCCCCCACTTACCTCTTCTCTAATCATCATCTTACATTACCTTAATACAGTGGTTATATTGGCAAGCACTAGATTGAGAATGGCAGTCAGACTGGAAAAACCCAAGCATGGAAACCTGGCTGGCAAACCAGATAGAAAAGCTGTGCCAAAGAAAGTTATGTCTTATAAAAACTCCCAGATCCCAACTCTTCCAAAAACAGAGATGCCTTAAGCTGTCATACCGGGCACATTTAGGAATTCAGAATAGTTCCATGGGAGTTTGCTTTCCTTGCTGTTCTCCACCCACATCAAGAATTTCTGAATCCCAGAAAGTCAGGCAATAGCCAGCTTTACCATATATAAAATATCAGTTGAAGAAGAGACTTTGAAAGCTACCTGGAAATACTTTCAAAGATTATAATCCTAAATATTAAGGAAACTTTTGTTCAAATACTTAAATCAGAAAGAGAAATCTTGCTTTCTAATTTTGATCTAATTAAAAATGTCAATATGCCAGCTTCCTTAAGTGAAAAATAGTGCCGAAATTCAAAAATTCAATTTTATGATGCTACCTACCTAAGTAGAGGGATTGAGTTTCCATGGCACAGAAAGATAGAGACATCCTATACATTGCCATATACTTAAAACACTCAAGTTATAAATATGAAAATAAAAAAGTAACTAAAATATAAGTTAATCATTAAAGAAATAGGAATTAAGGAAAAATACGACACATGAACTTACCAGTTTAATTGCCACATATTCATTTGTATATAAATTTTTCCCTTAAAAAAGAAGGAAAAAAATGTCAAATTCTACCAGTAATTAATTCTTAAAAGATATATTATGTAAAACTGTACTCTGGGTGGGGGGGGAAAAGCACAAATATATTTAGAGGAAGCACAGGTTTCTTCCAACTACTTAGGAAAAACCTCAGTGATGAGGAAATACTACAACTCAATGACATATTTACTATTTCACTTGAATTCAGAGTAGAAAGTGATACTAATAAGTACTTCAGCCCACTTACAAAGATGAAAAGAATCTTATTTTGTTGTAATATTGTACACAACTCATAATGTAATCAATAGTCAAATGCATGCTAAACTATATTGCAAAACCAGAACTCTTATATAAAAACAGGAATACAAAATTCCTCTCCTAATCACCACCGCATTTTAAATCCATTATTATCTAATGTAATCTTATTGGGGTTCATATGTAATCCAAGTAAATACAATAAATACCTGGAAAAAATCTGTAATATATTAAAAATAGAATACAAAAAAGTATTATCCAATAATTAGCTCTAATAAATTAGCTAGCTACTTTGAGTGAAAAAAGTTATTAGCACCTTACTGTATAACCAAATTAAATTCCAATATTTTAAGAGTTAGATATAAGGCACAAAACAAGAAAAAATATTTTTTATTTTTTAAATTTATTTTTCAATTACAGTTGACATACAATATCATATTTGTTTCAGTTGTACAACATAGTGATTATACACTTATATACCTTAGGAAGTGATCCCTCCCTAAGTCTAGTACCCATCTGAGACCATACATAGGTATTATATTATTAACTATATTCCCTATGCTGTACATTTATCCCCTTACTATTTTTATAACTGCCAATTTGTACTTCCTAATCCCTTCACCTTTTTCACCCATCACCCAGCTCCCTAATCTGGCAACCATCAATTTGTTCTCTGTATCTATGAGTTTGTTTCTGTTTTGTTTATTTATTTTGTTTTTCAGTTCCCACATATAACTGAAATCATATGGTATTTGTCTTAATTTGACTTATTTTCACTTAGCATAATGCTTGGTCCATCCATGTCATTGCAAATGGCAAAATTGCATTCTTTTTTATGGCTGAGTAATAATCCATAGTATATATGTTCCATATCTTCTTTATCCATTCTTCTATCAATGGACACTGAGGTTGTTTACATATCTTGGCTATTGTAAATAATGCTGCAATGAACACAGGGGTGCACATATCTAAAATAATGTTTATTAGCCCAATATATGGAAGTTTTCAAAGTACTAAAAAATGGAAAAAAGTAAAAGGTCAGAAGATTTTTATACAGATTTGATTACATAAAATATTTTACATTTCTGAATGTTGAAAAAAAATCTACCATATACAAAGAACAGATAAGTAACAAGCCAGAATAAAGATTTAATATTATTATTATGTAAAGAATTCAAATAAATTATAATAATCTTTGCAATGGTGGATTGAAAATAATCTAAAAAGGCCCAATGGGTAGGCATCCGTAGCCCAAGTAAAATACTATGGAGAATTTTAAAAGCAGTAAGTACATGAAGACAATTTGATATATAAATTAATGTTTCTTTGCAAGTATAGTAAAGAATAAGAAATAGAATATGTGATTTCTGAATTTCTAGTATTTTTTTCAATAAGCATGTATTAAATTTATGGCAAGAAAACTGTTATTTTTCTTATTATATTATTTTAAAAGGACAGTGTTTTGTTTTGTTTTCACAACTGTTACAGTAAATAGCCCTGGTCACATTGGCTACAGAACAAAGAACAAACAAGCATCAACTTTCACACGTGATTTTCCAGCATTAACACACCTAACTTCTTTTTATAAAGCAGCTGACAAATGGCAGTAAAACTTCTGAGCAAAATTTCAGTCTCAGATATCCTGCTGCTATTGTACAGTGGTATTTGTTCATACAAATAGTATAATGCTTTTCTGAGTTTTTATACCTATTTTATAAAAATAAATCATAAAAAGCATTCATACTAATACTAAATAATATAAACCCACTACAGTTTGCAGAAAGATGGAACTTAATAGGAATACCAAAAGTGGAAAACATTAAGCTGTATTCAGATACTTATTGAGCCCATAAGTATTTAAAACATATATTAGAAAACATGTTTTTAGTCCATTTGTTTAGCATTTATAATCTGTGACTTCATATACATTTTGAAGAATATATTATGTATACACTTGTAGGCTTCCCCTAGAGTAAGTGTCCAGTGAATAATTTAATGGTACACTAACTTAATCTTGAGGAACTGATGTCTATCAAAGGAACAATTCTATTTTAAGTTCAAAGATGGAATTTGTATTTTCTCAGAACATTATAATCTTTTCAAAACTATTTTGTATATATTTATTCACATGTACATGGAAAGTAAATATTCATAGGATAGTCAGATTAAATACAGATTCCATAGAACTTAACTTTACCAAATACTCTAGAAGCAGTTTTTGTTGCATTTACATAGTCAATAATTAAACAATACTACCAATGCATTTTTGTCACCTAGCATAGACATAGGTCTCACATAGTTAGCTTTTAATCAATATTTGTTATATGCATTAACAAACAAATGATGCACAAACTGTGTGTTTGTGTGTACAGTATGAATAAGAGAGAAGTGTGTACATGGAGAGGGAACACACTTAAGAGAAGGCTCCAAGTAACAGATTGGTTCCAGCTAACTGGTTTTAATCCAATCTTAGGAGATATTCCCAACAGAACTTTGTGCCATATTAAACTTGAAAAGCTGCTGTTACCAATTTTATGGTATATAAATGGTAATTATAAAGAACTGTGTTCTACAAAAACAATGCATATGTTTATAACAGAAACTACTAGTTACCCACCAATATCCATGTGCCCTCTTCTATAATAGAATGCCCTCATTTTAAAATGGTTGTCCAGCTAGAGACTACATTTTCAGCCTTTCACCTTGAGGGGCCAAGTGATAAAGTTCTGAATATGAGGTTTATCACTCCCCACTCCCAAGAATAAATGTGTGCTCTCCTGGCCCTTTTTCTTCTTCGTGCTGGTTGGGAGGTGGCAACAACTGGAGCAATCACAATTCCACACATACTGAAGCCATATATTGAGGCAGAGGTACCCAGACACACCTGGGTGCTCTCCCTATGGTTTGTGTTATGTGAAAGAAAAACAAACTATTTTGCTTAACACCATTTTGCTATAGATTCACAGTCTATTCCTTATAAGTACACTAGAGGCCTGGTGCACCAAATTCATACATGAGGGGGGGTTCCCTCAGCCCAGCCTGAACCCTCTCCAATCAGGGACCCCTTGGGGGATGTCCGACCGCCGGTTTAGGGATCGGGCCTAAACCAGCAGTCGGACATCCCTCTTGCAATCTGGGACTGATGGCTTCTAAACACTCACCTGCCTGCCTGCCTGATTGCCACTAACTGCCCTACCCTGCCAGCCTGATCTTGCCCCCAACTGCCCTCCCCTGCCGGCCTGATCTCGCCCCCAAATGCCTCTGCCTGTCTGATCACCCTTATCTGCCCTCCCCTGCCGGCCTGATTTCGCCCCCAAGTGCCCTCCCCTGCAGGCCTGGTTGCCCCCAACTGCCCTCCCCTACCGGCCTGATTGCCCTTAACTGCCTCTGCCAGCCTCATCGCCCCTAACTGCCCTCCCCTGCCGGCCAGATCTCGCCCCCAACTGCCCTCCCCTGCTGGCCTGATCTCGCCACCAACTGCCCTCCCCTGCTGGCCTGATCTCACGCCCAAGTGCCCTCCCCTGCAGGCCTGATTGTCCCTAACTGCCTCTGCCTCGGCCCACACCACAATGACTTTGTCTGGAAGGAAGTCAGACGTCCAGAAGATGGCTGGTCAAGTCGGTCTAATTAGCATATTACCCTTTCAGTAGTATAGATAGATTATATAGGATAGGATTGCTTAAATGCGGGGAAGCCTTTGTCTCAGCAGACAAAGATACATAATCCCTAATCTGAACTGATAGCCAGCCATATGCAATATACTACCAGTCAGCATCAAAAGCTCCGCCACCTAGGCAGCCATTGGCACCTGGCACTTCACCCAGATTTGGTTCTGATTAGTCGGTTTCTATGCTAGTCAGCATCAAAAGCTCCGCCTCCTAGGCAGCCATTGGCTCCTCAGAGTTCACCCAGATTTGGTTCTGATTGATCGGTTTCTAGACCAGTCAGGATCTCTGGGCCTATCTCTGTGCCTGATCAAAGAGGCGGGGCTGATCAGCAGCCCCCGAGGAGGACCAGAGAGAAACAGAGGCATGGCTGCTGGTGAAGCGGAGAGAGAAAGAGGTAATGGCTGATCAACAGCTGCCACTGAGGCTGGGGATCAGACCCTGCCTCTCTCTCTGCAGGCCTCTCTCTGGGCCTGATCCGCAGCCCCCTCGGCAGTCAGTGCTGGGTCGCTGCGCCAACACCGGCTGCAGTCAGTGCTGGGTCGCCACGACAATCCAGCACTGACTTCCGGTGTTTGGTCAGGCCTTTGTCATTACGGACCCTGGCTCTTTATATATATAGATTTTTCAGATAAGTTTTATAATACACTCCAGTTAGGAACAGTAGAAAAATGAATAAACATAAAAATGATGAATCTGCATGTTTGATACTAGAGGCCCGTTGCACGAAATTCGTGCACGGGGGGCGGGGGGGTGTCCCTCAGCCCAGCCTGCACCCTCTCCAATCTGGGACCCCTCGAGGGATGTCCGACTGCCCGTTTAGAAGATAAATAAGGCAGGATCGGCCTAAACGGGCAGTCGGACATCCCTCTCACAATCCAGGACTGCTGGCTCCCAACTGCTCACCTGCCTGCCTTCCTGATTGCCCCTAACCGCTTCTGCCTGCCAGCCTGATCACCCCCTACCCCTCCCCTGCCAGCCTGATTGATGCCTAACTGCACCCCTACCAGCCTGTTTGCCCCTAACTGCCCTCCCCTGCAGGCCTGATCACCCCTAACTGCCCTCTCCTGCAGGCCTGGACCCCCCCAACTGCTCTCCCATGCAGGCCTGGGTCCCCCCCAACTGCCCTTCCCTGCAGGCCCAGTTGCCCCCAACTTCCCTCCTCTGCCGGCCTGGTCATCCCCAACTGCCCTCCCTGCAGGCTTGATCACCCACAACTGCCCTCCCTTGCAGACCTGGTCCCTCCCAACTGCCCTCCCCTGCTGGCCTGATCGCCCACAACTGCCCTCCCTTACAGACCTGGTCCCTCCCAACCGCCCTCCCCTGCTGGCCATCTTGTGTCCCCATGGGGGCAGTCATCTTTGACCACATGGGGGCAGCCATCTTGTGTGTTGGAGCGATGGTCAATTTGCATATTATTCTTTTATTAGATAGGATAGAGGCCTGGTACATGGGTGGGGGCCGGCTGGTTTGCCTTGAAGAGTGCCCCGGATCAGGGTGGGGTTCCATTGGGGCATGGGGTAGCCTGGGCGAGGGGCCTGTGGTGGTTTGCAGGCCAGCCAAGCCCCCCCGCGACCCAAGCAGAGGCCCTGGTATCTGGGATTTATTTATCTTCTATAATTGAAACTTTGTAGCCTTGAGCAGAGGCCTGGGCCCGACAGGGCAGGCGGAAAGCTTGACTTCCTCCATTGCCGAGGAAACCCAAGCCTCCTGCTCTCTCTGTGGCTGCAGCCATCTTGGTTGGGTTAATTTGCTTACCCGCTCCTGATTGGCTGGTGGGCGTGGCTGTTGGTGTAGTGGAGGTATGGTCAATTTGCATATTACTCTTTTATTAGATAGGAGGTATAATACTAGAGGACCAGTGCATGGATTCGTGCACAGGTAGGGTCCCTCGGCCTGGCCTGCGCCCTCTCACAATCTGGGACCCCTCAGGGGATGTCGGAGGCCCAGTGCACGGATTCCGCCCAATCCCTGCAGGCCAGAATGAGGGACCTCACTGGTGCATATAAGATTTTTGATTAATCACTTCCCGCCCTCCCCCCTCTCCCCTTCCCTCTGAGATTCATTAGTCTGTTCCTTGTTTCCATGCCTGTGCATTGAGCATCTGCCCCCGATGGTCAGTGCATGTCATAGCTAATGGTCGAACAGTCGAAGGGTCACTTAGGCTTATACACACACACACACACACACACACACACACACACACTAATAAAAGAGAAACATGTAAATTGACCATCACTTTGCAACGCCCACAGCCAATCAGGAGTATGCAAATTACGTGAAAAAGATGGTGGCAGCTCTGCCCTCCAGCCGCTCTGGGCCTCTGGGCAGTGAGCCCCCTGAGGGCCTCCCTGCCGCACTCCACACCTGTCAACTGTCCTTGCAGCCTCCCTGTGGCCCAGCCCCCAGCCTCAGAGGAAACCCTCTGGTGCCTGAGGTCGTAGCTCCCGGTGTCTGGCATCTCCCTCTACTCCACCCCTGCCCTGCTGTTCTGTTAAACAAAACCCTAGAGTTGGAGCAGCCCCATGGGCGCGGACGTGCACGGGAGCTTGCTCGGTGCACAGTTAGCACGACCCGGGAGCCCCGCGCCAGCCAAGGGGCGATGGTGGCAGCCGTGGTGGCAGTGGCAGGTGGCTCAGCTTTGTTTTGAATAGATAAAAGAGGCCACCTACACAGTAACCCAAATTATCAAATCTCCCTCCTCCCTATCTCGCCAAATCAAGAGCGGAGGGGCGATGGGCATGGAAGGAGGGCGGGCGGAGGGTGGAGGAGGAAGAGGATGAGGAAGGGGGCCAGTTGCATCCCACTTTCACAATGGAAGAGTAAAACGCACTAGCGCACCCAACCTCTCCAGTCCTCCCCACCTGCCTCGCTCCCCCCACCTCTTCTCCTCCACGCCTCCCCGGGAGCACCAGCCCTGCACAGAGGAACTCTCTGGAGAAGGAGGGCGAGGAGGAAGCGGCACCAGAGCACGCAGGGCTTGCCCTCGCTGCTACCACTGCCACTGCACAGGCTGCCTGAGTGAGTCCATGGCGTGCCAGCAACCAGGAAAAGGAAGGCCTATTCTTGCACAAATCTTCATGCATCGGGCTTCTAGTATGGATGGATAGATAGATAGATAGATAGATAGATAGATAGATAGATAGATAAGGCTTGCAGAATTTTCAACAATTCTTAAATATGAACAATACAATAAGAGTTATGAGTTATCCTACCTAATAATAGACAAATATGCAAATTGACCATACCTCCGACACGCCCACAAGCCACACCCACCATCCAATCAGAGCGAGTATACAAATTAACCCATCCAAGATGGCTACAGCCACAGAGAGCAAGGTTTCCCAGGCAACAGAGGGAAACAAGCTTTCCGCCAGCCGTTGCAGGCCTAAGCCTCCACTCAAGCTACAAAGTTTCAATAACAGAAGGTAAACAAATTCAAACAGAAATGGCGTCAGAATGGAGCTTGAGAGAGCAGGCCAGGGTTGCCACCGGCAACAGGGGAAGCAAAGCTTTCCGCACACCCTGGCCGGGCCAACCCGCTTAAGGCAACAAAGTTTCAATTATAACCCCAACAGAAATGGCTGCCGCCGCAGAGGGAGCCCCAGGCTTGGCTCCGCTCCAGGCTACAAAGTTTCAATTGTAGAAGGAAAATAAATTCCAGATACCAGGGCCTTGGGTTGCCAGGGGGCGTGGCCGGCCTGCAAACCACCACAGGCCCCTCACTCAGGCCGCCCCACGCCCCAAGGGAACCCCCACCCTTATCTGGGACACCCTTCATGGCAAACCAGCTGGCCCCCACCCCTGTACCAGGCCTCTATCCTATCTAATAAAAGAGTAATATGCAGATTGATCATCACTGCAACACACAATATAGCTACCCCATGTGGTCAAAGATCCTGCCCCCATGTGGACACAAGATGGCCAGCAGGAGAGGGCAGTTGAGAGGCACCCAGCCTGCAAGGGAGGGCAGTTGAGAAGGACCAGGCCTGCAAGGGAGTGCAGTTGGAGGTGATCAACCCTGCAGGAGAGGGCAGTTAGGGGTGACCAGGCCAGCAGAGGAGGGAAGTTGGGGGCAAATAGGCTGGCAGCAGAGTGGTTAGGGGATGATCAGGCTGGCAGGCAGAAGCGGTTAGGGGCAATCAGGAAGGCAGGCAGGCAAGCAGTTGGGAGCCAGCAGTTCTGGATTGTGAGAGGGATGTCCGACTGCCCGTTTAGGCCCGATCCCACATTCCGACTGCCCATTTAAACGGGCAGTCGGACATCCCTCCAAGGGTCCCAGATTGGAGAGGGTACAGGCTGGGCTGAGGGACAACCCCCCCCCTCCGTGCACAAATTTCATGCACCGGGCTTCTAGTCTATATATATAAAAGCCTAAGCAACTGTCCGAACATCAGCTATGACGCGCAATGACCACCAGGGGGCAGATGATCAACGCAGGAGCTGCCGAGCTGCGGTGACTTGGCAGCTGTAGTTCTCGGGTGACGCACCCAGAACCAGAGAGGAGGGATCCCAATTCTGGGGTGCGTCACCCAAGAACCATCCTCTCGCAATCTGGGATTCCTCAGGGGATGTCAAAGAGCCAGTTTCAGCCCCATCACCACAGGCCAGGCCGAGGGACCCCACCAGTGCACAAATCGGTGCACCAGGCCTCTAGTATAGAAATGAGAAGAAACAAATAAGTTATGAAAACTGTGGCATACTTAATTATGTCAAAAGTTATCTTATTTTAGATATGGTAATTCATAAACCAATATATATAACATCCACGTGCTGTGTTCTTTTATGTGATGGTTAGTCAGGTGTAGCCACAAGAGAGGACAAAGAAGAGGCTCAGAAAAATAAAGTTTATTATGCTCAAGGGTCCTAGTATAAGGGTTATGGAAGGCATTATGTTTTGGTCAGGAGGAAAAAGACAGGAGCAGGGAGAGAGCTTAGGCCTTTTGTTTCCAAGGGAAAGGCAAGGCAGGGCAGGATAAATAGTTTAGAATTGGCTAATTTAAATAATTGTCTTGCCAAAAAATTCCGGTGGCCTCTGGGCTATATAGATGGTCTCCAGTTGTCTTGTACCTGGCCAAGGAATGATAAAGAAGATTGCTTCCTGGAGTGTATAAGCCAAATAGAGGAGGTATGGCTCTGGACTGTTTAGTTTGCAGATCAAAAACTTGCTCCCAACTGAAAATTGGCTAGCCCCAGGAAAAGCAAGCTCTCCCCAGCCAGAAATGTCTGGCAAGATGTCAAAACATCTTAAATCATATACAGAATGTATAAAATGTATACAGAATATATAAAATATATACCAAAAATAACAAATATATGTACAATACAACACTATATTTTGGCTAGCTATATTTTGTCTCATTCAATGCCTGTTAAAAACACTTCTAGGGGTTTTAGTTGACTGCCTAAAATAGAAATACATCTACATAGAATGCAAGCCTTACCACCAATACATACAAATAAAAAATAAATAAAAAATATTAATTCATCATTTTATAATAAAAAATAGATAAAAATTACTGTAAAAACATTTATCTAAAATTAATTTTTACAGTATTCTTTAAAATGTTTACCTGGTTTTATTTTAAAATGTCAAGGCCAATTTTTTTAATGTTCAGCCATATTTTTTTAAATAATTACCAAGAAGAGTAGTTTCAACAGTGAGTAATACTGTCTCTTCTTGGTGTATTTGGGGTTGTGCAAGTGCAACTCCTAGTTAGTGCCCAACAGTTTGAACACCAGGCAGTGTGTGGAACAGTCCTCAAAAAAAAACTGTCCAGCCCCAAATGCTAATAGCACCTTTGTTGAAAGCCACTAACCTAAAATATGTATACCTTATACTCTTTTTTACCCAATACTAATCACACAAGTTTTAGTGCCAGTAATCAAATGTTTGAAATGTCTCTATTAATGTGGTTTTTATTTTTTTTAATTTATCTTTATTGTTGACTAGAGGCCCGGTGCACAGATTCATGCACCCGTGGGGTCCCTCGGCCTGGCCTGCAGGGATCAGGCCAAAACCAGCTCTCCGACATTCCCCGAGGGGTCCCAGATTGCTAGAGGGCGGTTCTCAGGTGACACACCCCAGAATCGGGCTCCCTCCTCTCTAGTTCTGGGTGCATCACCCGAGAACCACAGCTGCCAAGTCACTGCAGCTCGGCAGCTCCTGCATTGAGCGTTTGGCCACTGGTGGTCACTGCACATCATAGTGACCGGTCAACCAGTCGTTCAATCGGTCGGTCACTTAGGCTTTTATATATATAGAAGATAGTATTATAGATGTCTCCCTTTTTTCCCCAGGAAAACTTATAGCTGGCACCCACCCTCCACCCCAGGCCTTCACCACACTATTATCTGTGTCCATGAGTTATGCAACAAGGTCTGCTTTTCTTAGCTCTGGGTCCTGAAGCCAATCAGGCAAAGACTCAAAGCATCCGGAGTTCTGCCTCTGCCTGCAGGCTGATAGTTATTCCCAGTCTCTTAATGAGCCTCAACTCCAAAGGGTGGAGCAAGAGGGTTTACAACAGTTTCCCCCCTCCCACGCCCACCTCGGGCAAAAGCTGCCTGGATGGTAAAGGTCTGGCTGAGAAAGGTATCCTCCACAGTATGGGGGGATGACTCAGTACAGAAAACCAGGTGGCTGGGCTGCCTTCTGAGCTCTTATCCCAGAGCCCCCAACCCTGGATCCCCTCACACAGCTCTACTTCACTGTGTCCTCCTTCTGCTGGAGCCCAAGGTGAGTGGCTGCACACAAAATTTTGTGCATGGCCCTTTAAGAGGGTGCCTGCATTTCCAGCTGTCTTTCTGACAGACAGCAATTCCACTGCTTTTCACAACCAGATGTTATGTGGGCACCTTTCTCAGTTCTGGTGCTCTGGGTTGGGGGGCCCAGCTTGGGGTTTAGACCCAAGAGTTCTCAGTGTGAACCCCCACAGCTGAGATATCCTTCCAGAACTTCAGCTGTTGTCTGTGAGAGCCTGATCAGCCCACTCAAGCCTCTGCACTTCCTACCAGTCTCTATGTGGTCTCCACTTTTTTTCCTTAGTTATAAGGGTTCTCTCCAACTAGTCTTCAGTTGATTTTCCAGATGGTTTTTCTATATTTTAATTCCAGTTTGGTCCTGGGAGAGTGTCAGTGTAGCTTCCACTTAATCCACCACAATTATGGAAAAAACTAATGTGGTTTTCAAAAAAGCACTTTATAAACCAGCCCCGGCCAGTGCTTCTCAGTGGTCAGAACATCAGCCAGCTCACCAAAGGGTCGTGGGTTCAATTCCAATCAAGGGCATGTACCTGGCTTGCAGATTCAAATCCCCAGACAACCAATCAATTTATTTCTCTCCCATTGATATTTTTCTCTCTGTCTCTCTCCTCCCCCCCCCCCCCCCGCCCCCACCACCTTTAAAGAAAAATCAATAGAAAAATATCCTTGGGTGAAAATTAACAAAACAAATCTAAACTAGCTTTTAACATTAGCATGTTTATCCAGTTATAGAAAGAAGTATACTTATAATAACTTTTCCTGTACCGAGAACTCATTTGGGGCCTTCAAAAATGGAATAAAATGTACCTTTATTTAATAGTTGTTCAAGGGTCAACTGTGTATTATAAATATACATAAAACACAGGTACATATAAAGATAGATAATATATTTAAATAAACATATACAAATGTTCAATAAACATCCACAGAAAGAATACAGATAGAAAAATAGATAAGTAGAAAATAGATGAATGGATGGATGGATGGATGGATGGATGGATTAATAAATCATCTTATTCCTATGCCTGCTTACAGACTGCAAAAGAACTGGGTATTTAACAACTTTTTCATTTTATAGCAAATATAGATTCAGTATATGGCACATATAGTTTCTCATATCGCCCTGGTTAAAATGGTTCACTAGATATTTTTTGTGTATATGTATACACACACACATATACATACACATATATACATACTGCAGATATGTATATACATGTATTTTGAAATGAATTCTATGAAACCAGTTTTGAATAAAAATGGCCAAAGTACTATAGCATTATAGTCATGTACACATTAGATATAATATAAACCCTATATAATAGAGGTAATATGCAAATTAACTATCACTCCAACACACAAAATTGCCACCCCCTTTGGACACAAGATGGCCAGCAGGGAAGTGCAGTTGTAGGTGATCAGGCCAGCAGGGGAGGGCAGTTGGGGGGGACCAGGCCTGCAGGGGAGAGCAGTTGGGGAGGACCAGGCCAGCAGGGGAGGGCAGTTGGGGGGGACCAGGCCTGCAGGGGAGGGCAGTTAGGGGTGACCGGGCTGGCAAGGGAGGGCTGTTAGGGGCAATCGGGCCAGCAGGGGAGCAGTCAGGAGTCAATCAAGCTGACAGGGGAGTGGTTATGGGGTGATCAGGCTGGCAAGCAGAAGCGGTTAGGGGCAATCAGGCAGGCAGGCAGGAGAGCGGTTGGGAGCCAGCAGTTCTGGATTGTGAGAGGGATGGCCGACTGCCCATTTAGGCCCGATCCCACCGGGCAGTCGGACATCCCTCAAGGGGTCCCAGATTGGAGAGGGTGCAGGCTGGGCTGAGGGACACACCCCCGCCCCATGCATGAATTTCATGCACCAGGCCTCTAGTATATATATAACAACATACATCTGTATAGCTAATTTATATAAATTTAAATATATATATATATATATATATATATATATATATATATATAATGCAATAATTTTAATTTTTTAAAAGAACAAATATCTTGATATCGCCTTTTAAAGGAGCAGAATCACTGCTTTCCTAAAATATGCAGACAAAGTGCTGGTCCCTTCATATTGTCATCTAAATTTCATCTTCACAATAACCTAGAAAGTGGAAATAATCGCATTTCAAAGTTAAGGAATTTGAGGCCCCAAATGGTTATATAACTTATGTGTTCCATAATGGCAGCGACAATTTTTATATTTTTCCAGTGTATTATCGGTGCCTTATCATGTCTCATACATGATAAACATGCAATGAATTTTGAATGGATGGATGATGATGCTCAAAGGTAGACAAGTAAATAAACTGATTTTTCTAAGTCCAAAGTCAGAAACAGTTTAAGAACTTCAAAATATCTAATTCAATATCCTTTAATAAAAAATGTCACCTACTAAAATGCAAGCGTCCACCAGTCACATCATATTACAGCTATGTACAAAGTATATCATTACCTTTTACTAGCTTGCCTAATTTAAGATTTAAAGTACATTAACAACATAACACACTAATAAAATGAAAAAGTAAGTATGAATTAGGGTATTTTACAAGATGAAAAGGAAAAGTAGTTGAGAAACACACAACTGAACTTATTTCTAACAAGTAGGTTTGGATCTAAAAATATTTATGAACAAGTTTTTGTTGTTGTTGTTGTTGTTTTTCCTAAAATTTCCACTATTTGTGGTCCATTGACCAGAGCCATCAAGGGACCTCAATACTGACGCTCATATAACCATGTTGCCCTCCTTCTTGTTTCTCTTGTTCAGTAAACACAGCCACATCTCCAATATGAGTTAAAAACCTAGGTTTTGGTCCTGAGTTTGTCATTAAATCGCTGTGTTACATCTGGCAGGTAACCTTCCCTGACTTTCAATTTCCTTAAATGTAGGTAGGAAATTTAAATGTACCAATGTTTCTCAAACATGCTTGATTATAAGAATGGCCCAGTGCATGAAATTTGTGCACCGGGGGGGAGGGGGGGGGGGAGAAGGGGTGTCCCTCAGCCCAGCCTGCACCCTCTCCAATCTGGGATCCCTCGGGGGATGTCCCTGTGGGATCGGGCCTAAACCAGCAGTCAGACATCCCTCTTACAATCCGGGGCCGCTGGCTCCTAACCACTCACCTGCCTGCCTGCCCACCCAATCGCCCCTAACCACTCTGCCTGCTGGCCTGCTCACCCCCAACTGCTCCCCAACCCCTGCCGGTCTGCTCACCCTCAACTGCCCCCCACTGGCCTGATCACCCCAAAATGCCCTTCCCTGCCAGCCTCATGGCCCCCAGCTGTCCTCCCCTGCCAGCCTCATGGCCCCCAATTGGCCTCCCCTGCCAGCCTCATGGCCCCCAACTGCCCTCCCCGGCCGGCCTCATGGCCCCCAACTGCCCTCCCCGGCCAGCCTCATGGCCTCCAACTGCCCTCCCCAGCCAGAGGCCCTCTGTGGCCAGGCGCGGAACGCTTGTCTCGCCGCCGGGGCGACGACGCAAGCATTCCGCGCCCAGCTTATGCCACTGCCAAGTCAGCCAGGCCGCCAGACACTGCCATCGCATGCAATTGGTTTAGTTACATCATAAATTCCACTCCCAACTCCATTCAGTAGGAAATGCCAACTACCTGGAACCTATGGAATAATGCCTGGTGATTCCCTGTAGGTGTCTGAGCAGCGTATGTGGGAAAAGGTAGGATGTGTGTGTCATATCTTACCTTATAATAGAGAAACATGCAAATTGACTGCACCTCCGCTATGCACACGATTGGGCCAGCAGGAGGCTGGGGGCGGGACTCCGGGTGGCATATCCGCCGTTGAGAAGTTCAATATGGCAGTGCCAAGTGGCCGGGCCCATGCCAGCGCTCCCGGGGGTGCCTGGGGCGATCGGCACCCCGGGGGGGCGTGGCCGGGCCCATCGGCACCCCGGGGGGGCGTGGCCGGGCCCATCGGCACCCCGGGGGGGCGTGGCCGGGCCCATCGGCACCCCGGGGGGGCGTGGCCAGGCCCATCGGCACCCCGGGGGGGCGTGGCCGGACCCATGCCGCTGCTCCCGGGGGTGCCTGGGGCCATCGGCACCCCGGGGGGCGTGGCCGGGCCCATGCCGCCACTCCCCGGGGTGCCTGGGGCGATTGGCACCCCGGGGGGCGTGGCCGGGCCCATGCCGCCACTCCCCGGGGTGCCTGGGGCGATCGGCACCCCGGGGGGGCGTGGCCGGGCCCATTCAGCCGCTCCCGGGGGTGCCTGGGGCGATCGGCACCCCGGGGGGGTGTGGCCGGGCCCATGCCGCCGCTCCCGGGGGTGCCTGGGGGATTGGCCACCTAGGGGGGCGTGTCCGGGCCCCTCCCGCCCCTCCCGCCCCTCCCGGGGGTCCCGGGGTTGATCGTTCACCTGGGAGGGCGTGGCCCTGCCCCTCCCGCCCCTCCCGCCCCTCCCGGGGGTCCGGGGACGATCGGCCACCTGGGGGGGCGTGGCCCGGCCCCTCCCGCCCCTCCCGGGGGTCCCAGGGGCCGAGGCTTTCCGGGCCTTGGGCACCAGCGGGGAGCCTGCACCGATCGCAGGAAACCACTGGGGGTCGGCTCCTGCGATCCTTAGCAAGGATGTTGGGTGCCGGCGAGCCCAAGGCCAGGAAAGCCTGGGGCCAAGGCCCCACCCTGAAAAAGGCAGAAGGCGGTGGCCACAGCCAAGGCCTGGGTCCCTGGTGCCGGCAGAAAACTGGTGCAGGCAGCCAGGTGAATGAAGGTCTATTGCACGAATCTTCATGCAAACGGGCTACTAGTATGTATATATATCTATCTCCAAGATGTGCATGTATGCATGTGCCAAGGGTAAAGGACACACAAAATCAAGAGAGTTGGCAGCTACACCTCAGGAGCAATGACTGGCAGGAGACTGGCTCTTGACTGTAACTTCCCAAGCCTATCGCAGTACATTTCCAGGATGCGTCCCGCCTGTCATGCCACCTGCTGACAGGAGGCTGGCTCCTTCACCGCAGCTGTTTCGTGTGGGTCCTTTTGACCGCTGGCCTCGCAGCATCCTTGGCCAGTATGTCAGGCAAGCTGGTCGTTCACAGGGGGCCATAGCCACAGGCTGTGCAGGCCCCCGGGCTGTCTTCTTAATCACTCAGTGTGGGCAGGCAGAGCTGCCCAAGAGGCTGGCCTCTCCCATGGACACACAGCGGCAGGGGAAAGCAGGAGCGAGAGGCCCTCTATACGCTGGGTGCTCCTGAGAGCTCCCACTCCTGGTAGGTGGGCCTGTGATCCTCCCAGGTGGGAAGAGAAGCTGAGCGGCTATGAAAGGTAGGGTCCTCCCCAAAAGGCGACCATGAGGCAGCGGGCAGTACAGGCTTTCCCCTGCGTGCGTGGTTTCCGAACTGCGTCACCTGGACCTCCAGCCTCTTTAACAGCATGAGACTCAGAGGAGGGCTGTGCCGTAGACCCCGCTCTCCGAACGCACTGGCAAGGCGATCATCTGGCACCACTGGAGGCTGCACTTGGGGCTCCATGATTCATCCCGTCCTTGACCCGCCAAGGGCTGTGAGGCCTGCCAGGTGCCCTGCAGGACTGCTCCTCCCGGTCTGCGCCCGGCCGGACTGGGAGGCCCTCCCTCCGCGGCTGGATGCAGAACACTTGCCTCGTCACCATGGCAACAAAGCAAGCATTCCGCCAGGCCGCTCATGCAGCCCGCTCTCAGCAGCCACTCCCCCTGGGACTGGGGGACTCCAGCGGGGCTGAGAGGACTAGGCGCCGCCACCTTGGGGCTATGGGTGCCACCATCTTTGTGACTGAGTGATGGTTAATTTGCATATCACCCTTTTATTAGATAGGTTACTGAAACAATATTTTGTGTCCCCCACCCTGAGCCCCACCCTGAATATACTTGGGGGAGGGAGAGTGAATAAATTACCATGTAAATTTTACTGATTTTTAAGCCATACATATTCTCCCAAAATAATCAGTTACTAAATGTTTTCAAATCTGAAAAAGTAGCCTAAATATCATTCCTAAGGTATACACTGAAACGGCTTTCCTGGCACCTATTTCAGCCTGCTTGGACTTTATCATTTACTTCCTTTTTTTTTTTTCATATGCTGAATGGCTAATCTCAAGTAAATAAATATTCATAAATTAGGGAATTCCTTACAAATAAATATTCAAGTACATAAAAAATTTACAACATTCATATTCTTTAAAATTATTGCAATAAATAACTAAATCATTTTCATTAGAAAGTATCTTTCATTTTTTTAAAAATACTTGCAACATAAAGGAATAAACAAAAGAGTCTTACCTAATCGTAATTCTCCAAAATTGCCACATCCAATTTTTTTTCCAACTCTAAAGTTAGGTCCAACCATTAAAACTCCAGAGGAGGAAGACCCAGGTCCTCGAGTGTTGTGTCCCGACCGACCACTAGGCCGTGCCATTCTATCATCTGATTTGTCCTTGTCTTTCTTTTTATTATCCATATCAAGTTTGCGGTACTCCACTTTGAATTCTTTAATCAAGACAAGCACACTGAAATAGGGTATTGTGAGAACAGGTACATCACTAGGTAACTGTACCAGGCAGGTAATGTTAACATTCAAATTGCAGTAGGTAGTCAATTAACTGGTGCGTGTTCATCCCATTCGTAAGATTTTTCTCAGTTGTCTTTTCAGCAAAACATGTCTTCAAAATTTTCTTTTCAATGATGTGCGCTGATCTTGATAGAGAACTAAAATAATTAGAGAAGAAAATTAGTCAACTTAGAGAATTAAAATATATATGTTGGGGAAGTTAATAACACAAGTTCAGGCAATGGATTATTGCTATTTACTGATGCCCACTATAAACCAAACCACAGTCGACTATTAAATTAATCATTATTCTTTATTTCTATAAAGAATATACAGAGAGTTCACAAAAACAAAACAAAGAAATTAGGGATTCAGTTACTTCTTAAAATTAAAAAAGTAACAAAAATGTATTGAGTGTTTCATAAGCCAATATACATTCACTAACCCAGACCTTCCAACTTAAAATCACTTCAATTAAAAAAAAAAAACTATAAAAATTCCAATAAGTTACTATAAGATTTTCAATTTAAAAGCAGAAAAAGAGAATACTTTGCAAATTGGTAAAAGGTCTTAATAAAAATATCTTCCACATGTTCAGAAACTTAATTTCCAAAGTCTTCGTCAAATACATATTCTCATTTGATATTCATTTATTCAAATATTTATTACCCACCAGTTGTACATGGGAATGGTATTCAGAATTGATAATACAAAGATCATTTTTGCTACCTATCAAGAAAAAGAATTAATTCTTACGTAACATCTGAACTAGGCCTTAAAAAATAAGTATACAGTAATTTGGCAAGGTTAAGAAATGTTGGCAGTCAGCAACCTTATTAGGTAGAGAAGGTAGGTTTTTAATTTTCTAATATACTGATGAAAACACTAAAGCTCAAAGAAAAATTTCAAAGCTTTTGGAGACTTCTGCCCCATTCATGTTCTCTAGGAATTTCACCCATCAACCATATCTCAATTCTGCGGTAAATTTGCAAGCTTAAATGTGTCTATTTTTGCTTGAACAATTTGATTCCTATTATTTGCAATTAAAGACACTTTGACTGAAATAGATACTCACTAGTATAGAAACTAGGATCAATATCAAGGCCTTTTTATTCCTATTTCAGAAATTATTTTATTATATAATGCAATCATAACAAGGGTTTAAACGACAAGTATTTTCTGATTTTCAGCAACCCCCACCCAAATATGCAGTTAGTCCTAACATCCAATCTACATACACACACACACACACACACACACACACACACACACACACACACACACATATATAATACTAGAGGCCCGGTGCATGAAATTCATGCATGGGGGGGGGGGGATTATGTCCCTCAGCCCAGCCTGTACCCTCTCCAATATGGGACCCCTCGAGGGAATCCAGAACTGCTGGCTCCCAACTGCTTGCCTGCCTGCCTTCCTGATTGCCCCTAACCGCTTCTGCCTGCCAGCCTGATCACCCCCTAACCACTCCACTGCCAGCCTGATTGATGCCTAACTGCTCCCCTGCCAGCCTGTTTGCCCCCAACTTCCCTCCTCTGCCGGCACGGTCACCCCTAACTGCCCTCCCCTGCAGGGTTGATCGCCTCCAACTTCCCTCCCTTGCAGGCCGGGTGCCTCCCAACTGCCCTCCCCTGCTGGCCATCTTGTGGTGGCCATCTTGTGTCCACATGGGGGCCGGATCTTTGACCACATGGGGGCAGACATATTGTGTGTTGGAGTGGTGGTCAATCTGCATATTACTCTTTTATTAGATAGGATAGAGGCCTGGTGCAGGAGTGGGGGCCAGCTGGTTTGCCCTGAAGGGTGTCCCAGATAAGGGTGGGGGTTCCCTTGGGGCATGGGGCAGCCTGAGCAAGGGGCCTGTGGTGGTTTGCAGGCCAGCCACGCCTCTTGGCGACACAAGCGGAGGCCAGGTATCTGGAATTTATTTACCTTCTACAATTGAAACTTTGTAGCCTGGAGCGGAGCCAAGCCTCCTGCATGCTCCACCGGCAGCCATTTCTGTTTGAGTTAATTCACCTTCTATAATTGAAACTTTGTAGCCTTAAGCAGAGGCCTGAGCCCGGCCAGGGTGTGCGGAAAGCTTTGCTTTCTCCGTTACCGCGGGCAACCCTGGCCTGGTCTCTCCAGCTCCGTGGCTGCCGCCATTCTGTTTGAATTTGTTTACCTTCTATAATTGAAACTTTGTAGCTTGAGTGGAGGCTTAGGCCTGTCAAGGGCAGGCGGAAAGCTTGTTTCCCTCTGTTGCCTGGGAAACCTTGCTCTCGGTGGCTGTAGCCATCTTGGCTCGGTTTATTTGCATACTCGCCCTGATTGGCTGGTGGGCGTGGTTTTGGCTGGTGGGCGTGACTTGGGTGTAGCGGAGGTATGGTCAATTTGCATATTTGTCTATTATTAGGTAGGATTATATTATATTTACCATACTCTATTTTGCAGGTGAAGCATCTGTTTGGTATATATAAAACAGAATTGAATTTGACATACATATACTGTTTATTTTGTTTTCTGCCATAATGGAGTAACTGGATACTGAACTTCCCTTCCTGCTATAACTATAAAACTGGACAAAAACGTATGAAGCACTTGCTTTAAAGCATTGGATACTAGGCAGGGAATACTGATCTTTGAAAAAAGGAGAAACAGGAAAGGTGGGTCTCGCCTTCGCCCAAGCTGTCTGTCTAGAACAATTATCTGACTACAGCCCAGGCAGGTGAAGCTCAGGCAGCAAACAGTGATCACAGATCAGTGTTTGAGAATGCTGAAGTGAGTGGAATTTGTAGGACATGATGCTGAAGATGAGGCAGTTGTGCAGTTTGGGGGCTAGGGAATGGTAAGGCAGAAGGCTAGGCTACATATGTGAGGGGCAATATTCTGAAATACCTAGCAGACAATGGCTACTAATGGGACAAATGAAGAACAGAGACACTAAAGCCTGCACGGTGCTGGAAGACCTTAAAGTTCTTGTCTAGTCCTGGAGGAACCTCATTAATACCCCAGGAATTCAGATGAAACACCACAAAGACCAAGTCTTAAGAGTAGAAACCATAACCTAAAGGAGTTATTTTCACCCTTTTCATCTCATGGCACACATAAACTTAATTACTAAAATTCTGCGGCACACCAAAAAAATATGTTTTTTTGCCGATCTGACAAAAAAAAAAGGTATAATTTTGATTCCTTCACACCAGATGGTTATTGTTATGTTGGCTATTGTCATTTTTTTTTATTTGACAATCTAAGGGAAAAGAGGTCAATGCCCCTGACTAAATAGTCAAGCACTGAATGTTTTAAAAATTCTTGTGGCACACTGGCTGAAAATCGCTAACCTAGAGAAAGAACTACTATACTGTTCCAACTGAAGCCTAAAAGCAAGCCTAGACAGGATTAAGAATACCTCCAATTAAATTAACTGCATTCAGCACATAATTCAACATACTTTTTTAAAATGTTATTTTCCTTTTTATTGAACTCAATGTAGTTATATTAGTTAACAAAATTACATAGGTTTCTGTTACACAATTCCGCAACACATCATCTGTACAATGTATTGTGTGTTCACCACCCCAAGTCAAGTCTCCTTCCATCTCATTTACCCCCTTCTATACATTCCTCTTCCTCCGCCTCCCTCTATTTCCTTCCACCTCCTTCCCCTGCCCCCAGCAATCACCACTGTTATTTGTGCCCAAGAGCTTTTCCTTTTTCTTTTTTTCTGAATTCCTCCACCCCACAACCCAACCCCACAACCCTCCCCACCCCTCAGAGTTGTCAGCCTGCTTTCTATCTGTAAGTCTGTCTTTATTTTGCTTGTTAGTTCATTTTGTGCATCAGAATCAGAACATATTTCAACATACTTGAAAAGACAAAAAATCAAGACTCTAAACAATGTTGAATTCATAATGTCTACATACAGTTAAAAAGTACCAGACATGCAAATAAGCAGTGAATGTACCCACAACTGGGAAACAAAGAAAACAGATTCCAAGATGACTCTAATACTAAAATTAGAAAACAGGATTTTAAAACTATTAAACAGTTGTTAAAAGTCCTATTAAGTTGAAGAAATGGAATGGGGCAGAACTCATTAGGATATCATCTATGAGTGAAGAAGAATAATCAAAGTATATACAGTTGTCCCTTGAACAACATGAGTGGCTGGGGGTGCCAAATATCTATGAATTATCTACAGTCAGCCCTCCCTCCACCTGTGCAGAGAAATTGAACTACAAGGGTCAGTTAAGAAAAATCCACGTACAAGTTCCAACCTGCATTGTTCAAGGGGCCAACTGTACTAATTAGTGAGAAATGAAGCTGTTTCCTACTTTACTCCATCTAGTTCACCACATTCAGGAAACTGTCCATAAACTTGTAATAAAAAAATTTTCGTTTTTTAAATATTTTTAACAAATTATATTTTTATTAAAATATTTTCTTATTAAGAATCTCAAATAATGCTAATACTTTCCTTATGATAGTACCTATCAAATAATATTAGAATTGCCTAGACCTGGAGAGCATTATGCTGAGCAAAATAAGCCAGTCAGAGAAAGATAAGTATCACATGATCTCACTCAAATGTGGAATCTAATGAAAAAAATAAACTAATTATCAAAAATAGACCCAGTGTCACAGAAGCATGAACAGACTGTTGAACCTCAGAGGGAAGGCAGGGGAGGGGGGGTGGGAAGAGATCAACCAATGAACTTGTATGTATATATGCATAACCTGTGGACACAGACAATGGGGTGGTGAGGGCCTGGGGGAGGGGGAAGCAGGCTGGAAGAGGTTAATGGAGGAAAAAGAAGGACCTATGTAATACTTTCAACAATAAAGATTTTTTTAAAAAAAGCAGAATTGCCTTAAAGTTTATCCACAGCCATGGTCAGCAAACTCCAGCCAAACTTCAGCTAAATCCGGCCTGTGGCCTATTTTGTACAAGCTGCAAACTAAGAATGGTCTTTACATTTTTATATGGTTGGGGAAATAAAAGGATTATAATATTTTTCGACACATGAAAATTATATAAAATTCAAAATTTTAGTGTTCATAAGTAAATTTTTATGAAGATGAATCCATGCTAATTTGTTTATGTATTGTTATGGCTGCATTATGCTATAAGAGAACAAACAGTTGAGTAGTTGCGAGAGATCCTATGTGGCACTCATCATTTCACACTGCTGCCCAGCATACCACAAACTGCAGTGACTATCATGCTTTTAAATGGAGTGTAGACTATGTATTTCAAATTAGATGGCAAAGTGTTGTGTTTATTATACAATGACACTACACTAAAAAATACAATATACTTGGACTCAAAAGTATTAGTATTCTATTGTTGCATAACAAATTATCAAAAACTTAGCAATACATATTTATTAGCTCACAGTTTCCATGGATCAGAAGTCTGGATATGGCTCAGCTGAGTCATTTACTTGAGTTTTCACAGGCTTCATTCATGGTATCAGCTAGGCTGCATTCTCCTCTGGGGACTAAAGTTGGAAAGAATCCTCTTGCATGTTCCTTCAGATTGTGGGCAGAATTCATAACCTTGCAGTGTATGACTGAGGGGCCCAGCTTTTTGCTAGCTCTCCAGATGGAAGCCACCCTCAGGTCCTACAGGGTACCTGCAATTGCTAGAAGTTGCCTACAGTTCCTTGCCACAGGGTTTCTCTGACATGGACACTTACTTCTTCAAGCCCGCAAGAAGAAACTCTGGCTCCAATCTTCTAAGAGTAACTCTTATATAAGGTAACATAACCTTCCCTCATACCTAAGTCCCAATCTTTGAACCCTTCTCCCAGATCTTGGGATCTTTGCTATCCAGACCTCTTTAATGCTGCCTAATACTAGAAAGAGCACAGGATTAGAAAAAAAGATGTCTTGGAATCCCAAATAGTTATAAAACTTTAGACAAGGCTTAATCTGTCTAATCTTATTTTAGTGATTGTAAAATAGGAGGATTAGACCAGGAGATTTCTAAAGATACTCTTATATTATGCACAGTATGATAATTACTTACTGTATCTGATTACAAGGACTCTTATTTTATGTAACTGTGATCTTTGAACCTAGCACACTGCTGGGCACTTAGGTCAGTCAACAGCTATTATAGAATCATAAATGAGTTATTTCCATCTCTAAACATTTCTAGGCTTCAGTTGCATGATTTCTATCTAAAGCCCTCCCGGTTACATATCATCAGACCCCATAACAGGCTCTTCATTCACCTGAAGCACATCACCAAACCCCACATAAGCCAACCAAAGTGCAACAAGCGTTCCTAAGTCACTTCCTGGATGAGATGGCATTCCCTTGCCTGAATTATTCTTCTAATACTGTCTATATTTCTGCCTTTTGTACTGATTCATCCTAATGCCAAAGAAAACTCAGTTCTAAAAACTAGATATTCTTTTAGCTATTACTGATACCAGAAGCCTCAGAGTCACAAATCCAAATGCCTAAATGGCAAAGCAGATAACATAAATGAATGAAACAAGCAAAGTGTAAGACAATAAGGAATATTGGACCCTAGCCGGTTTGGCTCAGTGGATAGAGCTACGGCCTGCAGACTGAAGGGTCCCAGGTTCGATTCTGGTCAAGGGCACATGCCCAGGTTGTAGGCTCGATCCCCAATGTGGGGGCGGGGGGGCGTACAGGAGGCAGCCAGTCAATGATTCTCTCACATCATTGATGTTTCTATCTCTCTCTTCCTCTCTCTTCCTCTCTGAAATCAATAAAAATGTATTTTTTTAAAAAAGGAATATTGGGAGCTATGGCAAACTGGAAAGCAATTACCCCATTTTAAAAGGGGCAGACATTACTCAGCCATAAACAACTGTTACCATTCAAGAATACTAGATATTCTAATTTTTCAATAAAATCCAGTAACCTAGATTTTTTATTTAAATTATCTTCAGTTGCCCTTTGCTGAGCACTTACTCTGCTAAGTACTTAGATTAACTCATCAATTCTCACAATCATAAGATACTATTGCAATCCCTAATTTTACCAATAAAAACCCTAAAATTTAGAGACATCTAATTCGACCAGCGTCATAAAATTAGTAAGTGCTGTAAAAAGAATATGATTGCAAAGAATCGTATTCCTGAGGTCATATTCTTATCCACTTTACCTCTAGTTTTTTTCTTGCTAATTCTGTGACCTCCCAAAGTCTGGTCTGTGCTTGTCTATGTAGATCTGCAGTGTAGGTCAGCTCCCCCTTGCCAGCCTACACTATTAGTATATACAACACCTCAAAGTTGCCAGCCCATACTATAAGTGTATACAACACCACAATGCTGCCTAATTTGAAACAACCTGAGGAGTGGGGGACCCACCAGTCAATAACCCCCATTCATGTACACAGGTTTCAAGACATGTATAAACAGAAAGACTATATATAGACACAGCAAAAAAATACAAATCATTAATCTACAAAATTGCAAGGTGTTCTTACTATGATATACTCTTCTGTGGCAATATTCGATTTTTATCAGTAACTTGGTATATCTATTATCAATACAGAGACTTAGAGGGAGATAAGAAATATTAACAAACTTTAGGAAGATGGAAGAAAAGAAGCATGTACTGACAGAAGAAACAATGAAGGAAGCTAATGCCCAAACTAAGTGCCAGAGAAGACCACAGCTGAGTAAGGCCAGACAGAAGTCCAGAAAGGCTTCCTAAAGGAAATAGGTGAAATGGTAAGCAGCAGTGAAAAGTGGAGGGAAGCTATGTAAAAGAAAAAAACAAAAACAAATCTCTAAAGAAACCAAAGAAAGTTCCAAAGGGAAATGGGGAGGAGTGGGGAAAGAGAATATGTTGGCATCAGAGAGTAAAACCTGTTCCGATCTGGCATTTTGAAAAACCCCTTGCTTAAAGACTGGTTCCCTGCGTGCTCACCCTATGAACTGACTGGTCAATGAGCACCATCCATGTACACAGGTCTCCAAGAGATTGATGAAAAAAAGATAGCAAGAAAATCAAAACCACTTACCCAGAAATATTAACCTAACCCATCATTCACAAACAAGAACTGACAATCAAGAATCACTAGATGAGTGAAGAAAGCTAATAATGAAAGAAAAATAACCCAAAAAAAAGCAAGTAAAAAAAATCTGAAGGAAGCAGATCATTCAAAAATCAGAAGAGAAGAAAAACAAAAATGAAAACCATTAGATCTTCAGAGGCGTTGGAGAAGAACAATAATAAATACATAGGCTAAAAAAAACAATGCCACATTAAATGATAACCAAAAATAAAATGGGGCAACAATTCTAATATGTAAAATGAAAATACAAGGAACAAAAAAATAAAGGAAAAAAGACAGAAAGAAGACATTCAATACCTCAAACTTTCAACTAATAGAAATTAACAGAGAGAACAAGGAAAATTTAGGTAAAGAAATTTTCAAAAAGAAATTTTCCTGAGCCAGAGAAAAAGGGGCCCAGAAAGTGCTAATCAAGAAAGAGTAACACAAAAATACTACTTAGTTCTACTCCAAATCCTAATAGTGAAAGAATGGTTAATTGATTTTCAGTTTTTAGAATCCATATTACACCCCACAAATGCAAGATATATGTGATCGAAGAGAATATAATTTTTTTCAACCTTGACAGTGTTAAAATAACACTACAATTGATAGGCACTCAGCTAAGGGGGAATAGAAGAGGTAGAAGGAAGAATAGGGAGAGATAAGAATATCTGTACCTTACAAAGTACAAAGTAAATAGATAATATAAAATTTGCTAGAATGAAAAATAGAAATGTAAGAACATTATTTAAAGTGTCAAAACTAAGCAATAGATGAAGTAAACATAACTACCCAAACATTTAAAGACTGAAGGGGAAGTGGGAGTTAAAATCTCAGTACTCTTAGGTATAGAATCCTATATAATAAAATCAACTGACCAGTGGAACGACTGGTAGCTATGACGTGCACTAACCACCAGGGGGCAGACGCTCAACACAGAAGCTGCCCCCAGCCCAAAGGACTTGATCATCAGATCAGAGCCTGCTGGCCAACCTTTTGGTTGCTTCCCTGGCCAGCAGGCTCCGATTTGGGCAATCGGGAACCGGGGGAGGGTGGTAGAGGGGGGCGGGGCCAGCTGCCAGCAGCCAGGGAAGATGGCCCTGATTGCAGGCCAGGACAAGAGACTGTACCCATGTACGAATTTCGCGTGCCGGGCCTCTAGTTAAAATATAATGCATCTGCAAACAAAATTTTACTTTTCCCTTTCCAATTCAGATACCTTTTATTTCTTTTTCTTGCCTAATTGAACTAGCTAGAACTCTCAGTACTGTGATGAAAGTGATGAGAGTGGGAATCCTTGTCTTATTCCTGATTTTAGAGGAAAAGCTTTCAATTTTTTGCCATAATGATGTTAGCTGTGGGCTTGTCATAGATGAACTTTATTTTGTTGAGATACATTCCTTCCATAGTTAATATGTTGCGAGTTTTATCATGAAAAGGTGTGTTTTTATCTTTTAAAAAATACAAAGACTGGAGATATAAGAGAAGAGGCAATTACTTATATATTTCAGTATTATTTTAATATTTTACTTTATATAGGCATTAATTTAATAAAATTACTAATTTTATGAACAAACTAATTTTTATCCTAAAATAAATTTAAATAAGCACTTTCAAGCCTTGATAAGAATATTTCAAATGATTAAAAAGTAAAGTATTAAGTGACTCTACAAATCATAGTTTTTGTTTTGGTTTGCTTTATTTTGCTTTGCATTGCTTTGCTTTGCTTAGAATGAAAATAGAGTCACCAATATTAGAGAGAGTTGTGGAGTTCTTAAGCTGAAATCCATGGACCTCCTGAGCATTTTTCTTAAGAGAAAATCCAACTCCTACCGAGTAGCTCAGGTAGCCCAGTTGGTTAGAGCATTTTAAATTGTGGGTTCAATCACTGTTCAGGGCATATATAAGAATCAACCAATGAATGCATAAATAAGTGGAACAACAAATCGATGTTTCTGTTCTCTCTCTCCCCCCCTCCCAAACTCCTTTTAAAGATTAATAAAGTAAAAAAAAAAATTTTTTTTTAGGAGAAAATCCATAGCTTTCAACCAATTACCAAAATATATGACCCTAAAAAAAGTTAAGAACTACTGAAATGCATATTGTTATTTTATTTTCTCACTGAATTACTTTGAAACAATCTAAGTACACGATCTATTCTAAAAACTAAATAACATCTGTACTTTACTTAAAACCCAACCATGTTATAGAAAAGTACTTAGGGCAGCTTACAATAGGCGCGCGCGCACACACACACACACACACACACACACACATACAACAAAAGGACTGAGAAATCAGAAAGAAAGTAAAATAATGTTAGAAATAAACTATGTAATGCTAATTTACAAAATGCAGTTCAATACCTATACTTAATAAATTTATTTTTCTGCTTTCTAATAGTCAAGCAAAAAAACAGAAATATAAGTAGATACAAGATTCAGTGTCTATTAAAATACCAGTTGCTAAAAAGCTCACAAATAATCCTAGTATTTATTGTATTATACCTACAGTTGCATTTAATAGAAATGATTACAAATTTCTGAGAAGTTTTAAATTCAAAACTTAAAAAAAGAAAGTGAAAAAATACAGCTTTAAAACTTAAAAATCAGTCATCCATAGAAATAAAAATTGAGAGAAGAAAAGTTTCATAGAAATATGCCAGGCTTATAATTTCTTATAACACATTGACTTTTATAAGATATATTACAAGTTAACTGAAATTCAGACCTTCTACAATAAAAAAAGAATGGATATGCCTTTAGTTAATGTGCATAAAGCTACATGAACATGCATAAATAAATGTTAACAAGACATTTATAAATTGTTTGATTCTATAATTATCCTCAGCATATTGATTTATTCAAGTATATATTAGACTAAATTTATCAAAAAGATGCATTTTCAAATTGTCCTTGAGAATAGATGAACTAATATAATCAACTGCTTTGCTTTCATAAACAATTATAATTTTGCTATAGTAACATCCACTAATAAAGATAAAAATGAGCTGCTAAATACAAAAAACATTACACATAATCTGATTATATGAGTAGAAGTGTAGGCCACTGGCATACTTCTAGTTTGATGAACACTAATGAATCTTCAAAACATAAAATCACATTTTCTAAACTGCATGGCCCAATAATTTAGGATATTACAGAGCCAAATGACCTCCTTTAGGTGGCAGCTACATAAAACAGAATAAGTAGTGTGAGAACATATCCGTATAGTATGTTCTGCCTCTTGTAAAACCACGCAGAGCTAGCTAAAGTTTTCAAGTAAACTCTAATGAGCTAGTTCTACCTAGCCTCTAAACTATTTTTGCAATAAATATAGAATTGTTCTATGTACCTGTAACATTTAGTAAAAGTTTCTGTAGATATCTTTTCATGTTCAGCATGTTATTCAATGTTCTTTAAAATACAAAATTATAAGGAATGAACATTTTAAAAATTAATTTCTTCACATTACTTGTCAAAGCATTGATTTCTCACTTGCTTTGTTATCGTAAATGAAAAAAACCATATTTACTATATGAAATGAACCATTCACTGTTTCAAATGCCTTATTCAGTCTTTATAAAAATTACAATACATGTCCCTAGGATTCTCCTAAATCTAAATGAGTAAGGATATTTGTGATGTGAGGGCTAGCTGTTACATCATATGCTTCTATTAGCAGCAAGTGTCCCAGATACTGGTTTCTGGCATGAGCTCAACTGTGGTTGTCTTAGAAAAGACTAAACACTTATTTTTAAAAGCTAAATCATTAACTGTAATGTCGAAAATGGAGATCGACATATAGAAGCAGAGAAGAGGCTGGACTCTTCTCAAGAGCCAAACATAGCGCCCAAAAGCCAGCTAACCCCAAAGAGCCGAGCCCTAAGAGCTGAAGCTAGTAAAAAAAAAAAAAGGGGGGGGGGGGGTTGGGGACCAATTTCAATTACATACCACAGAAACTTATTTTTGTCTCAGAAATATTTAGTAACTATCATCTACAAAACTTCACATTTTTGAAACCTGATTTGAGTGATGTCCCTTGTATATTCCTATTAAAAGCAAGGATATTCTCGCCTTTAAAAATCACCAGTTCAATTAGAGCAGTGTTCTCCAAACTGTGGATCATGAATCATTAGTGGGTTGTTAAGCCAATTTAATAGGTCCTAAGCAGCAGGTTTTTTTTTTTTTTTTCAGAAATAGTTTCAAATAGAAAAGAAAATGGAGTGCACATATGTAATACGAACACTTGTGTTTAAGGAAATTTCTTTGGTTTTTTTATATGAATGTATATGTATCACTGGGTCACAAGGTAAAATAAATTTCTATAGGTTGTGGCAAATTTATTTCCATGAGTTGTAGTGAAAAATATTTCTAAGTTTGGAAGCAACTTAGCAGAGAAGTATCAAAATATACTACATTATAATCGGTTATGAATAAAATTTTAAAATATGTTTGTTTGTTTTTATTGATTTTTTACAGAGAGGAAGAGAGAGGGATAGAGAGTTAGAAACATCCATGAGAGAGAAACATCGATCAGCTGCCTCTTCCCACCCCCTACTGGGGATGTGCCCGCAACCAAGGTACATGCCCTTGACCGGAATCGAACCTGGGACCCTTGAGTCCGAAGGCCGACGCTCTATCCACTGAGCCAAACCGGTTTTGGCATGAATAAAATTTTAAATGAGAACTTTTATTAAAATATAAATTTTCTTAATATACATAAATATTACTTAAAGTCTAATTAAATAAATTTTCTAATTATCCAGGTCTGACCGTTCTTCAGTAATTAGGATGATTATTTCGTAGGTCTTCAAAATGTCTTTTGTGCCTCATCTTTTCAATTTCACAGGTGAATTTTTATTCCCATTGACATACCCCTTATCATAGCTAATGAGTCTCAATAGTTGAAAGAATGTTTAATTTGAAAATGTCCAGCTAGGTAAGCATTCATTATAGTACATACACCCAAAAAATCATGGATCACCCTCACCTCCTTCCCCTTTAAGCATGATGGGAATCAAAAATCAAGTAGAGGTCATACTAAATTTATACTACTGAAATATTCACTCAATCTCTATCTATAAACATAAACTTGATTACAAGCTCCAATCACAGGAATGGTATTAAATTTTAAAATCCAAGCCACAAAGGAAAGTCATGTTCTTTTGCGGGGCACTTACTTTCATTCAACAAATACTGAGTATTTTTACCTTGTACCAGACACAGGCTAAGGTGCTGGGAATAGAGCAATAAACTTGCCCCAGAAAAGGTCTCACCAACCCTCTTAATGACCATCTACTTCCATGAATGCCAACTTTCTACAGCATGATTTTATATCTATTTTTAAAAAAGGATATTCTTCTGTCCTTAGCAAAACTAAAAATAGTTGATGCACAGTAGTTAGGTTCCATAAAGTTATTGCAAACACTGAAACAGCCAACACTGAGCCATTGCTCCTAGGAAAAATACAGGCTTAGGGTCCTGCAAGCCTCGTCACATTTTCATAAGCTAATCAATACATAACCTTGTTTTAATGTGTTTCTGTTTAAAAGATACCTTATTTTGCTGAGTCATTAACATTGAACTCACATCCGACAGCACTATAACTAATGCCTGTACTAAGCTCATCTAACACATGTTATTTTCTCCATAAAGCACATCACAGCCTCTTTGAATTTAGGAACTCTAACCAGTATTTCAGCACTATGTTTGGGGGCCATTTTAAAATCACCCCTAAAAAAGCACTCAAGCCGAGACCGGTTTGGCTCAGTGGATAGAGCGTCGGCTTGCGGACTGAAGGGTCCCAGGTTCGATTCCGGTCAAAGGGCATGTACCTTGGTTGTAGGCACATCTCCAGTGGGGGATGTGCAGGAGGCGGCTGATCGATGTTTCTCTCTCATCGATGTTTCTAACTCTCTATCCCTCTCCCTTCCTCTCTGTAAAAAATCAATAAAATAAAAATAAAATAAAATAAAGCACTCAATAAGCCCCCAAAGTAAAACAAGAAGGCAGAACTTCGTCCCCTTGTTCAACTTTACCTGGAAATGGCACATCAAGTGACTCAAATTTTTTGCTATTCTGTGTATGCACATCTCTGTGAATGATTGGGAAAGCATCAGGAACATAAACTTTAGCAAGTAGAAAGTATGTAAATATGGAATTTGGGAATAATGAGGATCAACTCTAATAAGGGGAATTTTCTCTTTAAAAGTATTCCATCTAATAAGGAAGAAATTCTAGAATTCAAATATAATCATTGTGCAACTCCTAATGAATTACTGGAACAAGGCAAGGATCCTCAATTGCTGCTAACATCACAAAAAGAGAGACAAACTTTTATCTTTCTGATGGTAGAAAAAATATTGAAACTGAATCTGATCATATCTCTACATCTCACTACCAATTTACAACAAAGACAGGGGACAATGTTTTAACTCTTTAACTTCAAAATAGCCCATATGTTAATCTGATGTCCTCAGGTCAGAAAGCATATTTTATTCAATTCTGTCTCCCCAGTATCTATTATAATCCATAGTACACAAACAGACATTGGTTAAAAGTTTGCTGAATCAATGAGCAAATGAATGAACAAATGAACTACCTCTTGTAAATTTAGGAATGTTTATTTACATGATCATCCCTTTTTCAAATAGAGGAAAGAAAAGGGTATGGGAAGGCAGCCAATTCGTAGCTCTAAGAGATACTACTATAAGAATTGGAACAACACCTCACAAGTCAAAGGCCATTTATTCTACAATTTCAACTCTCCAATACATAGCTACGAACCAGAAGAAAAAAAATTTACTAAAGGAGGTCAAAAAATGCATATTCTGTTCACTAAACAATAAGATCCCCTAAACCCCACTTTAATTTTAAAATAACTCTAGTAAGTTTATACTAGAAATCAAACTTAAAATGGAAAAATTAAGGTCAATAGTAAAAATGACCGAAAACAAGGAAGACAAACAATCTTATATACCTTAATAAATTCAGACATCTATGCAGAACAGTGCTTTATCACTGTTGTTCAGAATGAGAGCCCTGTATCAGCAAGAAAAGACCAGAATGTGCTTAGAAACACTGAGAAAATAATACAAACTTATGAAGGTTATCAGTTAAAAAATATTTTAATATAAATTCAATCTTCTAATTTATCTAGCAGGCCATTCCCTGATAATGCCAGATTAAATGAGAAAGTATCTCAGGAGTCAATACTGTTTCACACATGGTTCTTATTTTAAAAAGTTACATTCTTTCTTCTTAACTACAGTGCTAACTTCCTAATTTTAAAAATAAATAATTACAATAGTCTAATGTATGCGAAGGTCACAAATGTAAAAGGTTCACTCAAGGTTAGTAACATTTGGGAATTTTACATATAACGCTAATATTGTCAAATCTCATCATAAAAGGACTAAACAGTGTAACTGAGAGTGAATCGTAAGTAACCAAGTTACCTTCTACAGATAAGAAAACATGAAACAAGTGACAGAAAAAAGCTGAAAGTACAACCATTTCTCCAGAGAAAGGATTTCCTTCTGCCCAGTCTAAACCAAGAGAATCCTTTCCCAAATTAGGTGCTATAGCCTGAAGACAGAGACACAGAATTTATCCAAAGGCACCCTAATCCCCAAAATTAGCATCAGGGTTAAAGGCCTAGTCCGTGTTTTTTTATATGTAGCAATCAGGGTTGCATTTCCCCAGCAAGAAAGAATACTTTCAAAGCATTCTGAAGTCTGCATACCCTGTAAAGTGAGGCTCCCCTAAATCACCATCTCCATCTGATAGACCTCCAGCAATAAAAGCATCATGTTCAGAATTGATGTTACTGTCAAGATATTCTGATGTGCAATCAAACTAACTAATTACTAAAAAGTCATTCAATATAGCCAATTTAACTTTTAGGAATGGCTTATTACTGGAACTCTTCTACATTGCTGGTGGAAGTGCAAAATGGCACAGCTGCTTTGGAAAACAGTTTAGCAGTTTCTTATAAAGTTAAACATACATCTGCTGTATGTCCGATAATTCCAATACTAGATATGAACACTTAGATTCACCAAACAAATAACAAAACAAAAAAAAATTTGTTTTCTGGCAGCTTTATTCATATTCACCAAAAACTGGAAGAAACAAAGCTTCAAACTCATGAATGGATAAACATGCTGAGGTACATCCATATACCAGAATACTGCTCAGCAGCAAAAAAAAAATAAAAATAAAATAACCTGATATACACTACAACATGAATGAATCTCAAATGCATTCTGCAAAGTGAAATAAGCTAGATTCAAAAGGCTATATACCACAGGATTCAAGTTATATGCTATTCTGACAAGGGCAAAATTATAGGACAGAGAACAGATCAGTGATTGCTAAGGACTGGGAGTAGGAGAAGGGGCTGACTACAAAGGAGCAGCATGGGGAAATATTTTGGAGTGATGGAATTGCTTTGTATCTTGATTACAGAGGGAGTGATTTTTAGTGTGTGAAAATTTTAAAAGAGAAAAACTTTAATATAAAAATGTTTTACAACAAAGTCATATTTACAGAAATGCTCAACACGTGGAATATTTCCTTTAACTACATTAACTGGCTAGCCCATAAGTGCATCTACTATCAACTTCTACCATTAAAAAAAAAAAACTTTCTATAATTATATCTTTATTTTTAAGCCTAGGTAACTACGTCAGATGCTTGTGTTTATTATTTTATTTAAATTAGCACTAATTTATTTGTTTGAAATTTATCTCATACAACTGTGATGATGCAAACTAAACTGGTTTAGGTGAGCATGGTGCTCAGAGGAATTTAATCAAAACTGCTCCATGTCAAAGTTTTCCCTGATAAAAAATGACTAATCCATGCATTCAGCAAACAAGTAATCAGTAGTGGCCTATTATGTGCCAATCACAGGAAATATAAATGGCAAAGAAGACAATCACAATCCCTGATAGCACATAGCTTAAACAATAATATAAAGTGTGACTAGAGGCCCGGTGCACGAAATTCATGCACAGGTAGGGTCTATAGGCCTGGCCGGCAATCAGGGCCGATCTGTGGGGCGACCAGCAGGGCAATCGAGGGGCCCCTGCTGGCACCCGCCTTGGCTGGCCTGGAGCCTGCAGGCTGGGGGCAGCTCTTATGTTGAGCATCTGCCCCCTGGTGGTCAGTGCGCGTCATAGCAACCGGTCGATCCACCATTCGGTCAATTTGCATATTAGGCTTTTCTTATATAGGATATGTACTACAAGAGAATGACAGTGCTTTCAGAGCACATAGCAAGTGTACATAAACAATTTAAGTTTTATATCTCCCATTATGATTTATACCTTGTAGTGCCTGGTATCTTGGTGAACTCAAAGACACAGCTTAAAGTCAACAAAGAAAAAGCAATCCTAAATGACTCACTAGATCAGATGGATGTAATTGACATCTTCAGAACATTTCACCCCAAAGCTACAGAATGTACATTATTCTCAAGTGCACATGGAACATTTTCAAAGATGGACCACATATTGAGTCACAGGCAAAGTCTCTTCAAATTCAAGAAGACTGAAGTCATATCAAGCATCTTCTCAGATCACAATGGCATAATATTAGAAATCAACTATAATAAAAACAATCAAAAAATTCAAACAAAAACACAGCTTAAAAGCTGTGCATACACCACAGTACTCACCATCCCATTACCTTCAGTGTTTAAGGATGGAAAGAAAGCAAAGACCACATATATGGAACACTACATGAATAAGCAGAATAATAATCACTCCCCTATAGGGAGGTCATCTTTAGGAAAATACCTATGCAGATTTATTTCTAGCACCTTTTCAACAAGCAACACTTTTTACCAATATAGAATATTGTAGTTATGAACTTCTCTCTTTGAGGGATATTATTTTAAAGGAGGGGGAGCAAGAAAGAAAAGGAGAGAAAAGAAAACACACACACACACAGGATGGGGGGAGGAAAACCAAAGTAGGTATAAAGATTTTTGCAGTAAAGTCTTAAAAACAAATTAAGGAAGTTTAAGAAAACTAAAACAGAAGCACTGAACCACACCCCTACTTCTTTCTGTTATGAAAAAGGAAGCCAAGATATGTAAAAAGAGGGCGGCCTGCAGGTGCTTTGGCATGAAGTTATCATGTACAGAGGTAAACTTACATAACCCCAAGGACTAAAGTGTGAATACTCAGCTATGCCAAAGTTACCCAAAACATTTTCCATCTCAAGCATCCTAATTACACAATGCTCCTGGGACCCCAATGGGGCTCACAAGTACCAGTCTTAATAATTTGATGTCAAAAAAACAGAAAAGCTTTCAATCACTATTAAAGAAACAAACACAAATTAAAATCAATTGCCTTTTGGTATGTATATATTTACAAGGGAAAAAAAGCAAAAGAAATTGACCATCATTTTACTGAAATTCCATCTCGGAGGAGTAAGATGCTGAGTAGTTTCCATCAAGAAACAAGGGGTAGAAGCAAAATAATGTGTTCCACAATTCCTTTTTCAAAGATCTTGCAGTCAAACATGTTTTGGAATTCAGAATTTTAGGGGTTTTGACAAGTGATACAATGTGCATACATCAGATATTTTGTAACACCCCTAGAGAAGGCAGAATGGCACACAGAAATCCGGGACAACACACTATAATCAAACGTTTACTATTTCTGCAGAGAAATCTACAAATATGTTAAATAAATACACATTTCACACAGGTTTGTGAAAAAAATCAATTTGTGCCAAACATAAAAGTAAAATTTGCTTTTCAGAGCATTTTCAATGTTAGAATTGTTGATAAGGAATTAGGGTCCTGTAAAACTGTACCCATTACTCCATTACTAATTGTATGTGCCAAATGTTTCTGGTAACCTTTTTTTTTTTTTAATTTTATCTTTATCATTGTAGATGTCTTCCCCTTTTTTCCCCCCTTGCCCCCTACCCCCAGGTTACCACCCCACGCCAGGCCTTCACTACCCGATTGTCTGTGTCATGGACAATGCATTTATGCATATAAATTCTTTGGTTAATCTCTTCCCACCCCATTCTTTCCTTTGAGGTATGCTAATCTTATCATGATACTAACTTTATTGTAGTACTGAAGTATTTTGGTAAACTCTAAATACTTCTAAGTCTTCCATAGGTTCACATATAACTTGTCCTCTAAAATCCAACCACGCTTAAATGTCTCTACCACAAAATCTCCTACTAAGAAAGTTTGCAAAAATATGACCCTTGAAATTTATAGAATTGCCCAATTTAATTATGCCACCATGCAAAAAATGTTCATTGAATAAATTTAACATAGTGAACTCATAAAATGACTTGCTCTCATTTTGTCACCAGAAAATGCTTTAAGTAGTAAAGGTGTTCTTGACTTATGAAGCAACATCAAATGAGTCACCAAAAGGACCCTGATTTGTCATAAGTGACAAGATACAATAACCATAAAACCCTAGTATCAATGTTTACATATGTAAACATTCACTATGTACAATATACACAATATACTATGTATACAATACACTATAAGTAAAGTAAACTATTTTCACTGAGGGAAAAACAGATGTAGTTATTTGTCAAGAACTGTACAAAGAGAATAAAGCAGAAGTGCAGTTAAACTAAAAAACCATTAAAGTTCCTTCAGTCCTTGAAAAATACAACTCAACGATACTGTACATATGATAAATATAACCTAAAATTAAAAACTTTTGAAGAGCAACAATTCTTCTTGCCTTTTTATAACTTAAACTTTAAAGATATAATTTTTACCACTGAAGTTTAAGATTTCCCGGGTCATCCAAATTGAGGCCTTAATTTATTCTTGATACATATTTCCCTTTAACAAATTTTCCAAATGTCAAAAATCCTCTAATTTTGGTGCTTTGCTTATCAAAAATTGCTAACAAGCACCTTAGCTCAGTGGATAGAACATCGGCCTGCAGATTGAAGGGTCGCAGGTTTGATTACAGTCAAGGGCATATGTCCAGGTTACAGGCTCAATCCCCAGTTGGAGGGGCGTTCAGGAGGCAGCCAATCAATGATTCTCTCTCATCATTGATGTTTCTACCTCTCTTCCTATCCCTTCCTCTCTGAAATCAATAAAAATATTTTTTTTTTTAAAAAAAAAATTGCTAACGAGCAATGAGTAGAGTGGCCTCAGTAAGGATTCTGGGTATGGAACTATAAAAAGAAATCACTTCATTAACCTGATCCTCTTGCAAATATTTTTTAGGCATTTCTTGTCTATCTTCATACCTCCATTCCCGAATAAAAAAAGAACATGAAAGTAAAAAAGGAAGTCGTTTTTCAAAAAAGAGCTAACAGATATGTATAAAGAGAAGGATAAATCAGTCATTTTCAATGCTGGAACCACCTGTGAAAATCCTAAAATATATCATTAGTGTCCTGGACCCATCCTCAGACTCAAATACAAATTAACATGGGTAGCATCCCAATATCTATCTTTTTTTTTTTTTAAGTTCCCCAGAAAAATTGTTAATGTGATGTCAGGACTGAGAATCTTTGGGACAAACTGCCTTCTCCATAAACCCTTTCCTCTTACTTTTAGTAAGTGGTAGCACTCCCAGCTCTACAACAAGAACTACAAGGATTATATTTAAAATTTGTCCATTTTTCTTCTCTCATTTACTTTGTCACACACACACACACACACACACAATATATATATATATATATATATATATATATATATATATATATATATATATAGAGAGAGAGAGAGAGAGAGAGAGAGAGAGAGAGAGAGAGAGAGAGATTGGTAAACTCAAAATACTGCCCTGGCCAGGTGGCTCAGTTGGTTGGAGTATTGTCCCATACACCAAAAGGTTGCAGGTTCAATTCCCAGCCAGAGCACATACCTAGGCTGGGGATTCAATTCCAGTCGGGACACATACAGGAGGCAACCAATGGATTTTTCTCTCTCTCTAAAACCAATAAACATATCCTCTCGTAAGGATCAAAAAAATTTTCAGTTGGAAAAATTTAAACAAGTGCATATAGTAAAATTTATTTTAGCTTATTTAATTATTTCATTCCCAAAGTTCAGGATTTTATTTTTCAGTTTTCAAAAGACAACCTTCACTTGTAGGGTATTTAGATAAACAGCAGAGCATATAATAAGCACACAATATGCATTCCAGTTATCAACTTTCAACAGATTATCAGGAAATACTCAAAAGAATGATTTTAAAAGGCCGATTATATTTTGATATTTTATTAACTACAAGTATTTTCAGAATCTCAAATATGTTTGAAAAAATTAGCCACAATATGCCTTGACATTCATATAACAGAAAAAAAGAGTCAGTAATATTCCATATTTAAATGACAATTGGCATTACAAGATTCCACATCTTTATAATTTACACTTCTTTATAATTTACACTGTTCATATTGTTTTTAGGTCCCTGGAATAAAAGGAAAAAATAAAATAATGTCTTATAAAAAATATGCATCTACAGCCCTGGCCAGTTATAGTGTCGTATTCCAAAAGGTGGTAGCAGGTTCAAGTCTCGGTCAGGGCACATACCAGGTTTCGTGTTGGATCCCAGGTCAGGGAGCATGCGGGAAGCAACCCATCAATATTTCTCTCTCACATAGATGTTTGTTTCTTTCTCTCTCTCTCTCTCTCTCTCTCTCTCTCTCTCTCTCTGTCTTTATCTCCCTCTCTCCCTTCCTCTAAGATCAATTTTTAAAAATGCATCTACAAACACCAATTGTTTTTTTTTTAACATCACCAACAACTGATACCTACTAGTTTCACTCCCAACACAATAGGAGGCTATTTTTGCATGCCAAATTAGAATTTTATCAAACGGCCTTATAGCCATGAATCTCCACACAGTAAGACTAGTGTAATAACGGAATTTTCTCTTCTCTCCCTATTACATTACCTACTATATTTGCTTGTCATTTGAAAGTATTCATTACTAGAATATAAAATAAGTATTTCACAGAAATAGAAAATAAACATGACACAGACTGGGTGTAAGGGAAAAACCATTTTTCACTTCCTTTTTTACTAAAGGAAACTCTGACTGTAACTTTGACTCTACTATACTGTACTCTAATATACTGCCAAGTCAAAACCAAACAAGTTTAAAAAATAGATCACTAATAATTACAAAATATTCAGAACTCTACCACTTTTATAAAGTACACTTGGATCAAAAGGTATCATATGGCCAATTTCAACCTTAAATTTTAAAGTAAATAATTTTAATAAGCCTAATTTTAAAAATAATGACAATTATTAAGGTCTGAGTGTATGTGAGGCACACTTTATTCAAGGTAATACATGGCAGCAGAATTTTATGTTAAAAAAATAAACTGGAAGAAAACATCCTACATTCCAGTATTCCACTTTCTATACTCAAAATAAAAAACATTTCCTCTTTTTTCTGATGGTAAAAATAATACATAATCATATCTGAAAATTCCAACAATACAGAGAAGTATAAAAAGTATAAAAGCAAAAATCATCCCAAATCTCACTACTTACAAAAACTGTCATTAACATAAATATCCTTCCCAAGGGTGAATGGATTTATTCTGTATATTTACAACAATAATTACAACAATTACAAAAATTATAATAATTAAGTCTATATATGTATTCAGTTTAAATACATATATGTGTGTATACACAAACACATATACTCTTTTATATATACTGAAAGCAGAGAAATCTTTAAAATAGCAACTTTCATGAAAATAAAAATATATACTGTATATTGTTCCAAGCACTCACACTGTTTCTGCATTTTCATTTAAGCAAGCCATGTTTGAGGTTATTTTGTGTGTATGGTGGGGGGAGGGGAGGTGTTGATGTTGATGATGTTGACTGCTTAGAAGATTAAAAGATTTGTCTGTTGTTTTACTTAAAAAAAAAAATTATAAACCATCTAGCCACAATTTTACATAGCCTGGGAACACAGATATCTGCACTAAAGGTAACCAGTTGACTGATTAAAAGAACTAGCCCAGCCCTAACCGGTTTGGCTCAGTGGATAGAGCACTGGCCTGTGGACTCAAGGGTCCCAGGTTCGATTCCAGTCAAGGGAATGTACCTGGGTTGCGGGCACATCCCCAGTAGGGGTTGTGCAGAGGCAGCTGATTGATGTTTCTCTCTCATCGATGTTTCTAACTCTCCCTTTCCCTTCCTCTCTGTAAAAAAATCAATAAAATATATTTTTTAAAAAAATAAAAAATAAAAACTTGCCCATGATCCTAAGCAAAACAGCAAAGTAAACAATAAGTTTCAAGGCCTCCCACCTTTTGGTCAGAAAGAGCACTGGCTCTAGCACTTAAGATATGAGAGATCTAACTTCCTTTGATTCATCTCAATTCTAAAATTCTGTGATGCCTGCCTCCCCATTCTCCCACCATTCATTCATTTTGCTGCTCTCAAGATATTTAAAAACTTTACTTTCCCTCCTATCTCACTGGGATCCCACGATTCAAAATAAACTCTTCCTCTGTTTGACAACTCATGCACTTATTCTGCTCTAGGGATGAATAAAGAAATCTGATAAGATCAAAGGTGTGGGCAATTTTTGGTGAGGAGGGAGGGCAGCAACTCAGAAAAAAATATATAAATAAATTTATCAATAGAAAATTTTAATTTGAAGTTAAAACAGCTTTATGAGTTCCATGAAAAACATGTATGTATAATCTTACAACTTAGATAATGGATTTTATTGATTCAAAGTTAGTCATTAAGAAAATTAGTGTTTTTAGCTCCTAAAATATTCATACCTGAGCATATTTAAGATGGTAACATAGAAGCAGCTTTCTAATCTTTCATCCATTACATTTGTACAATGCTTTAAAGTTCAAAGTGCACTTATATGCATTATTTATTTTCATTCTAAAACAAACAGATATAGTGGTCACTATTGATTTGTCTCTCAAACATCCATTTCTCCCACATTTTTCTTTACCACTATGTTTTAAATATCCTCCCTCTACCATGTAATTCAGGGAAATGTAATGTCATTCCCAATTGCAGGGCTATATCCTGATTAGCAAAAACCAACCATGATAGCCCCTTTCCCCTTGTCCTACCTGATTAGGAAGTAAATGTATGTGACTTAATTCTGGTAAATAAAACATGAAGAGAAAAGTATGCAGGTAGGCTTGTGAAAAGATTTCCTGGCCAATGCATGTCTAGATGTAACCTTGCTACCAGCCTGGGGATGAATCCAACACACAGGGAAGAGGTGAGCCAAGAAAATCATAGAGAGGCAGACCAAAGCTCTGAAAAACTAGCCCTATCTCCACACTTCAGTGTTCCATTGAAGTAGCTACTGCATGTCAGGCATTGTAAGGTGGTGACATCAAGATAAATAGTATATCCCATCTATCTTTCCTTTCCCAACCTGGACCTCCTTCTCTCCCTAAAAGTTCTCTTTTGTACTTAGGCCGAGCTAGGTAGGCAAGAAAAGGAGGGTAGCTACTAAAACCTGTTAGATCAACATGCTGTGCAACAAGCACAAGTGCTCCTGGTACACATTAGGGTATGGCATTTCCTCTTCCAAGGGACCATTTCCTCTACCCATTCATTCCAGCAGTTCCTACGCAGGTTGAGGAGACACTGGAATTATAAAACAGCTTCTCTCCAACCCTGATGCTGTATAAAAGCTGAAAAAGTAGCATATGAAATCCAATGAGGGACCAAATCAAGAAATATGTGAGAACCACGGATTGATCATATGACTAGATAACTAAGCAATTCACCCTAAAATATGAATGACTATAGGTTCAAGAATAGCAATATTTCTCTTTTAAAGAGGATGCTATTAAATAAATCTCTAAGAGAGAGTTTAACCTTTTGCACTCGGATGTCGAGTGTGACTCGACACGGTTAGCATTAGAATAAAGGAATCGAGAAAAAAGCAAGCGAGTACAAAGGGATAAAGTAGGTGATATTTTAGAAACAGATAGTCTCTTTAATATATTTTTATTAACCAACAGCTCTTAAGTTAGTTCAAAAAGGGAATCATTCAAAAATCTACATACCTTAAAATTTTTGTTGCAACTAAAACATTAAAATGTACGTTCTCAAGACAATCTTTTAATGCAAGACTATCATCTTTTCTTAAGTAAGGGTCTATGAATTGTAGATCTATTTTACCTTTTTCTAAAAACCATGTCCATAGTACATCACCTGTGATTTCCAATTTCTATTTCTTAAACATGGAAAGACATCTCACAAATGCTTAAAAGCAAGCAGAAGCTTTTTAGATTTTTATAATTTTTCCCCTAACCATTTAAACTTATTTCACCCACACTTATTTCAACTGTAATTACATCAGGTACAACTGCCATTAACAATTTGTTGGGTATAAACACAAATAATTCTTGGTAAGTATACAGTAACTGGTTGGAGTAAAAGTTCAAGAACAAACTAGAGTCTACTGCCATTCAGTGATGTAGCAAGAGCATCAAGCAGTAAATGAAAAGTACCACTTAATCTTTTGAGTGAGTTAAGCACAAGAGAGTTAAAAGAGATTCGTCTATAAAAAGCTGCTCCTAAAAGTCTTTGCTTATTCTATCTACCAATCAACCCTGTAACAACTCATATATATCAGCAACTTCTGAATCTGCTTCTAAGATTTATACAGTGCCAGACATCACACCTGGGCACTTTATATGAATTTTCTCAATCTCTTTTTAAGGAAATTTTATTGATTTTTAGAGAGAGAAAGGAAGAGGGAGCAAAAAACACCAATGTAAGAGCTAAACATCTATCGGTTGTCTCCTGCATGCCCCCTACTGGAAATCGAGTCCACAACAGGGCATGTGACCCGACTGGGAACCTACTGGCAACCTTTTGGTGCATTGGACAATGCCCAACCAAAGGAGCCACACTGGCCAGGGCAAATTTTCTCAATCTTGATGAAGAACATAATCACAGAATAACCTCTCCCTTTATTTAATTTTAAAAATTTGTTGGGAGTTTTTTTGTGTGTGTGCGTGTTGATTTTTTAAAAATATATTTTTATTGATTTCAGAGAGGAAGAGAGAGGGAGAGATAGAAACATCAGTGATGAGAGAGAATCATTAATCAGCTGCCTAATCCGGGCATGTGCCCTGTCTGGGAATCCAACTGTGACCTCCTGGTTCATAGGTAGAAGCTCAACCATTGAGCCATGTTGGCTGGGCTGATTTGTTTTTGAAATGGCTACACAACCACACAGAACAGTATCCTCATGACTAAAGAAAGTAGTTCAACACAAATCAGCTAAATAAATATAGTAATTTTGAATACAGCTAAAATCTGACATTACTTCACTAACGAAAAAAGCAATAGAAGTTTGTTTAAGAAAAAGATTATCTATCATGAGATTTTACCTAATACCAATGAATGCTATAAAAAATGTGGACGTGATTTAGCCAGATGTGGACATAACTTAGCTTGAGATGTTTCGTTAAAAACTGCAACTGTGATATAACATTGTAAAGAAAATGACCAAACTGTGTAGAGTCGTATCTACCAAATACATAAACACTTCAAGTTCACAGTTAAGAGTTCTTTTTGATAATTAAGATGATGAGCATGGAATCGCATGAGAAAATATAACCAATCACTTACTATAGTTTAAGAACAAATCATACACGTCTTCTGAAGGTCCCACAATAGTAGGAAACACATTTATAGTTTCTAAATCTTAGCTTTGAGAAAGGAGCTGGAGAAAACATGGCTAAACAGCAGCCTCCACTGTGTCTCTAAAACTTATCTGTCCGCATATATCTCTCATTCCATTTTTTCTGAGTAGTTCAGAAACTCGCCAAAGTCACTCTATATGAATGGGTAATACACACTTGATTTCTACACATTAAGAATCCCAAGTATAGTTCTATACTGCAGATGGACACAAAAGTGAGACTCTGAAGTAGCTTAAGTTACTAAAACCATACTGTCTGCTCCTACAGAATCTCTATAGTTAGAGAACTTCAGATACCCCCAAACTGCTATTTCCAAAGAAATTACATCTTGACGAACCAACACCCTGACACATATTAATAACACCAATCAATGCCACTAGGTGTTAACTGCTTGAGGAAAGAAAAATAAAGAAAAAAGAAATAAAGAAATGGAGGGAGGGAGAGAGGGAGGGAGGGGAGGAGGGAGGGAGGGAGGGAGGGAGGATTAGAAAAAAACAGATCACTTCGTGGTTTCAGACTTTGAAACCAGAAATAAACATTTTTTTTAATTTAAATATGTACTGTGCTACTTTCAAGATATAAAACAGATTGCTTAAACTCTAGAAGATTCTTTTCTACAGTCAAAGTGAGGGTTTATGCCGCTTAACTCATAGAATTGTCTGAAGAGTAGTATTTATTGTATGGTCCCTATACAAAGTAGGCACTTAAATTGTAACAGGTATTGTTATTGGGGGGTTCAAAATAACACAATTTCAGTTATAATGTAATTCCTTTTTGAATATTAAAAGGAAAATAGCAAAAAACTATTAAACAATCTTCCCTGTAACATGATTCAACATGAACTTAAACACTGATGTTGAGAGAGTGGTATTTTTCTAAACACTATGACAATAACTTTTTTAGGGTCATCTGGTATTTAAGATGACTAAAAACCTTATACATATTTATCTGGAACTGTGGATGTCTCTCCTTTTATCATCTCCCTATTAAGTCAATTCTCTTTGGATGTAGACTCCTTACATTTTACTTTAACCATGGTAAATCTCACCTTCAAACGTGTAACAATAATATAACTATCCAATGAACTGTATTTTGTTTTGTTACTTAACATTTCAGCATGCCCTCTATTTCGTTTGATACATCCTTTTGGCAAGCCCTTTGAAACTAAACAACCACCTGTTCCATTCTGAAAAAATCTGAACCAATAACTACCAGAATAATGGCCCAGTCCCAGCATGGAGGGGATTACAGAGGGGACACAGAGAAGTAAATGGACTGCTGGTGTCCATTTATTCCTGAGTCACATTTTTACAGTCTGGATTTATTTCATGTAAAACCAATTACCAGATTACCAGACACACCCATATTCAAATGCAAGTAAAGAAATATGGTAAGCCATGTATGAACTGTTTTAGATTTTATACTTTTCTATTTTCCTCCATTAGCATAAATAATAAGTTGACTATTCTGTTACATTTTATTTCCTTCATTTTACTATCCTTATTTGCCTTACCTACTTCCTATCAGCATAGACTCTATACACTTGGACCTTCATACCTCAAAATGACTCATTTTTAAATACAAGGAAGGCATGCTGGATTTCCCTGGCCTGATCTCCACCTACTTTCATAGCTTCCTCTCCCACAAAGACCTCCTGGCACAGCAGCCTTTTATGTCCAGCTCTACAGGCCCCTTAACATCCAACCCACATGCCTGCGCTCAGGTCGTTCCCTTTACCTGGAAAACTGCACCATACACACACAGCCCTCTCATTTTGCCCATTAAAATATTTTAAGGCCCAAATGGAGTGTTACCAGCTGTAAACTCATTCATAATTCCCCAGTCAAAAATTAGTCACACACACACACACACACACCATGTTTCCATGCACCAAATAAAGCCCACAGGAGTTTTGTGTTGCAATCATATCTGTGCAAGTCTGTTTCTCCCTTGAAGGCAGCTACTGGGTTTCATTCATCTTCATATTCTACCCACTCTTTCATCCTCACCACACAGTAAAACTCCCTTGCACATATTAAAGGTCCAGGTTGAACTATACTATCCTTGATTCTAATCCCAGTCCTTTTATTTGAGGGAATAAATGATTTTCATGTGTTGAAGATTTTATTAATAGTTAATACTTGCAAATGTAATGATGAAAACATTAATAACTACAGAACGCATTAACTTTTTAAGTTTGTTATTGCAACAGAGGTCAATGAGCACAATAAATCATCCATAAAGATAATCATTTCCCAAGAGCTCCCCAAAAGTCTCATACATATCAACACTTAAATTAACTTTTCTGTCCCCCATTTAATAAAAACTACTTATACCTGATACATACCCAGAAATGCAAACTCCCTGAAAACAAAAGTGTCTATACACTCTGCTAAGAATCTATGTCAAAGCCATGTAATTTATTTGATAACATCTTTCTTCCAGTGCCCATAAATATAGTTTTCATCTTTTGTGCAACTCTAAAGGCTAATGTATACAATGGGGGCAAAGTTTCGGAATAATTGTAAAATACACTAAGTACATCTCTCTCCCCCTTTTCTCCAAACAGCTATTAAGAATGCCACAAACCAGATCTAATTTTTGGTGGAAAATGTTTTCTTAAGTCTGGCCTGAGATCTTTCTAATTTAAAATCATTCTTATTATAATTGCTGTGATCTTTTTCTCACACAATTTATTTATTTATAGGAAAAGAAAGGATTCCTCAAAAATATATACATCGCTTTAAAAATTAGATATTTATAGTTTAAAAAGTATTCCAACTTAGATATAGTTCAACTTATTTTACTATCTGTGGGCAAACGTCATTCATATCACAAGAACGGCAAAAGCAGAAGAAATAAATATTGACTTATTTTCTTAGCTTATTAAAAATCAGTTGGTATTAAATTTTCCAAGTCGATGTTCTAACACAATAGGTTACAAGGGGGCCACTTGCTGACCAGCCTTAGGACTCATTACAACCAGAGTTCAAACATTCGCACCGTGTGGCCACAGTAGCCATCTCCCACACAGACTCTCTCCCACCCATCCCCTTTTCCTCCTTCCCTGGGAGAACCAGAACGACCCTAACACCGACCTAACTACCCCCACCCCCGCCACAACACACATCTCCATCAGCACCCGCAGAAAAGCAGTGTGGTGGCTGTGGACCATGAGAACCGGCGCTTCTGTGTGTCACTTCCCCTGCATGTGGGGTAAACAAACCAGCGCCGTAACAGTAACCAGCAGAGTAATTTTGTTACTCCGACTAATGCCTTGGTTAAGTTTTCAGCGAAGTCAGAAGCTCTATCAAATAGGTAAACCCCTGCCCCCCTGCCTTAAAACAAATGCCCCAGCGGGAAGTTTACCCTGAAATGAATGCTGGCTGGCCCCGGACACCTCCTCCCATCAGATCCATGCCTTCCCCCCTCCTGCCCCAAACCCCCACTCCGAAGGTAATTGGTCTGGACACAATCGAGGAGTGCTGGGAACTGCACTCCCGACCTCAAAACCCTCCCCCAAGGAGCCCGGCCTTTTCCCAGCTCGCCCACCTCCCCCGCAGACCCCACTCGCGCCGCACCACTCGGGCAACTTGTGCAGCCAGCCCGGCCCGCCGCCCGCGGCCCCCTCCCTGCGCCCCGAGCCCTCCGCGCCCTCGCCCCGGCCGCGGCGCCCACCCCCCTCCCCCGCGCCCCGCGCCCCCGTGCCTCCCGCCCGGGGCCTCGCCCACCCTCCTCCGAGGCCCCCGCCCCCTCCGCACCCCACCCCACTCAAGCCCGGGACCCCAGCCCACCCAGCCCCACCCGGAAAGAAGGGAGCCGCGGCCACCAAGAGGCTGCCGCCGAGCCACACGGCCCGGCGCCGACGCGAAGGGGGCTTTACCTCAGAGGCGCGGCCGCGAGCCGCGGGGTCGGTCCGGGCGCGGGCGGCGCCCCCGGTCCGTCAGTCAGCGGCGGCGGGGGCAGCGGCGGCGGCGGCACATCACACCCGCCGGCGGCCGGAGGAGGAAAGCGAGCCACGCAGGGAGGGAGCGAGCGAGGTAGGGGGGGGAAGGACCGAGCAAGGGAGGTAACGCAGCTCGGCTCGGACTGGGTCCCTGCACTCCTGCCGGCGCCTCCTACCGCCGCCTGTGGCTGGAGAGTCGCCGCCCGGGCCGCTGCTGCCGCCACCGATGCAGCCGGGAATGAATGCACAGCAGCGCCTCGCTTATCCGGAGGTCAAACATCCTTCTGCCTCGGGCATCCGGATCGGCGCCGGACCCGGAAGTGAACGCACGGGAAAAAAAATAAAAAAAGGAAAGCGTCTCTCTCCTGCCGCGGCGGCCCCCGCGCTGCCCGCAACAGCGAAAAGAGCCGAGTGGAGCCGAAGATTACACTGGCTTGCTCGGATTGGTCGGCTCGCCGACCGGAAGAGAGGCAGCACGCTGATTGGCTGGCAAGGCGTATAAAGACCAGACCACTCCTTCCTGCCCACTTCCTCCTGACGAGCGCTGTGTAGGGGCTAACCTGGAGTAGTTGTGTTTCTCTAGTTGAGAGGCTTGGCGAAGTTTGTGGAGAGAACTGGAAGGAAAACACCCATGGTTTAGGAAAGCTACTAAAAATTCCGTGGCTTGAGTGAGCGTAGAGTCTAAGTGCGCCATTGTGCCAACTCAGGGTGCCCAGGCTTTCCCGAGGGTGCCCAGCACCGCCCTCCACGTGCTAAAGAGTTTTAGGACCTGGTCTAAGGGAGGGACATTACTGGCAGGTTCGCCCACCTTTTTTGTAACCCAGTGCTGTACCAGGGATTCAGCTGCTCAGTTTGTGAGTTCAGGTAATCCTCTGAACTATATAATGTAGTTATTATCTCAGTTTTTCAAACGAACCTTCTGGAGTTCCAAGAGGCCAAACCACTCCAGTCATCCAGTTGTAAAACACTTAACTGGGGTCCATGTTTTCTGACTCCACTTTCTAGTCCTTTCTGACCACAAAGAAAAGGCAGATTGCATGCTTCCTCTCTCTAATAGCTGGTTAACTGGGATGAAGATGGGTGTCTTTGGAAGATCCACCATGAAGACATTGTAGAGGACTCTGAAACTTTAATTTTTGAAAAGTTGTTATTCTTAATAATACTTTTGTCTAAAACCCTTTTAACTTCAGACATTGAGGTGTGCATGAAGAAAAATCATAGCCTGGTGCTATGTTTAAAGAGTCATTTATCAAACATTTTAATGTTTTGATATATTTCACTTTATCAAGAAAGTTGAATCTTTTACAGAAAAGGGGAAAATGGACAGCTTTACTTTTCACAAAATGTATCTACCATTCTCTCTAAAGTAAAGAATTTGTAGGACATGAAAGCATTTTGTCAAAAGAGAAATTTGCTAAGTGCAAGTTTCCATTGTACCATTAAAGATTATGAGAGCGATAACATGTAGATTTGTGCTATAATCATTTTCTCCCCAGGTCCCTTATTCATACCATTAAAATACTCTTCTTTGCCAAACTTGTTTTGCACAAACTGATCAAGAAATACGCCCAAAATACAATAAACACCAAAGATTAATCTTGCACAGTGATTTTCAACTGGTGTGCCACAAGAATTTTTAAAACATGCAATGCCTGACTATTTAGTCAGGGGCACTGATCTCTTTTCCCTTAGATTGTCAAATTAAAAAAATGGCAATAGACAACAACAGCTGACTTGTGTGAATGAATCAAAATTATACCTATTTTTTGTCAGACCAGCAAAAAATAATATATTTTTGGTGTGCCACAGAATTTTAGTAATTAGTTTATGTGTATCATGAGATTATAAAGGTTGAAAATCACTGATCTAACACTCTGCTTTGATGCAGTGTATCAACAATGTGGCCAATCTGGCTGTGTTAAATACAGGTAGATTTTTCCCAATTAACAATGTAACAACCAACATTTGTATAAACCCTATATTATTACATTTGATTCTGACAACAACCCTTTAAAATAATATTCCAGCTATTATTTTTCTTCTGTTAGGAATGAGAAATGTTGGCCTCATAGAGGTTAATTGACTTGCCCAAGATGATGTGATAAGTGAAAACCTGTTAAATGTAAAATACAAAATTATGAGATTAAGATATTTAAAATAACTTTTCAAAACAAAAACAAAGGAAACATTTTCTTCCAAATATTTTGTTTCACCCTAATGGTAAACCTAGCATGGAGACTTACTGGTTGACATAGGGTACAGCCTGAAGCATTACCAAATGGTTTCTTTCTTTTTCAATATTAGCCTTAAGGTAAACTTGATGGAGGAAAGATGTAATTAAGAAAAAGTAAATGGTCAAGTAGAAAGAGGAAGAATGCAAAAGGAGACATTGTGATAGCAGACAAAGCCTGGGAGCAGAGCAACATATTTTACTACAACCAATAAAATAACTTCTTCCCCAGTCAAGCCTGTAGTCAAGGGGAGGAAGAAAGATTCTGAGAGAAAGCCAGTCAGAATGCAGATATATCAGGTTAGGGGGAAGCTGTCACTTAGCAACCTTTCCTTCACATTGTTACAAGACTACAGCTAGAAAGGGTCAAAACACTGGTTTATACATTTCTGAAAGGATGGTTTTAAGTATTTTGTAGATGGAAAAATGAAAGTAAAAGAATCACAAAACTTTCCTGAGAGGCTATTGCACTTTATTATAATAATCTTCAGTAATGTTTAATAAAATCATATCTTAAAGATTCCTTGTCTTAGCTCTGCTGACATAACAAAATGCCATTGACTGACTTAAACAATAGAAGTTTGTTTTCTCACAGTTCTGGAGGCTGGAAATCTGAGATCAGCATGGAGGCATGGTCTGATTTTGGTGAGACCAATCTTCTAGGCTTTCAGATGGCCTTTACTGGATGCATGCAATCTCTCTCTCTCTCTTCCTCTTTTTAAAAGGGCACTAATTGTATCATGAGGGCCCCACCCTCATGACTTCTTCTAAACCTGATTATATCCGAAAGGCCTCATTTCTAAATACTATCACATTAGGGGTTAGGATACCATTATATGAATTTGGGGGGGACACAATATAGTCCATAGCACTCTTCAAAGGAATATGTTCTATGTAGAGAGTATATCATCTATATTTATAAAAGTCTAATACAACATAATGTTAAAGCCTCATAGAGGGAAAAGTGGACAACATAATGTTAAAGCCTCATAGAGGGAAAAAATACATTCTTAAAGTACTTCAATAAAGAAAATGGTCTATAGAGAAAAGTTATAAACACCAAGAAAAGTATAAAGGTGTCTTACCAAAAAGAGTGGCAATCTCTTGCTAGGCAATTTAATTTGTTGTTGTTGTTTGTTTGTTTTTTTCCATAGGCCTGAATTTTGGCAGCTTTTAAGCAAGTTTGGCTATCTAAAGAATGCTATTTTGCGATAAATGCAGGAGTTAGCTAACACTGTGATTTTTTTGTAATGGTTTCAACAACAGCTTGAATTCTGGATAACATATAGATCTAAGGTTGAGAGACTGTCATAATAATTGTTCTCTGCTTCATTTTTTCCTCCTTTGGTTTTATTTTGCTCCCCATAGTGATATTTCCCTGATATCTATCTCAGGAGCTCATTGCACAGCTCATGAGGCAGATCTGACCAAGACTAAGTGTCTTACCAACCCCCACTCAAAGGAATCACACAGTTCTCTGAATGTATGTGCAGGATGCCAAGGAAGAGCTCTGAATTAGAGTGTAGACTTCCAACTGTGCCACTTCCCTGTCTATTATTCCTTACCATGTTTCCCTGTCTACTGCACTGGCCTTCTCCTTTGGTTTCCTTTTCTCATTGAAACTGTATGCTTTCCCAGAACTCCATCCACTGTGAAAAAGTTGTAAGTTTGGTTTAGATCATTGTTCACTACTCCCAGTTTCTGACTAGACCTTAGGCAACTGACTAGGCTTACAGAATGACTACAGTCATCTTCTGGATAGGCCCACACTGGGGCCAAACCTTGTCTAAGCCATGTCTGAATTTCATATGCCCTTTGGACAATGAACAGAGGACTATCTTGTGGGGGTCTGCATCTGTGTCTAATTAGGTTTCTTTAGTCTTGGTCATGCTTGGTCATGCTTGGTCTTCATCCCTCTCTTTAGCAACCACTACTGCTAAATTCCAGACATCCTCCCACCAGTTCCTATTATGCTATTGATATCCTATCTGGCTGTATAGGATCATAAGGTCAGCAGAATATAAGAGGCAGGAGAATGTCTTCGTTAGAACCCTCACTTCCATTTAGTTCTCATTCTACTTCTCCTATAATTAGGATTATACGACATTTCAGTTTCTTTCTATTTTCCTTCTTTGCACAATTTAAGTAATCTGAATCTCAGTTGGCTCATTTGTAAAATGAGTCAGTAACACCTACTTCATATCAATGTCAGGAAGATTAAATGCAATGATGAATCTTTAATGCACTTACCACTGTGCCGGGCATATAGTAAGAATTAAAATATATTCATTGTTAGCTACCATGTGACTCCTAGAAACTTATATTTCTTAATCCTACATGAATGGTAATCAAAAGTTGGAAATATCAGGCCCCAAGCTGTTCCCCAGCTTTAAAAGTCCAAGACTTACACAGAACTGGATTTGTGGTCCTGAGGCAAAACTTTGCTCCAGGGCCTATTTTTCTTTATTTTACCACATGTATTTGGACATTTATGGTGTATTGGCTGTTTAGCATCTGTTTACCCTTTCTTAATCACATCCAGATTTCCTTTTGATGGCTTTTCTCCAACTCATTATATTCTGTGACCAGGGTCTCTGCCTTCCCGTAGGTGTGAGGTGAGGAAGGAGTAATGGGGGACACATTGCCTAAGCAATGCCAAATGGATGCTCTCTCCCTACATTTGAATCTTGAGCAGAGGGACACGCAATCTAAAAACAGTGGGAAAGGCACTCCGTTCTAAATGCAGCACCCTGACCACGTAGTTTCTGCCCTAGGACAGTGACTACGACTCTACCTTCCAGCCTTTGAAACATTTGGATTCTGCCCAAACCAGGACTTCCAGTTTCCTGTCAATTCTATGAGGCACCCTCCCATCCCCCCTCCAATTGCCTTTCACTCAATTCTGTTTTGCTTGCATTACCCAGAGTAAGTTGCTATTGTTTGCAACTGAAAAATCCTGACCACTTTCATTCCTGGATTTTGGTTCAGCTCACTGTTGTCTCTCCTCCTTGTATCCTTTTTTATGTGGCCTGGCTCTGTGTCCATGGGAACATTTGAATTCCAAGCTGTAGTTCAGTCCTGCTTCTCTTCATTGGCTTCCCCCTCATATAATCTCTGACTGTCTCACTGTTGTTAGGAGGCTCCCTGGCTTCAGGCTTCTATTCTCTTAATTGACAAAGCTGGCCACACCCTGAAAAGCTTTGTATTTTAGTGCAGCTGCCTTCTGTCACCAGGCGGCCTGTCCTACCTTCGCTTCTGGCTGAAGCCCTGCCAGTTGCAGACCTAACCCTTTGGACTGTTAATGCTCTGTTTTCTGCCAGCTTGGGTGAACTGATCTAATTTGAGAAGAAACTTCAACCAAATGTCAATACTTACTGCTTTCTAGAACTGTTACTCTGATAGGTTAGTGTATGTTTGTCAATTTATATTCATGATAATAAAAGCCAATGTCATCCTGTATCTCATTTCCTTTCTATATATTATCTGTGTTCTTCTGATCTTGAGTCATGTCAGCAAAGAGAAAGCGACTTGGTCTGTTTACAATGGAATGGATTCTGTATTCTAAAGTTACTCTAGCTATTAGAGTGCTAAGCGATGGGCTAGCCCTTATTTTATTTTTATTTTTTTGCAAGCTGCTAAACAACTTAGTCCTGGTCTTGGAAGATTAAAGAGAATTTAGCTGTGCAGTGTTCGGGGTACAAACAGAAGCTGCAGTCCTCCACTTCCTCCTGCAAGCCTTTGAAACAGACGTTAACATCTCACTGGAAACCTATCAGCGTTGTTGAACAGGCTACTGAATCCTGACAAAGGCTGCAAAAAAGAAAATAGAAGCTGGCTTTAAAATTCATGTCCAGATATCAGAAAACCCAATTAAATGTGACTGTTATAATAAATGTCAGTTATTATTATTAAACTCAATAGACTTAAACATTGTCCAAAGTAATAAAAATAATTATCTAGCAGATATGGGGATGATGATTGGTAAATAGAGGGGAAGAATGATTATTTTTATACTGTACATGTAAAATGAGTTTTTGAAAGATCATAATACCAAGTGACTTTAAAATCTAATAATTTGACTGCATATTCTTCACAGGAATGTTCTATTGACAAAACAACTGCAAAAGGTTGTTTTTCTGAGATCTGGGATAAAGCAAAATGAGTCATTATGGCATACTCTAATTCTGTCATCCCTGACGTTGATACAGATGACACAAACGGCCATCTCAATAGCCTATAATCCTAAATTTGAAATATTATCATTCACTCACAGGTATTGTATAGAGATATTCCTTAGCTCAGGCCTCTGAGAAGGCCCAGATGCAATGAGCACCTTCAGCCCCCACACTTGACAAATAACAGAGCCTTTAGAAGCAAGACAAGCAGAAAACGGCACAACATTAGTTTGCTATTGCTGCTGTAACAAATTACTACAAATTCGGTGTTTAATACAACACAAATTTATTATTTTACAGGTCTGGAGGTCAGAAGTTCAAAGTGGTTCTCACTGAGCTAAAATCTCGGTGCTGGCAGGGCTGCGCTCCTCTGGAGGCTGCGGGGAGGGTTCATTTCCTTGTGTTTTCCATATTCCAGAGGCTTCCTGCAGTCCCTGTCTGGTGGCCCCTCTCCGCCTTCAATGTCAGCATCACATCACACTAATTACTGCTCCTGTCATCACATGTCCTCTGACTCTCACCCTCCTGCCTTCCTCTTTCACTTATAAGAGTCCTGTGATTGCACTGAGTCCCTGGAGATAATCCAAGATAATCTCCCCTCTCAAAATTTTTAATGTATCTTTATGCAAAGCCGCTTGTGCTATGTAAAATAATATAATCATAGGATCTTGAGGATTAGGGCTTGAACATCTGCGGGGTTGGGGGTGGGGGACAGGGGGCATTATTCTGCCTAACACAGGTACCTAGTCAAACAGAAGGGTTTGAAGTTTTTTAAAGGGGGCAGAGCCTAATCTCAGTGGCTAAAATAAGGACCCAACACTTAGAAATGTCACTCAGAGAATAATTTCATCAGTGCTGCCTACAAGTCTTATATAATAGTAAATGGGATAGAGTGCAACTAACAACTACTGAGTGTCGGGCACTTTCTAGAAAACATTTTTTAAAAATATTATAGGTAGGTTTTGTTTTCCTTTTCATGGATGAGGAAAATAACACTCGGAGGGAGTTGAAGCAAGGTGTGCAGGTCACTCGCTAGTAAAGAGCAGAGCTAGGATTTGAATACAGAAATGTCTGGCTCCAAAATCCATGTATTTATGCTGCTTTTCATGATGCAGTCAGAGAGGTAAGTAGGAGACCCGGGTGCAGACAATCAGACTGCAGGATTACTTACAACTACAATACCACGCCTCCAAATTGAACCTGTTGAGGCAAAGGAGGAGAGAATGAGAGAAGAAGAGCGGGAGGAAGAAAGGGGGAAAGAGGGACCCTAAATTAGTGCGTTATACCAAGGTGAAGCAGAGCAACTGGAAGTATGTATATGGCAGAGGAATGGAGAAGGACAGGCTAAAAGAAGACCTAAAACCTTTCTCTCAGCACAGCTTTGAGGATTATAACACTCACAGGAAGCAGCACCAGTCAGAGAATCACTGTGTCCTGTAGTTAGATACTTCTTAATCAACACTTATTCCAAATGTCAAGTCCCAAAGAAGGAGAGGTACTTTAAACCAAAGAACCAATATTTATTTGTATGCAATTTATACACACACATACAGAGTGTCCCCCAAAAATGATACACACTTTAACAGCTGATAGCTCAATTTTGGAAATAAAATGTATTTTAATAATCCCAGCCTTTATAATTATTCAAAGTGTGTGTATACATTTTTGGGACACCCTATATATTGGTCTTTTCGGCTACATATATATGTACATAAGTTATTATTAGTAATTATTTTTAGTAAACATTCTCCAGCTTTTTACTGCTTATTATTCTATGTACCTGGTACTCTTTTCAACTAGTTTATCCTTGAGAATTCACTAGGAAGTTGCATTTGTTTGAAATTAGATAGTGTCTGTTCTCATAAGTTCTGTTTAGGCTTAGCTTTAGCTTTGATAAGAATTTATCAATCTAATTGAATGGGTCTGCTATTAATGATCAAGAAAAGTGTTTGTTTGAGAGTATACTAGTAACTTCAAACTGCTTGGTCACATAAATAATAGTTACCAAAAATGCATTTTAAAAATATTTGGAAGAATTTTCTAAAAATATGCAGTCAATTTCTACAGACACTATTAAATTCATCCTTGGATTTAGTCAGATCTATCTGGCCAACATTAGCTTGTGCCACCTCCACCACCCCAAAAAGCCTTGCTTTACCAAACGGCTCCCTTCTGATATGACATTGCTTACATTGAGGGGCATTATAAGAGACAGCCCTATGAAACTCATCAGAGTAATTACTGTAGGAATATTTTTATGGACACTTACTACATCACATCATATCTTCTACATGAGGACCCTTTAAAGTTAAATACCAGGAAGAGCTCTGCTTCTTTTAAATGGCTAGTTTGTTTTCATCTTACAGACGTCATAAACTATTCACCTATCATATTTATTTATTTATGGTGCTATTTCTAGAACTCTCAAGCCAACTTTGTAGTCTATCTCTAGGTCAGGGGTGGGGAATGTTCTGCCTATGGGCCATATAAGGCCCATGAATCATTTGGTTTGGCCCTGCCAAGGCATTAGTAGTGAGTTAATTAAATGTTTAACCAAATATAGCAGGCTACTTTTTAAGGTGATAATTTTGTATGGCCCATGAATGATGTTATAAATATCCAAATGGCCTTTGGCCAAAAAAAGGTTTCCCACCCCTGCTCTAGGTAGTCCATGTGAGAAGGCTAACCCCTATTTTGTAAAACTACTGTTTGGAATTCTCTGCTATTTTTCAGACGGCCTCTTATTCTAAAAAATAATAATAATAATAATAACGTTGCTTTCTAGCCTGCTTTAGCCTGCTTGAATAATGAGGAAGATAAACTTAGCTGTCTGACCTTGTAGGCCAGAGACTAGATACGTCCATACTCTCAATGCCATACCAGGTGCATTTTTTAATTGGATAGAACTGTGTTGTTTTCAAGGCCAGCAGCAGATAACCACTAAGCACACATAGGGCTGGCTCTTTAATAAAAGGGAAGTTCTGCTTGTAGCTTTGCTTAGAATTTGAATTCATTTTCTCTGAGCCCACCTCGGTGAATAAAGTGTGACTCCAAACTCTCCGAGCATTGCTTGATTTATTCCGGTTCTCTATAACACATGTACCTTATGGCATGCATTTTATTGCACCAACTTTGGTAAAATCTTGCTTTATATATTCTTTTTTTATTACTATTGATTTCAGAGAAGAAGGGAGAGGGAGAGAGAGAGATAGAAACATCAGTGATGAGAGATAATCATTGATTGGCTGCCTCCTGCACGCCCCCTACTCTGTACCAATACCGAAACCCGGGCATGTGCCCTTGACCAGAATCAAAACCGGGACCCCTCAGTCCGCAGGCTGAAAAACAGCTAGGGATTGCTTTATATATTCTTATCCCCCCCCCTTTAATTTTATCTTCTAAATACTTCTATAAGTATTTTTGTACACTGCCTTCTTTTTATAATGAAGCAGAGTATAGAAAATATGTGAAAAAAATGAAGTTTCTGTTGGTCTATTTATTTAGCATATTCCATAAAAGTTATTAGGTGATTCTCCACCCACCCCCCGCCCCCCCAAAATTTAGGGAGTATATTTGGGTTAGTCTGACCTAAATATGACATACCTGAATTCCACACTAGGGGTTCCTGAGGGGCACCTCAGGGAGAAATGACTTCATCTAATGGCACACCAAAACTCTGGTACAAGGAGACCTATACGCCAATAATCAGGAGAAATGTGCTATTAAATTAAGGCATTTTGTTCAGAGAAAACAAACAGTATTTTCAAATATAAACCCAAGTTGAAAGGAGGCAAGGGCAGACAATCATTTGCATATGAAGCTGCTTTTTCACATGGCACTTCAAATCTCTATTGCTCCAAAATGTGTAATAAATGTGTAACAAGCAGGGACTTATTCATCTAGTCATGGTTAATGATTCTCCTAAGCAATGTCAACTAAGCACTCACTAGCAATTGAAAAAAATTACAAGTAAAAAATAATTGTCAACTCATTACACATCGAATAGATATAACAATAACGGCAATGAACATTTATTGAGTGCCTACTATATACCAAGTACTTATCACATTTAATTTTCAGAACCCCAGTAGGCATGTACTTTTGTTAAATTTACTTTACAAATGAGAAATGTAAAGGAAAGCCACTTCAGGATCTAAGGAGCTGGACAAAATCTGATTTACATCTGAAGATCTCTCTCTGGTTGCTTGAAGAGATTAGATGATAAAGGCAGCTGGTTAGAAGGCTATTGTCAAAGTGCATCCACAACATGATGGCTGGGACCAGAGAGGTGATAATGAAGTTGTTGAGAGGTATTAGATTCAGAATGGACTTTAATGTGTGTGTGTGTTATAAGTCACTACTTTTCCTTCTCAAAGCCAACAGCCTTTTAGTCAGCTAAATGAAGTTTATCAAATGTCAAATGATCAGAATTTGAAATTCCCCTGTAATTCTAGTTTATGCTGAGGGTAAAGTCAGGGTCTTTTTCCCCTGATGATTTGATGCTCCCCATCTAGGCTGCCTTCCAAGGAAGGGGTGTGATTTAGTTGTGGAGAGTGGGAGAAAAGTGCCACCTTTCTCATTCTGTTCCCTTTTGGTGAATGCCACGTCAGTTGTCAGTTCTCCTTTGAGCTCATCATGCCCTGTGTTGAGGAACATGGGGAACACATGTTAGGAGTAAATTAAACTTGGAAGTAAATTAAGATCCCAAGACTTCTTAGCTATTTCCTGACTTTTTCCTTCCTATATGCCTTCCCTCACTTAATACAGAATTTTCTTTTGTAAAGTTAATAAAGCCACAGGGACTCTAATGGCCTGAAAAGTCCAAAATAAAAATACGAGAATTCGTTTAAATCTTTGTCAGGTCTCAAGTCTAAGGAACAGATCTAAAATAAATGTACCGTGGGTCGCCAAATCCGTGCTTCCGAAAAACAAAATGTTTCAAAATGACCTAGCATGATATAGATATCCCAGTCCCACCAAAGTTCTATTTCTTACCCTCTTTTTCTTGCCTCAAACATATTTGTGCCCTTTATGATCTCTTCACTGTGGTTTCACTAATATGAGTTTTCCATGTGTCTCTCTACTGTCTGCAAGTAGATTATATGCTTTATGGATTCTCTAATGTGGCATGAGACTGCCAACTGTACAATTGGGCTAAGCTACCCAGGATGGGGCAGAGCAGTCATGTAGACAGCTATAAGTTTGTAGCCAAATGCCTCCTAAATGTGTATGTGTAATATAATATGCTTTTAGATAATTAATATATAGTATATATATATTATGCAGTATGTATAATATATGTGTGTTTATGTATACAATACATAATAGAAGATAGATAGTTGTTTTATTGTGGGTACAGTCATTTTGTATGTTAACCACTACTACCACCCCAACACACAGACACACATACACTTTTAGTGACATTGAGTCTACATTGCCTCATATGATCAAACAAATTCAACCATATTAACCTTCAAAAATCTACTGGACCCCGGTCCTTTTCGGAGTAAAGTTTTGTTGATCTCTGGTGAAGTAAATTAAATTTTTCACCCTTAAGTCCATATCTGTTTTCAAAGTGCAGACTCCCAGATCACTTTGAAGCAGATCCTGAAGGATCTCATGTGCTCTCAGATTGGATTATGATGACTGACTTGGTAAAGCAAAGCACAGGGAGCAAAGGTGCCTGGGTCTTTGGAAGCTAAATCAGATCTATGTGTACTAAAGCTAATTCTACTTCACTTCTGCCTCTAGAACCTGAGCTAATTATTACCAAGATCACTTTTATTTCAAAGCATCCCCATTAGGGGTCTCTCTACCTATATTAGAACGAAGTCCCTAATTTCCCCCTAATCTCCTTATTCACCTTTCCTATTCCTCAAACCAACCCACCCCAATACACACACAAATGACCCAATTAACTAGAATGATATAAATTGCTAAGGGGACCCTTAATAAAGTTATCTCTCTAAATATCTGTAAGGTTGGAGTAGGAGCAGCTTCCTGCAATTCTAATTTCTAGACATCACTTTCTCTATCTTATCCTCCAGATCTTATAACACTTTCATTTTAAAAAATTGCATTTATCTAACGAAATTGATCCAAAGGCATGAAAGCATGGTATAGACTGATGGAACTAAGAGGGAAGGGGGAAGAGTCAGGCAGAGATTAATCAAATAATTTATATGCATATATGCATCACCCATGGACACAGACAATAGTGTGGTGAAGGCCTGTGGTGGGGTGTGAACAGGGTGGAGGGGGGCAATAGGGGACAAATGGGGGACATCTGTAATACTCTCAACAATAAAGATAAATAAAAAATAATGGTGCATATAAAAAATAAAATTGAAAAGATGTCTTCATCAAGTCACTTATGTTTGAAATACCTAGAGTGGTTTCTCTTTTCCTGAATGGGCAATGACCATTAGAGGTCTAAAGCAGCACCAGGGATAAATGCAATTCCCTGGAGCTACACTGACATTCAAAATTGGATTTATTTTTAATTGGTAGCCTTAGCTTTTGCACAATTCCCAGTCTTTCATATTTTTTTTTTAAATCCTCACCCAAGGATATTTTTCCATTGATTTTTAGAGAGATTGAAAGGGAGGATGAGGAACAGAGAGAGAAAAACACCGATGTGTCTCTCAATTGAGCCTGCAACCGAGGAACGTGCCCTTCACCAGAATCAAACCTGAGACCCTTCAGTAGGCCGATGCTCTATCTACAGAGCCAAACTGGGTAGGACCCTAGTCCTTCTTTTGATATTACAGTTTCTCCTTCTGGACAATTCACAACTTAAATACCTGGTAGCATCTTATTGTTCCCTGGTTCTTGGGACAACTTCACCCATTATTGAAGCAGTAGTGCAAGCTGTGCATGCTTCTCAAACCCAGATTTCCCAATCCAAACCAATTTAGCCTGTATGTCCAATTTAGTCCACTTTTCCTTCTGAAACATGACATAGCAGAAAGTATTCTGAAGTTACAGATAGAAGACCTAACTGTATTTATCAGTTCTACCATTGGTGTGTAACCTTGGACAAGATACTAAATTCATTTGAGCCTGTTACCAAATGCCTGTAATATAATAATAATAATAATAATAATAATAATAATAATAATAATAAAACCTACTTTCTAGGATTGTTGTAAAGATCAAATGACACCAAACATATTGAGAGCTTTGTAAACTATACAAGACTATACAAAGCAATGTATTGTACATTTCCAAATCCTTGTTCACTATCAGACAGACTTTCTACATACAAGTCTCTAACAGTAGCTTAACAATTATTGTAGAAAACTAGTTAAGAAGTTATTTTGAGATAGGTAGGACCTTCTTCAATTCCTTCTCTCAAAATCACAAAAGTAAAAGAGGTACTTACTTTAACAATATGAATTAAATCCAGTAGTACACTGGTCAATGTTTAACAACTGGCTCTCTGGAGGAAGAAAGGGGACCTATGGCTTGTAGAATTCACTAATTTCCATGGTGTAAATATTCCTGCCATGGCCAATTTCAAAATACCAAAGTGACATCAATCATTGTACAAAATTCCTCAGTATTTAACAATTGGCTGTCCTCACATAACTGTTTAAATATGCCTTATTACCTGCCATACTAAGAATATTTCTTGAGATTAATATAGATTCTAGAAAAAAAATCTGTATATTAATGTTTGCCAAGATTATCTTTTTTCCTTTACTCTTTATCAGTTAAGGATCATAAAATACTCTTTTCTACAATAATATCCTTTCGATAGTGAAATTTCTGAAAACAAAGCCCTCTTTTCATTTTCCTTATTAGTGAAATTGTTCTGTGGTGCTGAGGATACCATTTCATTTTAATTTAATTAACTCTCAAGAGTTTAAAGTCTGTGCACTACATTTTGAAAAGATTAACAGCTAATACAATGACTGTTAAAAGTTAAATAGTAATAGATCTTACGATGCCTAAAAAATTAGTATCAATTACAAAATATCTAATATTAATGTGTATTTTTAAAATATTAACTAAGGCCTCTGCATTTTGGATCTTGGAGCATCCCTTTGCATTTGCTTTGTCTTTCATGGGCTGGTGATTCTCTATGGTTGATATTATAACAAGATGATCACCATGGAGAGATTGCATTGGCAACATGCCCACTGCTCCAATTGCACACACATGCTTCTGAGAATTGATCCGGTTTCCACTGACTCTTGGAGGTGGGAGTGCCCGGGGAATTCTGGCTGACTCAGACCATTGCCAAATTGAAGGGCAATTTTAGTCTTGTAATTTCTGGTCTGCTGTGTTTTTGAATTAATTCTATTGCATTCTTATACATTAATTTACTATTGTCATTGTTTTGGGATCCTTACTGCCACCCTAGGCCTACTCCAGATTAGATTTAAAATCTTACATAAGTTTCTATAGACTAGGGATGAATAAGATCAGAACCTCAGAACTAAGTAGAATTCACATTACCACACCATGGTAAAAACCATACCAAGCCTTTGGCAGTATAGATAACTTAATATCTCTGTGGATTACATCATGACTCATTCAGCACAAAAATGAAAAATAGCTCTAGTATATGGCTATGCTCTTCTTATAATTTATACTTTTATTAAAAACTATATTTTCTTCAGAACAAAATTTGAATACAATGAGAGATTATTCCTTGTAAATTAAAAATATTTGGAGAAACTTGAACTTATTGTTTTAACCTTTATTGTTGAAAATATTACATATGTCTCCTTTTTCCCCCCAGTGACCACTTCTAGACTGCCCCCCGCCCCAGGCCTTCACCACCCTATTGTCTGTGTCCCTGGGTTATGCATATATGCATACAAATTCTTGGGTTGATCTCTTCCCACCCACTCAACCACCCCTGTCTTCCCTCTGAGATTCGACAATCTGGTCCATGGAGAAACTTCAATTTATACAGGAATTTTTCCCTAAAAAAAGAAAATGCCAGTCACTGACGTTAGAAATGATATCAGCCAATTTCCAAACACTATATTAAATCTCTGTCAAAAGCACCAAAAATCACTTTTGGAAGGGTGTGAATTCCCTTAAAGCTTCAGTGTAGTGATGAATATCCTAATTACTTAGGGGAATCCCTATGGATGGCTCAGCTATATAAAATTATCTCAAATGATTTTAATCTGCCCATGCTTTCCAGCTTCTCACATTAGAACAATAAAATCTATACATTGGCAGCCACCTTCATTTTAATTGTCCTAAATTTATCAACTTCAAGCTTCAAGGTATAATGCTGACTTTCACTTCTAATTAGAATTTTTTTTCTGTTCTTTCTTTTCTTTTTAATTAGAATTTTTTTTGAAATAGAGATTCCTGTACACTATTCCCAACTTACTCCAGTTGATAGCATTTTGCTTAATTATAGTCTATTATTACAACCAGGAAATTGACATTAATAGTACTCACCAATTTTATTCATATTTTCCCAGTTTTACTTGTATTCATTTGTGTGTGTGTGAAGTTCTATATAATATTATCATGCATGTAGGTTCATATATCCACCATAGTTATGATACTGAACACTAACAGGATTCCCACTCGCCCTTTTTTAAATAAACATTACCCCAAATATTAATAAGTCTCCTACTTCTAAAAATTTATTATTTCAAAAGTGTTGTACAAATGGAATCATACAGTATGTAACTCTTTGGGACTGGCCATTTTTGCTCATAATTTCTTAGTACTTCATCCAAGTTGTTGCATATATCAATAGTTTATTGGTTGTTGTTTTTTTTTTAATTACTAGGTAGGATTCTATGCTATATATTTACCCCAGTTTGCTTAACCACTCACCTCCAGAAAGACATCTGGGCTGATTCCAGTTCTAGTTATTATGAATAAAGCTTCTATGAACATTTGAGTACAAGTTTTTGTATAAACATGGGTTTTCATTTTTCTGGGATAAGTGCCCAGAAGTGCAATTGCTGGGTCATATAGTAGTTCGGTGTTTAATTTTTTTTAAGAAACTTCCAAACTGTTTTTTCAGAGTGGCTGAACCATATTACATTTCCATCAGCAATGTGTAAGTGATCCAGTTTCTCCACATCCTCACCAGCATTTGGTGGGGTCACTATTTTTTATTTTAGTCATTCTGATAGATATGTAGTAATATCTCATTTTTGTTTTGATTTGCATTTCCCTAAATGTTAATGATTTTGAACATGTTTTCACGTGATTATTTCCATACATATACTTTCTTTGGTGAAATATCTGTTCATGTTTTTTTGTCTATTTTCTAACTGGATTGTTTGTTGTTGTTGGTTTTTATTATTGAGTTTAGAGAGTCCTTTATATATTCTAGATATTAGTCCTTTGTCAGATATGTGGTCTGCAAATATTTTCTCCAAGTCTCTACATTGTCTTTTTATTTTCTTAACGGGGTCTTTCTCTGATAAAATTTAAAAATTCTGATGAAGTTCATTTATCAACCATTTTTGTATGGAAAATACTTAGGTGTCAATTATAAGAAGTTTTTGCCTAGTTTATGATCCCAGAGATTTCTTCCTAATTATTTAAATAAAATTTTTACAGTTTTATATTTACATGTCAGCTATGACTCACTTTCAGCTAATTTTTGTGTAGATATGAGGTTTAGTTTGTTTGCTTGCTTGTTTATTCAATTGCTTATTCAACTGCTTCAGCATTATTGGTTGAAAAGTCTACCATTCCACCTTTGAATAGGTTTTACCCTTTTGCCAAAAACTAGTTGAGCATATTTTTGTGGGTCTATTTCTGGGCTTTCTATTCCATCAACTTATGTGTGTATTCCTCTACCAATACCACATTTTTTATTACTGTAGCTATACAATAAGCCTTAATATTAGGTAGAGTAATTCTTCCTACTTTATTCCTTTTTCTCATAATTTTTAAGCTTGTCTACAGAAATCCTTGCTAGAATTGCATTAAATCTGTAGATGAATTTGAAGAGAATGGCCATCTTTACTCAACTGAGTCTTTCAGTTTATGAATATGGTATGTCTCTTCATTTAGTTGGGTCTTTTTTATTGTTGTTGTTAATCCTCACCCGAAGATATTTTTTTCCATTGATTCTCAGAAAGAACAGAAGGAGGGAGGGGAGGAAGAGAGAGAGAGGAAGCGGGGGATGTCGATGTGTGAGAGACACATGGATTGGTTGCCCCCACATGGACCCTGACCCATGCAGGGGATTGAGCCTGCAACCCAGGTATGTGCCCTTCACCAGGAATCAAACCCACCACCCTTCTGTGCACAGGCCGATGCTCTAACCAATTAGCTACACCAGCCAGAGCTAGTTAGGTCTTCTTTGATTTTCTTCATCAGCATTTTATAATTTTCAGCATATGGATTTATGTACATCTTTTCTCAAGTGTATGTCTAAATATTTAATTTTCTTTGCAACAATTATAAATGGTATTGTGTGTGTTTTTTTAAATTTATCTTTATTGTTGAAAGTATTACAGATGTCTCCTCCCTCCCCCCACCCCACCCCATTGATCCCCTCCAGTCCCCTTCCACCTCCTCCCAGGCCTTCACTGCATTATTGTCTGTGTCCATGGGTTATGTATATATGCATATAAGTTATTTTGGTATTGTGTTTTTAATTGTGATTTCTGCATGCTCATTATTGGCATATAGAAATAAGTTTATTCCGGCCAGTTGAGAGTTGACCTATGAACCAGGAGGTCTCGGTTCAATTTCCGGTCAGGGCATATGCCCAAGTTTCAGGCTCAATCCCCGGTAGGGTGTGTGCATGAGGCCATCAATGATTCTCTCTCATCTTTGATGTTTCTCTCTCTTTCTCTCCCTCTCCCTTCCTCTCTGAAATCAATTATACATACATATATGTATATATATATATATATATATATATATATATATATACATATATATATACACACATACACACACACACACACACACACACACATCAAAAGAACTGTGTTTAAATTTTGTGTGTTGATCTTATAGCCAGTGATCTTGCTGAACCCCCTTGGTACTAGGAGTTTGTGTGGTTTTACTTTGTAGATTTCTTGGTATTTTCCGTGTAGAAAATCATGTCACTTGCCTATAGAGATTGTTTCATTTCTTCCTTTACAAACTGTATGTCTTTTATTTCTTTTTCTTGCCTTATCTTAAGGTTAGAACATCTATTACTATGTTAATGTGAAAGTAGACACCCTTACCTTAATTTTACTCCTTCACTATTAAGTAGGATATTAGTTGCAAGTATTTTTTGTAAATGCTCTTTATCACATTATGTTAATTACCTACTATTCCTAATTTGCTGAGAGTTATGATCATGAACAGGTATTGGCTTTTGCAGCAAAGTGCTTTTCCTGCATCAATTGATATGACATTATGATTTTTCTTCTTTAGCTTGTTGATATGGCAGATTACATTGATTGATTTTTTTAATATTTAACCAGCCTTGCATATAAAATAAATCTCATTTGGTCATGATGTATAATTTTCTAGCATATTGTTGGAATTGGATTTCTAATATCAGATTGAGAGTTTTTGCGTCTATAACTCATAAGAAATATTGTCCTGTATAGTTGTTGTTTGTTTGTTTTGTTAGTGCTGTCTTTGTCTGGTTTTGGTATCAGGGTGATACTGGCATCATGAAGTAAGTTGGAAACATCCGCTCCTCTTCTATTATCTGGAGGAGCTTGTATAAAATTAGTATTAACTTATCTTTAAAGAGGTACCACTACTGGTCCTGCCCACGTCCACCTCTGCCTGCTGCCCGGGTATTTCTGGGTGATGGAGGAGAGTCTCAGGCCTGTGAGACAAAGAGGCTTCCCAGACCAAGCTTCTAGGTCTCTCCAGCCAGCTCTGCCTGCCTACCTCGGTATCTCTCAGTGGGAAAGGGGAATCTCAGACCCAGCAGAGATGGAGAGTTCCCACTCCATCCCCTGTGCTGGCAGGGTCAGGCTTACCTGGTGTCTTCAGAAGGACTCCTGGAAGGAATGAGCCTACCTGGGCTATTTTCTGTTGCTGGGCTGAAAGTCAAGAAACTCTGGGTCTGGGTGCCCTTCCTCTGTTGGGTAGGGGTACTTAACACACCCTGGGACTGTATTGTTCCTACAGTCCTGGGTTCCCAAACCACCTTGCATATTTCACATTTCTCTTTTGGTTATCATTTGCACCATTTCCTGTGTTTGTTGTACTTAGCAGCACAAGCAGGGGAGAAAGCAGATCTACACCATCTTGTCCTATTTGGGAGTGACCTTCACTTTTAATCACAGATGCAGAAGGACTGACTCAGGTCCAAAAAGTCTTGAATTACTTGAATTCTGCATAAGCTGACAAAGATTTAATATGAAGATGAGGAAGAAGAGGAGACAGAACCATTCATCATTGGAATTGGCCTCAAGCTGATATAGCACAAATGGACCAAGAGGAAAAAAACCAAACCAGCAACATGCAACAGGGAACAAAGGTCTTTTCTTTGTAATAGCTGCTTACCAGCTTGTCTTTCTTGGCATTCACCTATCTGCTTCGTGTTTTCAATGTAAAGCAAAGTTGTTGTTTTTTAATATCTGGCATTGTATTATGTGGATTGAGAAAAATTTGTGAAACCTGGAGAGCAACTAGTGTCCAATCAGACAGTTGATTAAAAAAAAAAACTTTAGCTCAAACTCTGGGGGAAGCACAGATGATTTGATCATTCATTAGCCATAGTGACATGTGTTTATGCATTATCTTACTACCGCATCTTCCTTCTTTTCTTTTTAATCATAATTTATAGAAAGACCACATTGCTTCCTTAGAAAACATTATGTGGATTTTTTTTTTCTGCGTTGAAGAGAAACCCGAGAAAAAATGAATTTCATTGAAATAATAGGAAAAATGATTTTAAACATGGCTTCTGATCTGCGCTTGTTATTTTAAAAACCAGCCCAATTACTTCATCAATGATAATTTTTAAATTCCTTATTGGTGCATTCTAACTTACTTTTAAGGATGATCCATCCACGTCAGGGTAGGTGCTCCCACTTGCCAAAGATGACATGGAAAAGGGAAATTATTATGATCAACTTTGCAAAGTTATGTTTTGCAAATAATTATTCAGTGTGATGCTAGTGTCAGACGTACTTTAGACAGAAATCAAAACAATATGCCAGGTAGTATTCCCAAAACTATTAAGGAGCAAATCTAAATCACCACAAAAGCCAACTGAATTTTAAGTAATATTTACTGCTGAATTTTACAACTCTTAAGAAAATGCTCATAATAGCAACTGTATTTGGGCTCTAAAAATAGCACTCTCCCACTCAGAAAATACTAGCAGCGGCAGTACTGAAAATCTTGAAAAAAAATGTTTGTGTTATGAAAAGATCTTGAGGTTCTTTAGAGCTATATTAAATTTACTGAAATAGGACAAGTTAGAAATTGTGCTTTACTTACTAAATTATTTTTTGAATCACAGAAAAATGTTTATATATTTAAATGCTATCAGGAGGAGCCCTAACAGTTACTGGAATTTGTGAAGACGTGAAAAGCATAGTCAAAACCTATCAGTCATTGACTATATGCTATTTGCTGGTTTCTTAAGAAATGACTGGGTTGCCTTATTTCTTATTTCTGTCAATATTAATATATTCAGGAAACCTAACATAGTCAATATTTCTATATTCATGAATTAACTTTCTAAGTTCTAAGTAACCTAACTTCTTATTCCAAAAAGTACTTACATGTTTCTAGTGATAATCAAAAAATTATTGAAATACTAGTATATGCCAGTTAGCAGATTGTGAACTCCTTGAGAGCAAGGGTCCCCTCTTATTTATCTACATAGCCCTGGAACTTGATACCATATCTTATACTAATGGCATAGTGGGTGTTCATCAGATATTTACTGAGTTAATTTTTTCAAGGCACTACTGGAGAAATGTTACTTGAGGTAATATTTATATACAAAGCTCTGTGCAAGGCCATAATCTTCACAAAACCCATAAGAGATTCATGTATTGTTTAGCTATTTTTTGGTGGCAAGTAACAGAAAATGTAAATCAAAACCTAGATTAAGTAATAAAGTGAATTTATTGGCTTGTATAGCTAAAAAGTTCTGCAGTAGGTTGGTTTCAGGTACAATTTCAACAGTGCTCTGGCTGAATTTCTCTGAAGTTCTCTCGGCTTTGCCTCCTTTCATGTGTCAAATTCATTGTCAATTGACTTCCTGCATGTAGTATAATGGCTGCAGTCTTTCCAAGACTTACATCAGCACATCGCACATACATAGGGATAGAGAGTGTCTCTTACAGCAGATGTCTTAGAAGAGTCAGCACATATCCTGGGAACCCCTCCCCCGCTCCCCTCTCCGCCAACCCCAATGTCTCTCCATACAGCTTTAGCCTAAATTGGACGAATGATTGGCTTGTACCCATCAAAGCCAACTCTTGGAGTTAGGATTGGGTTTAATCCTTGCCAAACTGCCACTGGTTGGGAAATATGGGATTTTTTTTAGGAAAGGAGATGAGATAACAATCCCTAGACATGTTGGCTCCAGAGAGATCTAACTTGCCTGAGGTAGAGAGTGATGTCAAACTAACTCTAAAGCTTGTGTTCTTTCCACTTTCAATTGCATCAAGTGATCAGAGAAACTACCAGATAGTATAAAACATCGTTCTTGTGCTAACTTCAAAAAACTAAAATTAGAATTGTCTTATCCTAGGGAGAAAGGTGATTTGAATAAAATGTCTTTCCCTCCTTCCCCCAGCTTTCACCATCCTTACTTCACCTTCCCTAACACATGAGAATCCTTCCCGTCTTTCCAACCCCAAGAAAATGCTCTCATACTCCCGGGGCAGTGGTCCATACTCCAAAATTACCTCCCTCGCTTAATTCCCATTGAACTTCTGCTTCTTCCGGTGCTAGGTAAAACAATTCGTCATTAATAATAACTTAATACCGTCCTAGCCAGTTTGGCTCAGTGGATAGAGTGTCAGCCTGCAGACTGAAGGGTCCCAGGTTTGATTCCGGTCAAGGGCACGTCCAGGTTTGATTCCGGTCAAGGGCACTTACCTCAGTTGCAGGCGTGATCTCCAGCCCTGATCTGGGCCCATGAGGGAGGTGGCTAGTTGATATGTCTCTCTCACATTAATGTTTCTCTCTCTGTCTCTCCCCTTCCCTTCCACTCTCTCTAAAAATCAATTTAAAAATATCCTCAATTTAGAATTAACAAAAACAAAAAGTAATAACATAATCCATTACCACTTCCAAGGATATTTGCAACTTACATCAGGACACTTGTTAGGTATAACCCCTCACACTCCTTGCCCCTAAGAATCTCTCCAGGAGGAATTTCAAAGGGAAGAGATACAAAAGGTGGGTGACAATTCTGTTGCAGATAAATCTTCCCATGACCTCTGGGATCAGACTCTGAAAGTGATTGTTGCCATAGCCTCTATGAATGAGTTTCCTGGCATGCCAAATTGTCTTTTTCCTAATTGTATGGTCTCTTTTTCTTAGAGTCTTGTCTTTTTCCTAAAGTATTCCTATTAGATAATCCTCTTGTTATCCCAGCTCCATATATTTTCAAACACTTTTTATATTTAAAATGTTGTTATTTGATTGGTGTTTCTTCTGTGATGGTTGATTCATTTTCAGATTGTTCTTTTCTGTACTACACTTCACTTAATTATCCTCTCTGAAAAATGACCCCCAGATTCAAATTGCTTTCACATGTGTTTTTATCCTCCCCAAATCAAGTAGGTTTCACTTTCCTAAAGCCTTTAATTAAACACACAAGCACTGATAACAAAAGAAAAACTAAAAGCACAGTATGCCTAAAAAGCCTAGAAATTCATCTTTTTCAGAATGATAAATTTTGGAATTTACTCATCAAAATGTCAGCTACTTCTTAGTCATATAAAACCAACTCCAGTTGATTGAATTCTAAAATTAGGGAACCGGAATGGAGTTGAGTTAGTACGATACAAACAGCTTTATGGGGGAAAAAAAAAAGTTGCAGTACCTCATCCTGCCAACGTGGGACTGGCCAGATTTAGTTTGAGCTGGTGAGAGCTGGACAAAGGACTGTTTCAGTCTTAAAATGAGCCAGAATTAGACCATGGGTTCTAGGTTACTGACCCTTATTGAATGCATGTGGGCTGATACAAAGTCTGTGTGCAATATTTTTACTCTCATAAGCTTTACCACTGTTTTCCCCTGCATTGTAATCACAAATGTGTTTGCCACTTAGCTTCCTGCATATAGGACATCCCTTCCCGCCCACTACCCACACATCGGAGTACGGCTCTTTCAATATTCTGAGCTGTTCATCCACTGCCGAATCAACCCACACACAGTAACTGTTGAAGTAGTTATTATGTCCTCCTTAGAATCTATGTTAAATTCTGTTGTTCTTAATCCAATGCAACATTTTACATATTTATAGACTTTTTTTCTAAGTTGGATTTTAAAAGACCCTTTATGATCTTTGCAAGACAATATCACAATTGTTAAAATTTGGAAGAATTTTTATTATGAGCAGAATGGGGTTTCTTTTAAGAAAAAAAAAACTGGTACTATAAAAATCAGGGAATTTCAGATGTGGGTGGCAATTCATTTGGACATATCCATTTAAACTGAATTAACTAACTTATGGGTGTGATTCGGCCTGCCAACATTTTAGAGCATTCTCCACATTCATAATGTGATAGTTAGCACACTGGGGCTGGGGAACATGGAGTGTAGATGGGGGTGGGGAGGAGACTCAGGGTTCCCATTAAGAACTGCTCACTGTTTCAGGCTGAATATATTCTCCCTGCCTACTCAAGAACAGACAAGGCCACCCTGAAACAGAGACTCGGAACTGGGGAGCAGATAGTGTGAAAATAATACGGCAGAATTTTGAAATACAGGCCAAGGCTTTTATTTATGCAAAAAGGCAATTGGACACCATTTTGTTCCCATGAATCATGTGTACAAATTTAATTATTGGTTCCTTTCAAGTAACAAAGCAGCAATCTTAGAGCTAGTTGCTTTGCACATGTAATACTTAAATGCTATTTTTAGATCAAAGTTATGTTAAGAAAGGCTATTCGGGCTGAACCCTGCCTCTACACCTTCATGAAACTAACATATATTAAATACATGCTAAGAATTGGTCACAGGAGATGACAAGATAAGCAAAGCAAGGAAGATCCCTAGATTTGAGGAACTCTGTCTAGAATAAAGGGAGACATTTAAGCAAATAATAAATATGTAGCATATAAATTCTATAATTGAGACATGCACTCAAGGAAAGACTGACCCACAAAGAAAGTGACTTAATGAGCTGGTGTAAACATTGGTGTTGAGACTGGAGGGATATTTAAATGGGGTCAGTGTTTAAGTGGTCAGGTTATGCATGAATAATTTCCTGTTATGATACTTTTAGTTCCTTATGTAACCTTGTAACTTATGGGTGTGGATAATGAGTCCTCAAATAGTGTGGCCCTCTGTACATCCTTCTTCCCAGGAGTCGGGACCCCTAGGTCCCTGCTGGACTCGACTCTAAGGCCAATCTACTATTCTATTTATAGGGATTTAAGGATCTCTGATTCAATTAACAGTGAACAGCCTACCTCAGAACAAGTGGGCTGAAGCATGTTGATTACAGCCGTGGGGACAGGCATAAAAGGAGAGGCTGAACGCAAGACGCTCACTGAGCATTCAGATAAAGGAAGCCGAAGCCCATTTCTATCTATGGAATGCTAACTATGTTATCAACTAGTTTAAACATCTGAGGCTTAAGTCAAGGTTCAGTAACCTGTTTAAGACCACACAGGCATATTAGAGTTGAGATACTAACAGATTCCTCAACTTGAAAGATGACTATGGGCCCATTCTAACCAGTCAGGCAGAGAGTTACTGGAAGAGAGAAGGATATTGCATCCTGTTTCTTAAACTGGGTCATATTTACATGAGAAAATATTGGTGTGTTTTTTTAATGATTATACATAATCACTAGTATTTTGTGTCTATTTAATATTTACTAAACTAAATTTAAAAGGTAGAATTAAGTTGGATTACTAGATGAGCCAGATCTGTATAATAAGGGGTTTCTGAATTTAAAAAAGAGAGTAAGTTTGGCAGACAGTCAGTTGGCATCAGCAGGATCCCACCAGGAATATCAAAAGTACTCTGATGGAAGTAGCACCACTGGGAAATCAAGAAGCAATCAGACGGAGAGGGGAGTGGGATAATGGGAAACAAGGAACCAGGCACCCACTGAAAGTGAAGGAAAGCATCCAAGCCTGTGGTAGCGATAAGGGACTAGCTAGAGGCAAAGCAGGGTCCTAATCCAACTCAGATCAAGGAAATAAGACAGGGTCATGATGACTAGAACTGGAATCTCAGAAACAAGGAGATTGGATCTCAAGAACAAGGCAGAGCCTATGCTGGAACTAAATCATACAGCATAGACTAACCAAAGGAAGAGCTCCTCAATGCAAAATCCTCAACTGAAATAGAGTTTTGAAATCCTTGCTAGGGAATGAGCCTATAATGGGATTGGTGGGGAAGGGTTGAGAATTGTGTCAAAAATATAAGGCTATGCCCAGGCTGGCTGGTTCAGTTGGTTGGAGCATTGTCCAGTACACCAAAAGGGTGCAGGTTCCATTCCCAGTCAGGGCACATACCTAGGTTGTGGGTTTGATCCCCGGTCAGAGTAGATACAGGAGGCAACCAATCAGTGTTTCTCACATTGATGTCTCTCTCTCTCTCTCTCTCTCTCTCTCTCTCTCTCTCTCTCTCCATTCCTCTCTCTCTAAAATCAATAAAAACATATCATCAGGTGAGGATTTAAAAAAAGAAGAGTATAGGGCTATGGAGAGAGGAGGGTAGTATCAAGAATGTAGGACTACGGTAAGAGGAAGGTATTGGGACAATGAATATGTCAAGGTGAGAAAATGTTAGGGTGAGAAAAATACTGCCTAGAGGGGATATCTGTTGGGGTTATTTCCTGCCCTTCTTCTGGTAATAGCGTCCTAGTTTCCTTTTAAGACTCCTTCCCCATATTCCATGAGTAAAGACATAGCACTATGCCCATCAAAGTGTCTTGCCCACACTAAGTCCAAGACACTAACTAGATAAAGCCTCTTTCTCTCTCTCTCTCTCTCTCTCTCTCTCTCTCTCTCTCTCTCTCTCTTTCTCCCTCCCTCTCTCCTCCCCCCCACGCCCGAATTTGAATCTCAAGGAAAGAAATAAGGGATGGAAAATAATTGATGCTGTTCTATACCTTGGTCTGGACTTCAATGAACACCTGGATCACCACAGCTGTTCTGATTCCCAGTACAGAAGTCTGTGTCTTCAGTATTTACTAGATTTTGGAACTATCCATATCTCCGTAGTGAATTACTTCTTTCATTTAAATTAGCTAAGTTCATTTCTGTTGCTAAGTTCAAAGTATCGTAAATGAGTCAGTAACAAAGATGACAGCAAGATTTCAGTTCTTTTCTGAATCAGCCTTCCCAAAGGTAGAGTCAGGATCAATTTCCTTGAGTCAGCAGTTTGGAGAGCCCCAAAGAGCTCCCCTCTATCTGCACAATCATATTTCTCCAGAACCTACCAAACCAGGCAGATTCCTCCTACTTCACTTTCTGACAGATAATGAATACATTTTCCTAAGCCCCAAATGCTTAAAGCATGGCCTAGTTCTCTGTGATTTCACTAAAACTTAAAACTTTTCTGAGTTAATAGGTTTGCTAAATATTTTTTTCATGCTCAAAGTTTGAAAAAAATGTCAGCTCCAAAATAAATACATTATCATCCAAGCAATATATTTTTCAGTGAGCTGAAAGTGAGTGAAAATTATTGTATATAGGTAAATATTTTTAACTTAAATTAGATCAAGTGAAATATGACCAATTTATTATAAATGTGACCAAGAAAATGACACTTTTCTAAAGCAGGCAATAATCCTTTTATGTCCAGGATGAAAGATTTTTTAACAAGCACACCATTTAAGAATTTACAAAGTTATATAGACATGATCCTGTTTTTCCAGGTCTTTGATTTGATAACATCATTTTTATTATAAAAACTCAGAAAGCCACAAATGGGGAAGACAGAACACTGAGCTTTAAACTACAAAGAGGTAACTAAAGTTATTCATAATCGTTTTCACTGGCAATCAATATGGTATTGATTTTCTATTCTTGCTACCCTGACAGTAATGTCCTTGGCTTGAAATTCTACCTATGCTAGGAAATATTAGCAAATAAAGCAATTCCAACTCAAGGAAATGAAAAGAGAATAGAAGACAGCAAAAACTTGGATATACTTCAGAGATGAAAATAATTGTCTGCTGTCAGTTAATTCTGCTGGTCAGATGATAGTACCAAGGTGACCCAGGCTGAGAGTGGCCCCATGAGAACTTCCAGGTTTCACTGTGTTCTGCAACAAAGGACTATGCCAGTATCTTAACCAGTGGGGAGCTTCTTTATACACAAGGAGAAGTGACCCAGAGCGAATTTACATTACCGCAACTACAAAATCTACTCAAAGTGTATGCCCTACCGACCATGAGTTCATAGCATTATCTTGAGTACATGATAAAAAGCAGAATCTCATTCAAATTTAAAAGGAATTGATTAAATTGGAAAATTTTAAAACTATCATGCATTAAGGCACAAACTATTAAAGAAGCCCTGAGGAAATTCATTCCAGAAGTGGAACACAATGCTTTCTCACAAAATTGAACATGTTGAGTAATTCACAGCTAGAGATCAAAGCCCACATATTCTACTGGGAAAACTGGATTCAAAACAAAGAAACATCAAATCACTGTTTTACTTGATAAGTATAATTTCAGTAGTTTTGAGCAATTCAATAAAAGTCACTTTCAAAGGACAAATCTTTCCTGATCTTATATAGCGTTGTTTTAATCACCATTAATAAAATCCAAGAGTCACCCACACACACAAAAGAGAACATAGTAGATGAACCATGTCTGCCTCTAAATCACAAGAGCAGTTGTAAAACATCTGCTTTTAAATATTTCTTTTCTTCGGCTTCTATTTTACAATATATTTTCTGAGAAACATTTACTGTCTAACAAGCTTCACATCCAAAAGCAGAGAACAATTACTTGACATTAAGGTACTATGATGTGTCATTTAAATAACTATCAAAGGACTTTTCGAAATAGTAATATGAAAAGATTTAACTTTCTGCAATGCAACATCTGGGACAGGTCAAGTTCTTTTGCACAGAGCAAAATTTCTTGTAACCACAAAGGAAATGTGTTCCTTTTTTTCTTTTTATTAAATTTATTGTGGTTATATAGGATTCAAGTGTACATTTGTATGACACATCATCTGTATATTGCAAACTCAAATCTCCTTCCATCACCTTATATTTGACCCCCTTTACCCTTTATTACCCCCACCTCTCTTTCTTGTTGCAAATTATAGTGAGTCCCATAATGAGAAAGTCTTGAAATCCAAGTTGGCATGTACTATAAAGGGTGTAATCCATGTCAAAAAAGGAAAAGCCACATCACCACACCCAAACAGAACTCCTCAGTGTCTATATGGGTGGTTCCCCTCTATCCTAGCATGCTCACCTTCTTGTCAAACACCTCTTTTCAGAATCTTCCAGACAGATTTCCTGAGCTACACCTACACTGATTTCCTTCTGCCAAAGCATGGAATAAACTCAACAGCTTTTTTCCCTACAGCCCATATCTCCAGTCTTTGTAAGTATACACATTTTAATTGACTATAGTAACTATCATTTTCTAACATTGAGTGGTATGTAATCATTTATTTTCCCTTGCTGGTGTTTCATAATCTCATTAAATAATGAAGCTGGAAGCTATTTTATAGTTCCCCTAATCCAACTCTTTGTTTATTGATAAGGCAAAACTCTATCCTAGAGCCAGAAGATTGGTCCTGGTCCTCTTCTCTCCAAGGCACAAAAATGAGCTCTTTTCCCACATTTGCTATTTCATTGGATTATTCTTTTTGTTGTTGTTAATCCTTACCAAAGATTTTTTTCCCCATTGATTTTTAGAGAGTGGAAGGGAGGGAGAGAGAGCAAGAAAGAGAGAGGGGCGGGGGAAACATCAATGTGAGAGAGACACATGGATTGGTTGCCTCCCCCAAACACCCGACTGGGGCTGGGATGGAACCTACAACCCAGGTACGTGCCCTTGACTGAGAATCAAATCTCAAAGGCACATGCCCTGGTTGTGGGTTCGATCCCCAGTGGGGAGCGTGCAGGAGGCAGCCAATCAATGATTCTCTCCCATCATTGATGTTTCTCTCTCTCTCTCTATCTCTCTCCCTTCCTCTCTGAAATCAGTAAAAATATATTTTAAAAAACAACACAAAAAGCAAACAAATACAGAAAACTTCTTGTCTCTTAAAACTGCTGGGCTAAAATGGCCAAAAATAAAATTCAAAATTTGATCCAGTGGGTTATTGAATAATGTCAATTGGGTGAAAATTAGAACAGTTATTAAAAAAGAGTGGATCTGTAAGAAGAGGGATAGAGATATTTGGGAGAATAGAATGTCTGAAAGGGTAATCACTTTTTCCTTTTTGAATGGGGCTTCAACTGTCTTGTGTGAAGATTCTGTAATAGCCTGACCTAAGGAAGTTATCAAACTAGAGAGATCTGAGTCCATGTCCCTGATCTCCACTGACCCTGATTGTCTCCAGGCTTATAATTAGAGTACCTAGAGAATAGCCATGGAGGTCCTATTTGATTTATGTAACAACAGTAACACCCCTCTAGATTTGGAAAGGCCTGCTTTTAGCTACCTCACCAGAATCCCAGCTCTTCACCTAGTTCTCAGACCTCAGTCCATACACAGACTTCCCCAAAGCATTGAGATTAAATTTGAATGAATAGGATGCATTTAAGAAAGGATCCCATAATAACTTCATGAGTGTGTTCTATGATTTTCTTTCTAGCTTTCCACACAGGAAACTATTTGTTTACCAGAGTAACTGTGCACCGGGGGAAGGGAATTCCCAGACCTTTCAGCGATTATTGGACATTGGATCTGAGCTAACACTTATTCCAGGGCATGGGGGTAGACTGTCAATGTGGTTCACTGGTTAAAGTGGAGGCTGAAAGAGATCAGGTAATAATATAGTTGTGAACCAAATCCAGCTTATGGAGGCCCAGTGGGTTTTTGAACCTATCTGATGGTTATTGAATGCAATCTTTTTTTTTAAATGTTTTTCAATATATTTTTATTGATTTCAGAGAGAGGAAGGGAGGGGGAGAGAGAGAAACATCAGTGATGAGAGAGAACCATGGATTGGCTGCCTCCTGCACGCCCCCTACTGGGGATCCAGCTCACAACCCAGGCATGTGCCCTGGACCGGGAATCAAACCCGTGACCTGTTGGTTCCTAGGTCGATGCTCAATCCCTGAGCCACACCAGCCGGGTTGAATGCAATCTTGATATAGCAAATGACTAAATCCTCACACTGGATTGCTGACCCCTAGAGTACCAGTTTATACGTTTTTCCAGCAAAATTATTAATAGTATTCTTTTTACCATAAAAAATGTACTGCTTTTAATGATAAACTATGTACGTCACCCTAGCTATTATGGTGGTAAGGACCAAGAAAAATTCTTAGACCTCCCCCTCCTTGTCAGAGAGCAAATCAAAAGCCATATCATATCCTTGGGAGGAGGCTCAGCAATGTGGGAAAGAGGTATACAGTTAAGTGAAAGAGACTTAAAAGATGCAGAAGTAGCTTGTTTAGCTTATGCAGAAATCACGTAGGCCTCCAAAATGTTTCATTAAAAATTCTCATCTAGTCAATTATCATAAACCTAATCTGTTTTTCAAGTCATAGTGGCCAATCTAGATATAGTTTCTTTACTGGAGAACATAGAAACAGTTTTTGGTTTGCATCTATTGATCTGACCGGTGCTATTTAAAAAAATAGAGAATCTCAGAAGTTTATTTTCACTTGTCAGAAACAGTAATATATTGATCTTGTCTCAGGATTACAACAGCTCTCGAACTCTGTGCCATAATTTGGCCCATGGAGTACCTGAATGTCTCACCATTTTGTAGAGCATCATGCTGGTCTAATACATTATGGTTTCATACTGAAAATAACCAGGAATAGAAAGCAGCAGTGATTTTATTTAGAAGGGCCTCTCTGAAGCATATAGGGATATCTTTGCCAATGTGAAGGACAAGTTAAAACACCTTGCATCTGATACCATTAAAAAAAGAGGCATGCCCTGATTGGGTGGCTTAGTTGGTTGGACTGTTGTCCATACACCAAAAAATTGTACATCCAGGAGGCAACCGATCTCCCTCTCTCTCTCTTTCTTTCGCTAGATTTTGAAAGCAACAGATAATATATGAGTGCTTCTTTGGTTCATTTGCCAGGTGACCCCAATGGTACAAGCTTTGAGTGGGAGCTGGGGCCTGTGAAGTCCAAGTGTCAGTGCAGGCAGCTCTGCTACTTGGCTTTTATGACTTTGTGAATCCAACAGATTTCAAAGTTTCTGTAACAGATTGGAATGTTCTCTAAATATTATGAAAATTCCAATAAATCACAGCAGAAGCCCATAGGATGTTTGAGCATCAGCACATCCTCTCTGTTAAGTCATCATTCTCCTTTTAAGAAATAGCTTTTGGATTTCTATTGAGTCCTGGTAGAGGTTGAACATCTGTCCTTAGGACTCCATTCATACATTGCCATCATAAATGAGATATTTTCAATAAAATTAGACATTTCCCGAGACTCTCTGTGCTTGCTTGATTGTCTCATTAAGTGGTCACACTGAGACAAATAGAACCTATGCATGGGCTCAACTATATGGACTTCCCCTCACCAAGACTGGCTTGCTTACAGTCATGGCTTGATGTGCAACTTGACATTTGTTGTAACCAAACAGGAGCCTCCAATATGGTACCCAACTCCAGGGGGACCAAAAGGTACTTGGTGTCAGGCAGATTACATTTCTCTATGAAGGGGCAGTTTTGGTCTTCATTGGAATAGACGTTTATTTTGGATTTGAATTTGCTTTTCCTCACTGCCATACATCTACAAGCAGCACAGTCTAGATCAGGCATCCTCAAACTACGGCCCGCGGGCCACATGCAGGTGTTTTTGCCCTTTTGTTTTTTTACTTCAAAATAAGATATGTGCAGTGTGCATAGGAATTTGTTCATAGTTTTTTTTAAAACTATAGTCCAGCCCTCCAACGGTCTGAGGGACAGTGAACTGGCCCCCTGTTTAAAAAGTTTGAGGACCCCTGGTCTAGATGGATTCAGAAAACTCTTTATTCACTAGCAACCTTTTTCTCAAAACATTACTTTTAATAAGTTTACCTTTTTTTGTGAAATAAGGCAATATACTGATGCTCATAGGATCACTGATCTCATATGTGTCATCACTTGAAAGTAATTGGCCTTATAGAATAGGTGGGGGCAGGAAGAGGTAATCAACCAAAGACTTGTATGCATATATGCATAACCCATGGACACAGAAAATAGGGTGGTTACGGCCTGGGGCAGGGGGGCAGGAGTGGGCTGGAGGGGCTCAATGGGAGAAAAAAGGCGACATAAGTAATACATTCAACAAAAAGAATTATATTTAAAGAATTATATTTAAAGAATTATATTTAAAAAAAGAATAGCAGAATGCCAGTTGAATATTGAGTTATGTAACTCAGGAAACAATATCTTACCAATCTGGGGAGCTATTCTGTAGGTGATCTGTGCTTTGAACCAGAGACAAATATTTGGTGCTTTTCTCCTACAGCAATAATTTATGGGTTCAAGAACCAGTGGGGGGAATTGGGAGTGGCATGTCTCACTCTTAAACCTAATGATTCAGTTGTCCTTCCTTCTTGGGCCTTTGTTGATCTAGAATTCTTAGTACTCAAAGATTTCTTCCACTAGATGGTTTCACTGAATTGGAAGCAACAACCCCTACCTAGCCATTTGGGACTTCCCATGCTATTGGAAAACAAGCTAAGAAAAGGGTTATAGTCATGCCTACCACATATAAGGTATGCTGTTTACATTATGGAATCTTGAATATATTTTATGCCAAAATTTTGGATCAAGGGAGTAAAATCTTGTTCTAATAAAATTGGTACATTATAATCTATATATATAAAAGGCTAAGTGACCATCCACTGGCTGGTAGGTATGACATGCACTGACCATCAGGGGGCAGATGCTCAACGCAGGAGCTGCCGAGCTGTGGTGACTTGGCAGCAGAGGTTCTCGGGTGATGCACCCTGGGACCAGAGAGGAGGGAGCTCGATTCTGGGGTGCATCGCTGGAGAACTGCCCTCTTGCAATCCAGGACCCCTCAGGGGATGTTGGAGAGCCAGTTTCAGCCTGATGCCCGCAGGCCAGGCCGAGGGACCCCACCTGCTGGAGGGACCCCGCTCACTCCGCAGACACCCTTCAAGCCGCAGTGCCGCCCCCGATGTGCCAGGCCTGGGAGGGATTGCGGGAGGTTGGCTCCAGGGCATAATTTATTGGATGCAGTCCCTTGAAATCTCATGTTTATTTGTCTAAATTCCATTCAAGGGATCGGTATACACCGCGAGGTGTCCCCTGCAGAGCCTCAGAGGAGGTGGACACCAAGGGAGCAGGGTGACATACTTCCCCTGAGCAGCCGGGTGAAGCATCATCAAGGGGATGAGTATAAATCATGATGGAGGGAGGAAGCCAATGACAAGGGAAAAGTTATGAATGAGGTCGAGTGCTGGGAAAGCAGGAATAAATCTAAAAGTGGAAGGGTCAGGGAAAAAGCTTTCTGCACAGAGTTCACACAAGATGCCAAAGTACTAGCTCTGTGGTATGTGAACAGCCCAGAAAATGCTTGAGGTCACTCACATAGGACCCGGCTCTAGTCAGAAATCTTCTGGGCCAGAGAGGAGAAGCTGAGTTACAGGAGTGGCTTAGCATGTTAAAGCCTCTTGATTTCAGCCGAGGCATCAACAATTATCAAACCTAGTTGTCCATGGGGTTAGGCAGGCTTTCTGTCTGCACCTATGCCCACAGCATACTTGCTGGGAAGCAGAGCTCTGTGACTGAGGGATGCCTCCCGTATCCCTTTCTGGGTCACTGGGCTACCCTTGGCTGTGAAGAAGAAAGGTGATCCCAGCTGCCTCATCGAGTTACGTGAGGACTCCCAGCACCTCTTCCACCTTTATTTAAGAAAGAATCGGGCTGCTGACATGTACAGGGGTTCCTCCCACGCCAAGCAATTTGTCTTCCTGTTACATGTTTGGGAGATTAGAAGTTGTTCTATGACACCTGATAGACTACCATTGGCTTTCCATGGTTAAACTGCGTTCAAAATTCTCAAGAAAAAGAAGGGCAATTAGTTCTCAGGGGCAATGCTATTTTTAGTGTATCAATACAAAACGCCAACAAATCATGAGGGAAGAGAAAGGAACCAAACCTTAGATCTGTTAGGCAAAACATGTAGTAACTAGAAACAAATAAGTGAAAGCTTCTAAACAAAACAATTTAAACAAAATTCAGAAAAAGCTTCATATAAATGCTATGATACCTTAAAGCCAAGGTTATTGTCTATAATTTCTGAATTTTAAAACAGCTTACCTTTTTCTAGGTAGCCATTGATTCATAAAGACTTTTAATTCCCAACTATTTAATATTTGATTGACTTGAAAAAATTATGTTTGCTTCCATATTTCCATGGTCTGATTTTATCTTTTGTTAATATATTCTCTTTAAATAGTTGCCTGCAGTTGAAGGTAACAAGCGGGCCAAATTAAAATAAAGAGATGACTTATTGAAATGGCATTACATGCAGAACGAAAGACATTACCTACTTCTAAGCATAATGTAAACAGCGAAGGGAAAAACATTTTATGAACATAACCATAAATGATATCCTTTGTAGTCAGTCCATACATACCATCAATGAACAAAAGCGATGAAAATTCTTGCCCTCATGGAACTTACATTATGACGACCTCTGACGCCTTTCTTCCCCATCTTTCTAATATTTACAAACTGTCCAATCTCATCAATCAAACTTCTGCATGATTTCTCAGATTTATTATTTTCTTTCTGATACCCTAACCATTGGATTTAGACTTTCATTATTGCTTTTAATGTTTATTTATTTATAATCAGTTTACTCATGCACATTTATTATTTTTAAAGATTACTAAGTACTAGGTATTTTAAAATATTCAAATAGTAAAAAATGTCTCTTTCCCACACCTGTCTGTCCTCCTCCCACCCTCCCAGAAGCAACCATCCTTACCAATTTTGTGTGTGTCTCTGGATAGATATTCAATGCATGTGTGATTATTTTTATTTTGTACAAACAGTGACATACTATATACTCTATTTTATATCTTGTTTTTTAAAGTTAATATATTTGGAAGATCTTTCCAATTCAACACATATCATTCTCTCCTCTTTTTAAATGGCTGCATGATTAAAGGATGTATACCAGCCCACAATTTGCTTAAATGGTCCACTATTATATTAGTCAGGATGGACTAGGTTATGTTACAGGAACAATAACCCCACAAATCTCAGTGGTTTATTTCTTGCTTACAAAATGTCTGTTGTGGTTCTGGGCAACTGTTCAGGGCAAATGCCTTCCATATGGCTACTCAGTGATCGTTTGTTAGCAGTTCACCATCCTATACCTGTACCAGCTGGAACAAGTGTTCTCCTTAGTCGACGTGGCAGAGAAAGAGAGAGATTTGGCCCAGAAGTAAACCTATATTGCTTCAGCCCAAAAGAGACACACACACTCTTCTTGCAACCCATTCACCAGAACTAGTCTCACAACCTCTCCCAACTACAGGGAGAACATGGAAGTAATATTCTCCTATATGTCTGAAGGAAAAAGAGCTGGCTATGCAATTAAGTAGAAATGCTTTGAAAAACTCTATTTGAAAGCTACATCATTAGTCTGAATTTAAGGAAGTGTTTCACATACCTTAGCTAAACTTAGGTTAGCCATCCTCATATCCATTGGTAGTATGGCAATCAATGAGTCACATATCACAAGTATAAAATAGCTTTGTCAAAAAATACCATCATTAAGTGAGTCTGAATTATTACACTAATTTTCAGAAAAAGCAAAGATAGAAGGTAAATGGAAAATATTTGAGGAATATTTTAGTACTAGTTTGTTTTATAAATGAGTACTTTACAAAGCCTTTCAGAGATTGCCAGCAACAGAAAAGTTGAATGAGTACACCTATGTTCATAGCAGCATCATTCACAATAGGCAAAGTTGGAAGCAACCCAAGTGTCCATCAACAGATAAATGGAGCCCAGCCAGCATGGCTCAGTGGTTGAGCATCAATCTATGAACCAAGAGGTCATGGGCACATGCCCAGGTTGCAGGCTTGATCCCCAGTAGGGGGTATGCAGGAGGCAGCCAATCAATGACTCTCTTATCATTGATGTTTCTATCACTCTCTCCCTCTCACTTCCTCTCTAAAATCAATAAAAATATTTAAGAAACAGATAAATGGATAAAGAAGATATTGTTTATACATACAATGGGATATTATTTATCCTTAAAAAAGAAAGAAATTCTGGCACATGCTATAACACAGATGACCCTTGAGAGCATTATGCTAAGTGAAATAGGCCAGTCACAAAAGCCAACTACTGTATGATCCCACTTATATGAAGTACCTAGAATATTCAAATTCATAGAGACAGAAAAGAAAAATGACCATTGTTAAGGGCTGGGATGAGGGTGGGGAACAGAGGTTAGTGTTCAATGGGTACTGAGTTTCAGTTTTGCAAGATGAAAGAGTTCTGGAGATGGATGATTGCACGACAATGTGAATGAATGCATCTAATGCCACAGGACTGTACACTTCAAAATAGTTTACATGGTAAACTTTATATTATGTATATTTTACCACAATAAAGAAAAATGAATAAGTAAAAATCTTTATAAAATGATTACAAAAATGTGTGAGAAAACTCTGAATTGCTCTGATTCCTTAAAGAAATAGTTGACATGAGAGTAGTGAACTGGCAAGCTGGAAAGAGGAAAAGTTATGGTCAGAGAACAAGAAATATGAGTGAATGATTTGGAATGTAAAACAGGTTTAGATGGTGGTGACAAGATCTAGGTTATGGCCATGGGAGCAGGTGGGTGAAGTGGAGTGAAGGAAAAGCTAATGGAATATGCGCTTTTGGAATATGGTCAAAGGACCAGGAGACTAGAATGTTGGATGGGCAATCCATATGGATGTTTAAATCATCCATGAGGATTGACAGAGTTTGGGATAAAGAGGAAGATTACGAGTAAGGGGCCAAATTCTATGAATGAGTAAATTGTTAGGAGATTTCATCTTCTTTGATCAGCATTAATAGACTACATAGATTTAACCTCGAGGTATCTGGCATACACCAGATGAGCTCATAGAAGATGGTTTGTATAAGTGAGCATGGCAGCTAGCTAGTGAGAAGAGAAATGTAGCTATCCCATGGACTTTTCAAGTCTGCAAGAGCAGCACATTCCTTCCTATAGGAAATATGTGTGGGAAAGCACAGTACAATCAGTGAATTGGAATGAGAGAAAGAATGATGGTGGTTGAAAAAAAAAAAAAAAGAATGATGGTGGTTGAGAGGGGAGGAAGGACAATTATAACATTTCAACGCACAATGATGTCACCCTAAAAACCCAATTTATCAGCCTCTAAACTAGGGTCACCTGCCACAGGGACTGGGAGGCGGTAGAGCTAAACATGCTGAGTGGCTACTGCTAAGTTTTCTATGTGGTGTCTCCTTTTTCCCTAGGCATTCATGCTAATGACTCAACTTTTGTTGACCCATTTTTTTTCTTTATAAAAACAGTGGCACCAATTGATGGGTAAGTGGTAATAATACAATTAAGGAGACATTTTACCTCTTTTAATTATGTTGGTATTTGCTATGGACTGAATAATTGTGTCCCGTCTCCCCCACCCCCTCACCAAATGTTTGTGCTATAATCCTAATCCCCATTGTGATGATATTGGAGGTGGGGACTTGGGAAGTAATGAAGCCTAGATGAGATCACGAGGGTGGAGCCTCCATGATGTGATTAATGCCCTTGTAAAAAGAAGAGACACAAGCTCTCTCTGCTTGCACACACCAAGGAAAGGCCATGTCAGGACATAACCAGGAAGGGGGCCCTCACCAAGAATCCAAACGTACTGACATGCTAATTTCAGACTTCTGGCCTCCAGAACTGTGAGAAATAAATGTTTGTTTAACCCACCCAGGTATTTGTTGTAGCATTCAGAACTGATGGAGACAGCATTTTTCTGATATCATTCATAGGTATCACTTTTAGTGGACTCTAAGAGCAATGTATCTGCCTTACCTGATAGCAATCATCATTTTACTTTTACTATACTATTGTTATATTAACACTAGAGGCCCAGTGCACGAAATTCATGCACTCACGGGGGGGGGGGGGGGAGGGGTGTTTCTCAGCCCGGCCTGCACCCTCTCGAAGTCTGGGAGCCCTCAGGGGATGTCCAACGGCTGGCTTATGCCTGCTCCCCGCTCTGCCGAGGAGGTGGGAGAGGCTCCCACCACTGCCATTGCACTCGCCAACTGTGAGCCTGGCTTCTGGCTGAGTGGCACTCCCCCTGTAGGAGTGCACTGACCACCAGGGGGCAGCTCCTGCATTGAACGTCTGCCCCCTGGTGGTCAGTGTGCATCATAGTGACTGGTCGTTCTGCCGTTGGGCCAAAACTGGCTCTTCAACATCCCCCCAAGGGGTCCAAGATTGTGAGAGGGTGCAGGCCAGGCCGAGGGATCCCACCAGTGCACGATCGGGGCCAGGGAGCGACACAGGAGGACTCTAGGGTGTGTCCGGCCCATCTTGCTCAGTCTTGATCAGCCAGACCCCAGCAGCAAGCTAACCTACTGGTGGGAATGTCTGCCCCCTGGTGGTCAGTGCACATCATAGCGAGCATTTGAGCGGCCTTAGCATATCATTAGCATATTACGCTTTAATTGGTTGAATGGCTGATTGGACGACCGGACACTTAGCATATTGGGCTTTTAGTATATAGGATTATTATTATTTTGTCAAATTTTGTCTCAAAATTTCTGATGCTCTGTTTGCCCTATTGGCCATGTAATTATTTATTTAACTATTCTTTTATTAATTCATTCATTTCAGTGTGAAAAGCCCTTTCATAGGTGCATGACTATGCATTACAATCCCAAGAATCCTCATCTAAGTTGTGTCCATCATGGAGAGACCTGAATTCCTAAAAGAATGATCTCTGATCTGGACCAAGAACCACACTCTTGGAAACGGGTTTTTAATCTTAACTCTGGAGAAGCTGCCACTAATTAAGTTTTACTCGAGCATCTATCAGATTTTGAAAGGCCATTTTTACTTGCTGCATCTTACTTTTTGTTAGATACTTAGAGAGGTGCATTAACATGTTCAAGTTTCTAGAGAACCTTTTAGCATATATCATTAAGAAGAAAAGTCTGTGGTGTTCAAGTATGAAATGGTTTTCACTTACTCATTTTAGCTCCAGAATATCAATTTATTTTCCCTATATTCATGGATAGCTGATTAAGCATGAAGATGGATGGGAATGTTGATATGTACATATTATCCAAAACTATTTAGATTTGGACTTTTAAGCTTAAAAACATTTACCTTATAAGAAAAATCTGTTCAACTACCAAATAGTTATCCTATATAATAAAAGCATAGTATGCAAATTTCCCCCTCCACTGGAGTTCTTCTGGGAGTTTGACCAAGGGGCGGGCTGGCCGGGGGAAGGGAGGGAGGCCCTAGCCGGCAGCCAGCAGCTGCTAGGGACCCTACCAGTGCACGAATGTCATGCACTGGGCCTTTAGTAAAATATAAAATAATATGAACAAGCAAAAATAAACTAGACAGCAGCCATACTCCCACTCCCAATCACCTTTAATACTTGATTACGTATCTTCCAAAATAATTTTTGTCTCTTTTTTCAGACTTGTATTATGTGTAAGTACATATTTTTTCATAAATGTGATCATGCATAGCATATATATTCATTAACTTTTTATTTTTGCTTGTATTGTGAACATTTTTCTATGTTGATACATTATAAATCAGGGCTTGTTTGTTTGTTTTTAAAAAAATCTTCATGAAATTACTTTTACAGATATACTGTACATCAATTGTTACTCAGGTTATTTCTAAATTTGTCACTCATTAAAAACTCTGCCATGAAAATCATCCTACTTATACATTTTGCAATTTATTTCTTGAGATAAATATCTAGATATGGAATTTCCCCTGAGAAAACAATTTTGATACTTATTGTCAGACTGTACAAATTTTGTTCTGATTGATTCTGACTACAAGTATATGAGAATGCTGATTTTCCCATATCCTCATCCATATGACACATTATTACTCCCTTTTTTCCCCCTGCCAAATAACAGACAAAACTAGATAATAACTTTTAGCTTACACTTGAATGTGCATACATTTGCTGTTCTGGGTAAATTTAAGAAAACATAAGTCACAAAATGGAAACTTCTGGATATTGGTCAATTTCTTTATTTCACCCCTTGGTCTCCATCTCCCAATTCTTATTCCCTGTTTCATTAGAGGGAGAGAAAAAAAAAATCTCTGAGATCCAAGCAGAGCACCAGCCCTTTTATTTCCAAAATTACTACCAACAACTCACACACACCTAGTTTAGAAACATTTGAGTTGCCCTCAGTTCTCTTGGTCTATATTGGTCTGATAACAAATTAATTAGACTCTTCTCATGATTCTTGCATCTAATCTTCCATCACCATAGTTCAGGATGTTTTTATTCTACCCATTTTTCAAAGCTGAGTTTATATACCACATCCTCCCTAATCTCTCTCACACTAAACAATATAACTTAATATCTGTGACATATTATGCCATATGTCCTTCCTGGTATAAGGAGGGATCTTTCAAGTGTGCATATACATAATTATAGTGTAAGTTCCCCTAGATAAGTTTGATTTCTTAAGTTTCTCTGAATCTTTGCATCTTTCTTATATTCTCTTTCCCTCTCTACAATATCCATACTTAAATATGTCCCAAATGAAAGCAAACCTCCTTATGATTCCACATTCTCCTGCAGTAACCATTGTTTTCTTTGTAACCAAAGTAAAAAAAGATGAATATGCACTTGCTGATCCATTTCCTGTTCTCACACTCACGGCTTGGTACAATCCACTCAGGATTCTGCTCTACCTACTACAACTGCCCCCACCCTATTTGGAACAATTTTTTTAAATGCCAAAATTAGGTGTCTTGTGTTTTAAAGATAAAACAAAATACAAACAAATCTAATCATGTACTTCCCTGCTCAAAATGTCCTTCTGTTGTTAGAAATATGGGCAAAATCCTTAGTATGATGAACAAGGATCTGTCTGCCTCATCTCTCTTACACTAGTTCCTCTGAAGTCCTGACACATCAGCCATTTCTCACCTCCTTGGACATGACGAGCTCTTATCCATGCTCTTGGCTGAAACTCCTTCTACATATATAAACAACTCTGCCTGAACAACTTCTACTTATCTTTCAATCTCCCCTGATATGTATAATCTTATGGCACTCCGTTGTCGTCATTGTACCTTTCACGAATGTAATTAATTAATTATCAGGTTATTTAAAGGGTCCCTTCTCGACCAAACTATAAGCTCCATGAGATAAGAGATTGTATGTACCTTAATCTTCTGTGTATTCCCAGCACATAGCACAGTGTTCAATAAATGTTTGTCAAATGAATTATAGTAACATGAAAGGAGGAAAGAGTGAGTGCGTGCAGATGTAAGTTTGTAGGTCTTAAAATGACAAGTTGAGGAAATTGCTTTTGTGGTTATACTCTTCTCAGTAAAGTAGGAGATGAGAAAATCTTCTGGGAGTGACTAAGAATTTGGAGGGGAAAGAATATCAAAGTGTTGAGGATAATGGGAAACATTTTAGGAAAATCATGATGAAGAATTGGAGGAAAGTTGGCTAAATAACATAAATATCTATTTAGTTCGTGTGAGGACTAAGGTTAATACTTATGATTATAGGGCAACATTAATCTGCCTAGTATAGGATTTTCTCCAGCAGAATGTCAGAGCCTGAGTGTGCTTGGTGAGGAGGTAGGACAGTAGAACAATTGAGCAAAAGAGTTTAGGATATTGGGAAGGGACTACTGAAGTATTGATTTACACTAACTAAGCTATATTTGAAAGGAAGTAAAGTCAAAAGGTCTATTATCAGGAGAAAGATAAAGGGTCAATGAACTAGAAACTTTAAAAATATTGGGGAAAATACAATATAAGAAGAAACTAGAAAAAGAAGAAGCTTTGGTCACAACATAGAAGTAGGTGGCTGAGGTGAGATGATGTAGGTCAAGGAAGGTGTGTGAAGCAGAAACTAGACCATCCAGGGAAAGTGGTCAGGATATTGTAAATATGGCTCTAGATGTTGCTATAGTTGAAATTATAAAAGTATAAGAAATTGCCTGAGGAGAGCACCTAGCACGAGAAAATGGAAGGTTACCAAAATTTACAGAGCAGGGAAAGGAAACCCAGTACACCAAAAGGATGGGAAATCATCCCTGGTCAATGGCTCCATGGAAATGTCTTGGATTCAATTCCTGGTCAAGGGCATGTACCTGGGTTGCAGGTTCTTCCCTGAACACTGTGGGAGGCAACCAATCAATGTGTCTCTCTCACATCAATGTTTCTCTCTCCCTCCCTCCATCCCTCTGTCCCTCCCTTGCACTCTCCCTAAAAAAAAAAAAAAAATCAATGGAAAAAATATCTTTGGGGGTGAAACTTAACAAAAAACAAACAAAGAAAAAGGGACAGGAAGTTGTGGTCAGATAGGGAAGAGGAAAATCAATATAAAATATTGAAAGTAAAGAAAATGACAGTAATTGAGATATATCTAGAACGGTCCTTAGTATATATTAAATTTGAAAACAAAAGAGGTCAATGAAGAAGAAGGTTGAAAACAGATGATTATCTTTGGTGATTAACAAGTTCTCAGTACTCATAGGGAGTTGTAGAGTGAATACAAGGCATCAAATCCAATTATTTTAATGTTATATCTTTTTTCAGCTCTGAGAAATATAGTTATTAGACATTGAGAGGCGTTATCATTTTTTTTCACATTAAAGCACATGTCACCATTATAATTATGCATTGGTTTTAAAATTTCTTAGAAGATTCCATTTCCTCTGGATAGGCTAGTAATTTGTTTCGTCTTATTCCCCGCCCCTCGACCTTTTTGTTAAAGCTTACGCTATTCTCATGAGAGCACTGCAATTCAGCTGCTTTCCTATTGAGAAATTGTCACAAATTTAAAAGATGTGGTACTATAAATTTGGAAAAGCCACTACATCATTATCAATATTTAGATAAATGTCTCTTGCTGAATATCTATGCTTGGCTCTATTGATTTTTTTGCTGTGTGAGTGTGATCTGGCTTGGAACATGCACTATGTTGGGAGGTATTTACTGGAAGATTTATTGAATATACAGGTTTTTCAAACTTGAAGTGGAATATGGTATCAATTATTATATCACCTGAGATAATATTTTATACTGTGTATAAAAAGGATTTTTATTTGAAAACACATGCCATATGTGCTGTATAGTAGTGGTTTTTAGAAGCAAAAAATATGTGTATAAAGATGCATAGAAAACAGCCATCCTTCCATGGGCCAGTCTTTGCTGAGTGCCTGCTGTGAGCCAGACATTGTACTAGGCAATGTGGACATGACAGTGACTATGACAGAGGCAGTCTTGCTTCCAGAAGATTGAAGTCTTTAGGGAAACGCAAACATTAAACTAATATTATTAAGTGTGACAACTATTACAAAGGGAGAAATTCCTGGTAATATGAGGATGTGTAGCAGGGAAAAACACAATCCAAAATCAAGAAAGATTACAAGTGATTTTATAGTTTTTCCTATTCATTTTTTTATTTTCCAAACTTTCTGTTTAGACCAAGACTTTTCTTGATAGAAAAGACAGTGTTCACTGAGAGGAAAAAAATCAAACAAAGCATTTCGTCCCTGATTCATCTCTTGCAATTCTAATTAACAACTTCAGAAATGTAAAGCTTATTTTGAACACACTAATATCTAAACTAAGTCACGTTGCATATTATTTTCCTGGATCAGTCAATGGGAATTGATGATTTTTATCTAATCCTGGACATCCTAATATTATCTGGATTAAAGAATAGATTTAGCCCTGGCCAGTGTGGCTAAGTGGTAAGAGCATTGGCCCTTGCACCAAAGGGTCACGGGTTCAATTCCTGTTCAAGGGCACATGGGTTGAGGGTTTGAGGGTTCAATCAGCATCCCTGGTCAGGGCATGTGCGGGAGGCAACCAATCAATATCTCTCACATCCATTTCTCTCTCTCTCTCTCCCTCCCTCCTTTTCTCCCTCCATTCTCTCTCAAAAATCAATGGAAAAAATATCCTTGGGTAAGGATTAGCAACAATAAAAAAAGAATATATTTATGGGAGGCCTCACAAAATAAGCACTAGTTAAGAAACTCAAAGATTCAAGACCAAGTTTTATGCTCTGCTTATATAGAATCAGGAGTACTTTGTACAAAGGAAGATGGCAGAGACTGGGACTGGCCACCAGAGTATAGAAGTAGGTTGGGAATCTTTGTTTAAAGCTACTGCAAGCAACACTCACATTTATTACCATTAAGCTACACAACTACAGGGCAATTGGTAGAAAATTCAATATCAGACTCTTCCTGGTAATACTTGGATAGAAAAAACTTTCATAACTATGTATTATATGGGACTTTTTTCTGGTTTCTGAAATGACTCAGTTAACATTCCCACACAGAAAAAGCATCAAAATGGAAATGGGCAAATACGTAGAGTTCATCACAACAGATTTGTGCATGCCAGGCACTCTGTTAAGAAAAATAGACTAATGACAATTAATTAAAAATATATACCTAGAATACCTAGACAATTTTTGCATTACATTTCAAAAGGGATTAACAATTAAATGTACTCAACACCAGAAACATATTGACCATAATTTAATATTCAGGATCTTGTAGGTTCTTCAAGTTCATCATTATGAACATCATTTAATATAGATATTTGGAAGTGTCCAAGGATAGAATGCTGGGTAGACATCATTTTGTGATACATAAAATATAAATCAGGGTGACTTCTCCCTAGTAACTTCCATGTTATGTGAACTAGTTAGTTGTTAAAGCTTAAAAGAGAATATTTAAAGATACATGCATGACAATGTCATATGTTATATGTGGACTTCCTTTAAGCCAAATATCACATTTTAAATATACTAAATCAAAGCATACTATAAATAGAGCAGAGTAGTCAGTATTGAATTGTTTAGTCTTTAGATGGATATTAGCAATGAATGTAAGTTGGGCAAAACAGCACATGTTTAAATGGAAAACAGTGTTACAGGGGTTATGGCAGGGTTATGGCATTGGCAATTAGCTAATGACAATGATGCACTTAAGAAACACTGTGTAAGAAGGCTAATAAATACAGCCAAACCATCATTAATAATCCATGACAGAAGGGAAAAAAGAAAGGAAAGAGAAGAGAAAGGTAAGAGAGAGCACTCAGTAACAAGATACATAGTAAAGCCTAAAGTTCCCTATAATTAGAAGTAGTATTTATATTTCCAGAGGACACAGAAAAGGCTTTCCAGTGACTATTTCAACAAATAATTAGGGGGATTGATATGCATATTGTCAGATTATGAGTTTTTCACTAATTTCATTTCATTTTAGGTGTGTGTGTGTGTGTGTGTGTGTGTGTGTGTGTGTGTGTGTGCCTTTTAAAGGTACATGTTATCATACCAGGCAGATATAATGGGGTTGAGCTTTTACTTCCTACATGCTCATAAAGATAATATAATTCCAAATAAAAGGCAACTAACATGTTGCCCTCTAGTCTCTGTTGGAAATTCTTAACTAGATAATTTCCCCATGGCATTGTATGATAATAGCCATTACTTTCAGGTTACCCACATACAAAGAACCAAAAACTCTTCTGATATCCATTTGATGTTTCCCATCAATGTTATTATCCTCATTTTGTCAGTGATGCCAGTGTTCATAGTGAGAAATGCACCATCCTAATTTTTAAGCACCCACTAAGCTATTAAACTGACAATTACAATGTAGTATGTTAAGTGGAAGGATAGAAAAAGTAGATGGTGATATTATCAAGGTGCATGAAGTGACATAAAATAAAACTTAAAGAGGTAGACAAGCAAAGATAGAGGAGGAGTGGGGTGAAGGATATGATTCAGGCAGAGGAAATGTCATGTGCAAACCCTAAAAGTGGGCGGGAGCATGACGATCTGAAAATGGAAAGCAATTTCAACTATGTACATTGAGTGTAGATTCTGAGGTATGAAGTGGTGATAAATAAGCCTTGAGAGATAAGCAGAGACCTAATTACTTACAGACGTCTGAGGCCAATGGACAGGCAGTAGTAGTAGTATTTAAGTAAAGGAATGGCATGATCAAGTCTGGGGCAATTGCAGTGAGCCAGGTGAAGGACGATGCAGATTTTCAGCAGCAGTTGTAGTTGCATGAGATAATGGTTAAATAGAGTTTGGAGGTTTTTTTCATTCTTACCTGAGGATATATTTTTATTGATTTGAGAGAGAGAGGAAGGAGGGGGGGAGAGAGAAAGATCAATTGGTTGCCCCCCATTTATGCCTGACCGGGGATTGAACCCGAACCTTTTGGTGTACAGGATGGCACTCCAAACAACTGAGCCACACCGGCTAGGGCTTAGAGTTTTTGATGGGGATGGGAAGATGTTGGAGGCAGAAAAGACAATATATACTCTTGATTTTTCTCTCTTAAATTTCAAATTCCTAGAGAAATTTCTGCTTATCATTTTGCCCTACATTATAAAACATAGAGTAAATATTCAATAAATATTTATTGAATAAATTAATGAATGACACAAATTCAGCCAAATTTATTTTCCTTTGCAACCCAAATTGGGGGAGAAGGTCTCATCTCTATTTTATTTTATTGTATTTTTACACTGTCATTGCTTGGAATATTTGTTTTCATTAAGCTGTGAAAGATAAATTATTTTCCCCAAATTTTTATTACAGAAAATTTCAAAAATATAGAAAAGTTGAAAAAATGGTACAATAAATAACCAAATACCCCCTACCTTGTTAATGATTTGCAATATTTCCTGTTTGTGTGTGTGTGTGCATCATGTATAGCATCTGAAAGTTGCAGACATTACAATCAACCCAAATATTTCATCTGCAACTTCGAAGATAAGGATATTTTATATAAAACCATAAGTTATTATAGTTTTGCCCCAAAGAAAATTAACATTAATTCCCTAATATAATCCTTTTCAATTATCCCGAAGATGTCTTTACATACATATTTTTCAGATTAGGGTTCATTTAAGGTTCGCAGATGTGCTTGGTTGTTAGGTCTCTGGAAATGAGAGCCCTTTCAGTAAAGAATAAAAGGAATAGGATTATTTAACCTGGTACAAAAGTGAATATCATTCAATATTCAATAGAAATATTACTGGGCAGCCAGATTTGTTTTCTGGTTGGAAATGTGGTGTGTGTGTGTGTTTGTGTGTGTGTGTGTGTGTGTGTGTGTGTGTGTGTTGTCATTAGCCAATGAGTTCAATTGGCAAGTACCTTCATTGTATTTATGAGTCCTGGGTCAAAGGTTCCCTCTCTATATGGGCCTCTCCACTCTCCATGGAGAATAATCTCTGTCCATATGATCATACATTGTACTCCATGCCTTAGGTAATCAATCACCTGGTAGAAGATTGGACTTTGTCACCAGCAGGAACTGAATGAGTGTACATAGATGCAAGGTGAAAATCTATTAATCATTTAGGGGGAGAAAAAAATCTCAATATGTAATAAATTATTCATTTGGTGGGACATCTTCATATACAAAATAGCCCATTGGTTTAAGGTGCTTACATCATGGAGTGCTTTTCTTGGTGCTTCCAGTTGAGTTTGTGTCTGGGGACAAAGATTAAGCTGAGATAAATGCCAAAGAAAGTTGGACATTAGTCTTTCCCATTGCACCTGTCAAATCACTAATGCACAGAAAATACTAAGTGCACATATGTGAGCCTCCTTGTAAGTGCTAAGAATTTTGTCTCTATTGTACTTCCCTTTCCCTGCCCCTCCCCCTCCTTCCTGTTTAATGGAAATGCCAAAAGGAATTTGACACTGATGGACAGCCTAGAGGCACCATAATGAAGTTTGCAAGCCTGGTGCAGCGTCTCTGTTTCTAGCTACACAAGATTGAAAAATGATTATAATGGCATTCCTTGCATATATTCAGATGCAGTATGGTATTCCAGGGTGATGACTGTTTTCTTCTAAAATTGTGAAACTTCAAGCTGTTCGCTAGCACTGTCATTTGCAGGAGGCTAAGTGAATGTTGGTTTATGTGCCCTATTTCCTAGCAATAGAAAGGCTACTTGAAGCTGCCAATATCCCTGTGACCTGTGTTAGAGCAGATGGATGACCCAAACAAGAACATCTGCATTCTCTGAACGACAGAGGTATTTGCTTTAGGGGCTCTCTTCTTCCATTTAAAAACCTATAAATAATATATATTTTACTATATCACAAAATCTGGTTTTATGTTAAAACAAGCATCCCAATTTTTACATGCAGATTATTTTTAAACATCAGTGTTTTCAAGATGATATTAGTGACAATTATGATGGGGCGATTGTAGTAATTTTGAAAAGTGTGTGCATGATCTGTAGTCCTTTCCACTTGTACATACCTTTTTTTTTTCAGGCTTATACAGTTACTTATAGACCTTGGCCTTGATGGCAAGCACATGTCTTTGCTCTTTATATCTTTCCCTAGCCTTTGTATCAGGCAAGCTGCTTTGTTTCCAATTGTTCCATGATACTAATTCATTCCCTTTTTTATGCAATACACTTGAATTGACATGCAGTTAGAAGCTGCTATCAGGCAGATATTAGGAATCCTATGTAAAGCATGCTTTCAACATTCCAGCTTGAGTTACTAGTAAGTAAAAATGTGCATTATTGAAGTACAGAGGTAAATAGAGTTCCAGAACCAGGTTATTAGTAATGTTCAGGATATTGCCATTTTCTACTAAAGTTGTTTCAGAGATAAAACTCACAAAACTGGAAATACCACCAGATGGAACATCAACTGGAGGTTAGATCTCCTTCAGGATATATTAGCAATTGCAATCACAAACTGTATGGCACTATGCTCATAGTGGACAGGATTAACAATGCACCAGGGGTTCCCAATCATCAGTGCTCTGCAGATTAGTGGGAGATGAGGAGAGGGGCTTACACCGGCCCTCAGATTATTGTGTACTGCCTGCAGCCCATTGTTTTTCCACTAAGCTTTTAGACAGTGGGTATGCATCTTTGTGCATTTAAAAATTATCCATTAGGAACGCTCTGCAGAAAAAACCATTTGTCATTCCTGCTATCATAAAAGCCTTCATATTTTTTCCCAGAGCAATATGTATATTAATTTCCCTTTCTGCCTGCCTTTCTGAATCTCCAAGAAAAAGACTTCTAGGTAACATTAAATCAGTTAATTGCCTCAACTGATAAAACATTGAGCGGAGAACATTGTTAATTGTTGACATTATGGAGAAATTTAGTACTTTTGATGGAAAGTTGTTCAGGAAGTATATTCACGTTGTACTGTCTAACCAACAATGCATATATTTCAGGCTTTTAGTGTACTCACTCAGTGGCATGTTAAAAATCACAAAAACATATGGAAATCTTTACTTTGTTTAGAAAATATATTTACTGAAAACAGTATAGGGATGTTCAATTTCCCTAAAGGGAGTACTAAGAGGAGACTCTTCCCACTGGTTGCTCAAAGAAGGTTTCAGGATTTCATTAGCATCTTTATTTCATCAGGTAGGGGGAAAAAGAGTCCCTGGGCTGAGCCTGTGGTATTATTCCAGCCAACCTAAGCACATCTAAGGAACTGCTGGGCATGACTGTCATGAGTCCATTTGCAGGAGACCTTTGCATTGAACAGTAGGGCAAGAGTAGAGAGAACCAGGGGTTTTCAACCTAAGATATCACTGCTCCCCCAGCCAAGGCCCCAAGTGTGGAGGTTATGAAGGAAGTGGTATTAGGCATGAGGCATAGAGCCAATTCCCTCAAGTGGGTAGAACATGACCTCAGGAAGCAGGAGGAGAAGTATTCCTTTTCCTTCCAGGAGGAACAGACCTTGGCTTTGGTGCAGTGGGAATCTGATATTGGAAGCGACTAAAGATGGTGCCTTTGGTATGGCTAGACATCAGCCTTGTCCCAAGGCCAGAAGCACCTGAGTCCAAAGATGCCCTTGGGTGGCTTCCAGTAGTCGCTAACTGGTAGTCCATGGATTTTTTTTTGTGTGTGTGAGTTTATGATATATCTATAATAGGAACATCCCAGAAATAAATTGGTGAGACTTTAAGTAGAGGCAGAATTCCTGCAATAATAGACAGTGTTCTACCATTATTTTTTTTTAAAATATATATTTTTATTGATTTTAGAGAGGAAGGGAGTGGGAGAGAGATAGAAACATCCTATATAATAAATGGCTAATATGCTAAGTGTCCTGTCGTCCGGTGACCGGTCGACTGTTCAACCAATCAAAGCGTAATATGCTTATGATATGCTAAGGCAACTCAACTGCTCACTATGATGTGCACTGACCACCAGGGGGCAGATGCTCTGAACTTGCTGCTGGGGTCCGGCCAATCGGGACTGAGCGAGATGGGCCAGACATGCCCTGGAGCCCTCCCACGGTCCCTCCCTGGCCCGATCATGCACTGGTGGGGTCCTTTGGCCTAGCCTGTGCCCTCTCACAATCCTGGACCCCTCAGGGGATGTCAGAGAGCCTGTTTCATCCTGATCCTGCAGGCCATTCTCCTCAGGAGAGCACCAGATGCAGGGCTCATGGCTGGCAAGAGCTGCTGCAGCAGCTAGAGCCTCTCCTGATCAGGACTGATTGGGTGTGAGCCCGAAGCAGGCGCAGTGGGGCCGGGATAAGCGGAAGTGGCAGGTAGGAGCTGCAGGCAGCATTGGACTGTGGGTTTCTGCCTGATCCCTGCAGGCCACACAGAGGGGCCCCACCCTTGCACGAATTTGTGCACTGGGCCTCTAGTCAATAATGAGAGAGAATCATTGATCGGCTGCCTCCTGCACACCCCCTAATGGGGTTTGAGCCCACAACCTAGGCATGTGCCCTTAACCGGAATTGAACCCAGGACCCCTTCACACAGGCTGACGCTCTATCCACTGAGCCAAACCAGCTAGGGCTGTTCTCCCATTATTATTAGCTCTGGTGCAATAATGACCATAGACAACATTTCTCCTGAGCATCTTACATGTCCTAAGTCCTCAACCTCAGGAGATAGATACTATTATCATTCCCATTTTTTACATGAGAAAACTGAGCCACAAGGATGTTAAATGACCTGCCCAAGATCACACAATGAATAAAAAGCCTCAGATAAGACCCACCTAGGCAGTTGACTCCAGAGCCCATCCTTTACCACTTTACTACACTGTCTTCCCATGTTATCCCCATGGATCTGAGAACAATCAAGTTACATATGTGATTTTCTATTTAATTTGAGGAACATTATCTAGTCCTCATAAATCTAAGTAAACGGGGGAGTATTATGCTATGTGAAATAAGCCAGTCAGAGAAAGTCAAGTATTACATGATCTCACTCATATGTGGAGTCCAAAGAACAAAATAAACTGATGAACCAAATAGACCCAGAGACAGAGAAGCATGGAACAGAATGTCCAATCTCCGAGGGGAGGCGGGGACCGGTGGGTGGGAAGAGATCAACCAAAGAACTTGTATGCATGTGTGCATAACCCAGGGACACAGACAATAGTGTAGTGGAGGCCTGGGGTGGGGAACAGGTGCAGGCTAGAAAAAAGGGGACATCTGTAATACTTTCAACAATAAAAATAAATTTTTATTTTAAAGATAAATGGCTATAAATTTAGGGGTGGCTAATCGGTATATAAAAACACTGGAATTATTTATCTCTTACTTTCAGCACTGTGTCTAAATACTCATGAATAACTATCAAATCAGTGAAGCAAAATGAAAAATATAAAGAGGCTAGTTGAGGCAGCTTGATGTATGGAAAGGACAGGAAGTGGAAAAAAAAACACACCCATAGTTCCATGTTGACTCTTTTCACCACAATTTTTATCATATTCACTCAAAATTCCTCTATGAGAGGTTCTAGTAGATGACAAGAAAGGAACAATCTCCAAAAAGCACAACAGAAACATGCCAACAGTGTTCATAGTAGCAAGCTAGTTAGGAAATGGTGGAGAGAAGTAGAATAATACCAAACTCTAGGGAATAACGTTCTACCTTCCAAAAGTAGAAGATTTACAACTGGAGCGTGGTATTCGCATCTAATGAAAGAAAGTTCTTAAAAGAATCAAATGTCATGTATCCAAAAAGAAAGAAAGAAAGAAAGAAAGAAAGAAAGAAAGAAAGAAAGAAAGAAAGAAAGAAAGAAAGAAAGAAAGAAAGTTCTGCTTGATCATTAGGAATGCTAGAGACATTTTTTAGATTAGTTTAAAAAAAACTTTTGGACTTTGAGAATTTAGCCTATCAGGTGTTACTTTTTATTCAACCTTCTCATCTGGGTTATGTTTGTGTGTATGTGTGTGTGTGTGTATACACTTAACATGAGATCTAACATGTGATCTACTCTCTTAACAAATTTTGAAGTGTATAATACCATATTGTTAACTACAGGTATTTTGTTGTACAACAGATCTCTAGAATTTATTGGTCTAGGATAGACCAATAAATCTAGAGCATAACTGAGATTTTATACCCACTGAATAACAACTCCTCATTTTCCTTACTCTAGCAACCACTATTATAGTCTCTGCTCCTATGAGTTTGACTGTTTAAAATACCTCAAACAAGTGGAATCAGGCAGTGTTTGTCCTTTAGTGACTGACTGCCTTATGTCACTCAGCATCATGTCCTTCAGGTTTGTCCACATTGTCTCAAAGGACAGGCTTTCCTCCTTTTTTAATGCTCACTAATATTTCGTTGTATGTATAGAGCACGTTTTCTTTATCCATTTATCTGTTGAAAACAGTATGTTACCGGCATAACAATGACATATAGACCAGGGGAACAAAATATAGAGCCTGGAAATAAACTGATGCATATTAGGTGAACTGGTCTTTGAGAGGGTGCCTAGAACACACAATGGGCTACATTCTGTTTAAGTTTTACCCCAGGCTTGAGAGACAGAGGCAAAAGTGAATTTACATTTCTGTCTGGCTTCCCATGATGGGCAAAAGGAGAAGGGATTCATGGACCAGAGCATTGCCTGAAACTAAAAGCTACATTAAGTTTGAGCCCCAGCACACAGGACATTAAGCAAGGGCAGAGATCAGAAGGAGGATAAATCTCAATGACACACAATGCATGTTAGATGCCAAATTTCTGAGCCTCAGTGTCTCATCTTTGACAGATCATAGCATTATATTCCATACTTACTTCCTAGAATTGTTTTGAAGATTAAATAAGATAATGTGCTTGTACTATTTAGAAAACTACAAAAATATTTGTTTTGAACTAAAAAGCAGTTATTGAAATATGATTTTATATTTGTATGCTATCATTTTCTATGAATAGTCTTGATTATGTAACTATAATAGGATTCTATATCAGTAGCAAAAGCATGGATTTTCTACATATTTTAGAAAGTAAAGGTCTTACAATACTTATAATATTCTGTACTATTCAAGCCAAGTGACTTTGTGTTTAGATCTTTTTTATTCTTTCCTAGATTTTGAGTGACTTGAGTTCAGGGACTATTGGATTTATCATTATTCTTAAGTTCCTTTCAATAAAAGCATGTGACACAGATGCACGAATATACAACCAATCAATGATTCATTAATAGTCACCAAAGTGTTTGTGTGAAGAAAATATGGTAGCATTTTCATCAAGTTAAAAATGTAGATTCTGAAATAATTTTTTGAGAGGACAAAAGTTTTGGAGTATTTGTTAAATTATTAAATTAAATGCCCTCAATTCTGGTGTAATGTTCTTAGAGGTACATACATTATTTCAGGCCATTAGGCTGCCTTTTAGTTAAACTAAAACTCTAATTTGCTAATGGTACCCTAATGACCTTTAAGCCTTAATAAAAACTGCCTAATTTATGCCTGAGGCTAATTCACTCCTCAAATGAAGTCCTGCCCAGAGTGTAGGCACAAAGAGGGTTAGATCACTGCAGAGGCAATTACGCATCTTCCTGGTGAGCGCCCCAGGAGGCAAGAGACAGAAAAACACACGTGAGAGGGAAGAGACATGGGCCCCAATCCTACTCTGCCACTAGCCAGCGTGTGACCTCAGCCAATCAAGGCCTGTTTCCTCATCTTGAAGCTGGCATTGGTTCTCAGCTAAGATAAACATAGATGGCATGCCTGTGTCTTCTGAACCATTTCAAAGATATTATAATGGTAGAAAGCACAAAACTTCTTGGAGGAAATTTTTTACCTGGGGGTTTTGTTTTTTTCTGTTGTGATGGGACCCCGGAACTTGTGGATTTACACCACATAAAATGTTGAGAACCAGTGGAACTAGATAATCCCTAATGCATCTTCCACTCTACAGTTCTGTGATTCTAGTCTATCACTGAATGTTTCTGTGGCAGCAGACAAAGCTGGCCACGAGCCAGAATTGGTTCTAGTTATGAAGCCAAAGCCTGCCCCTCAAAATAATGAGCTTCTAAAGAGGCTAAAACTGTTTTTATTCTTACAGTGAGCAGCCTGCTTGTAATAAAAGGGTAGCAGACTCCAAGTTAAGAGTGTTTCATTGCCTATAAATCTAATATCCACATCGAATGAATCTGCCATAGACAATTATTGTTGCAAAAATTAGAAATGATTGTTATAATTTTTTCCCTTAGAATTTAATCATACGTGACAGGAAATTTCTTCAAGGTTACCTGCAGTATTTTAAAGACAACCACTTTCTTATTCTGTGTAAAATGCTAAATGCTTTTTTTATAAATTAAATGAGATAAAATGATCATTTTTTTACATCTCATTAAGAAAAAGAAAATAAGACAGTATGTTTCAATTAGCATAAACAAACAATAGATATTTTCTTTTCTACTGCATCTCAGATCTCTGATTGGAAACATTATTTTTCCTGCAAGTTATCAAGGGATGATCAAACGTTCTTTGTAGCATGACATAAACAAAAGCACAGAAAGCAGAAGGGAGACAAAAACTGCAGCCACCATTGTCAGTGAAACAACATAATAGTTTGCTAACCTTTCAAACTGTCCAGGACTCAGGAATGACTCTAAACTAGTGAGTTGCTTTGCGGGATAAAATCAGAATCAGAATATTTTCTAACAATTCAAAGGAGAGAAGAACAGAAACCAAATACTCATTATGTAAACTTGCAATGATAGAAATTATTAGAAATATCAAGGGGGAAAAGAGTTAGTATTGGAAAAGGCATGAATTGAAAAAATATATATGCCATTGTATATTGCATATTATAACCAATCTACCTTTATCTCAAAGTTGACTAGGTTGGGTAATAACTTTTATCTAGCTCTAATTTATATAAATAGGATCATGGAAGGACAAAATTTCTAGAAGTAAACCATTAGTTTATTAGCTAATGTTTTCAGGACTGAGAGCTTTTGCAATATATACTTTTTGGCAGACAATTCTCCATTGGGCCTTTCACACTTTTGCAAGTATCATAAGTGAGGCACTGACTATGAAACTATAGCAGGCTAACTTGTGAGTTAGCCATTAGGGTAACTATCTCAGAACCTTCATCGTTCAAGACAATACGTTCATTGCAATTACCTTAGAAACATGGTAGCCACTTCTCTGCTGTTTTGGTAAGAATAAAAAAACTTCACGTTCAGGTTTTAAATGGATGATTATTTTTTTTTTTACTGACTTATAGAGAAGACATACAAATGTGTGTATGGAATCTGACTTGACCAACCCAATAATCCCTTACAGGTACCAGTACTTACAGATCCAGAAATTCTATATTACCTGGGTCCTTAGAGTTGATACAGCTTGAGGTACTAACAAAACTCATATGAGAGTGATAGCTAGTCCATATTCTGATTTATTTATATTAAAAATATCATTTCTGACCAGATTAGAAGTTTGTCAGAAAATAAAGGTAAATGCCATCTCTCTTTCACATGCAAGTCAATTATAATTATTAGAAGATAATTAAGTGTTCTCCGTAGTTAGTGTCACCAAGTCTGATACATTCATGACCACTTTAGGTTATATTTGAGGTTGAATATTCATATCAATTAGTCAAGATGCTCTCTCTTCTGGGTAATGCTGAATAAATGCAAATTTCACTATAAAGGCTTTCCTCTCCAAGAATCTATACAGACCTCTCTCTCAGTTGCAATTCAACTAATTAGGCTTCAATTTTCACAATCCTTTTCTAGCAATTAATTTTTTTGAAGATACAGTCTTTCCACATTGGCTGAACTTCGTTGTTTTCAAATCTTCTATCACACATTTTCAGATTAGTTTCACGAGTTGTGTTTTCACTCTCAAATAGTTCTGAGTTGCTTCACCTTACATTCGAATGCGTGAAATTAGCTGTAGTCTATGGGGTTTTCATCCTTTAGTTCTCAAAGAGAGGTCCCTACATCAGCATCATTGGCATCCATCACCTGGGAACTTAGTAGAACTGCAACTTCTAGGACTCCGATCCAAACCCAGGGAATCCAAAATTCTCAGGAGAAGCCCAGTAATCTCTGTTTTAACATGCTCTCATGGTGATTCTGATACACACAGACAGCCACCACATAAGATACATCCCATTGGATAATTAGCGTGAATTCTAGGTGGTTGTTAAAATTATTGAAAAATATCCAATTTGCTTACTTAAAAATAAGTTGGCCATTGACTAGAGCTTGAAATGCTTTGTGTGTGTGTAGAAAAATTGATGTTAATCTTTGTGATTGGGGGAAACTGGATGAAGGGCTCAGAGTACCTCTACTATTTCTATAACTTGCTGTGAATCTATAGTTACTTCAAAATAAAAAGTTATATTAAAAACTTGAAAATGTATGATTTTTATAATGAAGAGAATTTTACTTTTATAGGAAAGGATAAGATGTTTCCATGGCATATAAATAAGGAAACAACTCTTACTAAGCAACCTGTGTCACATTGAAATCTCTTTCTTACTCTTGTTCTTCTTACCAATGGGAGAGAAAGAGAGAAACACATGAGTTCCAAAGATACAACGTCTACTAGTATCTGGGAATAGCATAACACAATAAGCAGTTAAGTTGATATCCCTGATATCCCTGAAATTAAAAAATTACTCAGAATATGTCTCAGAATTAACAAAAAGAGTTTTGTTGTTCATGGATATCAGAGCTTAATTCATCAAAATAGAAGTATAAGCTTTATAGGTCTTCATAGATATAATTATGCTTCAAAGGATAAAATATTACCATGTGTTAGAGATAGGTCTTTGTGGTAGTTCAGGTCCCCTGAGAAGCAGGTGCCAAGATAGGAATAGACATGCAGGAAATGTATCAGGGATGCTTGTGAAGGTAAAGAGGAGGACGTTTGAGTCGGCAGGAAAGCTGTCAGACCACAGTGTAGGTCTCATACCTGTGAAAGGTGAGGGGGAAGGAAAGAGAATTGGAAAGAAGTCCTAGACTGCAGGGGTCTAAGTAAGTTTTGTCCATTCCAAGGGGGAAGTCCTTAAGTGAAAAGTTGCCTTATAGATTAGTCCCACGTTTGACAGCAATAAGCCTGCATTAGCTGTCCCTCTGTACTTAGTCGCTGGCTGGGAGCAGCCCAGGGGAAGTGCAGCCTCAGCTCAACACTAAGGTGGATCCAGAGGGCTGGGCTGCCAACCGGCTACCCACCCTGCAGCAGGAGACCTGAGTGGGTGCATTCTCATGGCTACTGGAGTTTTAAGCCAAGTGATTTCAAAACATAAAATACATAATTACAAAAACGGTATATGCTCTGCCTGTTCAAACTATGTCACTATCATGACATAATGGTGTCATATTTTAGATCTTCTAAATTGTCTTTCTCACACTTGGAAATCTCTGAAATGACACAACAAATGGTAACTAAGATATTTAAAGGAATTCAGTGTTAACATTTTTGAAGATATGAGACCAGAATATTCTAATGCAGCAATTTTTAATCCTTTTCATCTTGTGGCACACATAACCTAATTATTAAAATTTTGCAGCATACGAAAAAATATATTCTAATTTTTGCCAGTCTGTCAAAAAAATAGATATAATTTTGATTCATTCACACCAGATGGCTATTGTTGTGTTGGCTGTTGTTATTTTTGTATTGGACAATCGAAGGGAAGAGGTTAGTGCCCCTGATTTAATAGTCAGGCACCGCATGTTTTAAAAATAGTCAGGCATTACATGTTTTAAAAATTCCTGTGGCACACCAGTTGAAAGTTGCTGGTCTAATGTATCATGTGATAAAAATTAATATAATAGCTTGCATGCATACATTGTATGTATAAACCCAATGTAATTCTTTCATGATTCTATCATTCACATGGTATGCTATACACTGACAGACATAAAGCCACAACTCAGGTATGGTAGTGCCGGTAGGAGCAAAGCTACAGATACCTTTCAGCATTCTATAATGGAGCCAGATGTTCACATCACAGCCATTAATGACGTTTTTGTTTTTTAATTAATAGACTTTATATAAAGTAAAGAGAATTCACAAATACCCCTTTTCCCTAACTACCCCTCCCAAGTTTCCCCTATTATTAATATCTGGCATTAGTATAGTACATTTGAAGAGCCAGTATTGATACATTATTATCATTAGTTAAAGCCCATAGTCTACATTTTGGTTCACCACTTTGTGTTGTGCATTCTGTGGGTTTTGACAAATGTATAAAGACATGTCTCTACCATTACAATATCATACAGAATAGTTTTACTGCCATAAAAATCCCCTATGCGCCACCTATTCATCCCCACTACTTCCCTCCCCACAAACCCCTGGCAACAACTGGTCTTGTAACTATCTTGATAGATTTGCTTTTTCTAGACTATCACATAGTTGGAATCAAACAGTAAGTAGCTTTTTCAAATTGCTTTCTTTCACTTAGGAATATGCATTTAAGTTTCCTTCATATCTTTTCAATATACATTAAATGTTCTTTATATATTGAAAGATCATTTATTTGTCTTATTGTATGGATATACCACAGTTAACTTACCCATTCACCTATTGAAGGACACCTTGGTTGCTTCTGAGTTTGGGGAATTATGAATAAAGCTGCTATCAACATTCATGTAATAGTCTTTTGTTTAGCTCATTTGGGTAAATACCATTCATTTTTAAGGTTTTCACTAACTTGAATAAATGCCAAGAAATGTGAATGCTGGATTACACGTTGAGAGAATGTTTAGTTTTGTATGAAACTGCCAAAATGCCTTACAAAGTGGTTGTACCACATTAATAACTCTTTTTATAAGACAGCTATTTTGTGGCCCCTTTAAAAGGCAAAAATAATACCTTCGTGAAATCTTATCAGCTCCCCTATGAGGGAGCCAAAGGTCTCTTCGGGCAGAAGAAGAAAAAAATAAAGCAGGGAGGACAGGTAGAGATTTTCTCTACTTAGCACTAGAGATCCCGGAACCTTTCTAGTACAAAACAAAGCTTTAATCATAAGTTGGAATTTCTGAAAATAACTTAGTGTTTATGGCTGTTTCCACCTGAACTTCAGCTATTAATTAACATTCTTTTGATAAGTGAATTTTGAGACTCTGGCTGGAGTCAAAGCTTGTATTTCCAAAACTTTGTGAACAATATTGTTGGTAGTTTCTAAATATATGTTTACTGAAAATAACAACAGAAGGTAATGCTGGATTGTAGAGAAGGTATTAATTTTCTTCCAGCTTTTCAGTCAATCAGGATAGATTTTAAATCCTTTTCCATCCTCTTTAAAAAAATTTCTGCAAAGAGAAACAGATGGTCTACCCCGCCTAGCACACCTGTTTTACTGGTTACTCTTTGTCAGACAAAGCTTCAGACACACAAGACTCACCCTGATTTACTAAAATACTGCGTAACTATAATATGCATGTTCCTCTCCAGAGAGTAAGGGAACTGAGTGCTTCCCAGCTTTCTTTAAGTACCATTGCCATTAATAGAAGCAGATTTTACTTCAAAAATAAGGAAAGCACTCTCCCTCCCTGGAGTATGCCCTGCCTTTCCTTTACTTTCGCCCTCCCACTCCCTGCCTCAGGCACCTTACCATTGGCTTCCTCACTCCCAAGCTCCAGGGGCCCTTTCTTTGCCTCTGTAACTCATTTCCTCAGCCCATTTCTTCTGGGGATTACTTTTTCCACCTCTGTGATTTACCCAATAAATGATATCTTAGAAAAAAAGTAAGAAAAGATCTACTGCTTTTTGTTCATACTATAAAAGTAAAACATGTTCAGTGTAATAATTTTAAGAATGCAAGACAATATAATGATATGATTAAAACCACCCCAGATTTCAGCAACCAAAGATAATTACTACGGTATTAATATTTTGAATAATATACTTTCAGTTGTTTCTCAACATGTAGGCTTATAAAACGAAAATAATACTATACGTAGAAGTGGGTAAAAGTAGGTTAATAACAATAATAAACAATATAATAATTAATAAATAAGTGCTAATATAAGAATAAACTGTATTTTGTGTACTCACAATTGTAAACCTACTTTGCCAGCCCCTGTATGTTGCACTGTTTTTTTAAAATATTTTTTTTAAACCTGCATCATGTTCTGTATATCTGTCATTGTTAAATACAGAACTAATTAATCACCATCATTTTTTATATCTGCATAGTATTCAATTGTATAGTTATATCGTATTTTTTACAAATATTTTATTGATTATCAATTAGGTTATTCTAATTTCTTGGTTGATATGCAAAGGTTATAGAAAATATTCTTGAGGATTTCTTTTATTATCTTCTTGTAATAAATTATTAGTAGTACAGTTATAAAGTTAAAGCCTATGTACTTTTTTGAGGTTACTATATTTTGCTAAATTGCCCTCCAAAAGGTTTGTATCAACCTAACTCCTACCAACATTACAAAAGAGTTGGCATTTTCTTACCAACCATGGGCATTTGATAGGTTTATAAAAAAGTATTTTTTGGTGAGAAAATGTATATCAATGTTGTATCCACTTATATTTCTTTACATCTAAACTAAAGCATCGTTTCATGTATTTATTGGTTATTTGTATTACATTTGTCTTTTGCCCATATTTCTACTAAATAATATTTTTCTTACTGGATGAAGATCTCACTGTATAATAGACTAAGCAAGATGAGTTTACTGAATTTCTAAAGAAACTGATTTTTTTACATTTCTGTTTGGAAGCCTCAAATTTTAAGTTTTATCCCTAAATGTACATGCAAATACTAGAACTCTACTAAGAAAAAATACATATTGCTTGGACAAAATGATACAAACGGATTATTTTCTACTCTTAAGAGAGTTCAAATGACAGTTGAAAAAGTAACTTGTAATAGGCATCTGACAAATTTGGTTATTCACTAGCAGTGAAAATCAGGGCAAACCGAAGAACACAAAACTAAGTTATGAGTGCACACAAACTGCTTTTAGTTTATAATTCTCGTGAATTCTTCTTGTGCACTCTAAAATGGTAGTATACAATGTTCGTTCTCTGTATCATTTACAGAAAATAACTGGAACTCAGGAAGTAAATTGGCACATAGCAGGCTCCCTTTGTGAAAATCATGTAGCCACCTGTGTCCCAGTTATGCTGTAATTAGGTACTCCACATCGCTCTGGGGAGAGCAAGTCACCCTAAATTAATGCTTTTCCATTGTTTCCTTAGGAACATGGCAAATTTCAGACTTCCAACTAACTTTCCAGGTTTTGCGTTATTCCAGGGGCTCTAAAGAATGTGATGTACAGGAAGATGATAGCTTTTCTTACTCTTTCTGAGTCTGGAAAATAAGCAGGTGCCACCTGTCCAGGTTTGCAGAGAAGAGTAAAAAATCAGAGAGTAAAAGTATGTCACATGTGGGTTTGTTGCCATTGTATAGATTGTTTTGGTTAAAAATTTTTTAAGCTATCAAGGATGTAATACAATATGTGCAGATTTCCTGTATGGAAACAATGAGTAGAGACTTCGGCTTAAATTCTAGGTCATCAAGAAACAGATCCACAACAGAATTTCTTAGCTTTTATTAACTGCAGAAAGAACACCTCCCAAGGAGAGAGGAAGCATCGTATTTAATCTGGCTCCGCTTTCACTCCTTCCAGGGGAAGAATGAGCTCTTTACTCAATGTGCACGTCGGTGACACAGTACTCTGCTCATGAAAGCCATGGGATCATTCATCCATTTTAATGCAGGATGAAAAATAAAACTGTGAGTCTCTTCTTCCTCCAACTGTAGTCATCTCTGAGAGGAAGGGTGGGACATACCAAACATTTGTATAAAATCAGAATAAAATGTGATTTGCGTGTGTGTCTAAAATCCTGTCTTGTTCATATGTTCACTACTGGTTTTACGAGGATATCTTGTTTCCTAATTAGATTTTGAACTCCTTTGGGGCAGGGACTTCATCTCATAATTTTGTTGTATTCCCTTACAGGATATACAATGAGTGTTTGTTTATAGATTGCTTTGCAAGGCTTTGGGAAAAAGAGCTAAACACATCTACAATTGTGTCACACAATAGATTCATAATAAAACAAGGCCTTATAAACTCTATTAAAGAATTGTGCAAGACAGGTTTTACTTCAAAAATAATCAAATAAAGACATGTCTCATGGTTTTCACAGAGTTTAGAATCGTCACTGAAAATAGACCATTATATGCATATTCTGCATGTACTGTGTGTGTGTGTGTGTGTGTGTGTGTGTGTGTGTGAATCACCTATCATGGAAAATCAATTTTAGTCCCAGAAATAATAAAAAATCAAAACTAGAAACACAGCATTTTATAAGGCTGATTCCTAGATAAGAATATATTATTAGAAACCTGTATTTTTTTCTGCAAAAATAACAATTGAAACGGAAAATTGGCCATTGGCTCTTTGTTCTTCAATAACAGGCTGTCATTAGACATATCTCTCTAAGGCTAAACTGGAACTTCAAGTTTTGTTTTCTTTCCTTTTAAACTACAATTCTTTATACTCAGAGGACTCAGGTGCAGCTGAGTCCTGATAAACACACACACACACACACACACACACACACACACACACACACACACACATCTATACTAGCTTAGAGAGATCAGGTGATTAAAAACATTAACTGCATGCATTTTTTTACAGAAGGGTTTCATGCAGATGCTTATATAAATCAGTCATAATCTGAAGTTTTCATAATGACTTGCACTAATGTATTAGCCTTTATGGACATTTAATAATGGATAAAGATGTAGAATGCTTTGTTAAATACATAATAATGTTACATTTAATACATTTTTATTCTATAATAGACTATTTTTAATAAATGACTGCATTCATTTACAAAATGTGTTGTGAGTCAATTATGCATAAAATAGGTTGATCAGATTTGAGTACAAAAATTCTAAAATAAAAAAATAGACTCTTATTACTACTATAGTATAATATGATTATTTCCAAACATATTTTTGGTGGTCAGAATTCTTTTAATGGCAATCTACATGGTATATAGAAAAAATATGTAGTAATAAAACCAATGACTTGCATGATCTATTTTGGCCCAAACAGCCCATCCTCTGTCAATTAAGTAAACAAATTCAGTTTTTCAGTTCTCTTATAATAATTATATTATTTGCTAAATACTTTTTTAAAAATATATTTTATTGATTTTTTACAGAGAGGAAAGGAGAGGGATAGAGAGCCAGAAACATTGACGAGAGAGAAACATCGATTCAGCTGCCTCTTGCACACCCCCCACTAGGGATGTGCCCGCAACCAAGGTACATGCCCTTGACCGGAATCGAACCTGGGACCCTTCAGTCCGAAGGCCGACGCTCTATCCACTGAGCCAAACCGGCTAGGGCTATTTGCTAAATATTTATGTGCCAGGTGCTATGTTAGTTCATCGAATCCTTACAATAATATGAAGTAGGTATGATTACAGCCACTTTGCAGATGAAGAAACTGAGACTTAGGAAGGTTAAGTAACTTGCCCAAGGTCACAGAGCTAGTGAATGCATAGCTGAGATTCAACTCTAGCTGCTCTAGCTTCAAAGCTTATGCCTGTGGTTCTTATTCATCACTGCAAAAAAATACTCACTGGGCATATGCCATATGTCAGCCACCCTGCTCGATGCCAAGAATAAAGTAGTCAACTAGAAAATTTCTGCTTTCAATGGGACTTAGCAGGAGAGACTAATAGCAAAAAATTAAAAAGACAAGTGACCAAAGTCATTACATTTGTGTGAAGCACCATAGCACAGGTATATGCCTCCTGGGAATGGGACATTGCTGAGTCAGATGGCGCTCTCTCACACCACTGGGTCATCTAGTTCATGCAGTACTAACACTTTGATGTTCCGCAGTCCAGCACTGCCTCAGTCTTAAGGGGTTTGAAGTAACAGAACATAGAAAAGTTTTTTATTTGTATTACTGACAAATCTATCAGCTGGATCATCCCTCCAACCATGAAAGAAGGAAGAGGAAGATATGCCTGGAGGGATGATCCGCATTCCATAAGGGAAGCTTGTTGTCAGCCTCAGGAGTGAAGCTACTCCTCCAAGTGGCCAAACTGTGTCTCAGACCCACCTAGAGAACAGGGTCAGACTTTGAAATTTGTACACCAGGACAGATGGCTATCAGTTGGTGAGGACAACCAGATTAATTTATAATTTATTGCTTATTTTATTATTTTTTTGGGTGGAGTGGCTCATTTTGGAAAAAGATCCAATTGCATCTTGTGGCAGGCCCATACCCCTAAGAACACTGTTGATCAGACTCATGGCTCCATTTTAACCTAAAACTGTTAGGCTGTTTCTTCCCTTGAAGTACACATCTGATACATGGGATTGTTTTTAATCACTTGACTTGATCAGGTGCCCATCCTATATAATAAAGAGGTAATGTGCAAATTGACCGTCATGTCCTTGCACAAGATGGCCACCCCCATGTGGTCACAAGATGGCTGGCAGGGGAGGGCAGTTGTGGGCGATCAGGCCAGCAGGGGAGGGCAGTTAGGGGGACCAGGCCTGCAGGGGAGGGCAGTTAGGGGCAACCAGGCTGGCAGGAGAGGGCAGTTGGGGGTGATCGGGCCAGCAGGGGAGCAGTTAGGCATCAATCAGGCAGGCAGGGGAGTGGTTAGGGGGTGATCAGGCTGGCAGACAGATGAGTGGTTGGGAGCCAGCAGTCCTGGATTAGTCCTGGGGATCGGGCCTAAACCGGCAGTCGGACATCCCCTGAGGGGTCCCAGATTGGAGAGGGTGCAGGCTGGGCTGAGGAAGGTCCTCCTCCCCCACAGTGCATGAATGTACCAGGCCTCTAGTATATGTACATAAGAATGTCTCCATTAGTAGCTTTAAAATAACCATTACCACTGAGAAACCAAATTTAAATCGTTTCTACATGTGCTCTAGACATTAGTTCCTTTGTAATATTCCAGGAAACAAGTCAAAACAGTTGTACAAAAATCTGTCTCTTTTGAATTTTTCCCCACTTAGGAGATGTATTAGTTTGCTAGGGCTGCCAAACAAAGTGCCACAGACTAGGTAGCTGGAAGTCCAAGAGCAAGGTGTCAGTACTGTTGGTTTCTTCCGAGGCAACTTTCCTGGCTTGTAGATTAACTGTCATCTCCGTGTGTGTGTGTGTGTGTGTGTGTGTGTGTGTGTGTGTGTGTCCCACTTTTCTCTTCTTATAAGGACACATATTGAATTTGGATCCACCCTAGTCACTTCACTTTCATTTAATCACCTCTTTAAAATCCCTATCTCCAAAAATAGTCACATTTTGAGGAACTGGGAATTAAGACTTCGACATATGAATTTGGGAATGAGGGAGGGGGAGCACAATATGCCCCATAACAGGAGAGTTTACAAGATATGAGAGCCTTCCCTGTCCAGTTTATCATTTATTTATAGAGTATAAAGGTTTATGGTAACGTCTCCACTCATAGTAGCTACTAAGGTTGGCCTAACTGGGCTCTTCTCCCCATCCCTTTATAGTCGGCAGCTTCCTCTAGCACAGTGTTTGCTAGTGAGGGGTGTACACCACTGGACAGGAAGCCAGGTGGTATAAATAACATTGAGTCACATAGTGAAAGTGATTTAATTCCCTTGCTGTTCTGAGGAAGTCCTTGGGCAGTCTGGATTTGCTGGTAATGTTTTTAACACTTGCTAATTCCTCCCTACCCACTCCCCTACTGTTTTGCTAAACGAACAACAACCAGGCCTCGTGCTCAAGAGCCTTTGGTAAGCAACAGCATCTAGTCCCAACTATTATTATTTTTATTTTTTAAATATGTTTTTATTGATTTCAGAGAGGATGGGAGAGAGAGAGAGAAACATCCATGAGGAGAGAGCATCCTTGTTTGCTATCATTGAATTCATGAGGTCACTCACCATTTTCATTTGCAGTGATTGTCAATTAAAATTGTTACATTTTATTTAAAATGAAATATTTAGGTTAAGAAAAAATAAGTTGAAAGGAAAGTATTAATGACAGCATGAGTGGCAGATATGGAAAAATCATGAAGGTGGTCTATGAGGGATCTGAAGTCTTGGAAATACTGCTTTTGAGTGTAAGCTAAGCACACATATTGGTCTTACTGACTCTGAGCTGTTCACTCCTCAGAGCAATAACACTTCCAAGTCTACCCTGAGCCATCACTCTCAGTACTATTTTTTAAAATATATTTTTATTGATTTCAGAGAAGAAGGGAGAAGGTGAGAGAGATAGAAACATCAATGATGAGAGAGAATAATTGATCGGCTGACTCCTGCACGCCCCCTACTGGGGATTGAACCTGCAACCTGGCATGTGCCTGGACAGGGAGTCAAACCATGACCTCCTGGTTCATAGGTTGAAGCTCAACCACTGAGTCACACTGGCCAGCTCTCAGTACTATTGTGGTCAACACTGCTTCCAGGAAGCTGGCTCACTCCCAGAGTGGCAGGCCTTCTCCACTGTAAGGAGAAGAGTGGGGCAGAGCTGCCTTCCCCTTCTGTTCTCCTGAAAACTGCCATATAAAGAATCTACTATCCACAGGGCAGGGCTCACTCTTTGGGTCCTTTCCCTTTTACTTCAGTTCCAACCTTGACGTGAGTAAGTCTTTCAACTTAATAAAGGAGCAGCTAAACAGAAGTTTAGTCCAGACACTCGTAGACAAAACAACATTTCTGACTTGGATATGAAAACTTCCAGGAAATCCCAGCACATATCTGACGCATACTTATTTCCCAGTCTTGTTCTCTATCTTTGTCACAGTTCTGTTTTCTAATTTAAGGTTTTATTCCTTGCTTCCCTACTGAATTTCTGATTTAATGCTAACTTTAGGACTCAGGTAGCTCAAATAAGAGGCTAGGCTTATATTTGAATTGGACATTATAGCTTTGTAAAATGTTTTATCCCCAAGAGTAAAATATATCCCTAATCAAAATTGGTTAAATAATCTATTATATAACTATATGGTGGCTTTAGAAAAATTATTAATACATTTAATGTTAAATTATTAATATTAAACAAAGAAAGCAGTTTACAAGACAGCATTCTGGTAAAGTACTACTTTTTAAAAGCATTATATATACACATTGCAATTGATTCATATATAATTGGAAATTATGACATAATGTTATCAATGGTTCTTTAGCTGGAGAGATTATGAACATTTTTAATTTAAGTCTTTATACTTTTCTATATGATCTTAATTGTCTACATTTACTTTTTATTTTGTTTAAAATTCTAAAAAATATTAAATTTAAAATAGAGCTCATGTTTTTTAAAAAAAGTTTTCTTCAAATGTTTCCAAGATGAGTCTCTACCATCTAAAATAGTGACCCCTGCTGCCCAGGACTCTGAGAGAAATTCCTTTTGCTCTCAGCAGAGGTGCTGAGAAAGGGATAGTAATGCACATTATGCCTGAACCATTCTCTACCAAGGGACACCGTCCTAGGTGAGATACAGGGCCAACAAAACAAATTTGGCTGATTTCCTTAGTTCTGGGTTAGTGAAGTCTCCCTCTCTCCCCCCTCTTCCCCCCCTCTCCCCCTCTCTCCCTCGCTTCACCCCCACCTTGAAGAGATTGAGAAACAATAGTTTTTCTCACAGGATTGTGAAACCAAAACAGCAAGTGAAAAAAGGCTGACAGCAGGTTGGAATTTCAATAACCGGATACTTCATTTTATTCTTTTACAGCCATTTATTTTGGCTTTCTGTATGGCAATGGTTCTCAATCTTTTTAACCCCCTCACTCATCAGATCCAGCATGGCTCCTAAGAGAACTAATTTTCAAAGGGATAAGAAAGCTAGCCTCATGCAGGTGCAAATCAGAAGGGGGAAGGGAATTTTACTTGGATTAAAAATACTCCTCAATGCTTCTAGTACTCTCCCACACACACTTTGATAATTACTGCTCTATAATATTTTATTGCTTTTTATTGAATATTTAGATCAACATCATAGACAATTATGTACTTAAAACAGCTTTACCATATTCTGCTAAACATGGATAGAACTACTCCCTTCTCCCTTCTCCCTTCCTACGCATACCCTTTCTTTTATGTTTTTAAAACCCATGTGCTTCAGAGGAAGATATATTTCCTCTTCAGCTTCAGAGCCAGGTCTGGTTGATTTATAGGTTATCTCAGCCCCTTGAAGCAATGACTGGTTTTGGAAGAGGGCCCAGGCAAATGGGCCCTAGCAATCCCCTGGCCATAGGATTGTTCAGAGATGAGCATGAGAACCAGTGGGAGCCAATGAGATGCCAGCTATCTAAAGAAAAGTCCTTGCTTCTAGGCTAAAGCCCCTGGAGGAGACACACTCTTCCTCTGGAAGTCACTTTGTACTGTTGGGAAGCCTGGACTGTCACCGCCTCTCCCCAATGAGGGGAACTGACCTGAGAACGAAACAACCCCAAGTGCAGGATACAAATGGGGGATTTGCCGAGACTGCACCAACCGTGAGACCCTTCCTACCTCTAAAGGGCCAAGTGCATACCTTTCCTTATTCAGTACATCAGTTGGGGTAAAGTTTTCCATTTTTTTTGCAGCTGAGAGCATACTAATACTGACACAACATAGGTTATATTAAAGGTTTCCTCAAAATACAGGTTTATGATCTTAGTGTGAACTGAGTTTCACTTCATAGGTTGGGACGAATAGGGAAAGAAAAGTTGCTTTAGTCTCTGTAACTGTTGATTTAAGTGAATTACCTCAAATAGCATCTAAAATATGAATTCTAAAGTTTCCATTAAATGCAGGATAATAATATGGTTGGTTACAAGAGTTGAAGGCTTTCAGCAATCACAAAATGCCAATGACCTTAAAGCAAATTTCAATAAGAGAATTTGTGCTTAAACTGTTTTACCTATCATGTCTTTGAGATCTAATCCTAAAATATCAATGCTGATAAAAAGTAATCAAGATACATTTCTTTGTGAATAATTTATGTATCATAGCATCAGGTTGAGGAATGACATTGAAGAGAGATTTCAATAACTATTTATAGTATCATAAAAATAATCCCAATACTTTTTAAAAGTAGTGCCTTTTCAGACAATTCATTCCTTTAAATAAATTGAAATATTTTAAAATCACAACCTTAAAATTATAAAAATCAAAGCAGGGCAACTTTGAAAAAAAACTCATCTTCTTCCTTCTCCGGTGAAATCATTTCATATTTTGTTTTGTAGCTGGTATGTCTAGGAAATCAATACATTTAAGGGTGTAGGGAGAGGGGCTGGATATAAAAACAGATGCAAGATAATCCACATGATTATTTTCTAGGAGAAATGTAACTGCATTGGAAGTGAATGTTTCTGAAGATTACTTAGGTACCAAAATAACTGGAAAACCTGTGTTACATTTTGATAGAAAATCTGCTGCCCTTCAAAGATGTTTATTTTGGGGTTTCTACTTTTTCTCCATTAAATTCAGCAGTATTTATTTTGCAGAATACAGATCCATAGGCACTTTGCTATCCATCCTCCATTATTTACTTCTATTTAATTTGTTATTTTCATACATTCCTACACCTTATAATAGCATGTGGCCACAGAGAAAATAATTGGTCATTTAAATTTAAATTGATTTCTATTTCTCTTCCATAGGAAAATAGGAAAGAGAAATAGATATAACAAAATAGAAAGCTCTTAAATTAAGGGGAAATGTATTAATTTAACTCTATTCTTTTTGTGTGTGTGGATATTTATGTTTGAGATTTTAGAATGGAAAGGGAGTATGTGATAGGGTCCAAACAAACAATATGAGACAATTTGTAGGTCCTATTTCCAAATATTTAAAACATTTTAATCCAATAAGAATGTTTTGAGGGGAAGAGGACTCATAAACAAAATATCTTAACGAGTGAAATTTTGACCAAAATAAATGACATATCTTTGAATATAGCCATGGTTGGTTTGAGGGGACTGGGAGAAAAAGGAGCATGAAATAACTTTGTCTGATTACTGGGTACCAGATTGAAGTATGTTCTTTAAAGTTAATGAATTCAAGGGAACTGCTATGAGGTTCCACCTTTTCATATCAAAATGATAACATTAGGCACCCATACTCTTGAGAACCAGGTTTGGTAGGGAGAAAGCTAATTGATCTAGGTAGAAACACTTTAGGGAAAAGGACGAGAAGAAAAGAAACCTGACTGTGTATGTAAAATGAGCACTCCCTAAGCTCTACTCTTAGAAGTGGCAAGTTACCTATTTAGATGGGATGATAATTGGGTCCAATGCATTTGTTATATCATTTAATACTTTTTAAATGGAAGCAAACTCAAGTCCTGGAATGTCTGCTCAGTTGTCCTAAACTTTGAAGCTTACTTTAATTAAAAAAAAAGAAGGAAAGAAAAATCACCAGCATACTTGACTGAACATAGATATATGATAAATGTATTCAATTCCTCTTATTAAGTTCGGAGGTAAATTTTCCAATGTAGATAGCAAGGTTAATTTGGGTATTTGAAATTTAAAGAAACTCCTAGGAATTTATGGTTCTATTTTGGTCCAGGTAAGAAATAGGAGAAAGTCCTTGAAAACTTAAGATTTCTACATTTAAAAAAAATTCAAGTATACAGTTTGACAAAAGTAGAAGGCTACTAGCCAAATATAACAAAAATAATATTATAGCATTTTATTTTAAAGAAATGAATATTCCAAGAAATTATTTAATATTTTGATAAATCTACTCAATAATAGAGGATGTTAGTCAAACATATCAAATCATATGTAAGGTGTAGAGTCCATCTACTGGCTAAAATCCATTATAGTTTCATCCTGAGGAGGCTAAAAGGGGTAATTCCAATGTAACCCTGATATTTGGAGGCTAGTGATCTGAATCCAAGTCAGCAAGCTCAGTGTACATTCCTGATAACCTATAATTAAGTCACTGCCTCTTTCCCAGATACTGGTCTTGCAGAACTGGTTACAGAGGCCATTGGACTGTGGACAGTGCATTGCCCAGAGGGAGGGCTCCTAACTCTGACGCCAGGCCAGACCACCAGATATGGCCTGGAGACCCCCAACACCTGGGGGCCTTCTTGCAAGGCCCGAGAAAAGGACCGGAAGCATAATCCATGCTTGTGGGACAAAGATCACAGGGAGGGAGATATAAGGGAGGGCCCCATGCATGTTCCTTCACTCAGATTTGGAAGACTGTTCCCTGAGTTCGCTGGCGTATTAAACAGTGTCCCTCCAACTTCCTCAGAAGCGTCCTTGGTCTTCTTGGTCTTCTGCAACAATCCATTTATTCGACAAATATTTATTGAATGCCTATAGACCCTGGGGATAGAGTTGAACAAAAAAGTCCCTATCTCATGGAACTTAATTAATAGATTATACTTCATTGGACTTGTGCTGTTAACATAATGACTGGTTGATTTAAACAAGAATTTTGGATGCACTGTATCAAAACAATGTTAAAATTTCCAGTAAGAAAATAATAACAAACAAGTATTAAAATGTATTTTTAATTTCATCCTGCTGAGTAGACTTCATTTTGGTGTGTTGATATTTCCCATTAGAGATAACAAAAACCAATTTGTTAATAAATACCGCCTGGGTGGTTAATCCATTTTCTAAGGGAGATTGCTATAATATGAAAGCACCAGCTATGTTCAATATAAGCAATATTGGAAAAACATTAGTCATGAGAACTCAAGGTGCCATAATCGCATCTGATGGTTTCAAAGGTGGTGTTTTTTTGTTTTTTGTTTTTTTTTAAACTACATTCTTATTGATTTCAGAAAAGAAAGGAGAGAGAGAGAGAGATAGAAACATCAATGATGAGAGAGAATCCCTTACTAAGGATTGAGCCCGAAACCCAGGCATATGCCCTGACCAGGAATCAAACTGAGATCTCTTGGTTCATAGGTCAATGCTCAATCACTGAGCCATGCCAGCTGGGCAAGAGCCATGTTTTTGAAAGGAGCCCACCTTAACTGCAGAATAATAAAGTTGCATTTAGAAAATTCAAGCTAATTACTGAGAAGGTTCAGGGCAAAAACTGACTAATTTCCATGGCATGGATCTTACCCCGACAAAATGTGCTCCATGGTAAAAAAATGGCAGACCATGACTGAAGCTCATGTTGATATCAAGACTATCGATGATTATTTGTGTCATCTATTTTGTGTTGGTTTTACTAAAAAAGTGCAACAATCAGATTAGGAAGATGTCTTATGCTCAGCATAAATAGGTCCACGGAATCCAGAAGATGATGGAAATCATGACCCAAGAGGTGCAGACAAATGACTTGAAAGAAGTGATCAATAACCTGATTCCAGATTGCATTGGAAAAGACATAGAAAAGGCTTGCCAATCAGTATATTCACCCCACTCTTCTTTGTTAAAAGTCAAAATGTTGGAGAAGCCCAACATTGAACTGGGAAAATTCATGGAGCTTCATGGTGAAGGTAGCAGTTCTGGAAAAGCTCCTGGGAATGAGACAGGTACTAAAAGTTAAATGAGCTGAAAGATATGCGTCTCCAATCCAAGAATCTGTTTAAAATTCAGACTTTTAAAGGTGACAAATAAAAAAATCCTATTGGTTAAAAAACCTCGCATTGTATCTATGAGTATTAGTTTAAATTCTTCAGATGTCTAGATTTTTAAATATTTCTTTCTTTCTTCTCATTCCCTATGGAGTAATCCTCTTTGCCAGGCTACTTGTGGCACAGTCAATGAGAACACTAATGAAACATAGAAGCTTAATACTATACCTCTCTTCTTTTTCTTTTCTTTAATTTTTCCCTTTCTCCCTTTGAATCTTGTAGGATAATCATGTTTTTCAAGATTAACCCACTCACTCTTTTCTCTGATATCCAATGCAAAACCATTTGTTCATAGTAATTTAAATCTTTGAGCCTTTTCCCAAAGCATCACCATAAACCATTCTTTTCCCATTTAATACAATAAATGATTTATTTTCCTATTGTTAAGAAGTTTCTAAAATTAAATAGATTACAAGGTATTTCTTAATGTATCAGAGAATGGCTGGTGGGTCTGAACAAGCCAATCTTGAAGCTACATTTTTTTATGTGTACCAAATTATGTCTTCACCTTTGTCCTCTACACATGTAACAATTATGTCTCTATTACTCTCTATCACTGGTGCAGATATAATCCTAACACTGTTGTAAATTTAACTTTACTTATTTAACAATAATTTATTGAGCCTCTACAATAATTTACTCTTGATACTCTTTTGAGCACTAGGGATATGGTAATGAACGACATAGACTTGTTCTCTAACGTAGGAGAATTTACATTCACTAATTGTTGGAAGATTGTATATTTCTGGTTAATGTTAGAATAAGCCAGTGAATGTTGACATTGCAGATTCTTAGCCAATTTTTTTTAAATCACTGTCTTTTACCTTGGAATATACTTTTATCTGGGACATTAATCATTTTTATCATAAAAAAGCAATTAACATCTGTAATAATTTATAGCATGTACTAATGTTCTCACACTCAACAACCCTAGGAGTACCTCTCAGCTAAATGTTCCAGCATTTAAATTGGGAGTAACTAGAATATAGAAGTCAACCTTCTTCCTAAGAACTTCATTCACTTTACTGAAATGATGATTTCAACATATGATTAGGATAACTAAACTTTTCCAAGTTTCCATGGAGCATTATGTGGAAGTAAAATATTACTTCTCTTTAAACATCGTGTTTTCCCCTTTCACTGCTGCAAAGAGCTTTTAAGGTGAATCTGGCTCAAGGATATAAGTGAGGAACTTTACAAAGGGTCCACTATGTGACCCCTTAACTGGGGAGGAGTTTAGGGGTCACATGAATTGGGTTTGGGTGAGGGGAAAACTGAAGATGTAGTCCAAAACAAAGTTCTTTGAGGGGTTATATTTTATCTTTAAAATCAGGCTATTATATCTATATTGCTTCATTTGTTTTAATATAAAAACAATGTTTTAATTTATTATCATTGACTAACTAGAGGTCATATGTGTACCCCAGCTTGAGAGTCACTGGGGAAGCTTAATACAGCACTCAGAAGACCTGAGCTCTAACTGTTATCAAACTGCCAAAGTTCCACAACTTCAGATTTTCTCCTCTTTTAAAAAGTCTGCAATCCCTGCTTTACTCTCCACAGTGTTGCTGGAAAGATTGGAAGTCAATAAGACATCACTATTATTATTAATAATAAATAACTGGTTTGTTCAACAATCTGAACGTGGGTCAGTACAAATATGAAATGGTTCTATTTTTCTCCAATTATTGCTTTCAACTGTGCTCCATTGAGTCTCCTTCTCCCACCCCTTCGACAGCTGAGTCAGATTCCATATCTTTCTGATCTGTTCAGGCCCATTTAACCCAATTTAAAATTCCACCTTGTTTCTGTTTGAAATCTCATCTCTTCCCATCCTCCTTGTTCCAGCAAAGTTTCCATCTAAGAGATTGAAGATTAGGAAACAAATGGGATCAACATTTTTACTCCCTCTCCTCTCTTTCTCTTGGGACCCCTGCTCCTCCAAAGAATTGGGGTCAGAGGTGGAGAAAGACTGCAAATATCCCTACTTGGCAGGTGTAAGTGTGGTCCTCTATTGTCTGTTGCTCTTTCTCTGTTCAAGATCCATTGGTCTCTGATGCACGTTGAATGGATCCCAGCCAAATACTGAGTCTCCTCTAGAACACACGTGTGAATTATTTCTATGGGCAATGTTGGTGGAAGGGTCATGGGAGTGGTGGGCCCCCCAAGGCAATCTGTTCTGTTCTGGGAAACCTGCCTAACTCACTTACTTTTTACTCCTCCTGATCAACAGCTTCTGAAACCAGATCCACTTCCATTTTGGATTCTTTTCCCCCACAGCATCTTACTGCTGCAATCTCCTCTCCTGGTGGCCTGTCCTCTTGGAGGTTCCTTGGGACCCACTCCCTTTCACTCAGCTTGGGGTGAGGAGGGGAAGCCTGCCACCCTCTATAACAGGAAGAACCTCAGGCTTATCATCTTAGAATATAGTGTTAAGTGGGTACTGGCTGATGGTTGTAGGTAGCAAAGCTAGTGTGGTCCTCTTTTACAAACCCTGGGAGATGAGTCTGGGCCTTGGTGGGTGTTCTTCCTCATGAGGAAGACATGACACCTCTTTTTCATCCTTTGGGTCATGGGTGATGACTCCAGGGCTGAACAAAGTCCACGTTCAACATCCTGTTTCCTGTTACACTTGCTACTACCTGCTTGGACGTGTACACACTTATGCAAATAAAAAGTATTATGTTGGCAGCACAAACACATGCAATCATTTGGGAAAGACAGTTTTGTGATGTACGCCACCGTCAAGGCGTAACAGCTTGGCTTTCTTATACCACTCGTCAAAATGTGCAACTAAGCTTGCTGGCTGCTGGCAGGGGAGCTGTTAGTGCTATCACTGCGGGGAAGTGAGTGAGAAGTGGAGAGAAGCTTCTATCTTCTTTGAGTCTGGGCCATATATTTACCGGTAGAGCCTTTCTTTGAATTCAAGGGAAGTTTTTTTGTTTTTTGGTTTTTTTTTATTGCCTGTTGTTGTAATTATTGTTGTTATAACATAGAGATAGGGAAGCGTTTTATACCCTGTGGGTGTACTTGGAATATCAGCATTAAATAGAACCAGAGGTATCTTGTCTCACGGCAAACTCTGTGTTTCCGTTTTGTGGGGTCAGACCTCCATGCACCAAAACGCTCACCCAGAAGCTGGGGAATTTCTCCAGCAGACAGCTGGGTAGGCTGGCACCAGCTCTTCTTCCACGATTGGCTTCAGTATTTCAAAGGGAAGCTTTTTAAAAGGAGGAAAAATCGACACACTTCAGACATTACATAATAGGTGAATCAAAGTCCCACAATGTCACATAGTGTTTCTCAATGTCACAGTGGCAGGTCTTCTGTTTTAGCATCTACTGTCAGTTCTATCTTCTCCCCCTGAAATGAGCCCTCTCAAAAGTCCCTGACTCTAGTTTGCAGGTACTGTACCCATGGCCCAGTCTTTCCAAAGCAGCAAAGCAGCCTTTTCTGATGGCCTGCAGCCCTTTTCTACAATTCCAGAATTGTCCCCAACGCTGTCTGTCCTCTGTGGAGTGGAGGACATTCTCACACCCTCTACCCTGTACCTTGCCTCAGAGAGAGCCGCTGTGACACACGATAGGGCAGCTAAGAGCTCATCCCAGCCTAAGGTAACCCCATGAAGCTTAGGCCACAGAGGAGGGAGTGCAAGAAATGCTGCTTTTCTGCCTGCCAGTGTGGCTCAGTGGTTGAGCATTGACCTTATGAACCAGGAGGTCACAGTTTAATTCCTGTCCTGGGTTTTGGCTCCATCCCTAGTGGGAGGAGTGCAGGAGGCAGCCAATCGATGTTTCTCTCTCATTGATGTTTCTATCTCTCCCTCTCCCTACCTTTCTCTAATATATATATATATATATATATATATATATATATATATATATATATATCCAATCTAATAAAGGGGGTATGCAAATTGACCATTATACCATCACAAAGATGGCGGTGCCCATAGCCACAAGATGGTGGGGCCCAGTCCCCTCAGCCCCGCGGGAGTCCCCCAGTCCTTTCAGTGCCACTGGGAGAGGGTGAGGGGTGGCAGGCATGCAGCGTGGCCGGACCCGCCCTCAACCCCCAGTCTCCCAGATGATGCCTGATGCAAAGGCAAGCCTTGGATGGCAGCTGCCCAGCCACCCAGGGCCGCCTGAGGCTCAGGTAACCAGGGCCAGCCGAGGCTTGCACTGCCAGCAGCAGTGGCAGCAGCAGAGGTGTGACGGGGGCGTCACCTTCCCCTGATCGCCAAGTTGCCTCCCACCCGTGAGGGCTCCCAGACTGTGAGAGGGGGCAGGCTGGGCTGAGGGACCCCCGCCTCCAGTGCATGAATTTTCATGCACCGGGCCTCTAGTATATATATATATATTTTTTTTTAAAAAGAAATGCTGGTTTTCTTTTCACTCTTAAATTCAACCCCAAGCTCCTTCTGCCAGGCAACAGGCGATTCAATCTCACTCATCAATGGGGCTCCCTCCTCCACACACAAAGTGCTGTTCCAAGGTGCAGGGGTCTGATGTGGAGCAAATATTTGGGGAGGCCTTACACGTTTCTGCCCAGGCTGGTCACTGATAAGCTGCCCATCATCCGAGCCACCATGATCCCCTGAAGTCTAGTGAGTCTGTGAATTCTGTGTCAAATTAGGGGCATAAGAACCTATCTAAAGTCTCACTTTCCTAGGGATCCCATGGGGCCAGTACCTATTTCTGTCCCCTCCCAAATGTTCTGCCAGGGAGTGAAATGTGGGTCCTCATCACTCTCCTTTATCCCTCTCCTTCCCAGTTTTAGGCATTCTCTACTTCTTTCCTTACTACTCTCATTTCTCTACCCTTCAAAAACATCTGTTATAACCACTTTAATGAATTTAGGCCAGAGGTCACTAACCTGTGGCTGGCGGAAGTTTTGGTTTGACTCGCAGTATTTTTTGTTTGTTTAAATGAAATTAGTTACCAGCATTTAAAAATTGGATGAGTTCACATAAAAATCTATAATTCTAATTTCCTGTGGACATTTGGCAAAACCTGGCTTTTACTGCATAGCAATTACCAGTTGGGGCAGAGAAGGGCTGTCCCACCAGGGGCTCTGTCTCTGCTCAGGCCTGGCCCCGCCCACTTCACCAATTAGTTAACAGCACCTGCCTCACCTGAAGAGCATTGGACTTTGGGATGCTCGGCTGTGGTCTTTCTCAAAAGCCAGGGAGAGGGGCTGTTTGCCCCTAGAACATATGTATAGGCCAAGATGAGGGAGTATAAAATCTGGTTATCTTTGCTCCACATTAACAATAAAAAATAGCTACCACATTCAGGAATTGCATCGCAGCCTAGGCCCCTCCCAGAAGCAATGCCGTTTAATCCTGGCAGAAACCATGTGACAGAAGGACTATTAATCCTACTTTATGGATGGGAAGACTGAGGTTCTGAGAAAAAATGACTTGGCCAAGTCATAAAACTAATAAATAGTGGACTTTGAAATGCAAGTATATGTGACCCTGCTACTGGGTTGTATGGCCTTTCCTACCATCGACATCTGTGGCCCTTCTTGAAGGGATTAAAGGCACCGGAATTAACTGCCAAGTTAAATGAGATCAGATCCTGAATTGGAAGTCAAATCACCTTGGCACTAAGTGAAAACTAGTGCCTTTCTCCAATCATGCTCCCTCTTCCAGAAGGAGGCTATTTTCTAAACACCTCTTGAATAACAGCAGTTATTCAATAGATGTGTGAATTTTATTAACCCTGGGTGCTTGCCTTAAATTTTATTTTATTTTATTATTTGAAAAGTATTTTTATTGATTTCAGAGAGGAAGGGAGAGGGAGAGAGAGATAGAAACATCAATGATGAGAGAGGATCATTGATTGGCTGCCTCCTGCACGCCCCCTACTGGGGATAGAGCCTGCAACCCCGGCATGTGCCCTTGACCGGAATTGAACCCGGGACCCTTCAGTCTGCAGGCCAATGCTCTATCCACTGAGCCAAACCAGCTAGGGCTGCCTTAAATTTTAAAGTGTGTGAGAGAGTATTTGTGTGGCAGGGAGGAGACAAGGAGAAGGGCTGAGGAAGGAGAACACTCATGATTCCTCCTATGGTGGGCCACAGAGCTGTTGAAAAGATAAACATACACACATACTACAAGTAAAGTGTTTTCCAAAATGTAAAATAGCTACAGGAAAAGAAAGCCTTAAAATGAGTCCAAATGCTTTGGGATTTGCCTTAGCCAGTTGCTCAGTGGTTAGAGCGTTGGCCATGTATCTGACTCGGGTCAAGGGCACCTACCTCTGTTGCAGGCTCCATTCCAGCCCATGGGAGCATGTGGGAGGCAACCAACTGAGGTGTCTCTTTCACATTGATGTTTCTCACTCTCTGTCTCTCGCCCTCCCTTCCACTCTCTCTAAAAATCAATGGGCTCAGTAGATAGAGGGTCGGCCTGCGGACTGAAGAATCCCAGGTTGATTCTGGTCAAGGGCATGTGCCTGGGTTGCAGGGTTGATCCCCAGTAGGGGGCGTGCAGGAGGCAGCCAAACAATGATTCTCATCATTGATCTTTCTATTTCTCTCTCCCTCTCCCTTCCTCTCTGAAATCAATAAAAATATATTTTAAAAAAATCAATGGGAAAAAATATCCCTGAGTCAGGGTTAACAACAACAACAAAAAGCTTTGAGATTTTTAATTTGTTTGTTTGCTTTTTGGTATGTGTGTAAATTCATAGAAGTAGAATGCTACCTAATATAATAAGCTTTAAGGTTGACAAACTAATGAATTCAGAATTAAGCATTTAATCAAACTTGTAGGTTTAAATTTGCATATTTATAGTGTAATGAATCTCACATTGTCTAATAGACTAAAAATTTGTATTTTATTAGCATTTAGTTATATATTTTGAAACAATAATTGATGCTTCATAAACTTATAATGAAATTTTCTCTGATGAATTTAAGCTAAAATATAATGAACTATGTTGTGGTTAAGTAATATTTTAAGATATTTTTAAAATTGCTTTTTTTTAGAGGTACATATTGAAAGAGATAAATTGGTATGCTGTTAAATTGATATCCTTCAAAACAGTGCAACTGTTTAGTATCACACATGAAAGAAAATTAGATTATTGAATAACAGATAAGGAGGCTATAGATGCTGATGGAATTATAATTCCATTTCTAGATGAGATAGATGGGAAACTTTATGCAATTAATTTTGTACAGCCTGTAAAAAACAACAACAACCTAACAACACCCTGACAACTAGATTGATTTTTCAGTAGCTATAATGAGATGATTTTAGAAGCACAGCAATAGTGTTTCCGTTTGGGGGTTGGGGGGCCCAGGAAAGGAAACTATGTGAAATTTTACTATGTGAAAAAGTTCCTTCGTTAATTTTAATGATTTGTCAGTTGTTGTTTTTTTCTGACTGAGGTTATTCTCTGGTATTCAGTGAATCTAGATTTTAAGCCCTGCTAGATATCCTAAAGCAAAACAACCAGGTCTATTAATGGCAGTTCCTAGTTCTTTTACAACAACTACTTAAGGTCTAATATTGCTCATATAAAAAGATAATAACTAAATGGCATTTACTACATTTATGTCCTGATCTAAGGATTCATGTATATTACCATTGCATAACGGAAACTGAGGCTCAGAGCGGTAAAATGACTTGCCTAAAAGTCACCCAGCACATAACTGGCTGAGGTCGGTCCCAAACCCTGATCTCAGTATTCTTTCCACTGGAGACACTGGTCTCACTGCTTTGGCCTCTCTTTGTCTAGTAGAATCGAATGCCAGCTAATGTTTTACACCACTGATATCCTTGTATTTTGCTTATTGCTAATCTTTAGTGTTGTCAATGTGGACATATTTATCAGACCTCTCAACAAAGGTCATGTTAAATAACAACACTAGTACGGCATCAACAAAATTTAGACTGTGATAAAGTCTACATGACCAGTTGCTTCAATAAAGTTTTAAGGAAAACTAAATAGGAGTACCTATAGATTAAAAGAGACAAGAGACAGACCAACCAAATGCATTGTGTTTTGAAACTTGTTTGAATCCTGATTCAAATAAAACAACTGAAAAAAGAATTATTAACCAATCAGGGAAAGTTAAACAATGGATATTTAATGGTATCAAGGAATTATTGTTAACTTTTACATGTAATGCTGGTATTGTGTGTGGTTAAGGATCTAATATGTTAAGGTATTTTTAAAAATCGTTATTTATTAGAGGTACATATTGAAAGAGATAAACTGATATGCTGTTAGGGAGTGCCTTCAAAACAGGGCAACAGGTGGAGATGATTGGTCTTTAGTTGGTAATTGTTGAAGCTGTGCTTGGGGCACTTGAGGATTCATTATATTATCCTGCCTACTTTTGAGTCTGTTTCACATCTTCCACAAAAGAATGCATTGTAGCCCCACCGTGTGGCTCAGTGGTTGACGGTGGACCCATGAACCAGAAGGTCAGGGGTTCAGTTCTGGTCAGGACACATGCCCGGTTGCAGGCTCATCCCCAGTAGGGGGCGTGCAGGAGGCAGCCGATCAATGATTCTCATCATTGATGTTTCCATCTCTCCCTCCCTCTCTTTTCCTCTCTGAAATCAATAAAAACATATAAAAATATTTTTTTAAAAGACTGCATTGTTTAACTATGAACCCAAAGCAGATCATTCCTTTGATTTTAAATTGTATAATGCCTCATTTCAGGAATGCCTCTGAAGGGCACTAGAAGTAATCTAGTCCAGTCTCCACGTCCCCTTCCTTTACTTTTGGGCACAAAGTGGGAGGTGAGGGAGTGATGGAGAGTGGGGGTTGTTCTCTCCTCTTCCTCCCTTCAGGGTCCAGTTTCAAGCTGGATAACCTCCAAAAGATTTCTAATCTTTCCTAAACTAAAGCCTGAATTAGGGGCGGGGGAGGTGGTAGGTGTAACAGGGAAAATGCCGGTTGACAGCATTTAGACGCCTTGTTTAATCTTTGGTCCTGATTTTGCTAATTAATCACTTGGTGGTCACTGAGCCGACGAACGTATACCTTTAATTTTTCTGCTCACGTGACAATGTTTTGGTTTTAGAATCCTTTTTGCTGTACAGGAAATTCTCGGAGAGCTGACGTCACCACCACCGGTTACAGTAATTACTGTATTGACGCTACTTGTTTTCAAAGCTTGCAACGTTGAGGTGCCGCGTCAGGACAGTGTTAAGAGTTCCGACTTAAGTCATTATTTTTCTGTGATTTGATCTTTAGGCAGTGTTGACCCTGGAGCCCTGAAAAGAGCTGGGTTTCTTTTTTTAGATCTCTGTTGATGTATTTCCCAGGTTGTGTCCCGGGCACAAGCAGAGAATGCACTACACTCACCACCCCCGGGTAGGGGAACCACTGGCAGCGTTTGCTGCAGCGGTGCGCCTGCGCAGCTGGTTCCCACCAACTCGCCCGCCATCCCCCGTCCGGCTAGCAGGGGGCGCTGTGAGGTAATGGACCAGGCCTCTCCCCAGGGTTCGGGAACCGAGTGCAAAAGGGCAGGAGGCGAGGCGGGCGGAGGGGCGTTCTATCCCTGCCTGCGCTGGTCTCTATCGCCCTTTGTCCTCCAGCCTCCCCGGGCACTGGGCCTGCGGGCCTGGTTGCTAGGCGGAAGCGGGGCGCGGCGGCGGCCGCGGCGGCGGCCCGGGCGTTTGAAAAGCGGCTACGCGGGCGGCAAAAGGTCCTCCGGCGGCGGGTCGCCCCTGGTTGCAGACTGGCCCGGCGGGTGGCAGAGCCGCAGTTTGCCTTGAGTCGGGCAGGGCTAGGAGCCGGGCTGGCGGCCCGGGGTCGGGGAGCCGGGCGCGCTGCAGGCGGCGGCGGCGGCGGCGGAGCCGGGCCGCGGAGCTGGGGCCGGGCGGCGGGGTCGGGAGCGAGCGGTGGGGGCCCCGCCGGGGGCCGCGGGTCACCCGAAACTCACCCGGGCCCCTTCCCTCCAGCAGACCCCGCCTGCGGGCCGCAGACCGCGACCATGGTCTCCAAATCCGACCAGCTGCTCATCGTCGTGTCCATCCTAGAAGGTGAGCGGCCCGGGACTTCCTTTTGCAAGAGCTGCTTCCTGAGTGTTAGCTGTGCTTGTGTGAACCCCGAGGACCCTGTCGTCTCCGCTTCCGTGGTCCCCAAAGACCTGTTCCGAGCTGTACGTGGTGAGGCCGGTGAGGCCATTGATTTAAAGTCCCTCGGGGAGTCGGAGCGCTGAGCGGGAGAGGTGGTATTTAGCGCGCCGGCCGCGGCCCCCGGGAAGGGGGGAAAAGCGATTTGCAGCCGCAGCCTGTCGATGACTCTCACCGGGGAGCCCAGAGTGTGCCTGGAAAGCACGTTCTGTTCAGCGACCGCCCGGGGAAGGCGTTTTTGCAAGAATCTCCCGTTGACTCGCCTACGTGTTCCTGCCGTTTCAGAGGCCTGCGGAGGCCTTTGCTTTTGCGGGTCTGGATGGAGGACTGGGAGGGTGTCCAGAGGGTCGGTTCCACACGCCCTGACCTTTGTGTTTGTTGGAGCGTCCTCGAGGGCCAGGCTCTGTGCTGGGAATGGAAGGGTAAACTAGTGCTGGTGCTAAAAGCTAGGGATGGAGGATGTGTCAACTAATGATTCATGGGGTAGGGAAGAGGGGATGACCACCTTTTGGGGAAGCGGGGGGGTGGGGGGGGGCTCCCTGGAGGAGGTGAGGTTTATTTGGTTCCTAAAGGGAGGTTAGGGATTTGTCAGGTGAAAACAGGGAGGAAGGGGCCTTCCGGGCAAAGGGAAACGCAAAGTGCGCTTAAGGTGTCGAAAAGCAAGGCGTGTTGTGTGATTTTTTTTGTGTGGGGTGAGAGGGAAGTAGACACTGTAAACCCTTGATTTTTGAGTTTTGGAACAGTAGGATGACAAGAAACCATAAAGAGTTGGGACAGTTTTAACTGTCAGGTTACTAATTGTTGGAAGTCATAGGCCTGAAATCCCATTGTCGTTTTGTTAACAAAAGCCTGTGGACTTAGCGCTGTATCCCATGAGGAAATGGGAATAGGAGGCACCCTCTTTCCATTCAAGGATGTGGGGGTCTTGTCTGCTTGGGAGTATCAAATCAGTGTGCAGGCAGGACACAGTATGTTGGGGTATATCCTGTCTTGAACATGTCTGATATGAGCTATAAACATAGGTTTGGGGGATGGGTGGGAATGATGGCTGAAGTGCTCTGAATGGTAAGCTTTAGATAGGTGGACAGAGAGAGGCATTCCAGGCGATTGGACAGCCGGGGCGATGAGGGCATGAGCATGGTAGGTGGGACCGTGAAGAGGTAGTGGACGAGCAGGGTAGGTAGGGGAAGGTGCATATTTAGAAATGTGGTGAGAAAGAAGCTGGTGTAACTAGAGTGAAAGGCCTTGAAGGATCTTGAAAAACAAATAGTTTGACGTGCTAAGTAACAGAGAGGCGTGCTATATTCCCAGGCAGGATCAAGTTTTTTGCAAGTTTAGTAGCAGCGTGCGGGGTTGAGAACCTGGAATCAGGGATGTCAGTTAGGTGTTGCCACAAACAAATCTAAAGCTGGCATTTGGTCCTCCCTCCAAACTGTTCCTCTTGTGTTTGTATTTCTATTCATCTGAACCACGCCGTTGCCTCAAGCCCAGAACCTGGGAGAGTCATCCTCTTCCTCCCTATCCCCAACTTCCAAATTGTCACCACGAGTTGTTGCTTTTATTTTTAAAATAATAGCAGATGGTTCATAGAAACTTTAAATAAATGAGCTTCCATTGTGAGTGCCCTGCTTTGGGCTCCTCATTATCTACCTAATCTATTGTAATAATATTTCGTAAGTGTTTCCTTCCTTTCTAGGAAATACCTCCCGTCCACCTTACTACCTGGGGATACTCTTTCTGAAATGCATATCCCATTTTCTTACAATCCTTTGCTGTCCTAAAGGATAATGTCTGTATTTCTTAGAATAGCATACCCTTTATGGAAGACCACTTGCATTCCTTTCAGCCTTCTCCCTTCCTGCCACCTATTCATGTGTTCCCAGCCCTTCACTATATGTATTGAACTGCTTGCGATTTCTTGACGACACTTCTAGAAATGCCCTTTCTTCAAAAGAAAATGACTGGGTTTCTACCACGAGCAGAATTTGGGCCATGTACCCAATTTTAAGGATGAAAAAGACAGGGTTTCTGTTCTCAAGGTGTTCCTTGTCTTTGGGGTCGAGGCAGGTACCTAGTTATTGTACTACCTAGCCTCTGTTCTCAAGCTTATTGGAGGTCATCCTTATGATAGTCTGAAAATATAGGTTTTTTGACATGTGAAATTCATTTGGGGAACCTAGTGATATTTTAGAGCAACTGAAAATGAGGTCCAGAGAGAAACTTCTGTGAGTGCTAATTGGGAGAGCCAGGCCATATGTAGCAAGATTCCTACTGGGGAGTTCAGTGAGAGCCTCAGGTGAAATTCAGAGGTTTGCAATCAAGGTGTTTCTTAGCTTAATTGCTAACTAAGCTTGTACCAGGAGCAGCAGGAATGAATTTATTTAAGAATTATTAAAAGACCTTAACCAAGATCTGCCTCACCAGACCTACAAACAGGTTGACTGTAAGATTCTTGCTGCTTCTTCCTTAGTTCTTTAGCTTCCTGATTTTAGGGTTTTATTTCTTTCCACTAGACCTTCCATTCCTTGAGGGCAAGTACTCTGTTTTACTTTTTTTTTGCATCCCATTATCTGACATAATACCTGTCTCTGAACATGCCTTTGGTAAACAGTGAAGAAACAGGGTCAGGCAGTACAAATGAAATGTGATGCATAGATAGAATGCTTAATATTTCTTGAAAATATACAACATTGTCCTTGAGAACAAAATGAATGAATACATGTGTTTATTTTCCTTTAGCTAATTTGCAAAATTTTCTTAACTATTAACAAAAAAATCAATATACAGATAAATTTGTTTTATTTGCTAATTTGATTATTTCCTAACTCTCCAGATGACTTTGTTCTATAGTACTTTGTACTGGTACAGTAATATCTAAAATTGGTGTAATGACATTTTTAATTCTTTATTTCTCAATGTTGAGATTATTGCTGCTCAAGGTGTGAACAAAGGGCAACAGCATTGATATTAACTGTGATCTTGTTAGAATACAGACTCTCAGGCCCACCCTAGACCTATTGAACCTGTCTACAGTTTTAGAGAGTCCCAGGTGATTCATAGGTACATTCATAGTTTTGAGAAGCACTAGTTTATAAATATAGCTTTAAATTTGATTAATGTTTTTTTATGAACACTGATTTTGAGTGCATATGTGAATATGTGTGTTAGCAAGGTAGCTTATTAAATATATGAAGTCAACTGCTCTTAATATATATGTAATCAGCTTTTAAAGTATATCTACACTAATAAAAGAGAATCATGCAAATTGACCATACCTCCGCTATGCCCACAAGCCACGCCCACCAGCCCATCAGGATCGAGTATGCAAATTAACCCAACCAAGATGGCTGCGGTCACGGAGCGAGCAGGAGGATTGGGTTTACCTGGCAATGGAGGAAGCCAAGCTTCCTGGCCGGCCCTGACCTCCACTCAAGGCTACAAAGTTTCAATTGTAGAAGATTAATAAATCCCAGATACTAGGACCACTGCTTGGGTCGCCGGGGGGCGTGGCCAGCCTGCAAACCACCCCAGGCCCCTCGCCCAGGCTGCCCCACGCCCCAAGGGAACTCCCACCCTGATCAGGGCAAACCAACCGGCCCCCACCTGTGCACCAGGCCTATATCCTCCTATCTAATAAAAGAGTAATATGCAAATTGTCACTCCAACACACAGGATGGCTGCCCCCATGTGGACACAAGATGGCCACCACAAGATGGCCAGCAGGGGAGGGCAGTTGGGAGGGACCAGGCCAGAAAGGGAGGGCTGTTGGGGGCGATCAGGCCAGAAGGGGAGGACAGTTGGGAGGGACCAGGCCTGCAAGGGAGGACAGTTGGGGGCTATCAAGCCTACAGGGGAGGGCAGTTAGGGGTGACCAGAGGAGGGAAGTTGGGGGCGACCGGGCCTGCAGGGAAGGGCAGTTGGGGGGGGACCCAGGCCTACAGGGGAGGGCAGTTAGGGGTGACCAGGCCTGCAGGGGAGGGTAGTTAGGGGCAATCAGGCTGTTAGGGGAGCAGTTAGGCATCAATCAGGCTGGCAGGGAAGTGGTTAGGGGGTGATCAGGCTGGCAGGCAGAAGCAGTTAGGGGCAATCAGGAAGGCAGGCAGGCGAGCAGTTGGGAGCCAGCAGTCCTGGATTGTGAGAGGGATGTCTGACTGCCCGTTTAGTCCCGATCCTACCAGACATCCCTCGAGGGGTCCCAGATTGGAGAGGGTGCAGGCTGGGCTGAGGGACACCTTCCCCCCGCCCCCCCCCCACCCCCCCGTACATGAATTTCGTGCATCGGGCCTCTAGTGCTGAATAATCATACTTGATTTTTGTATACTTTTTTAGTTTTGTTAACCCTTTGCACTCGCTTGCTTTTTTCTCGATTCATTTATTCTAATGCTAACCGTGTCGAGTCACACTCGACATCCGAGTGCAAAAGGTCCTCACCCGAGGATATTTTTTTCTTTTTGCTTTTTTTAGAGAGTGGAAGGGAGGAGGGGGAGATATTCTATCTAATAAAGAAGGAATATGCAAATTGACTGTCATGCTGTTACAAGATGGCTGTGCCCACAGCGGAGGCAGGGATCCCATAACACAAGATGGCTGCGCCCACAATGGAGGCCGAGTTCCCATAACAAGCTTTAACAAGCAATCTGCAGGGACCTGAGGCTGCACTCCCCGCCTGGTCGGGCTTGACAGGGGACCTCAGGCTGTGCCCCCCGCCCCAGTGCCAGGCGGGGGACCTGAGCCCGCGCCCCTTGTCTGCAGGCTTGATGGGGGACCTCAGGCTGTGCCCCCACCCTGGCGCCAGGCTGGGGGACCTCAGGCCACGCCCCCCACATGGCGGGGCTTGACGGGGGACCTCAGGCCGCGCCCCCCTGGCCCGAAGGGCTTGACGGGGGACCTCAAAGTGCGCCCCCCTGGCCCGGGCCTGTGGACCTCAGGCCACGCCCCCCCCCCCCCCCCCCCCGCCTGGAGGGGCTTGACGGGGACCTCAAGGCATGCCCCCTGCCCCGGCCCAGGCTCGGGGACCTCAGGTCGCGCACCCTGCCCCGGCGCTGGGCCAGGGGACCTGAGGCATAGGCGCGCCCCCGGCCCGGGCTGGGGGACCTCAGGCCACTCCCCAAGCCCCGGTGCCGGGCCATGCAATCTGAGGCTGCGCCCCCGACCCAGCGGGGCTTGACGGGGGTGGGGCCGATCGGGTCTGGATCTAGCCCAATGAGGGTGGGGCCAGCTGGGTCTGGGTCTCGTGAGATTTCGAAGTGCACGTGAGTGGGTGGGGACTTGACTCTGGTTTCTGTGGCATGCCCTAGACTCTGACAGGAGGAAGATTTTCATATACATTTTACTAATTTTCTTTCATCTCTGACACTTCTAGTATAGAGAAAGGGCAAATAGCAATATTAAAATATTTCCTCTAATTAATTCCCTTTTAATGTGCATGAATTTCGTGCACTGGGTCACTAGTATATATACAGTACGTAGAGAGAGAGAGAGAAACATCAGTGTGATTGAGACATGTCATTTGGTTGCCTCCTGCATGCCCCCAGGAATCAGACCCAGGACCCTTCGGGGCACAGGCCATTGCTCTAACCACTGAGCAACCGACCAGCCAGGGCAGAGTTTGTATACTTTTATTAATCTATATACTCTTTTTTTCCAGGTCGCCATTTCCCCAAACGTCCAAAGCATATGCTTGTAGTAGAAGCAAAGTTTGATGGAGAACAGTTGGCTACTGATCCTGTGGACCACATTGACCAGCCAGAATTTGCTACCGAGTTAGCCTGGGAAATTGACAGGAAAGCACTCCATCAGCACAGGTGGCTGTTATTTTCAATTTGTTCTGTTCTTTTTCAGGCTGTTGTAAATAAATTTATATATGTATATTATTAGATTATAGTAATAAAAAAAACTCAAATATTATTATTAATGTGCCAGGAAATTTTGAAAGTAATTCATTTAAAAATCAGAACAATTCTATGAATAGATATTATTATATCCCCCACATTACAGATGAGAAACCTGAGGCCTAAGAGGTGAAGAACTTGTCCTGAGTCAGCTAGATAGTGGTAGAGCCCAGGCAATCCAGCACCAGAGCCTACCTAAGTTTTCAGCCACTATACCTGACATTTTTTTTTGCTAATGTCTGAGAGAATAGATATTCTAGAAGTGCTATAATAATGCCTACCCAATATTAAATATGCTTTGGAATTCATTGCAATTTCTATTTATCATATATTTTACCTGGCTTGCCAAGGACATATAGATATGTATATAGTACAATTATATAAAGGACTCTCTAATTAATTTTACACTTAATTTTAGACACTTAAACACTTTATTAGTATATAAAGCAGACTATAAGTTATAGTCTCTTATTTATTTCATGAACTCTCATGACCAGAAATAGGAAAGAACACTGATACTTTTATTTTTTAAAGGATTTAAAATATATTTCCCCTGGGAAATACACAATCACTTCAGTATTTGGTACTAAATCAAAATAAAATTCAAAGTTAAAAATTAGAGCAATAAGAAATTTACTTTCTTTTTTTGCTAGATCAGTCCATGGGTTTATTTATAAGGGAATTAAATTCTTTAGAATATCAAAATTTTGTATTTGCTTTCAGTGCCTTCTGAAATATTTACCTAGACAGAGTCCTGATATAAGATATTTGTGCCTACATTGGTGATTGTTTTTACATTTTTGTTAGTGCTCACCAGTACCACTCTGAATAAATGTATAGGCCAAGAAAATAAAACAGATAAAATGAATATATTAATGACGATTTTTGTGCCAAGTGCAGGTTTCACTGTCATCGCACTAGATAAAAATGATGACAAAATTTAATCAGCTTACCGCAAGAGCCAGTATAGATATTGCAGATGCAAAAAAGCCCATGCTGTACCAGTCAGGGCCATGTTTACAGGACATTGTCATGTATTACATTACATTGCTGTTGATTTTAATAGCTTATGATTTTATGGTATCTAATTCCTTACTTTGTTTTGGTTTTTAGCTATCAGAAGAACTGTAATCCTATGTGTATATTTATAGTGGTATGTGTGTGATGATATAAGAAAAACAATTTAAAATCAATCTTAATGAATAGTGGTAATTTTTTACCTCAAAAGATTTCCATACATTACAGAAGCTTGAAAAACATTGACCTAGATGACAGCCTCTTAGATGAGAGGCTAAGGTCAATGTCAAATTGACTAAGATTTTGACATGTTTTGTAAATAGTTGGTATATAGATAAGTAGATTAATAGTTTTTGCCAGTTGAAGAGTTTTTCACAAAATATGGAATCTTGATAGTAGTAGGCAGCTTTGTCAAGGGTAGTATAAAATCAGTTCAATATTAAGTGAAAGCCATTTTACTTATCACCTGAATTTTTACGTTACAGGCTACAGCGTACTCCTATCAAACTCCAGTGTTTTGCCTTGGATGCTTTGACTTCAGCCAAGGAAACTATAGGTTACATTCTTCTAGACTTAAGAACTGCTCAAGAAACAAAGCAGGTATTGCCCTTTTAATGTTTGTTACTGATTATGTTAGACAGTTGTTTATTTTTCAAAATGTACCAATCAGATTGATGAGAAGGGTACGGAATACTGGGCCTGATGGATTATGGGCTTGAAAGGCAGTTCTTATGTTCTAGTTTGTGAATTTGGTTTAGAAAATCCTGATCTTCTAATAATTTCATTGACCTAGAACTATCATTCTCAAAGAAACTTTTCTCGGAGCTCAAACCTGTGTTACTTTGAGCTTAATATCTGCAACTCCTTGGCTTTGCTTTCAAAGGTGGTCCTCTTTCACTGTCCCTTGCTTCAGTGAATGGTCACCATCTCCTTTCAGTTCTACAAGCTAGAAATATAGAATCTTCCTTGTCAACCCAGTTTTCTGCCTCTTTCCAGTTAGTATTTTCTCCTCCCGATTCACCTACTATTCTGCATTTTCCCTGCTGAACCTAAGCCACCATCGTTTCTTACCTTGGCTGTCATACTAGCCTTCTAATTGGTTTCCCTGCTTCTTACTCCTTGCCTTCTCTACATAATAGAGAGAGTGAACTTATTGTAGCCCACTTAATGCAATGTAAACAGCAGCCTCCTCTCATCCTACTAAAAAAAAATAAAAAGAAATAAAGAGAACTTTGGGTCCTTATTTCAGTGTTAGTGCTTTTTGTTATTGAAAATATTTTTTCTTATGTCTGTTTGAGTATCTTTTAGCCTTTTTGTACATTATTGACTTTAAATATGTTTATTTTTAGTTTTTCTTCATGTCTTTGTTTTGTCACAATTTTTTAAAGAAAGTAAAGTAAAAATTAATATCTTTTTTATTTTAAAGTTCTCTCTTCTTGATTTGAATCTTAAATTAGGGTTTTGTGAAGAAAAATTTATCTGTTACTAAATTTTTGATATTTGCAAATGAGCCAATCAACCTGGCCCAAATTCAGAATCATTCAAAAGAAACTGAATTTTTAAAATGCTTTAAAAGAGGACTTGTTTATCCCCAATCCTTGGATACTCATCACCAATCTGCTCTTAGGTCCTAAAAAGGTTTTCCTTCTTTAGTCTTGAACTCAGAACCAGGGGCCATGCTTGTGGCCCAATGTTTCTCTTACCCAACTTCTCTGCTGCAACTTGCAAGTGTCCAGAAGACACATCTACAGTCGCTTTGGTTACAGAGAAGGTCATTCCTTTTAGGAAGAGGGTATCTGAGAGGACATCCTTCAGAGGAGCCTCTGAATGCTCTTGGCACTTCTTTTCTCCGTATCTCATTCTTTTTTAAAATATATTTTTACTGATTTCAGAGAGGATGTGAGAGGAAGGGAGAGAGAGAAACATCAGTGATGAGAGAGAATCATTGATTGGCTGCCTCCTGCATGCCCCCTACTGGGGATGGAGCCCGAAACCCAGGCATGTGCCCTTGACCAGAATTGAACCTGGGACCCTTCAGTCCACAGGCCGACGCTCTATCCACTAAGGCTCCTTATCTCTTTCTTGATCATATTAGTGATTGGAGGTTAAGGAGAAGTGTTTTAAAATTACATTATTTTTAGGAAAACCAATTGTTGTTTTGCTTATTCTTTTGTTTGCCAGCAGAAATATATGAAGTTGGTCAGTAAAATATTTGAAATTAAAAATGTTATTTTCTGTAAATAAATATCCATATATATAAAAGCCCAGCGACCAAACGGCGGAACAACCAGTCGCTATGATGCGCACTGTGGCAGCCAGCGGGTCCAATCCAGGCCCCGATCAGCCCTCCCAACCTTCCGTGGCCCTTCTCCCCACTGGCGCCATCCCTGATTGTCCCCCCTACCCCAATCGGGAACAGGGCCAGCCGGCCAACTGCCAACGGTTCCTCCCCCCACTGGCCCGCCCCCTACTTGCCCCCATTGGGTCCGGCTGGCCTGACCCCAACCGTGCATGAATTCGTGTACCAGCCTCTAGTAAACAGAAAAATCCAGATTTATTTTTCTGAGTTATATAACAAAAATAGATCATAAGGTGTACAAGTAGATAACAATTTTTTTTCAGGCTTGTACTAAAAATTAGAAAATATTTGTTATAAGGATAATAACAAATTTTTTCTTAAAAAGTACCACATAAAAGTACCTCAACAAATTAGGAATTTTTGTCTTAAAAAAAACACTCGGTTGTGAATTTTTAAAAATCTGTGGCCTAGTTAATCCTATTTTGCTTACAAACAACTTATCGAACCAAAACAGCAGTTTTTGGTTTTGATCAGTGTAAGCACCAGACGGTGCCTTGATAGAACAGTGGTCAGAGCAAGAATGCTGTTTCTAGGTATGGAGATGGTGCCCTGCTGACCAGTGGTTCCTGCACTCGGGATACACGTGGTCCTGGGCCATGAAATTTTGAAGGCTGGTTTTGGTACTAGAATTTCTGAGGTTACTCTGGGGGGGAATATTCAGGTAATTTAAGACCTTATCTTGTGAGAAAGACTTTATATGTTAACACATTGCAGGCAGATGATGAGCGTTCTTGTGTTTTCATATTACACAGTGTTTTACATAAATGTTAAAGGCACGCCTTAAAATTAAATACCCATTGCATTTTGAAATTATTTATTACATGTTCTTACAAGCTAATATCTTTTTAAAGTATGATACTTTGTAAAATGTTTTTTGTCCTCGTTCAATAGAAACTTATCTGGCCACTGGGTAAAGCTAGCAATAGAACTACTGGTACACAATGTGTTAATGTCAGTCAAAGACATGGTTCAGAATTCAGAACTCAACTATTAGACCTTTAGTATTTTGTTAATTTTTTGTTATTGTTAATATTAAACTTTCTTTTCCTTGTTTGATATAAACAGAACAAAGCAGAAATGTGCCAGGCAGAAAAGGTAAAATAAAAAAAGTGAAAAATTATGGTTTAGGGAAATGCAAAATTGGTAGTCTTTTTTTTATTGTTGTTTAAGGGATGGGAGATTGGGGACATAAGAGTAAAGCTAGAAAGAAATATATTGTGTTTTCTTTAATACATTGTCTGTTGAAGCATAGGAATAGGAGCAAGAAAGACACCCTAAACTTTTACTTCAAGAGGAAATTCTGTTAGCCTCATAAGCAGGATTAATTTCTTTTGAGGAAAATGTGGAAAAATATTTTAATAGAGGAGGAAGTACTGAGAAATGACAGGAAATATATTTAGAACCTTATAGAATATTTCCCACTACTGTTTATTCCCTACTAACTATTATGGTTTTTTTGTTGTTTTGTTTTGCTATTATTCTCCAGGCACCAAAATGGTACCAGTTGCTGAGCAATAAATACACCAGGTTCAAGTCTGAGATACAGATAAGCATTGCTTTGGAAACAGATTCAAAGGCACCAGTGGATAGTTTTAAGGCAAAGGGGGCTCCCCCTCGAGATGGAAAAGGTTTGTGCATCATCTCTAAGGACATTCTCCAAGAAGTCGAATCTGTGGATTAGAACTTTAGGCAGGGTGGTGGGGTATGTGCAGGAGTCTAAACTGATTTTACTCTCGTCTATCAGGCAAATGTTGTGACATTGTTACACAAGCAGTTGTTGTTGCTTTTAGCTCTTGTTTACATAGCTTAGAAATTAGGGAAGATTTTCTTTTTTTTTATTTTGATATATAACAGAACAAAGTAAAATTTTGCATTGTTTTTAAAAATTGCTTGGGAAATTTTCTAGGATGAGTGCAGGAAAGCCAAAAATAGTTATGCTCTTCTCTATTAACTATAGTTTAACAAAACTTTCATTTGTTTCTTTTTTAATTACTAAGTTTTATTTTTTAGAACAGTTTTAGATTCACAGAAAAATTGCAAAGTATAGAGTGTTCCCATATAACTCTGTCCTCACACAAATACACCTCCCACATTATCAACATCCCTCACCAGAGTGGTACATCCTACCTAATAATAGAGTAATATGCAAATTGACTGTACCTTTGCTACACCCACAAGCCACGCCCACCAACCACGCCCACCAGGAAACCGTTGCAGGGACGTTGGGGTGTGGCGGAGCACAAGGCTGGGAAAGCCTCGGGCGGAGGCTTTCCTGGCCTTGGGCACCAGCGGGGAGCCTGCATGGATCGCAGGCAACGACCAGGGGGTCGGCTCCTATGATCCGTAGCAGGGAGGCTGTGGTGCAGCAGAGCCAAGGCCGCCGCCTGGGGCCAAGCCCCGACCCTGAAAGAAGGCAGAAGGCGGTGGCCACAGCCAAGGCCTGGGTCCCCGGTGCTGGCAGAAAACTGGTGCAGGCAGCCAGGTGAATGAAGGTCTATTGCACGAATCTTCGTGCAAACGGGCTGCTAGTTCATTATGATGAATCTACATTGACACATCATTATCACCCAAAGTTCATAGTTTATGCTAGAGATCATTCTTGGTGTTGTACATTCTATATGTTTTGACAGATGTGTAATGACATAACTATTCTGTTAGATTATAGTATCTAACAGAATAGTTTCACTGCCCTAAAAATCCTCTTGCTCTGCTTGTTCATCACTACCTACCCTCTAACCGTGGGCAACCACTGATATTTTTTTTTATCTCCATAGTGTCACATTGTTAATGATACTGTATTAGCTTTTTCAGATTGTACTCTTTCACTTGGTAATATGCATTTAAGGTTCTTCCAGGTCTATTCATGCCTTGCTAGCTCACTTCTTTTTAGCACTGAATAATACTGCATTATCTGGATGTACCACAGTTTCTTTATCCACTCACTGAAGAACATCTTGTTTGTTTCCAAGTTTTGGCAATTAGGAATATCCATTCAGCTACCGTACGCCTTTTGATTGGAGCATTTAATCCATTTACATTTAGGGTTATTATTGAGAGGTACTTATTTATAGCCATTTTAATTCTGTATGGCTAGGTTTCTCTGTTTCTTCTCAGCAATCCCTTTAGCATTTCTTGTAATGCTGGCTTGGTAGAGATGAACTCCTTTAGCATTTTTTTTTGTCTGGGAAGCTCTTTATTTGACCGTCTATTTTGAATGATAGCCTTGCTGGATATAGTAATCTTGGTCTCAGATCCTTGCTTTCCATTACCTTGAGTACTTCATGCCATTTCCTCTGGCCTGTAGAGTAGGTGGATGCTGTTACCTACAAAGGAGTTCCTATAAGGCTGACACCTGATTTCTCATCAGAAACTCTGGTTGAAAATCACTGATGTTTGGGATAGGGGCGCTAACCCCCATGCCATCGAAAATCTGTGTTTTACCTAAGTTGGTCTTCAGCATAGTTGGATTCCCAGTTGTGGATCTAAAATACAGTTGACCCTTGAACAACATGAGTTTAAATCTGCATATAGTTGTCCCTCTCCATACTTAAACCTATTTGATTATATCAGTTCTCTTCTCAAAATTATTCCATGTTTTTCTCTTATTCTTAGAAAACTATCCAGATGGTTTTTTAAACATGGCATTGAAGAAGACCCTGATATGGCCTCTATGCATCCACCTAGCCTCACCTCTTTCATGTCAGTCCTACAGCACATCAGTCTGTAACCACATGCTTTCTCTTGCTTCTGAGTGTACATATTGCTCCCTCTGCCTAGCATACTTTTTCATTCCCTCATTCTCTATTCAGTCACCTTTCTCTTTTTAGCCAAATTTTGCTTATTTTTCAGTTCCACTTTAGATTCACTTCTGTCAGAAAACCTGCAATGCCTTTTCTGTGTTGATTATTAAATTGAAGTTTTAAAAAGGTTGTCTTGCCCTAGCTGGTTTGGTTCAGTGGATGGAGCATTGACCTGCGGACTGAAGGGTCCCAGGTTCGATTCTGGTTGGGGGCACATGCCTGGGTTGTGGACTCGATCCCCTGTGTGGGGCGTGCAAGAGGCAGCCAATCAATGATTCTCTCTCATCATTGATGTTTCCTTCTCTCCCTCTCCCTTCCTCTCTGAAATCAATAAAAATATATTTTTTAAAAAAGGTTGCCTTATTTCAAAATATGACTTTTATGTGCAGAAAGAAAATGGTGGTTATACATAAAAATCAATGGAAACCTTACTGAGATATGAACTGTATCCAGAAAACTAACAAGCAAATAAAACAGTATAATCAGCTTTCAGAATCTTTTAATGGTTTATGGCAAACTACAATGTAATGTAATTGTGTTTTTCTCCATAAAGTACCTGCTAGCCTGCCTGGACTTGACCCCAAGGACATTGTGGCCGTGCTGAATGAGGAAGGAGGCTACCATCAGATCGGACCAGCAGAGTCTTGCACTGACTTCTTCCTTATGTCAGTGACCATAGCATTTGCCACCCAGTTGGAGCAGGTGACACTGTTTTTTAGTCATAGCTTAATAATTGTTGGGTCTGGTGTTTACAAATTAGCCTTTTAGTGTTTCTTGGATGCAGCACAGCAAGCAACCTGAATATCAGTATATTTTCTTCAGTCCCATGGAGGTGATACAGGGGCCCAGGTTGCTCTGTGAACACAGTTTGCATCACAGCTGAGGGACACAAAACTTGGGAATACACCACTTTTATTGTTTGCAGTCCCGGTCTTTGTCTGGAAGACATGTTACCTTAGCTCAGTGGTCGGCAAACTGCGGCTCGCGAGCCACATGCGGCTCTTTGGCCTCTTGAGTTTTTAGCAAAGGCCAGCTTAGGAGTACCCTAATTAAGTTAATAACAATGTACCTACCTAATAGTTTAAATTTAAAAAATTTGGCTCTTAAAAGAAATTTCAGTCGTTGTACTGTTGATATTTGGCTCTGTTGACTAATGAGTTTGCTGACCACTGCCTTAGCTCAAGGTTAATAGCTGCATAAACAGCCCTAGGAAATGGGTGAGGGTGGTCAGGGACTTGCAGTCTTGGCATAGTCAGAAAAAATGTGCAGAGTTGTTTGGGGCCCATGGCAGATTGCCTCTTCCCTAAAGGGCTCAACACGAAATTCTATGTTATTCCATACATTGTCCTTCTCAGGATCAAGCCCAGTGTTTTTTGAAATTATGTAGGCCTAGAGCAGCTGAAAGAAATTAATATTTTCAAAAATCTTATATATATTTATAAAAGGCTAATACGCGAAGTGTCCCCTCAGGAGTTTGACCGGGAGACCGTGAGTTCGATCACTTGCTATGATGTGTGCTGACCACCAGGGGCTGGCGCGGAACGAAGGAAGGCCCCGGCCGGCAGCTGGAAGCCCCGATTGGCCCTGATTGCCAGCCAGGCCTAGGGATACTACCTGTGCATGAATTTCATGCACCGAGCCTCTAGTATGAAATAAAAAATAATAAATAACTATTGAATATTTATTATGTGCTCACTATGTGACTTAAATCTTATTCATTTTAATCTGTTTTAATCTAAGTGGTTATAGTACTTTCATATAAACTGTCCAAACTGTCCTATAACTTTTTTATACTTAACAGTATATCTCAGGTACTTTGCATGTTACTGTATCATCATTTAGCAGACACTCGGTATGATCGCGATAATACATTTAAGCCATCTCCTAATAATCAATTGTTTATAGTTTATTGTTATTTTTTATAATGTTCTAGTGAACAATTAAAGGTCTGATAGATATTTCATATTTTATGGGACAAAAATCCTATTTCTTCATCCTATGTGTCCATGAAACTACCAACTTTGAGAACACTCCTAATGCAGAAGGCATCGATTGGCAATTGTTAATTTATAGGTCTCCAAATTTTGATATAGTAGCTAAAAAGCTTTATTTTATTTTTTTAATCAAAAGCCTGGACCAAGGTGTTATATTGAATAGCCTGGTTAAGATTTTTTTAAAACCTCCTCTCATTTATGAAGAGGATGACAGAGTAAGGAAAAGATGAAATAGGGTATGTGGAAATAAGGAAAGCTTAATTTAAAACACTTAATCATTTTCTTCTAAAAGAACTTTGATGTATTCACGGATCATTTTAATGAAATGTAAGACAATATAAATCTATGAAATTATTTTTGTCTCTGTCCTTTTCTCAGATAAACTTCTCAAAATTAAGTAAACTAATAATTTGGATGCAATTTAGCAGAGATTTACACATTTTGAGTGATTGATTTAAGATGTGAAATTAAAAAAAGCAGTAACATTTTTGCAAATATTTTTGGAGTTGATCAGACATACTGAGCATGTTTGGTGGTTTAAGAAGTAATCCTTTTTTTTTTTATTATTCTTAAATGTTTAGTTAATTCCATGTACCATGAAACTTCCAGAAAGACAGCCCGAGTTTTTCTTTTACTATTCTTTACTGGGAAATGATGTTACAAATGAACCTTTCAACGATTTGATCAATCCAAACTTTGAGCCAGAGAGAGCATCCGTTCGAATACGAAGCAGTGTAGAAATTCTTCGTGTTTACCTGGCTTTTCAATCTAAACTACAGGTACGTACTGCAGAAAATTATTTTTTATTAGAGATGAATTTTTAAAGCTTTAGAGAGGTACTTAAACCATATTATTTCAGTGGTGAAGGTCATTTTTCTGCCACATCTTTAAATTTTTTAGTAATTATCCTGACTTGTAAAGTCATAGCATAGTAGTTACTTCAGAATTTTAAGAGATGTACCTCTCCTAGTTATTGTGAAAAGAATTGTGTCAATTATCAGTTCTTTATAATAAAAAATTATACCTGGAGCCTAAAGCTGTGAGCATAGTGAAGGTTCTGTTACTGTTAATGGAGGTGGTAGCCGTAGGCACACAGATCCCACTTTAGAGTTCAGAATTTATATTCCTATTGCTATTAAAAGCAAAGGGATAATACAATTTTTTAAAATCTGCCCCTGAATTGAATATTTTTTTTTAAACGAATTTCAAAGTAGACTCTAAAACTGAACCTTACCTAGTGACAACTACTGTTTTATTTTTATTACAATTGCTTTAAATCAGCCTGGGGTGGTCATCTATAGGGTTAGATAGTCATTTGTTTATAGTGAAGTGATCAGGCGTGTGTTTTGGGTGGGAGGTGGAAAGAGACATTAAGGAATTTTAGAAGAACTAAATTTTAGAGGTTGTTCTGCTAAAGCCAAGATATTTATTTATTTATTTATTTATTTATTTATTTTAATTTCTTCATTTATTAAGGTATCACATATTTGTCCTCGTCCCCCCATTCCCATCCCACACCCCTCCCCACACATGCCCCCACCCCCCTGTTGTCCTTAACCATTGGTTAGGCTCATATGCCTGCACACAAGTCCTTTGGTTGATCTCCCCCTTTACCCCCACCCTTCCCTACCCTTCCCCCGAGGCCCGACAGTCTGATCCATGCCTCCTTGTTTCTGGGTCTGTTCTTGTTCATCAGTCTATGTTGTTCATTATTTCCCCTAGATGAGTGAGATCATGTGCTATTAGAAATACACTTATAAGAACCGAAAATGAGACAAGCAATAATGGTTATGGTGACAGGCAAATGAATCAGTGTGTAGTGAGTTTCTTTCTGGGCCAACAGTTCTTTTGAGACCCAATTTCAATGTCCAACAGTTCCTTAAGTGTACATGTCAGCACTGACATTTCAGTTCTGGATGGTGGACAAATGGTGGTAATGCAGGTCCGACTCTGTCCGGTTTGGTCCTGGGCAATCTGCAGTGATGCACAGCTGCTAACTGCTAGTATGGGAAGGCCACATCAGCGTCTTCCATCTCTGGACTGCTTCTCTTCTGTCTTCATGGCTGGAGTAGTCCTGTCGATTCCTCTCTTGCTGGAATCCACATGGTCTCGGAGTTGTTTTCTGAAAATATACAAACATATTCTCGACCAAAGGTTAATAAAGGAATATTTTCTATAAATTTGACTGGGGATCCTTTTTCAATTTTTGCCCAAATGATTTTCCTCTGGCTTGTTTTGTCACCTTGTGTGTTTTTCATGGGTGTCTTGCTTTTAGCCTTACAATTAATTTTCTAAAGTATTAATTTTCTAGATGTAATTTACTTACAGGATATTTTTCCTTACATGATATTCCTCTACTATCCCCTCCTTTTTTGATTTAAATGTTAGGAGGAAAAGCCAAGATATTTAGAAAGCTGAAGGCTTTATGAAATGATAAAATGCAGGAAAAAGCACATTTAATTTTATTCTATATCTAACACATCAATCCTTACCTAAAGTACTGACTTGTTAGTTTGATTTTCATGGACATTGAAGTCATAAAAATTCATTCTTTTCAGCCCATTAAAATCTTCACACCTACTAACATTAAGACTAAGTTACAGGTAATTTCTGATATTAGAACTAAAAATATTTTCATGTTGTGATTGCTTATTATTCATATGAATGGTAAGTTTGCCAAGGCTTTGATATAGTAAGGGAAAAGAATATCTATAATAATAAAAGCATAATATGCTAATTGGACCAGACAGCTGAACTACCTTCTGGACGTCATTCCGGATGTCCTTCTGGATGAAGCTGTGGTGGCAGGGGCCAAGGCAGAGGCGGTTAGCGGTGACCAGGAAGGCAGGCAGAATGGTTAGGGGTGATCAGGCAGGCAGGCGGAGGCAGTTAGGGGCGAAGAGGCAGGCAGAGGTGGTTAGGGGCAGTCAGGCAGGCAGGTGAAAGGTTAGGGGCAATCAGGCAGGCAGGCGAGTGGTTATGGGCGATCAGGCAGATAGGCAAGCAGTTAGGAACCAGTGGTCCTGGATTGTGAGAGGGATGTCTGACTGCCGGTTTAGGCCTGATCCACAGGTTTTGGGCCTAAACCAGCGGTTGGGCATCCCCCGAGGGGTCCCGGACTGTGAGAGGGTGCAGGTTGGGCTAAGGGACCCCCCCCCCCAGAGTGCACGAATTTTGTGCACTGGGCATCTAGTAGTTATATAAATGCATCTGAAATTGCCTTTTTGTTGTTGTTGCAAAAGGTGATAATGCTGAAGTTTTGATTTGCTATTAGTGGTTATTAGTGATTAACAGTACATTTCATCCAGGGATATTCTCTTTCACCTTTTACTGTTAAGCACTAGCTTTATAAATAAAATATGAAGAGCAAGAAAAGAGAGAAAGAAATACTCCAGGTATTTTATGGGTGAATGAAACAAAATTATTTGAGGTTCTTTAATTTCCAAATGTGGCTGGATCTACTAACTTATTTTTTAGAGCTGTGTTTAAATGGAAATAGAAAAAAATGTTGAGGTATTTGTTTTTTATTTAAATTCATGTACACATGATACAATTTGCATATGTAAAATAGCATAGTAAAATATTAAAGTTACCATAGCTCACCAAAGAGACAGAAAAAAAGAAAAGGTTGTATTATATGTATACAGTACTAAAAGAAAAAAATGAAAAGGAAATAATAGTTTTATTATTGAGTTCTTGGTAAACTGTGTGCCTGATCAGTAGTTTTAACAATCGCATGGGAATCTATTACTTAGTTGCTGCAGGTTAGTAAGATGACCTGCATTATACTTGCCTTCTGTGGAAGGTAAGTTTTTGTTAAGTTTTATAACTTTTTAAGTTTGTATTTTAGGAGAAAGAAGAAAACATAAAACCCTGTCTTGATTTTCCCTTTCATATTAGATCCATCTCTGCTGTGGAGACCAGTCACTTGGAAGTACAGAAATACCTTTAACAGGATTATTGAAAAAGGGTAGTACAGAAATCAACCAGCGCCCAGTCACAGTGGAGGGTGCTTTTACCCTTGACCCTCCAAACCGAGCCAAACAAAAGCTTGCACCTATTCCTGTGGAGCTGGCCCCAACTGTGGGAGTGTCTGTGGCTCTGCAGAGAGAAGGCATAGATGCAAAGGCAAGTAGTGACCCTCCTTCCCCTACGGCAGCTTCTCCAGTTTCACTTATGATTCTTCACACAAGTCGAACTTCAGAAGAGTTACCCAGCATTAAGAAAGTGTTTATTACTCTTAATCGGTAGCCTACATTTTATGATAGGTCCTCTCTGAAAAGACATTTCTGAAAAGCATTGTTGCTTCCTCTGCTGTGGTATAGTGACTGTATCCAGAGCCTTTGGGTATAGTCTTCTTATGGAGTGGAAACCATTCCCCTGCCCCCAACTCATAGTCAATGACTATGGCAGAAAAGGAGCTCCAGTAAAAGAGAACGTTTTCTGGAAATCTGCATTAATGGTATTTATTTGAGTTGATTCACCTGAGCTAAGATAATGTTCTTGATCAATTGGGGTTTATAGTTTCTATACTCTTCTTTAGGCAACAGAGATGGGCATTTATTTGAACATACATGGTTTTTTAGTGTATACATCCCCCAACCAAGTTTAGAATCCTGTTCTTTTAAAGAATTTATCTTTATATAGTTTATGAATTAAAGATTGAAAAACTGAAGTGAAAGCTTAATATATATATTTAGAGAGAGAGAGAGAGGAGAGAGAGAGAGAGAAGTAGACCAAAGGAGAGGAAGAAAATCCTAGTAGACATTGATGTGTGTTTTTTAAAGGAATTTAGGCCTTAGTAGAAATAACCATTCTCAGGGACACCTATGTCTGACTTCTTTTATCCAGTATTCCTCTTACCCATTAGGATGCATTTTGGTTCTTAGCTCTGGATATATTTCCTTCCTGTTCATCTTCCTTTTTCTGGTCCTAGATGCTATAAGGATATTTGCAAATTATGAAGAAAAATAGACTAGGAATATCCCGACTGGGAAAGGAAGCTTATATTTTTAAAAAACAACATCATTTTTTGCTTAATTATGAAGGAAAGTTCTTTGCAAATTATACTTTATTTAAAAATTGTTTTTAGTCTTTAATTGAATTAAAGACCCAGAATGAACATGAGCCACAGCATTCAAAGAAGAGAGTTTTAACTCCCATAAAGGAGAAACTTACTGAGCCAAAGTCACCAAGTGTGTCCCCTGTTATGCCTCACAACCAGTCACCTCCAACAAAAGATGATGCAACAGAAAGTGAAGTGGAAAGCTTACAGTATGATAAGGACACAAAACCAAACCCAAAGGGTAAGATTCTTTTTTACAGACCTTTTAAATATAGATTTTGTAGCCATCTAATAAATGACTCTGAGACTTTTCATGGGATCAGAATAAAAATTGAGTTTTTTAAAGAACCAATAATGTGTGGCAATTAAAAAAATTCAATTTAAAGTAACTGCAATTTATTTAACTTCACTATAGAATTTGCAAAAAGGTAGGACAATTTTTCTTTCACTTTTGCACTAGAAATAGTAGCCTGTTCAAAAGAAATGAAAGAATATAGTTCTTTCAGATAGTTTTAACTAGTAAATTCTCAAATATCTTGAATACATTTGAATTTTAGAGGAGAGTTATTGTTTCTTAAAGTAACCTTGTAATAATAAATTTTTATCCTAACAGTTGAGAGAGAATCTGAGAAAGCATCTTCATCTGGCTTTATAAAAATTTTCCACCCATTACATAAAGATCCACAATCGTATTTAGTAGTGTAAGTAAGTAAAGTAGTGCTGGATTATGAGTTAGAAATTTGGGAGTGAGTTGTAGCTCTGTCACTGAGCAACTGTACAACTTGGGCCATTCATTAAAACATCTCTGGCCTATAACAGGAGTAAACTAGATAGCTCTGTCTTTTCAAGTTTTAGATCTTTGTTAGACTATGTCATATGTACCTAAAATAACTAAAACTACTTTAAAAAGTATTGTAATTCTATTTGCACTGAGTCTCAAATACAAACCCTTCAAATGCTGAGTTCTGTTCAGCTGCCTCCTGGAAATAAGGCAGTGCCTGTCAGGCTGTTGGCATACATAACCGCATTGGTGCTGCATGCTTTTATGTTGCAATGCACATAGAGAGGAAGCTCTTTTTCCTACACAGTTCTACAATGGGAATTGAAGCTTGCATAACTTGGGACAAGTCACTTTTAGATATTTATGCCTCAATTCCTATGTTTATAAAATCAAATAGTCAAATTCCTTGCTTGAAGGTCAAGGAGATACCTTTAAATTATTTAGATAACTTAAGAGAAAGTGTTAGCAAATGGAATTTAAAACCAAACCAAACATTTTTACCTTTATTTTAGCCATCAGTTCTTCTGTACCTGCTTTGCCGGCCCAGCCGGTGACGGCATCCAGTGCTCCGGAAACAGCTTCAGGACAGAAGATTGCTGTTCCAGCCACGTCACACCATTTTTGCTTTTCGATAGACTTACGGAGTATCCATGACTTGGAAGTTGGTTTTCCAATCAACTGTATTTTAAGGTATGATTTGATTTAGTTTGGTTTCAAAGTATTTTCCAAGGATGAATGCCTTTTCTCTATTGGGCAAGTTGCAGAGAAAGAAATGCCACCAGAGAAGTTATAACGTTTGTTGAATCAGAGTATTAGAAGGGGTTAAGGCTGTGTCCCAGTGACTTCAGAGTTAAACCAGGCTGGCATTGGTGGTGTGAGAGGCAACAGTCTACTATGCTAGTGTAATAATTGAAAGTATTTATAATAATTTATTAATGGTTCTATTAAAATACGGTGAATCTTGAACTTAAAGTGTGTTGTTCCTAGAAATAGTGCCACAGGTCAAAATAATGGAAGGCACCTGATTTTTCTGTATAAACTGCATCATAATGTGAGGTTGTATTTCCCAAAACTATATTTTATAGCTGTGAATCTAAAAACCATACTTTGTGAACTATAAGTGGAATGTGTCCACACTCTTCAATATAAAAAATTGAAAATATACATTTTGGTCAGTTAAATGGCTTTATACAGTAGTTTGTTTTTAGTAATATTACATTTTCATAGACTGTTGTGGCTAAGATATAAATTAAATATACAATACTGTGTTTTAGTTTGGAGTAATTTCTCCTCATACATTTTTTTGGAGCAAGCAGTGGCATTTGTAATAAAGGTGTTGGTCTTTATGAGATTAAAGTGAGGAAGTCTTTCTGTCCCTGGGATTGCCATTCCCAGGAAATCAGCAGCTGCACATTGCTTCCTGCAGCTACTTGAAGCAGACCTGCTTTTCAGATGCATAATTCAGCTCATACTTGCATGTAATTTTTCAACTCTTTGATTTCTCATGAAGTTGTTTCCAAAATCCTCTGAGCTTTGGTGTGAATAATGGACAGAATTAAAGGGACCTAGCATGTAGTGTGTTGGTGAATTCATAGAATGGAAATCTTTCATTGCAGCTTAAGTTGTGCATTTTACCATGTTAGAGGCTGAGAGTCATTGCTAAAGTGTTGTTTTTATTTGAAAATTGAAGGCTAGAGAAAGGTTTTATCTCACAGCCATAGCTTTTCTCAGAGTTTGTATAATATCTCTTAAAATTATTTTTAGAAATAGAATTATTACTTATTCTTTATCTCAGTTTTTTGTCTTTACTCCTTTAACTGAGATCTCTCTGCTGCCGCTAGAGAATACCTCCAGAGGACTGTGGCAGGAGAAGAGAAACAGGGACGATCTAAAATGAGATGCTGTGAAGGGGAAGCCTGGTACAAGCCCACTTAGAAAGCACTAATATTAGCTTTTATATTTCATTTTGCCAGAGCGCTATTTTAGTTATGAAGTGCCAACACTATGCCAGAAATGTGCCTGGTATTAGGGCTATATTAGGGGTATACTACACTGCATGTATGTATGTATGTATACATACACTACACGGTATGTGTGAGTTCAACCTAGTGAAGGACAGTTTAGCAATAAGTCAGTATGTGAGGGTGGCTAATACTCATTTAGCAAAGAAAAGGGGAAGAATATTCTAAACCAAGGAAATAAGTGTGATCCACACAGCACTCTGTGTAGAATTCACTTGTTGATAGGACTAATGCACATACCTGAACTAATAAAATGTTGTATGTCAGCTTTAGTTTAAAATAAAATTCAAAAAGACTATTGGTTTTGTCTTTGGTTCATTTTAAGTTATTATTAAAAATGCTGGTTGTTTAACTTTTTCTCTGTTTGATAAATTGTATGTTATGCTCTGCATTGGTATGAAATTGTAGTTTACAACTACTAGTATGTAATGGAATTTGTGAGGTAGCACTGGTATTTGAAAAAGTTTGTGTTTGCTTTGTTTGTTTGTTCTTTTTTCATCACAACTTGTTGTAGTGGGGTGGTAGAGGTTTGATTTCTAGGGATCTGTGAGATGTCCCGATTTCAATGCATAATCATACTGGCATTGAATGAATGCAAAGGATTCTTCTTAAAAAGGAAAGCAATTTTTACTAGTGGGTTAAAATTCCAGTTTTCATAATGAATAATAAGGTATAACATGAAATTTAAGTGAGCATTATAATCTATATATATAAAAGCCTAAGCAACTGTTTGATCACTTGACCACTTTCTATAACGCGCACTGACCACCAGGGGGCAGATGCTCAACGCAGGAGCTGCTCCCTGGTGGTCAGTGCGCTCCCACAGTGGGAGTGCCGCTCAGCTGACCAACAGGCGCCAGAGGCCAGGCTCATGGCTAGTGAGTGCCACTGCAGCTGCAGCCGCACAAGCCTCCCACAGTCACTCCCCCTGCATGCCCCTCCCCATTCAGTCCGGGATTGGGACTGACTGGGTGCAAGCTCCCAGCTGTTTCTCGGTCACGGACACATGGGTATCACCCTAGGATGAGCACAGGGCACAGATCGCAGTGGAGCGCCAGTGAGCCTACCGAGCGGTGGCGGCAGCAGGTGCAGCCGGGCCGGGATGAGTGGAAGCAGCGCGGGCTCCTCCCTGGCCACCTGACACTTTGCTCACTACTACATGTCTGGGGGATGTAGGAATGCCGGTTTTAGCCGATCCCACAGGCCAAGCCGAGGGACCCTACTGGTTTACAAATCCGTGCACCAGGCCTCTAGTATCTTTATATTTGGCTTTAAATACAAAAAGGAGTTTAGCAGTAGTCAGGCATTCTTTCATTTAATCTGATGTGGTTTTTATGATGGAAAGAAGAAATAATGTTATGTCACTCTGATTCATCTGTAATATATCTGAATTGCTTTCAACCTTGATTCTCTGTTGAATGACAGTGTACCGAAAATGCACCCTTTTGGAGTTGACTAAGGGCTCTTTAGCTCATAAAAGATGAAGACATTATTCTATAAAGGAAAATAGGTTTAGAAATTAAATTTATCAAGCATTTCTTGAGTGTTGATTATGTGGTGGAATCTGCTTATTTGTTCCTGGGAGTGTAAAGATGAAAAGATAGGTCTGGAGCCTTCAAGGAACTCTTAAAATGGGAACCCAGTCTTTGTTTAATGGAGTCTTATTTGGAGTGCTTCAAAATGACTCTCTTCCTATTTTGTCATTGCCTTTAAAATACCAGAATTCTTTCTCCCCCAGAGCCTCATTAAGAAATTATCTGTAAAGTAACTTGGGAAATAGTTCTATGCTATTAATGCATTTGCTCTATAATTTCTATAATTTTCGTATCCACACTGAAAACATTTGTATAATTTTTAAGTTGGTGATAAGAGCAAAACCATAATGTGTTTGTATCATTTATCTATTTAAAAATTCTGTTTGCCCATAATCATATTTTAACATACTATAAATTTTATCTGTAATTTTATCTTAAGATTTTGTTTTTCTGAAATTCTAGGTACTCATATCCATTTTTTGGAAGTGCAGCTCCTATTATGACTAATCCTCCTGTTGAAGTTCGGAAAAACATGGAAGTTTTTCTTCCCCAATCTTACTGTGCATTTGATTTCGCAACTATGCCTCATCAGCTGCAAGATACCTTCTTAAGGTAATGTATGCACTACACTGTGTGTATATTATCTTCTCAAGTCAGCTCTTAAAATTTTGTATCTTATAAACAAGAGGAATTCCTATAGGTTTAAATCCATAGCAGTTTACGCATTTGAGAATCTAGAAACAAATATACTAATAAAGTCTGTGACATTTGTGCTTCCACCACGAAGTTTTATCTTACTTGCCTAAGCTTAGATATTAGAACTTTGTTAAAACAATATAAGTAATGAAGGAACTTTGAAAAGTAGTTTTGCTTGTTTTTATTGCTGATTCACCGAATGACTGTAGTATATTATTTTATTTCTATTTTTTCACTTATATGAAATGGAGGTATTGGTTCAGCTACTTGAAATAGATTTGTGAAGGAAAATGAGTTCTGTGAAGTGTCACTTTACATGCTCAGAGTATCAAAATTTAAAATGCATATTTTAAAAGGAAGAATGAAGGATAATTAAAATTTATTTGTGGGACTAATAGTGTTTGAAGTGTTTCTTTATTGCATAGAAAGATGTGTAGAAGATGTAATCGAATTTTCTGTTTGTTATGTATGGAATTGAGCATTTACATTCCAATAACAAACACATCTTTGACTACATTAAGGAAATTCAAAGATTTTAGTCCAAAAAAGACTTTGTTCAAAGTTGATAGGTATGAATACATGTTTCTCTCTTCCTCAGGATTCCATTGCTGATTGAATTATGGCACAAGGATAAAATGAGTAAAGATTTACTTCTGGGAATCGCTAGAATCCAGCTTTCAAACATCTTATCTTCAGAAAAAACTCGCTTTTTGGGTTCTAATGGTGAACAGTGTTGGCGTCAAACTTACAGTGAAAGTGTGCCTATTATAGCAGCACAAGGGTAATACATTTTGCAAAATTGATCTTAGCTTTGCTTTTTAATTCTCATTAGCTATAACCTTATCTTTTCATATCATTTTTTCTCTGATCTTTCTTGACCTGTGGGAACTATATCCTAGTTTGCTCTTTAGCTTTCTGATACCCATTATACCTTCACAAAGTTAAGAATCTATGCTGTTATAGTACTATAATATTTACTCAGACTGGTGAATATTTATTTCCCTCTCCTTTGTTTAGACTGACAATTTTAAATTCAGAATTTTTTTTAAACTTTATTGTTGAAAGTATTACATATGTCCCCTTTTTTACCCCATTGACTCCTTCTAGCCTGCCCCGCCCTCCACCCCAGGCCTTCACCACCCTATTGTCTGTGTCTATGGGTTATGCATAAATGCATACAAGTGGGTTATCATTTTCTACCCACCCACCCTTGCCTTTCCTAATTTAATGTCAAAATTACAATGTATTTTTACATTATTTTGCATTGGGAATGACTTTTTCCACTTAAAAAATATTTTTAACTTTTACCTTATTGCTGAAGTCTGAGGATTTGCACTTTTAAAGACAATTGGGTTTTTTTTTTGGCCCTGAAATTCATTGTCACAGTGAAAAGCTGGAGTTCACATATTTCAGACAAACATTTGTTGCGTGATTTTAAAAAATTTAACAATAGAAATTTAAATTCAGTTTGATATTTTATACAACATGCCTTTATTTTTAAAGCATAGTAAGAAAGTAGAAGGAAATCAGGCTCAGTAAAAAGCTGAAATAAAAAAGTTTTATTGAAATTTCTTCCCTTACACTTCCCCATCAATAGCCACTTACAAAGAATGAAGGTTTAGTAAAATTTTTATTCACTTGGAAGATCTGGGAACAGGTGTTTTAGAGAACCAGATATTCCGGGTAAATGAAAATTCTTTGTTTCAACTCCTGTTATTGAAAATCTCTCTTAAAAATTAACACTGTCATAAGTAGTATATAATGAAAATAATCAAATCCTTACTATTTGAAGTTATTTTAATTCTGTTTGTTGTGAATGTTAACTTTTATTGCCTTGCTCTGTAGACTGAGAAGTTTTAGATTTACCTAAGTGAAAACTTCAGATGTGGCAGTGCTTCATTACACTTTAATTTCTTTTAGAACCTGTGAGATTAGTTGATTAATGAAAGGATCCTACACAATTAGAACTCCTAAAGTTTTGTTTGAACAAGGGTTTATAGGATATATTTGATTTAGACAAAGCCATGGGTTTTTTATTGCCAAGGTTTTATTTTTTTCTAACATTTTGTTTTGTTTTTATTTAATTATTACTACTACAGGGAGGTACTCATATCAATAAAAATGTAGTTATCCTACTTATAGAAATTAGCCTGAGGCAATGCTCATATCCAGCAGAAGATTTATGTACAAGTGTGTTCACTCCAGGAAAAGTAGAAAAACAACTCAGAATAACCTGTATATAGTCAAGAATAGGGGAATTAAGTTTATTTTATTACATAAGTTGTTTAGTACATTTTACAGGCATTAAAAGTTACGTTTTTGAATTAATGTTTATGACATGAGAAAATGATCTTGATATAAATAGGAAAAGAGGACAAAATGGATATGGTCTTAATGTGCATGATTACATGTGTATTTACATATACATAAAACAGGAAGGAAAGTAAGTAAATTTCAGCAGTAATAAGTTATGAGCAGGGAGATTAAAATTTCTCCTTTATTTTGTACTTTTCAATTTTTCCAAGTAATCTATAGCTGTTGTAGGTCCTTTTATAGTAAACATAGGTATGTATTTAATAGGGTGTTTGTGATCAAATCAAATCACGTATATATGGAAGGTCTTGAAGCCCATAGAAGCAGCTGCAGTTTCAGTAGCAAATGTCAGATGCAGGAAATGTTGTCTACTCAATGCTATAGTGTTGGAGACATAAGAGGAAGAATAATATAAAATGTTTCCATGAGTTCCAATATATTTCTGACTTCATTGTAGGTCAAATAACAGGATAATAAATCTTTCTTACACCATGACTCTAGAAGATTATGGAATATTAAAAACACGTGAGATTTTTGTCTCTGATTCATCTCAGGTAAATATCATTGAATGTTATTAAATTACTCTTTAAAAATGGATCTAATGTGTATGTGTGTGAGTGTATTTGTTTCAATGTGCTTTTTTTATTCATATGTTAGGGTTTAACTGCTGTACAACAGAACTCATCTTCTCTTCCTCCCGCACCTTGTCCTTCAGAAGTCCAGACAGAGCCTCGTGAAACCTTAGAATACAAAGCAGCACTTGAGCTAGAAATGTGGAAAGAGAGGCAAGAAGACATTTTTGAAAATCAGGTTACTTTTTAAACGTTATTTTAAGCCTCTATTTTTATCTACTTAGTATGTTTTTCCTTCTCCATACTAGGCTTTTACTATGTTCCATGGTCCCTTACCAGTCCCTTTGAATATCAAAAATACTTTACGCTTAAAGAAAAATTGAGACTAAGAAAACAACAATAAAAACACCCAGAATCCACTCAGAAGGATTACCTCAACTTTGTCTATGATCTTAAGCAAATTAGAACTGAAGGTTACAGCTCAGAGATTGACTTGAAGGTTTCTTTTCATTCCGGTCCTCATTTAGTATACCTTCCTGGAACATGGAATTATCAGTCTCTAAACAAGAGAGTTAGAAAATACAGCTTACCATGTACTCCCCTGAATTATATGGGTACTACTTGCCTCAGGCATCTTTAAAAAAATAAAAATAAAATAGAACACCTGAAATAAACATATCTGTGATCATTTAATTTTTAACTGAAAACAACTGATTTATTTACTTGAAATATTTAGGATTTTTCTCTGACTTTATTTTTCCTTTTGTAGCTAAAGCAGAAAGAACTAGCTCATATGCAAGCTCTTGCAGAGGAATGGAAGAAAAGGGATCGAGAGAGAGAATCACTAGTAAAGAAAAAGGTATAGAAATTTAAGAGGGGAAGGAATAAAGTTAATGATAGTGTCTTGTGTATGTAGTTTTGAAATTGTGTGTTTTGAGTTTGGGAAAAAAGATAAGGTAGCTTTTATTATTTTAGGTGGCTGAATATACTCTTCTGGAAGGAAAACTTCAAAAAACCCTAATTGATTTAGAGAAGAGAGAGCACCAGCTGGCCATTACAGAATCAGAGGTACTATATTTGTCTATCAAATACCTTATTTCACGGAATCCATGTTAGGTTAATACCATTCATTCCTTTTTAAAAAAGATATTTTTATTGATTTTAGAGAAGAGGGGCGAGGAAGAGATAGAAATATCTATGCGAGAGAAGCATTAATCAGCTGCCTCCTGCATGCCCCCCACAACTCAGGCATATGCCCTGACTAGCAATCAATCCAGTTACCTCTTGGTGCATGGGTCGACACTCAACCACTGAGCAACATAGGCGGGGCTTCATTTCTTTTTTCTTTGTACTTATATAAAAATCACATAGAAATTGTCTTCCAGATATTATGGAGAAAACTCTTCAACTGGGTAAAGAATGTTTTATGTTTTAGAAGGTGAGGAATAGAAAGTGCTTATTCAGCCAGTTTGGTTGACTTCTGCAATAGTGGAGATATTTGGTTAACTTCCCCATTATGTAAACTTTAAATGGATAATTACCCTACCTAGAGAAGAGAGAAAATATAGTATAGGTTCAGGGGTCTAGAATCATGATTTTTTTTTTTCAGTAAGAAGGAAATATCCTACATTCTTGCCCATTAAAGATTAGATCCAAAAACCAATGAGTACTAGGCTTAGTTAACATTTTTGTTAGGTCCTATTAAATTTTACCCTAAATACTTTTTTAAATTGTTGTAAAAGTTGTTTCAAAATAATTAAAATACTTCCACATTAAATTTATATACTCCTTCCCTACCCAAATTTGTTTCTTAAAGTTTTCTCAACATATCACCCTAACCTTATCTTTATCCATATTCTGGGATTTGACTTAGATGTTTAAACCTAAATAAAATAAAATGTATATTTGTTCCTAATACTTAGAACCTGTTATCTTCTGTGTGAATGGGTGGAAAGTAAAACATTTCTAAAAGAAGAAAAGGAATTTGGGTGTATTTGCTTACATATTAAAATGGGTTTATTTAAATGGGAATTTTAAGTGATTAGGGCATTTTCAGTTGAATTTATAGAGGTCATACATAGATTTTTGTATATTAGAATTAAATGATTGAAAATAATGTAAGTATTCTGAACATTTGACTATATATATGGATAATAGAATATTGAACAGTATAATGTAGCTCATAATAGGCCAACCTCTAAAAGATGCACTTGTTTTAAGCTTCAACGAGAAAGAAGGGAACTGAAATCAGAACGTGAACAGAACCTGCAAGAACTTCAGAACTCTATGCGTAGGGCCAAGGAAGATTGTGTTCACCAAGTAGAACTGGAAAGGTTAAAGATCAAGCAGCTGGAAGAGGACAAACACCGACTTCAGCAGCAGGTTGGATGAAATACCTGTCATCTCTTTACACTTAAGAGTTTATTTGCATCTAGAAATAATTGATATAGTTCACTAAAATGTTATAAAAACTCGCAGTAATTTGGATGATTAATATTTATTGCAGAGCTTCAAATATACTTTAAGTTGGATCTTCTTTTCCTAAGTCAAAGCTAAGGACCATATTGGAATAATTTTTCTTCCCTTATAATTATTTGCATGAAATTGTACTATATTTCAGATAAATCTCAGCTTAAAATTATTTTCTGATAAATCTCCTTTTAGCAAACATGTATAAACTTCATATAACTGGACTGAATTCAGCTAAGAATCAAATTTCATGAGAGAATTGTCTCTGCTTTCCATTTCCTCACCTATACTCACCTCACACAACCCATCCCCATTGCTCCAACCAGCCAGTTGTCAAAGAGGTCACTACATTCAGTGGGCATTTTTCATTCATTATCTTACTCAGACTTATTGACAACATCAACACTGTTGTCCTTGTTTTCCTTTACTTTTCTGGCCATTGCTCAGGCTCCTTTGCAGGCTTATTTTCTTTAGTAAATGTTAGACCTCCTTCAAGTGCAAAACTTACTTTGTACTAAACAATCTTGTTAATGTCCATGGGAACGGAGACAATCTGTACCTCTTGGACTTTCACATTTATATCCCAGACCTTTCCTTTGCACTTAGACCAATAAATTTAACTGCTTTTTTGATATCTCTAATTGGATGTCTAAAGTCATTTGAAACCCAATATGATCCTCCCATCCATGCCTGAGCTTTCTGTAAAGTCAAGCATGTCAAACTCGTAGGATATGCTTGCTGTAAGTGTTCTTTATTTCTGTTCTTCCTGTTGCAACCAGAGTGATATTTTTAACATTTGGGAATCATGACACCCTCCTGTAAAACCTTTCAATGTCACCTCACTGCTCAGAATGGTTACCTTGTCCTACAAGCCCCTGCATAGCCTGGAAGCAGCCTCTCTCTCTCACCTTTGCCCTGTACTCTCCAGCCACACTGGTCTCCCCTCAGGTGCTCAAGCATGCTTAGCTTCACCATAGGATATCTGTGTGTGCTACTTATTCTGGGCCTAGTGAACTACACTCATCCTTCAATTTTCAGCTGAAGCATCAATTACTCAGGGAGCAGGGACAATTTCCCTAAGTTTTTGTTATATATTTTCATAGGATATTATTCTCTCATTCTTTTTCTTTATGACATGTTAGTGCAGTTTTGTTCTTTTCATTAGTGTGATAAGTCAATCAGTGTCAGATTGTTAACTCCATAAAACTGTTTTGATTTATAATCTGTATACCTAGAGCCCAGCTAGTCTTTATCGAATTATTAAGGCTTAATAAATATTTGCTTAAAAAAAAAAGAGAGAGAATCAAGCTGTTAAATGTTAAATATTAAGCTTATCTTTCTTGAAAAATTTCATTGTAGATTAGATATGTATGATGAATGCCTCCAAATTCTTCAGTAAATTCTGACATGAAGAATAGCTTCCATAGCAGTTCAGGTCACATTATTTAGTGGTTGTAAATATGAATGTGATTGTTATTATGGAGATCTCTTTTAAGATAAAGTTGCAGAAGTAGGCAGTCATGATGGGATTCACCAACTGCTTTTCCCACTTGTCGGGAAGATTCAGCCTCTAGAACCAATGCTCCTGACGTGTTCATCACCAGCGGAGTTCTGGTCTCCACCTTGTCCCAGACTGCTCTAATGAGCTTATGGGAAGAACTGGTATTTTAGAAGAATAACCCAGGGAACTCTTATAACATAATCTAAAGACCTGGGGGAGAACGGAGGGGATTGCAGAAATTTCTGAGATGCCCATGTTGCTGAGCTCATGACTATAAACATGTTATATTTTCTCTGTATGAAAACAAACTTCTTAGGCCCTTACTCTGAAGCAGCTTACATGTATTATATGTATAATTCTAACTAGACAGGTAGAAGGGATTGATAGTAGTTACCAGAACTCAAAAAAATCAATGTAGTTTATGGACCATTTAGCAAAGGAAAAAAAGCCCACTATGCCTAATAGCTTATTGCTTTACAACCTGATTGTAACCACAATAATTGTGTATGATAATGTCCCTGAATGGTAGGAAAAAAATATAACTATGAAGGGGTTGGGTCAAATAATCTTTAAATTACCTTAAGTTGTAATAGTGTTTGAATTATGAAATTCATATAGTATCTAATTTTAAGAACAATAAATACTGTATTTAAATTAAACTTTTCATTGATAATAATTGGCTATATCTGTAATCTTACACGTAACATCTTAAGTGTCAGTATTTTTATAAGGTAATTTAACAAAAATGGTCTCATGATACTGGTTTTATAAGAAATTCTGTACTCTTAAAAAGTTTTTGTATATTGTCAGTCAGTTGATTTACTAAATTTTTAGGATTACTAGAGATCTTTGTACTGTAAACATGTTTAGAATAAGAAAAAAAATGAGATTGTTGAATTCTGTAATATTAGACTTTACATATATTTTTTTAAATGGCTGTAATACTTTTTTTTAATACAGCTTAATGATGCTGAAAATAAGTATAAGATTTTGGAAAAAGAGTTCCAGCAGTTCAAGGATCAGCAAAGCAACAAACCAGAAATCCGCCTACAGTCTGAAATAAGCCTTCTCACCTTGGAAAAGGTACCCATGTCAATTTATACCCACTTAACTAGTCCTAATGATCAACTTATGAAGTCAGTGATGACACTTACATATACAATGTAACATTTCACTGAAGTATTCTGATGTTTCCCTGGTTCTAGTGTCTTTCATTAAAAGTATAACCAGATGCCTATATTAAATGGCCTAGAGTGATTTCTGGTTTTTTGGCAGGATGCTGATTGATCTAATTGATTTTTCATTAACCAGCAAAGATGTGTACTATTTATGACACCATGCTATTATGAATGATTAAAAAATGTTCAGGATAGAGTCAAGTAAGTTACAAAAGGAAACAAGGAACTTACCCAAATAATTATAGTGAAAGGCAAATGGTAGCAAGTGTCATCTCACTTTCTCTTAATAAATGCTATGACTGCAAAAGGAAAACCAAATCAATTCTGCAATTTACACATTAAGTAAAACAAAGAAATGAAAAGGAACCCAAAGGATAGGTGAAATTTTAAATAGGTAAATATGTGGGTCAGGGTATTCCAAGGAGAGGTATTGTACTGAGGTTAAAAAGTCTGTTGCATACTTGGAAAATAGTTTGACTAGAACCTAGAGTTTAATCAGTATAGTAGTGGTTTCAAAATAAAAACAAGACTGATAAGAAAATGCGGGAAGACCCTAGATGCTAAGGTAAAGAATTTGTATTTTATCTGTAAATAGAAGTCAGAGATTATGCTCAAATTTGTAAAATTAGCTTAATAAATATTAATAGAAATGAATTTTAATGAACTTTTGGTGGAAGTTGTAGAGAATTCTGATTTTAGACATACTACGTTTGAGATGTTAGCAGACTAAGTGGAGAAATTCACTAAAAATGAGAAAATATGGTAGGAAGAGAAATGGGTTAGACATACAGAATTGGGAGTCATTTGAATAAAGTAACATCCTTAGAATTAGATGAATTGTTCAAGGAGCATTTAGTAAGGAAAACTGAAAATATAACTTACAGGGAAAGTTCAGCTTCATAGACAAAAAGCAGGAGTCAGGGGAAGAAGGCTAACATGATTTAGAGAAGTAATAAATGCAGTCTAGTGTGGCACCCAAAAAGTTTTTAAAATGAGGAAGTAAAAGTAATCTCTAATGAATGGAAGGAAAGTCAAGAATGGTTGAGGAAAGGTCATGGGTTTGACAGTTTAAGTCACTACCTTTTAATAAGCCAAATTACAGAGTGTTAAATGTGTCATTGAAAAAAATGAGCCCACGGGACTGCCAATGTTGAGAAAAGCTTATGGATAAGAAATTAATAGCAAGGAGAAACTGATGGTTGTTAGTCTTTGAAAAAGAAACACCAAGAGGCAAAAAGCATGAATGTCTAGAAAATGTGGAGCTAGGAATAAGTGTGGTAAAGAAAATCTTTTGAAGTGTTGTAACTGGTTTCTTCTAGTGGTTCTGCAGCCTATCAGTTGCTTTGCTCTTCTTGGTTTCTCTTCTTACCCCACATCTACTTAATTGCAAAGTCTTGTTGGTCCTGCTTTTTTACATAGATAGGCAATTTCATTTCTCCATTTTTGGCCTTCTCATTTCTCTACCAATGAACTTGAATCCAGTTAGCCATTTCCCACCCCTATTATGAAAAAACAAGTATTAAAGTATTTCTGTGTTTATAAATATGAATTCTGTGGTACTTACCAGAGATATTTGAAGCACTCAGATAGTATCTCATCAATTCTCTCAAGCTGTTAAGTAGATGTCAAAGAATATTTCCATTTTACTTGGGGAAATTCAGAGACCAAATATCTCAAAATTGGAGAACCGTTAACTTTTTATCTTTTCTGAATAGACTAGATAATATCTGCTATATAAATAAATTTAAGTGATTTTTAAAATTCCTTCTTCCAACTACACTTCTACCAAAAAAGTAAAGATCACTAAGCATTAAAAATATAAACAGCACCATGAATTTGAGAGAGGGGGAAAAATGCATAATTGCACTGCCTCTATATCAGACCTAATGATTTCATTCAGCATGTTTCATTGCCTAGTAAAACAAGGTTGCTCCCCTGCCCCGCCTCCCCGCTGTTTTGAAAGTTCTTTGTAAATTTTTTTGGGGCCAGAAGAGGGCAGAATTTTATTTCTTAAATAGTAACAAAGACATAAAAGTACAAAAAGGAAGATATAGTGAAAAGTATCTGATTAAGTCTATAATCTTGTGATTATATCTGAGAGCTTTTTTTCTTTTGTGATTACCCATTCTCTTCAGTATAACACAGATTTTCCCATTTTGACTGAAATGGCCTAAAAATAAAGTAAGATACAGTTTTACTACATTCAATTCTTGATTCCCTTTATTATGTAAGAAGTGAGTATGATTTGCTTTTAGCTAGGAAATGTCTTTTAGATTGCTTAAAAATAATAGGCACTTTTAAAAATAACAGGAAAGCATTATAATTCAGTAGGAGATACATAAGTTGAAGGTAAAATTTAAGAATATTTGATGAGTATCTACTGTGTCTTTACCCCTTAGGACAAAGGGGAAAATGAGAGAAAAGAAAAAAAGCTTGTAATATAATTGGAGAAATGGCTCAGAGGGCCTTAAACAAACGTGTATAATAAAATACCAGGGAATGTAATAGAAACGCTTTGCAGTTCAGAAAAGAGAAATTATTTAGTGTTCAGAATACAGTAATTTTAAGAAAGCTCTGGGTCAAGGTAGTATTTGAACTTAACCTGAAGTTTAAGTTAGCAGAGAAGAAAAAGACTTGATAGGCTTAGTAAGTAATTTGGGCAAAGAGAAGGGGTGTATAGGGGACCCCAACCTGGTGGTTGGAGTAAAGAATTTCCTGTTGAGGAATACCAAGAAAGTAGGTTGAGCAAGTAGGATGGAAATGCTATTTTGGAGTGCCTTGAAACCTAGCAGAAGAGTTTAGGCTCAATACTGTGGGCAAGAAGTAGCTATTGTAGATTATTTAGTAGAGAGTGAATTGATCTAATAGTGGTTTGCAAGATTTGTGAATAGATTTGAGGCCGAGGAGACAAGAGAAGAGCCTGAGCTAAGGAAATGGCAGTAGGAATATAAAAGAATAAAGCTGGAAAAATTTTAAGGGAGAAATCTATATGACATATCAGTGCAAATGCTTCCCCAAGCCTCAAATCTACTCTCAATAAGGGCCCTTAACTTGTGTGCATTTTTCTGGGACTTGGGTCCATCTATTTAGAATTACAGAAGCATCTGTGTTCTTAAAAAGTTTCTAATCATTGATTTGGTTAGGAATAAATCAGAAAAGCGAGGTTTGTGTCTCAGATTTGCTAGCTATAGTCTTTTTTTTTGTTAAGAATAAAGAAATTATATGTATTGACTATACATGTGTTTTAAATTAGTTTGAATAACTATGCAAATGTGAATTATTTTGATAATCATGGCAAAACCAATGTAACCTACCCAGACAGCTTTTTCTGATGGAGTCAGTCATAAGTAATCCCTCTAGGTTCATCGCTGTCCTAACCCTCAGCCTTGGGCCCACCTAAGACCTATGGACATGATCACTTTTATTGCTGAAGGCTACTTTTTTACCTCACAGCTATAAAATGATTTTTCCTATTCTTGTGACATATGTCCTTGTTAAATTACCAACTAATATGTATAAATCTTTAGGTGTAAGTGGAAGAGATCATCTTTGACAATCTTAGCATATTATTCAATTTAAGAGGCATGAGTCTAGTTGTGAAATGTCAACACATTTAAATCCAAGCACTAGGGATTTGTAAAGCAGAAAAGACCTTGACTCCATTAAGTCGTATATTACTGCAGAGAATGTTCTGGGCTCTTGTGAAGGGAATTTGGCAATCTGCTTTTCCTTTCATTTTATTTTCATGAGTTTTCTGAAGTTTGAATTTTTGGGTAGTGTCTTTAGTTTTATTTTTCTGCAAAACATTAGGAATTGTGAGTATGGGAAAAAGTCGACTTCATATAAAAAAATTAGACCAGTTTAGAGTAACAGTATTTTACTCTAATTCAGGCCCATTATTACATTATCACTTAACTAGTAAAACTGTCTGTTGGCTACATCAATTTGTTTGGTACTTGGGTTGAAACACTGAGAGAGGACATTCCAAAACATAGCCAAGTTGGCTTCAGTTCATGCACAACAGATTGCCTGCTGCAAGTATAAATAACCTTATTTTTTTAATTGAATCACTTTCATGTTTTTCTTTATATATTTGAGGAAAAATAGAAAATAAATGTTAGATAAGTGTTACTAGGCGCATTATTTGTCTTTCATTTGGTTTATTTTATCATTCTTAAAATATTTTTTTACTTTGTCCTCTTCCTTAGTAAACTGCATTCTATGATTTTTTCCAAAATATAGTTATAAAAGAATCTAATAGCTTTCTTTGTTATAAGACAAAATTCCACATAATGAAAGGCCTCCAAAAGGAATAATTTGTTTTCTAAGATTTAGAGTACCAAGTAAATTGAAATGCTAACAGAACCGCTTTTTGTTAAAAAAAAAAAAAAGAGTATTTTTCATCCTATCTTTATGCAATATACATGTTTTAAATACATTTATAGTAACTGTCTGGAGGTTAAGACTAATTCAGTTCCTTTTAGTATAGGCTGTTAGGCAGTAAAAATACGACTATATTTTAAACAAGAAAATGTTCATGTGCCATAATATTTATAGTAAATTATATAACAGTTTTAGATGATGTCGTATGTTACACTACATAAACTCTTTTCTTAAGCCAGACTCTTTGTATATATTATCTTTCAGTGATTGTACACAGTGGTATAGTGTTTCACTTGATATGATTTTAATCACTGTTAGGTTGAACTTGAAAGAAAGTTGGAATCTGCAACTAAATCTAAACTGCATTACAAGCAGCAATGGGGACGAGCTTTGAAAGAACTTGCCAGACTTAAACAGGTATGTAGTTTATAACTAATGATGGATTATTCTTTTTATGTCTTTTTCCCTTGATTCTTTACAAGTTTGCATATTTGGCAATACCTGTTATGTCAGATAAATGTCTGCATTTGAATCTCCAGTGCTATTTTTGAGATTGGGGCTTTGTGTGTGTGTGTGTGTGTGTGTTATATAAGATCTTCCTTTTTTTTAATTAAAAATTGAAACTTTTAGGCTATTTTCTTTAATTGCCAACTATCCTCTTTCTCAGAAGAAATTGGATAATTTATTTTACTTATACAACTACCATTCTTTTCTTCAGTATTAATTTCTTTCTATTGCGAGTACGTTTGAGGGGAGAAATTTCAGGATAACTTAAATTGAACATGTTCTCAAATTTAAGAACATATTTTAAATGTTATTCCTAGGAAGACACAAGTAACTTATTCAATTAAGGAAGGAATCACAGGGAATATTTGCATAATTTTATGAGTTTAAAAGTGATAGTTTCCTGAATTTTTATGTTTTTTTCCCCTTCCTGTTGCTAGATAGCATATGCTATTAGCTTCATGAGAAATATATCTTAACTTTAGGTATAATTTCTTCAGATGATTAAGATCAAATAAATCATTAGCAAGATTTTTTTTAATCTACTTTGACCTAAAACTCATAAGCTAAAGCTAACCATTATTGATCCTTATAAGTTTTGCTTTTCTTTAGTGTGTCAGTTTCATTCTAAATGAAATTTGATAAAGAAGGTCTTTCAGATTTACATGTCTCCATAAACATCAAATGCTATTAAATATCTTTGTGATGTTGTACTAAATGTTACCACCTTCTTCTCATGTACTAAACTGCATGAGAATAAATAAATAAAATTATGCTAACATAGCTTGTAGGTGAGTTGCGATTATAAGTATAAAATAATATATTAGTCCTCCCTTAATCATGGGGGCTACATTCCAAGACCCCTAGTGAATGCCTGAAGCCACAGATAGCACTGAGCCCTATATACAGGGATGGGCAAAAATAGGTTTATAGTTGTTAATATGGAAAATAATATAATAATAATATAAGAATAAGCTTTCTGTTTTGCATATTCACAACTGTAAACCTATTTTTGCCCACCCCTGTATACTATTTTTTCCCTATACCTCCATGCCTATGATAAAGTTTAATTTACAAATTAGGCATAGTAAGAGATTAACAGCAATAACTAATAAAATAGAACACTTATAACAATATACTGTAATAAAAGTTATGTGAATGTGGTCTCTCTCAAAATATCTTATTGTATTTTATTCACTTTGTGGTGATGTGAGAAGATACAGTGCCTATGTGATGAGAGGAAATGAGGTGAATGAATAGGTACTATGCTATAGTATTAGGATTACTTGAACACAAGACTGCAATACCACAACTGTTGACCTGATAACTAAGTGACTAGTGAGTGGGTAGTATATACAGTGTGATATGCTAGACAAAGGGATGATTCACGTACTGGGTGAAGTAGGGTTAGGACAGATGGGATTTCATCACACTACTCAGAATGGAGGGCAATTTAAAATGTATGAATTGTGGTGTGTGTTTTTTCTGGAATTTTCCATTTAATGTTTTTGGACCCTAACCATGAATAACTGAAACCACTGAAAACAAAACCGCAGAGAAGGGAGGGACTACTATATTAACAATAGTAAATTTTTATATGTTCACAAAACTGAGGATAGATGAGTGAATAATATTTTGTACTGAGAGTCTCCTATATTCAAGGCACTGCCCTAGATTTATAGACATAAATAAAACAAAAGTCTTTCCCTCGGGGAACTTACAATTTAGTAATAGGGAAGAAAACTATAAATATAACATTTGCTGCCTAATATTAGGAGCCCTTAAAAAAGCCATACAGAGTACGTCTATTTAATGGGACTTAGAAAAGGTGTCATAGAAGAGAAGATATTTGAGATGGCCTCTAGGGAACTGGTTGTGATTTAGGAATGTAGCAGGTTGGAGATGGGGGTGTTATAAATACAATGGCTAGAATGATTATAACAGACACGAATTCAGTATGCTAGACTCTACTTGGAGATCAGAGGAGGGCCATTTTAGAGGTCATTTAGGAAGTAAGGACTGGAACTTAAGTGGTAGCAGTGGGAACAGGATGAGAGATTCTTTTAAAAGATACATTTTGGTAGATTCTGTGTAGCACAATAATCTACCAATCTACTGTTGTAGAGCAACAATCTACTCTGATTGGGCTGCAGAGTATCGTCAATGTGGTTATTAAGACAAAGAATTGATGGTGGGAAAGGGATAAGACTTGCAAGTCTGGACATTTTAATTTTTACAAAAAAATTCAGCAAACAGAATTGTGAATCTGATGTTGGGAGGGTGATTGGGCTTAAAAACAGATTAAAGAATCTTTTGCAAAGGTGATTGCTTTGACTGATGGCATTTAGAATTCTTATGTTTAAGAAAGAGAAAGGGAAACTGGTAAAGGAAATAACTAGAGAAAAAGAGGAGGATAATTACAATGATACTGATAGAGCAGTTAGCATTAAATTTAGTCTCATTATATGCTAGGTGTTGTGCTTCATGTCTTTTCATTTCATCGTAATCAAGATAGGATTGGAACCATTTGACCAGAGTCCAGGTTTGAGTTTTTTCCCCTTTATAATGTTATGGCTTCATTCCATAGAAGCCAAATAATGAACAAATTCCCAGGAGAAGAAAGTGAGCTGTGGAAGACATTAGAGATTGCTGACAGAATATTTATGCAGAAGAAGTCATGATTTGGCATATCCTAGCCAAATGGTATTGTTGGCTATTAGATAAACTAGTTCTGATAATGAGAATTAGAGAAGAAGCTAATATACAGTCATGATGCCAAGATATTTAGGTTATACATAGTATAATAGGGAGAAGTCTGTGGAGTTAGGAGCAAGGAGATAATGTGATGAGAATAAATGTTAAAAATAACAGAATACACATTCTATCAGAGGAAGCATATATAGTAGTTTAGAATAAGGCTTTGGAGTCAAGAGAGCTGGGTTGTGTCTTGGCTTTACCTCTTAACTACTTCTGCAACTTGGATAATTTAACTTCTCTGATTGGTCTTCTTGTTTGTTCAGTAAAATTTTTCCTCACAGTTGTTCTGAGAATTAAATAGTGGATTTAAAAGCATTTAATACAATGTTTGGTAAGTAGTACGTGCTCAATAAATGATAATTGTTGAAAGGAGATGAGCCATAAAGCTATTGTGTAGTGTTCTTGGTTTTAGTTGATGGGCACATAATTTAGATGGTAGTTTTGGATATTGATGAATAGAACAAATATTGGAGATATTTTTGACTAGCTGTTCAAAGAAATGATGGGCACCAAGAGTTTTAAAATTTTAAGTTTAGAGAACAGGAGGATTTTATATAGTAACTAGAGGCCTGATGCACGAAAATTCATGCAAGAGTAGGCCTTCCTTCCTCAGGCTGCCGGCACCGACTCCCCTCTGGCACCCGGGACCTGGGCTTCCCTCCTTCAGCCGCCCGCAGGCACCTGGGACCCGGGCTGGCTTCCTTCCAGCCCCAGCTTTGTCAGGAAGGACGTCCAGAATGATGTCCAGTCTAATTAGTATATTACCCTTTTATTATTATAGATAGCAGTAAGCAAGTCGGGTAGGATATACTGGTAGTTTGAATAGTAAGGAAGTCAGATAGGATATAGTTTGAATAATAACTACTTTGTATTTGGATGGTAGTTTTAATCGATGTTCTGTAGAAAATTGCACAGAAGGAAAAATAATACCCACATGTAAGGATTAAATATGCAGATATTCAAGAGTCAATAGGTATGCTCCCTAAAGTTGGGGTATAGAGAGATGAGAGTGCATTGAGTCTAAAGAAACATCTATAGTTATTTCATTTGTTCATCCTTTCATTCACTTAGCAAGTACTTATTGAGAGCCTAGTCTGTACCTTGCACACTGGTAGATGCTCTAGATACAGCAGTTTTCTCCCCTGGGAACTTCATGTTCATCTAATATTTAACAAGAATATAACAGGTTGGTGAGAAATGCAAAGGAAGTTAAAATATTAGAAAAACAAGAAGACAACTGCTTGTTCTATTTTGTCACTCAAGCCTAAGGAAGAAATGTTTCAAAGACAATGTTTCAAGTATCACTATTAAATTTGAAATATTTCAAGTTGTAAAATAGAGAGTAGATGGGGAAGATATGGGACATAGTGCCTTTTATTGAAGAAGTTGCAGAGTGAAGGAGAAGAACCTAATGTAATGATAATTGTAAGGCATTACCAAAACTAGTAATGAAAAGATTGAAACGTGTCAGTTGCTGATTAGAGCATCTCCTTTATAGAAATGAGTAATCAATAATTATTGAAAGAGTAATTTCATCAGTGTCATGTTTCTTATTAAGAAATATCCATGCAAGACCTTTTTACTTTGAGTAAGCTGATTAAGTTATGTTCATATGTGTATATTGACAAATGGCATTGTTTTCACTGAGGTAGTTTTTAAAATAAAAGAAAATAAACAATGTTCTGAATAGAATCCTTCAAGTTCATGGCTTTTTGTTAGTGTTACACTGAGCTTCCTTTAAAAGTAGATTCAGAATAAAATGTGTCCACCTAATTAACCCTCCTTACTAACATGCATCCTGATATATTTACAATCTTCATCATTTCCTATTTACTCTATTTTCTGCCCTCTTGCCTAAAAACCATTGAAAAAGTAATTTAGCTATTTTTTTCTAATAATAGGATCACAAAATTTCAGATGCCTCCTTTCTCTTGAGTTATTGTAAGAGTATTAAGAAGAAAACAATGTTAAATTAGTGGTTCAACTCTAAACTTGTACTTCATGAAAACAAATAGTCTCATTATTTGAGTGCAGTGATCTTTATTACAGACCAATTCTATTCCTTGTCCCACAAACTTTCTGCTTTAGAAACAACTCTGTAAACAGATTTCAGCTTCACTGGGAATCATTGATGTTCTACAGACCACATTTGAGATGCAATACTTGAAGAAGAAATGTAATAGACCTTGAGATTACCATAGTGAATTGTGCTCTGCCACAAACTGTTTTTGGAAGGTTAAAATTAATAACTTTACCAAATAGGCACGATTCATATATGTGAAAATTACTTCAATTTTTTTCTAAAATGTTTTATTAAAAACATTATGGTGTTTGAATGTAAAATTGAATTCTCTGCTTTTGTTCAGAGACTTGTTTGTGCAACTTTTTGTTTAAATTGGATTAGTACCATGTTAATTTTACATTGCCTCTGGTGAATAGCCACGGGACTATAATCTCTGCCAGTAATTTGTCACAGCAAAATCCTCTGGAGGGCCATACAAAACATTTGTGTAGAACAGATTAGACAGCAAAAGCCATATCTTATATTGTTAATAAATGTTAATGACAAAACCCAGCTGGTAAAGCTTGGAAATAAGATCTAATGCTTAGTGCCTATTGCCAGAAAAATGTTTAAACAGAGATTTCCATTACTCAAAGGTGATCTAGTGTAGTCAGTCTGTGAATTAAAAAATCATAATCTTCTAATTATTTAGAAAAAAATATATTTTCTTCAGATTCACAATTTTAAAGTCTGTGTTTCCAAGTTGTAAACTTTTTTTTTTTGTAAATGTGTGACAGCTGTAAAATATAAGTAAATGTCACATAAAATGGTTCATAACTTAGAAAACAAGAAAGTGATACACATACATTCTGGATTTGATACCTCTGGTATACTGTGTAACACTGACTAAGAAGTTCTAGTTGTGAGATATTTAAGGGGTAACTTCGTTTTCTTTTTTCTGCCACCTCCATGAAGATATAGTACAGAAATATTTTTAAACCAAAACAAATGCTTAAATTGTACTTAAAATATTCAAATTAAGATTAACCCTTTACTCCTTTGGTACAGGACTAAGAACTAAGATATTGGGTTACTCCTTTGGTACAGGACTAAGAACTAAGATATTGGGTAGGATGTGCGTCCCTTACCATATTTGTGCACAGTAGATCTGTTTAAAACTAAGCTGATATATTTAGTTAAAACAACACAGACTTCATTGGCTAACATCAGCACTATCTTGTCCAGCCTCCTGCTTATCCACTCAGAGTAATTAATTTGATTAATTTATAAGTAATTTAGCCAAGGATAGGATGTAAATCTTTGTTTAAGAAAACAGTTGGAGGTCCAAGTCTTGGTTAAAAACTGTGTCTTGAAACCATCCAGGCCCTCCTCCTGACTTGTCAGCTCTGGGTTATTTTCAGAAAACTTTACTTGAGTTCCTTAGTTTAGTTGTAAGCTTTTTTCCCACAGACTTACATGGTATGTGTGAGTGGGAGAGTATGTAGTGGCCACTTTTTAGCCGCTGTTTAGTCTAGTGTATGTATGTTTACATCTCCTCTCTGGATTTATAGGCAGCCAAGGCAAAATAAAGATTATACTCACTTGATTGAGGAGCCTTTAACCCAGAGCACCTGGCAGCAGAGAGGATTTCTTTCACTAACCTCTAATTTTTGTGTGTGCATGTGTGATTATTTTAAATGCTGGATCCTTGATTAAAAATTCAAGGTTTTTCTTACGTTTTTAGAATTAAAATGTTTCAAGTTTTATAAAGCTAAAATTTTATAAAGGAACCTAAAAATAAATAATCAACTTTTTATTATTTTTTTCTGCTTGCAAATTTGACAGCACCATATAACATAGAAAATAAAAATCACCAGTAACCTTACCCCTCCTCAGCTAGGTATAACAATTTGGTGTACTTTTCCTAATGAAATATATTGTACATTCCAAAAAGGAACAAAAGATTCTTATACAACACCCACCTCCTAGGTTAAGAAATAGAGCATTATCAATGCTTTGGAAGCCTGTGTACCTTTCTCAACTGCATCCTTTCCTAAGGTAGTTACTTTTCTGAATTTGGTATTTATTGTGGGTCCCTTACCATATTTTCTTTATAATTTTATAAGATATATTTAAAGTATTGGTAAATAGCACTATTCATTTTTGTATATTTTTATCTTTTATATCCATGAGATCATTCTACTGTGACCACCAAGACTCAGAATTGTTTGTGATTTAGCTTTTTTGATGCAAGTAGTAACTATAGTTAATTTATTGCTTTATAAAACTTGAACATATGAATATACCACAATTTATTTATCCAGTCTTCTCTCAGACATATTTTTCCCAAGTTTTATTTTAATAAGACAACACAAAAATTTTGGACATGTAGAAACATGTAAGAATTTCTGTAGTGTTTATATCTAAAAGTAGAATTTTTGTTAGTAGGGTTTGCTCATCTCAACTCCTACTCTAAATATTGTCAAATTATTTTCTAAAGTGGTTGTGTAAATCTGCAGTTCCCAAGAGTGGTGTATAATCGTTGTTATTCTTCACACCATGTCCAATGGCTGTTTAGATGTATTAATTTTTTCCAGTTTGGTGAGTGTGAAAATAGTATGTTGTGGCTTAAATTTTCATTTCCCTGACTTTGAGCATCTTTTCATATGTTTATTAACCAATTACATGTCCTTATTGTGGAGTGCTTTTTTATGGCTTTTGCTCAAAATAAAATCAATCAATAGGTAATCTGGATTTTGGCATCACCAGATACAAAGTTTGAAATAACTACTATCACTATGTTCTAGAAAGTAGATGATGACAGAAAAATGTATTAATGAAGTGGAATCTTTTGAATCGTGTAGAAATTCTGGAACTGAAAAGTATTGTGAGTGAAATGTAAGAATTCAGTAGATGAATTGAGAGCAGATTGGGCATAGTAGAAGCAAGGATGTGTAAACTTGAGCAGAAATGAGGGGGAAAAAGGAAAATACAGCAAAAAACATATGGGATAGAGTATATGAGACTGACTACCTTTTGTGTAACTATAGACCCTTGTCTTAGTCCACATGGGCTGCTATAACAAAATACCACAGACTCCATAGCTTATGAACAAAAATTTGTTTCTTACTCTTCTGAAGGCTGAAACTCTGAGATCAGGTACACACCTTGTCAGGTTCTATGTCTGGTGAGGGTCTGCTTCCCAGTTCCATTTATGTGTCTTCATCTTTTTACTGTGTCTTCATATGGCAAAAGGAGCTAGGGAGCTTTGTCAGACCTATTTTATAAGGACATTAATCTCACTCATAAGGGCTAGCCTTCATGACCTAAGCACTTTCCAAAGGCCCCATCCCCTGACAACATCATGTTGGGAATTAGATTTCAACCTAAGAATTTTGGGAAGATGCAAATATTCAGCCTATAGCAACACTTAAGAGAAAATAGAAAATGGGGGAGGGAAGCAATATTTGAAGAGATACTGGCTGAGAAATCTATAAAAGTGAAAAAGATACCAAGTCTTAAGACTATCAATGAACTCTCAGCAGGAGAGTTCAAAGTAAATCATATCTTGGATGCATCACAGTAAAATTGTCAAAAAGCTAAGAAAATCTTAAAAAGCTGTAGGGGTGGAGGGAGACATTATCTTCATAGGAGCAGCAATAAGACCGACAGATAACTTTTCAACAAAAGTGAAGGAATTCATAAGACAGTGGAAAAACAGTCATAAAGTACTGAAAGAAAATAACTACCAACCTAAAATTCTGTACCCAGTGAAAATGTTTTTCATAATGAAATAGACATAAGACATGAGATTTAATGAAAGCTGTGCTTAGGGGACATTTGTAACCTCAAGTTCACTTAGGAAATAAGAAAAGCATAAAGTTTTCTCTAAATATCCCTTTCAAACAGTCAGTGAAGGAAATTAGAAGACAGAAAATAATCAAGACAAGTAGAACTTAATGAAATAGTAGGAAAATGTACAACAAAATAAACAAAGCCAAAAGTTGGGTTTTTTTTTGGAAGGAACCTCTCCCTTAGCAAAAAGTGTTCAAGGACAAAAAGAGAATAATTACTAGGTCCTAATACCAGGAATAAAAGAGGGGGACTGGGCTACACATTCTTCAGACATTTAAAGAGATAAGAGGATGGTCCAAAAATTTTTATGTCAATTTGAAAAAACAGAACTTACAAAATGGACACAAGAAGAAACAGAAAATATAAGTAGTTATATAGTTATCAGAGAAATTAAAACTAGTGAAAAAACCTTCACACAAAGAAGTCTTCAGACCCAGATGGCTTCACATTTGAATTTTAGTAAACATTTTATAAATAACACTAATCTTATACAAACTGTTTTGGAAATTAGGAAGAGAGAACACCTCTTTCTCTCTCTCTCTCTCTCTCTCTCTCTCTCTCTCTCTCTCTCTCTTAATGAGACCAGCATAACCTTGATCCCCAAACCTGATAAGGGTATTATAAGAACAAAAAAAATGACCAGTCTCAAGAACATAGATATAAAACTTGTAAATATCACAATCACCTTTATTTATTAAACAAAGGCAAAGTTGGGTATTTACCACCTTTAAAGGGGAGGACAATTAAGTAATCATATAAAAATGTAGAAAAAGTCAATGTCTATTCATAATAACAATTCTTAGCAAACTAAAAATGTAAAGGAAATTTCTTAATCTAATAAAGGATATTTACATAAAACCTATCTTTTTTTAATTTATTTTTTTCTTTATTAAGGTATTACATATGTGTCCTTATCCCCCCATTACCCCCCACCTCCCTGCTCATGCCCTCACCCCCTAGTGTCTGTGTCCATTGGTTATGCTTATATGCATGCATACAAGTCCTTTCATGATCTCTCCCCCTTCCCCCCACCCTCCCCTGCCTTCCGTCTGAGGTTTGACGGTCTGATCAATGCTTCTCTGTCTCTGGATCTGTTTTTGTTCATCAGTTTATGTTGTTCATTATATTTCACAAATGAGTGAGATCATGTGATATTTATCTTTCTTCAACTAAATTAAGGAAAGTGTTTCCTTGAGATCAGGAATGAGAGAAAGATGCCCTCTATCACCATTTCTTAGCAACACTGTACTAGAGGTTCTAGCCAGTGTAATAAGGCAAGAGAAAGAAAGGGTGCATCGTTGCAAAGGAAAAAGTAAAACTGCCACTATTTGCAGATGACATTGTTATATACTCAGAAAACCAAATGTCTACATAAGACCTACCAGAATTAATGAATTTAGTAAGTTTGTTGGAAACAAGGTCCATATGAAAAGAACAATTTCAGTTCTCTATACTAGGCACAATTAGAGAAGAAAATTTTTTAAAACTCTTCCATAGCATCTTAAAACACAAATATTACCCTTAGTTTATAGAAAAGGATAAAGTATTAAGCAAAATTAAAGAAGACCTAAATAATGGGAGAGGTAATAAACCATGTTCACTGATTAAAGAATCAATGGTTTTGGCCAAATTGATCTGTAGATTCAGCATAATCAAATCCCAGCAGGACCTTTTTTTTTTTTTTCAGCCCTAGAAACATATTTATATGAACATGCAGGAGTCAAGAATAACTAAGAATTTTGAAGAATAGCCAAAGAGAGAAGACTTTTTCAGATATCAAGATTTATTATTATATGAGTTATAGTAACAGACAGTGTACTCTTAATGCAAGGATAGAGAAATAAATCAGGTTGCAGGGTCCAGAAACAAACCTATACATATAACCGACAGAGGTGACATACGGCAGGTGATATTGCCAAGCAAGGGGTGTCATTTAGTAAATATTGCTAGGTCAATTTGAGCTCTATATGGGTAGAAGAAGAATCTTGATCTTACACCACACACAAAACCAACTGCATATGAATTACTGATCTAAATGAAGCCTTAAAAGGGTAACATAAGAGTATTTTCAAGACTGAGGCAGGCAAAAACTTGGACATAGAGGCACTAGCCAAAAAAGAATAGATATATTTGGGCTGTATTAAAATTAAGTCAAAAATACCATTACAGCAGTGAAAAGGCAAGACAAAGACTAGTGGAAAATACCTGGAATTTAAATAAGTGACAAAGGACTTATCTAGTATACAGGGTGGGACAAAAGTAGGTTTACAGTTGTAAGTATGGGACATAAGAGTTTATTCTTATATCATTTATTAGTTATTGTACTATTTCCCATACAAACAGCCTATTCTCCCCCCACCCTGTACATAAAGAACTACAAACATATTAAGATGGATAGCAAAGTAGAGCAAAGTACCAAATGGTTGAACAGGAACTTTATAAAAGAAGATGCCATTAAATGCCAAAGGCCATATGCCATTAAAAATATTAAAACATGTTCCACCTCAGTTGTCTTTGAAAAAATGCAAAATAAAATTACAATGAGATAAATTTAAAAACAATGTTAAGTGAAAGAAGCCAGACATAAAATGGTACATACTGTCCAATTCTATTTATATAAGTTCAAAGCAGTCAAAATTTGTGGTGTTAGAAAATAGCGTAGTGGTTATGTTTGGGAAAGGCTGGAAACGGGGACATCTGAAATTCTGATAATTTTTTGTTTCTTATCTGGATGGTGGGTTGAGTGGTTCATTTTAATCAATAAATGTTTACTTTGACATATACCTATTGGCCTACCACTCCCATTTTGGGGTTGTATCCTAAAGAAAGAAAAGCACCCATCCCTAAAAAATATATAGAAATATTTGTTAGTGATACTAGATGATAGGGTGTTTTATTGCAGCATTGCTTACTGTACTAAAAGTCTGTTATTGAGAGAGTGGTTGAAAAAATCATGGAGTATTCATTCTGTGGAATGTTACACATGTATTTTAAAGAAATTGTGTCAAATGCATAGGTTTTTGTATGAGCCTGGAGAAAAGAGTGAAAAGGAATATTGTTACCTAAGAGAGGAGTGGAATTAGTGACAGTTACTGAATTTTTCTTGGTACATCTTTGTATAATTAACCATTTGTTAGATGCTGCTCTTGCCACTGATCCTTGTAGCAGTTTATCGTGTTGTCAGCAGACTCTTTCTTGCCTTCAACTTCTTTTATCTTATGCTATTCAGCTAACTTCATTGATTGGGCCTGTAAAGATTATGGCTTATAACAAAGAGAAGTAATGGAAAGAGGTGTTGTTGTTTTTTGTTTTTGTTTTTAAAGAAAAACAAACAAACCTGGTCATTTCTGGATAATATGTGTGTCATAGAATTGGCAGTGTGTGGCTATATCATGGGTACCGTCAAATAGGATTATAATCACAAGTCAAAGTCATATGAAGTATATTTATTCCTAATATTTGTGATCTGGCTTGTTTCTTTCCAGCGGGAGCAAGAAAGTCAAATGGCTCGTCTTAAAAAACAGCAAGAAGAATTGGAACAGATGAGACTACGTTACTTGGCTTCTGAGGAAAAAGATACAGTAAAAACTGAGCGACAAGAATTGTTGGATATAAGAAATGAATTAAACAGGTATAGTAACTAGAACATTACATTGCTTTTTCATACAAAAGGAAATTTCTAATAGGACAGCCTTTTAATTGGTCATTGGTCCAGGGGAATTATGTCAGGTTTTTCAATAAAGTAGATCATCTATAATAATAAAAGCGTAATATGCTAATTAGACTGGACATCCTTCCGGACAACCTTCTGGACAAAGCTGGGGCTACCAGGGAAGCCCGGGTCCCAGTGCCAGAGGGAAGCCAGTGCCAGCAGCCGGGGGGAGGAAGGCCTACTCTTGCATGAATTTTGTGCAATGGGCCTCTAGTATACTATAAAATGTAGCTGATTTGTACAATAGAAAACTTAGGCCAAAGACCATTGTTACACTCAAAATTTTTGTCATGAATGTAGCTATACTAAATCTATTGAGCTTTTTCATTTACATTGATAGCATTGGTGTCTTAATTTTTATTTTTGTGTGACTGCTTTGGGATCATTGCTACTATTTCAAGGTAATTGATTATACTGAATTCTTAATTACAAAAAGTATATGACATTTCAGATTTATAGTATTAATGTAAGTAATAGCTCTTATTTATTGAGCCCTAACCATATGGCAGCAGCTATTTTAAATGCCTCACATGCCTGTCTCATTTTCTTTGATCTTTAAAGTAACTTTCTGAGAAAGATATTATCCCCATTCTAGAGAGTAGGACACCCAAGAATTAAAGAAAGTTAAGTACCCTTTCCAAGGTCACACAGCTAGTAAATCATTGGAGCCAGAGGTCAAATCTGATTCCAGAGGTTGTATTTTTAAATAATATGTTGCACTGCTCTTCTCTGTGAGGCCTGCTCATCTGAGTTAGAATTTCAGTAGTGTTTCTGTTAGAAAAGTCATCTTTAGGAAGCAGCAGAAGAACAAATTATAATCTTTTTGGAGGTGAGTTTGGGGGAAGACTTTTTAACTTAGTTTTTCAAGAGATAGTATTTTTGTTTCAGGAAAGCATACTGTCTTAGCTTGGGGTGCCATACAGTACCACAGATTGAGTGGCTTAAACAACAGTAATGTATTGTCTCAGAGTTCTGGAGGACAGAGTTCAAGGTCAGCATGCCAGCATGGTTGTTTTCTGGTGAGGACTCTCTTCCTGCTTTGTAAGCAACTGCTTTCCCACTGTCCTCACATGGTGAGAAGAGAGTGAGCAAGCTCTGTGGTGCTTCTTCTCACAGCGGCACTAATCCCATCATGAGGTCCCCATCATCATGATCTCATCTAAACCTAATCATCCTGATCATCTTCCAAAGTCAGAGACCATCACATTGGGGAATAGGGCTTGGCATATTAATTTGGGGGAATACAATTGAGTTCATTTGATGAAATATCCCATGACATCTCCATGATGCGGGGAAAACTCAGTCCTATATTAGGTAGGTTTAGAGCTGAATTAAATAGCTACATTTAGTATATTAATGTATAAGTATCAGTTGGAAAAGGTCAAGGTCTACAGTGCCATGCTATAAGGCTTTTTAACTCAGAACATGAACCTGGCCTTTACAGATTGTGCCATCACAAACATTATTTGAAGATATCTGTAAAAGTTAAAATGTACATGCCCTTTGAACCAGGCATTTGCATCTATAGAATTTCACTTCCCATAGTAATTAGTGAAATAAACTTTATAACAGTAAGGACTTTTCTTCTGATTCATTGCAGTATCCCCCAAAACCAGCACTGTTTGGTACATATAAAAGTTTTCTTGAGTGAATTTAGAAGGAAATGTTATGTCAGAATAGTAATAATATCAGAGGTTTTACAACCTAAAAGTCAACAATAAAGGATGATTAAATAATGGGGCATCTAAATGATGGGATGTTATGAAGCCATTTAGAAGAACACTTAATGATGCCCTGGCAAAAACATTCATTATATTAGTGAGAGGAAAAAAAAGTGTACAGCACTGCATGTAATATTAATTTTTCAGAAAAATATGTATTTAAAATATATATGCATTTTTTTATTGAAAAAGAAAATTACTCAGATTGGTTATCTCTGGATAAGATTATGATGGTTTTCTTCTTTTTAACATTTCCAAAATTCCTACAGTTTTCATGTATTTTATAATTAGAAAAACAAGTATTGTTTTTAAAACTGTCTTTTATAAGTGTGCTAACTCTGACTTGCCAAGTGTAACACTGGTTTTCATTTTCTTCCTGAAAATATTACTAAAAATGTGTTTTACCATTAAATCATTTTGTTTTAAATGGCATTGTTAAGAAAACCAAAACAATATTTGTTGCCTACTAGAGTAGTGTTTGTTCTTGACTTCTCAGGTTAAGGCAACAAGAACAAAAACAGTGCCAGGATTCCAGAGAGATTGCAAGTGGAAAAGTGGATGGTCCACATGGCAATGCCCTGGAAGAAGGTTTGGATGATTATTTGACTCGCCTAATAGAAGAGAGGGATACTTTGATGAGGACGGGTGTGTATAATCACGAGGATCGAATAATAAGTGAACTTGACCGACAGATCAGAGAGGTTTTGGCAAAAAGCAATACCAGTAATTAATAACATTTGGAAAATCTTTATAGACTTCAGGTCTAAATTTTAATTTCATTGTGAAACCCTTAAATGAAGGGCAAAATGGATGTTTTAAGATGCAATTTTCAGTTTTTTATAAGCAAAAATTGGATATGCTATTGTATAGTATTTATTTGATTTTATTTACTTTGTGCTACCTCTCCCATTTTGGTTTTATTTATAATTGCATTTTATATACTCATTTTAAATGCCTTTTCAGTGTTCCTTGTAATTTATAATTTCATGGCCGAATTTCAAAACAGCTTTTCATTAAATTTGTCCTGGGAGAAATGACTATAGTAATTTCCAGTTATATAACTTTTCATATTGAGCCAAAAGAGTACATGTTGCACTTTAAAAATGTGTCCTATTCATTTTGAATATAGATATCTTAATTGTTTAGACCAATTGCAAATGTAAACTATTTTATTTAACTCATTTAGATGTCCTATCTTTTTTACTTCTAACATTAGCAAGTGACTAGTTTGAAAACAGAAAACAGGATAAATGCAAAGAAGCCATATGGTAATACTGAGAGACAAGTTAGTCGTTTATTTAAAGTTTATACAGATTAAACTTGTTTCAAGCCCTATTGAATTTTCAAATTTTCAATGTGCTCTTAACTTTTAAGAATATGAAGTAGCAGCTTAATAAGGTCTTTGTCAGCCTCTTGCTCAAGATTGCATCATTTACTTTTGTTGAAAATAGAGATTTCTTTTTATTTTCCAGTAATAGTAAGACTAGTTAACTTTGTAATATAGAAATAGATACTTTTTAAAAAAGACTGTAGCTGGGAAAGTAGAATGAAAAAAAATTTTTTTCTCCCTATAATTTTAATCAGTCTTTTTAAAAAGTACATGAGATTAAATCATTGGATTTATGTAGTGCCATGTCTGTATAAACTTAAGAATTCCTTTACATCATATTCTTCAGAGCACTTCCCTCATCCTTTTAAAGGGTACTGAAAAGTCTTATTAGAAAATTCCCAATTTGGTGAGTCTTTAAATATATGTAGTTTGAAATTTCTGATTCCCAAATATAATAAATTTAAGTATGTACTTCAGGTGGGATATATACTATTTACTGATAACTTCTATAAAAGCAGAATAGGCCATTTGGTACACTAAATTAATTTTCTGTTGCTTTCCAAGGAGGTATGTTTCTTGTTTGGGAAATTAAAGTCCCCGCATGCATTATATGTTTTTATTTTTCTTTATTAACAAAGTATTAATCTAAAAACAACCCAGCAGTAAATAACAGAGAAAGAAATTACTGAATGAGAAAATAATGAATATGTGAATCATAACAAGAATTTGAAACATTAATTATGGTTAGGCATTATCTCATCGAATTTCGTGCCACGTTAATTGAACAGAGTATTCTTTTTGTTTCGGAAGGTTTTGGGTAAAATATAGTGACAGCCTTCAATTGCGTGGTGTACTGTGTGTGACTCTTCTCAAACACTAGAGGGGGCCTTAGATTTAAAGAAACAAAAAGGACTTTTCTAAAATGGATCTGTGGTTTATTTTGCCTGCTGTAAAGCTATCTTTTGGCTATGTATTTTAATAAATAAAATGGTAATTGTATGCATGTTTGAGTTCCTGAGCAGTCTGTTACTTTTGTTCTAAATCGAGTGGGCCAGTGCTTGACACATCCCCTATCAAGTCATTTTGTATCTTTGGTCTGTAAGTGCTTACATTGTATATGCCTTTCTCTCTCTCTCTCTCTCTCTCTCTCTCTCTCTCTCTCTCTCTCTCTCTCTCTCTTTTATTGTTTGAAGTATTACAAATAGTGGTACATATGTCTTTTTTTCCCCCATTGTCCTCCCCCCGGCCTCCCCTACCCCCCAGTACATGCCCTCACCTGCCCCCCGCCCCCAGTGTCTTGTATCCATCGGTTATGCTTATATGCATGCGTACAAGTCCTTCGGTTGATCTCTTACAGCCCCCAACCTCCCCTGCCTTCCATTGTAGTTTGGCAGTCTGTTCAATGCTTCTTTGCCTCTGTATCTATTTTTTCCCCCATTTCTTTCCTTTAAAAAAATCTTGCCTCTGCAGACTAGAAATAAACTTTTTAAGTGTCTTTTTTTTAATTGGAAGTGTGAAATTTTAACACCTTCAGCAACAGCCATTTCATTTGTATGTGGTATTTAACATATTTATACTGATTGCTTTAAAAGTAGTGCCAATCCTTGGGAATCGAGTATGACCACAATGGATGAATGAATTGAGCAAGTGAGTGGTGAATGAATAAATTTCCTCATTACTACATATAACTGCAGATCTTTCATCAACTATTTTAATGTGAAATAAAATTCATCTTTAAAATATGATTCCTTTTCATGGAGAAAGTCTAGTTTCCATGTCTAAGGTTGGCACACACTGTATGGGCGGGGCATACCATGTCTACCAGGTATGTGTGGTGCCATGTCTGTATAAACTTGAAGAGTTCCTTTATAGGTATATCCAGGACTTTCTGCCGAGAGCCGATTCCTTTGCTTCTAGCAGATGTGGGAGTTTGAGTATGACTTAAGGATGTATTGGGGCCCAGCACAAACACCTTAAGAGTAGATCATCTAGTGTGATCAGATGACTTTCTTGTCCACTCACTGCTCTGTCCAGATACTGCCCTGCCTGAATCTGAGTTCTCAGAAAATCCCAATACATACTCCCTGTCCTCAGCCACCTCCGAATGGACTGCTCTGGGTCTTGTAGTCTGTAAGAAGGGTCCTCTGGTAGTATCTGTGGACTTTTAATTAAAGTTTGACCTCTCACTACTATTATGTCCAGCTTGACTGAATACTTGATTTTAAAAAAATAAAGTCACATACCATAAATAAAATTCACCAATTTAGAATATACAATTCAGTAGTTTTTAGTATATTCATGCAGTTGTACAATCATCACTATTATCTAATTCTGGAACATTGTCATCATCCCCAAAATAAGCCCCATACTCATTAGCAATCACTCCCCATTCTCCCCTTTTCCTACCCCCTAACAACCACTAATCTACTTTATGACTCCATAGATTTGCTTATTCCAGACTTTCATATATATGAAATCTCAAATTGATATTTAAAATTGGGAATATGACAAGTTTCTGCGGTGTACAACATTTTATCAGATGTTGAACTAAATGATAGAGATGCAGGAGGCCGACATAAGGATATAACATTTGTCCATCAGGTAAGAATATAGCCCAACTATTCTACCATCTGCTACCTAATAAAGCAGTGTCCAAAAATAATAGTAAAAAGAAGATAATGTTCTGCTGCAACATCTCTGAGCAATCCCGTAATGTTGAAAATGGGTTACTGACACCAGGAATGCGCCATTGGTTTCTTATCAAAATGGTATAGTTTCCCACATGTTTTATAGATTTTGGGGATAATGAGAAGCATAGTTGACCATAACAAAGTTCACGAGGACAGAAATCAGGTCTCTCTTACTTTCTGCTATATGCCAAGACTAAAATAAAATAGTGCCTGCCTCGTGTAGGCACTCATTATTTGCTGCATTCATAAAGAACAAGTACCATATGATTTCACTCATATGTGGAATTTAATGAACAAATTGAACTACCAAGGAAAATAGAGACAGATTCATAGATAGCAGGCAGACAGGTCTGGGGGTGGGGTGGGGGTGTAAGGATTGAGAGGGGGAAAAAAAAGAACTCATGGACATGGACAAATGTGGTGACTGTGAGGGGGAGAAGGGTGGGTGGAGGTAGAAGAGGGCATAGAGGGGATAAATGGTAATGGAAAAAATAATTGAACAAAAGCTTGTATATTGTCTGGATTATGGATAGTGGAAATAGTTCTGCAGCATTGTAAATATATTTAATGCCACTAAATGATCCACTTAAAATGGTTAACATTGTATGTTATATATGTTCTTTCACCACAAGGAGAAAAGTTTGCTTCAAACTCTGCCTCACATCTGCTACCCACTATTCTCACGCTAAAAGTTTTCTGCACACGAGTTGCCTGTCAATTCATTTTTGAAGATATTATCTTCTCAGTCCTCGATGCAGGAGTGACTGGCTTAGATACTTCATTATATGTTTGTAGCACCTTTGTTAACAAAATATGAAATAAGTGAAAATTAATGGCTACATTTTCATCCTGTCCTCTAAAGTAAACTGCAGGGCCCCTGAAATGTGGAACTGTACTGCTTTCAGGTTTATAAAATTAATGTCTTGTTAACCTTTCAAAAAAGAACAACAACAGTGTTTCATATAGCAGATAGCCCAGACCATGCATATAAATTAGACAATGAATTACTAGTTCCCTAACATAGGCTTAGTATCTTTTTGTTGGCTATAGTCTTAATGTTGTCTGGTGGTCTTATTAACTGATAAAATGATTTGTGTGGGGATGCTGAATAAAGTCTGGTTGAATAACTTTAATATGTTATGACTTGAAATTTAAATCTGTCTTTGATATTTGTGTTTTGGCAACTGTGACATAGGCCTTGGAGCCCAGACTTTTCAGCATGTACTTTTCTGCCACCTGCCCTAGAGCACAATCAAATTCCGCTTCTTCCTATCCAGTGGGCCCTCCGCTTCCATTCCTCAGAGAAAGATGTAACATCTATCCTGGTGTAAATGGGAAATACGGATTTGTTTAAGCACCTACATTTTTTCACTGAAACCAAAAGAACCAGAGGGCCCACTGATTCTGTTATATAACCTCTATTTGGCATCAAATTAGAATCCACTGTTAGGAATGTACTTGTAGGAAGGCTGCTATATACTTAAATCTCATTTTATTTGCTTCTCTGGGATTGTCTTTGTGTTTTCATTAGGAATGTTTTTACAGATGTAGGCGCTTCAGATATAAAGTTGCTGAAGTGGAGACTCAGAAGTTGAGCTTTCAAATGGAAGGGGGTGGAAATTAGATTAATTTATAGATAAGTAATTTGCTGACTCTGATACGTTAATGTACAATAATCCCTGGAGGCTTTGAAAAATATAGTCATTATATTCTTAAGGTTCTTAAGAATGTTAGGTCTGTCATTCAAAATAGGAAAGAACTAAAATAGGGTCCATTTGTAATTTCTTCTTAGAAACATTTCATCCACAAATTCATAGACAAATATTTTTTCTTTTCCAAATAGCTTATCTAATAGTTGGATAGCATAGCCCTTTTCTTGATTAACATGTTAACCAGTCAAAAGCATACAGACATGTTAGACAAGTGCTGAATTTTCCTCAATATTTTAGAGTAAAACTTGGCTAGAGCAAATGAAGTATTACTGCAAAATCCTACTTTGACATTATTGTAAATTTTAGTGAATGCCAGCCCAATAGTGAGAGAGTCTATGCCTTATACTGTAGGTTTGCAATGTATTACTCAATTCTTTAGCAAATTACCAGATTAGTGAATGGATTGAGCAGGATTAGGCATTAATGAACTGGGTTCATTTCTACACCTTCTTTCAGTAATCTGAAAAATGGAGAAAGATTTTCTTACTAAACATCTCAGGGTTGTGTTTTTGTTTTTGTTTTTTTGGAGAGAAATTCTGAATTTCAAGCAGGACTATATTTGCATTACTTGAATTCAGTTCAGAATGTATGAGTGCAGTTTGAAAGTGATGCCCTCAGGTGGTATGTCAATTCATGAATTAGAGGCATTATCCAGCACATATCACTGTCATCCTGTTTAGACTGAATGAGATGGTATAACTGTGTATTCACTTGATCATTGCCTTGAAGAAGGAAATTTCAATTCCTGAATTAGCTTTATTGTTGGCAGATGAGATTAATGGTCTTGCCTTGGTTACTAACAAGATTTTTAGGTAACTACTTGAAATTTGTTAAATTTGCATAAAGATATTAATTTTATAAGTAGTCTTCAGAAATAATTTAGCCCACAGTCTTTTTTTCACCAAGGAAAGTTGTATTTGCCTGTCCACATTTGGCCTACCATCTCTTCTCTATTATCAATGCACACTCCTTTCTCTTACCTCCCTGTGAATGGACATTTGCCCGGAACAAATGACATCCACAATTTGTCTTTGGAAGATTCTTTAGAAAAACCTCAAAAAAAAGAAAAGAAAGGAAAAGTGTGTAGAGAAGAGCTCATACCCCGATTTTCCTTTGGTCTACCTTTCTCTCTCTCTCTCTCTCTCTCTCTCTCTCTCTCTCTCTCTCTCTCTCTCTCTCTGTTAATCCTCACTTGAGGGTATTTTTTCCCACTGATTTTTAGAGAGAGTGGAAAACAGAGGGAGAGACAGAGAGAGACATCAATGTGAGGGAGACACATCAATTGGTTGCTTCCTGCATGCGCCCTGACCAGAATCGGACCTGCAACCTTTCAGTCCAAGGGCCGATGCTCTCACCACTGAGAAAATTGGCTAGGGCAGTGATGGTGAACCTCTGACACACGTGTCAGCACTAAATATTTAGTTTTTGGTTTATTAAATACAATTATATATAACAATTATACATTTATGTTATTTAAACTATAAATATCGTGAAATAATGTTTTTTCCTCAAAGTGACACACTACCCGAGTTATGCTCAGTTTTTTGGCGAAGTTTGACACACCAAGCTCAAAAGGTTGCCCATCACTGGCCACTAGGGCTACTTTTTATTTACTAAGGTCTATAGAGTTGCCACGTGGTTTCACTGGCTCTGCTATTATCCTTTGCCTCTTATATTATCCCCTTGAACTTAACTGTGTGGGTCTGAACATGTCTATGATTGCAACAGTGTACATACACAGGAGAAGCAATGTCAATCTGGTATGTTTGGCACAAATCCAAACTTTAAATGTACATATGTCACAATTCCCAATGGTGTGCCCTTCTACTAAATGAAGGAGATTAAATGAAGGAATTAATCATATATATACACATACATACAGGGTGTCCCAAAAACATGTATACACACTTTAACAGCTGATAGCTCAATTGATGTTTCTTTTTAGCCAGACTAAACTTTGAACAAGAAAATTCACCTTAAAATGTTACTGGAAGTTTGAAAATGCAGTTGAAATACAAATGCTACCTTTATAATTATACCTTTATAATTATTATGCCAATGATATTTCAGATAAGGGTTTAATATCCAAAATTTACAGAGAACTCATACAACTTAACAAAAGGAAGATAAACAATCCAATAAAAAATGGGCAAAGGACCTAAATAGACACTTTTTGAAAGAGGACAAACAAAAGGCCCAGAGACATATGAAAACATGCTCAAAGTCACTAATCATCCGAGAGATGCAAATCAAAACAACGAGATACCATCTCATACCTGTCAGAATGGCTATCATCAACAAATCAACAAACGACAAGTGCTGGCGAGGATGCGGAGAAAAAGGAACCCTCCTGCACTGCTGGTGGGAATGCAGACTGGTGCAAGCATTGTGGAAAACAGTATGGCGTTTCCTCAAAAAGTTAAAAATGGAACTCCCATTTGTCCCAGTGATCCTGCTTCTAGGAACATATCCCAAGAAACCAGAAACACCAATCAGAAAGGATATATGTACCCCTATGTTCATAGCACAATTTATAATAGCTAAGATTTGGAACCAGCCTAAGTGCCCATCAGCAGATGAGTGGATTAAAAAACTGTGGTACATCTACACAATGAAATACTACGCCGCTATAAAAAAGAAGGAACTTTTACCATTTGCAACAGCATGGATGGAACTGGAGAACATTAGGCTAAGTGAAATAAGCCAGTCGGAGAAATATAAATATCACATGATCTCACTCATATGTGGGATATAATGATCAACATAATTTGATAAGAATTAGATCCAGAGACAAATGGCAGGGGAGGTGGGTTAGAGAGCAACCAAAGGACTTGTATGCATGCATATTAGCATAACCAATGGACACAGACAATGGGGCAGTGGGAGCTTGCCCTGGGCGGGAATGGCTGGGGGGGGCGGTGTTAATTGGGGAAAAAGGAGACATATGTAAAACTTTAGACAATAAAAAAAATTAAAACAAAACAAAATTACCTGAAGGGAGAAGCATAAATATCACCTTGATCCTTTAACCAGCATTACGCCTATATTACCAGTCAATTTTAAAGTTACTGAATATGAAAAAAATCCACATTTTGTTGCCATTGCATTGCATTCTGCAGATTAAGTTATTCACTTAGGTATCAGAGAAATCTTAAAATAGTGGTAAGTATATATTAATATACTTACAGATATTTCATGTTATTACATATATCCTGTTTCTACCATAACATATTTAATATTCTGTTAATATTTTGTTTATTTAAAAATACTTAAATTATCTTTTCTATTTCAGAACTAGCTTCCAGGTTAGCTTGCATCTGGCTTGGCATGCTCTGTACATTAACTATATATCCACCAAAAGTCCTTAAATTAACGTTTATTCACTATTTGAACTTTGATGACCTCTTACTCAATTCAACATTGTGTACCAGGCAACTGACTAAATATGATGGGAGAAAGAAGACTAAGATATGGATTCCACCCTGAAGGGGGTTGTAATCTAAATAGATGTGTGCGCAAATAGCTGCTATATAAGGTACATTGTGGGATTTTTGCTCTAACAGAATGTTAAAGACTCTTACCATGGTGCTCAGAGGAGAGAAATATTTCAGGGTGGAAGGTCACAGGAGAGGCAGCATTTGAATAGGACATGAAAGATGAAAATGTAAGACTGCCCTTATATTAATTATTCCCCTTAAAATTACTGTTCTTTCCTGGGAAATGCTGAGAAGTTGTTTTTAATGCCACTGTTGAAATTATTCTATTTTTCTACATAAAGAGAAGCCATTTTGGGGTAATTATATGCGCTACTAAAAGATGAAGGTAGTTTTAATGAAGTGTTAAAGAATCATATCTGTAATGATACATTTATTGCCATCATATAATTTTATGTCTTCTCAAGGGACACATTAAATGGAAGAGTCCAAACTATATAACTCACTCACTAAAAGATGGACTAGATGAAAGAACACCTATCATATTTCATGTTCAATATGTGTAATAAAGTATCAGATGGCCCAGATAATTACAGTCATGAGAATTTAAAATGCAGCATATTCATTGCTGAAAAGGTCAGAGATGGTCAGATAGCAGCAGTAATAACAACGTCATAATACTTTGAGGTTTGAATCAAATACATCCCCAAAGAGAAACACCAAACTTGCAAGGTGTAGCTCAGTGGAGGCACTGATGGCAGAGGTAGAAGTTGTGGTTTTAAATCCCAGTTCTGCCACTTACTTAACCTCAGCACCTCTGCTTTCTCAGCTCCCAATGGCAATGACCTGGTCCATGCCTCTTTCAAAGGGTTATGCTGTAAGCAAGCATCAGTTGTTGGGTGAATGTGCTTTATACATCTAAATATATAAAAGGCTAATATGCTAAATGTCCCTCTGTCTGTCCAACTGGTCGCTATGATGCGCACTGACCACCAGAGGGAAGATGCTCAACGCAGGAGCTGCCAAGCTGCAGTGACTTGGCAGCAGCAGTTCTCAGGTGACGCACCCCGAAACCAGAGAGGAGGGAGCCCAATTCCTCGCAGGACTGCACGATTCCACCTTCGGCTGTGGGTTATGTTGTTGTGGGGGAACTGTCGGCCCCGAATCTGTTTTACTGCACACTTGCGTTTGCGTTCCACACCTTCTATGACAGCAATTTTGCAGAGTGCCTTCTCGCACTCCGGGACCCCTCAGGGGATGTCGGAGAGCCGGTTTGGGCCCAATTCCGCAGGCCAGGCTGAGGGACCCCACCTGCTGGAGGGACCCTGATCACTCCACAGATGCTGGGGAGGGACTGTAAGAAGTTGGCTCCAGGGCGTGTCCAGCCCGTCTCACCCAGTCCCGCCCCACCAGCCACCTTCTAATCAATTTCCTTTCAATGTGCATGAATCCGTGCACCGGGTCACTAGTATCATCATAAAATGTGGTTGTTACTAGTCAGTTGTGACTTAAACTAGTTTGGAGAAGAGAAGTAAAGATGCCATATGATGTATCCAATAAGTCCTATTATTGTTATTATTGGTTAATCCTCACCCGAGGATACTTTTCCATTGATTTTTTAGGGAGAGTGGAAGGGAGGGGGAGAAGCAGAGAGAAACATCCATGTGAGAGAGATACATTGATTGGTTGCCTCCTGCACATGCCCCAACTGGGGCTGAGGATCAAGCCTGCAACCGAGGTATGTGCCGATGACTGGAATTGAACCCAGGACCTTTCATTGAACCAATCCACTGAACCAAACCAGCTAGGGCCTTATCTTTATTTTTCTGTTGCATTGACTGAATTTTGCTGGAAAAATGTTGAGAAGTCCTCTTACACAACCATGGGTGTTTCTTCTACTCCGCTAGGCCTCGTCTGTAAAGGAGGGATCAGAATGGCACCTCCCTTCCAGAGCCTTCCTTGCGAGGAGTAAATAAAATACCACATGTGAAGAGCCTGTTACAGTGCCGTGGCCTTTTCCAAACCATCCATCTCCTATGCTCAGTATTTCAACACTTGGAATGTCAATAGAAGCACCACTTATGCTTTTACACATGGTTTGAAGTAGTATTAAAATCAGTCCTGACTGACAGAATAATAAAAAAAAGGCCTATAAAAGGTTAGCCAAACCCTAACTATTCCAAAAGAAATAAAGTTGGTTCAGTAAATGTCATTCATACCTTAGGCCAAAAGAATTCCCACCAGGGAAAACAGTTTAAAAACAATAACTCAGGGTGCTAAAGGTCTTCCAAAACATAAAGGTGAAAGAAGAATCTCTTAAGGAAAGGATTTAATTTCTTTATGTCAAAAAACAGCGTAAGTAAAATTAAAATGGGGGAAATTAAAACAAATTAGGGAAAATATTTGCAACACAAATGACAGATTTATGTCTTTATTATGAAAGAAAGAGTTGTGTGCAAGGGTGTATGTAAATTTTATAATAGTGATGTTAGACAATTCAGTTTATAAAATGGGGAAAGTTTATGGAATGACCAAAAACAAATAGCATACACTTATTACAAAATTATGTTGTGAATTAATACTTTACAAGTAGCATACTCAAAATATACTTATAAATTAAATACTTAGAAAACATTCACTTCTAATTCAATGAAAATTTTAACAAACTTTGTGTGTATATTGACAAAATAAATTAACTCTGAAAGATGTAATTATAGGTATTTAAATTTTTCTTCTGCTTTCCTGTGTCTTAAAATTTCAAAAGTTAATATATAGATTTAACCCAAATCTTAACAAATGCTCTTTTAAAAACACATACAAACTGATTAAAGTTAAATGAGGAATGGGAAAACAATTGCAACATATTTAACAGAAAGTTAATATTCTTGTCTTGGTATTGCCTTATCTTTTCTGAGCTAAAGCTTACCTTTATCTTATTATTTGCAATACTTGCCACAAATATTATATTTAAGAATTTCTACCATAGAATAAATAAGTGGAGTTGATATAAATGTCCAGCCATAGGATTAAATAAAATTATACTAATTCATAAGAATGATGTTTAAAAGAATATTAATATCAAAGCAAATTATGTTATCAGTCTGAAATTATCCCAATTACATCTTTGTTCAAATATCACTTTTTCAGTAAGACCTCCCCTGCCCGCTCCATTTAAAATTGCAATCCTGACCCATCTATGTAAGGACACACAGAGACTGAAAGTGAAGGGATGGAAAAAGATATTTCACGCAAATGAGAATCAAAAGAAAGCTGGGGCAGCTATATGTAGATCAGAAAGAAACAGACTTTACAAGAAGCACTGTAACAGGAGAGAGAGAGAGAAGGGCTCTGCATAATGATCAAGAGGTCAACCCAACAAGAAGATAATACGAGTTGTGTGCAAGGGTATATGTGAATTTTATAACATATTGTAACTTTTTGTAAACGTTTATGCACCTAACATAGAAGCACCTAAATATGTAAAGCCAGTATTAACAGACCTAAAGAAAAAAACACATAGCAGTACAATAATAGTAGGGGACTTTAGTACCCACTTACATCAATGGACAGATCATCTAGAATCAGAGGTGGGGAGTGTCCAGCCCATGGGCCATATATGGTCCTCAAAATCATTTGATCTGGCCCTGCCAAGGCATTAGGGGTGACTTAATTAAATGTTTTACCATACATAGCAGGCTAATTTTTAAGTTGATAATTTTGTATGGCCTGTGTATGATGGTATAAATATCCAAATGGCCCTTGGCAGAAAAAAAACGTTCACTACCCCTGAATCATCAATAAGGAAATATTGGTCTTAAACTACACATCAGAAGAGATTGATTTAACAGATGTATACAGAACATTCCATCCAGAGCAACATTATCCACATTCTTCTCAAGCACGCATGCAACATCCTGCAGGATGGCTCACATGTTAGGCCTCAAAACAAGTCTTAATAAACTCAAGTGGGTTAAAATCATTAACAAGCATCTTTTCTGATTACAAAGGTATGATACTAGAAATCAGTTAGACGAAGCAAACCGGAAAATAATGTGGCGATCAAACAATATGCTACCTACTAAACATGGGTGAAAGAAAAAAACAAAAAGAAATTTAAAATACCTTAAGATAAATCGAAATTGAAATACAAAGAAGGGAAACTTACGGAATGCAGCAAAAACAGTTCTAAGAAGGAAGTTCATAGCTTCCTTCAAGAAACAAGAAATATCTCAAATGAACAGCCTAAATTTACACCTAAACAAAGAAGAACAAATGAAGCTCAATGTTAGCAGAAGGAAAGAAATAAAGATCAGAGCAGAAATAAATGAAATTAAGACTAGAAAGACAATGGTAAAGATCAATAAACTAAGAGTTGTTTTTGAAAAACTAATCAAAATTAACAAACCTTTAGCTATACTCTCCAAGAAAGAAAGAGAGAGCACTCAATTCAAAAATGAAAGAAGAGATGTCACAGGGTTTGGGGGCTGGGCAAAGTAAGTAAAAAGAGGCAAAAGGTACAAATTGCCAATTATAAAATAAATAAGTCATGGGGATATAATATACAACATGGTGACTATCCATACTAATAAAAGGGCAATATGTTAATTAGACCGGACATCCTTCTGGACAAAGCCACGGTGGTGGGGGCCGAGGCAGAGGTGGTTAGGAGCAATAGGCCAGTAGGTGAGAGCAGTTAGGGGGCGATCAGGCTGGCAGGCAGAGGCAATTAGGGGTGATCAGGCAGGCAGGCAGGCAGGCAGTTAGGAGCCAGCAGTCCCAGATAGCAAGAGGGATGTCCCCCAAGGGGTCCCGGATTGGAGAGGGTGCAGGCTGGGCTGAGGGACCCCCCCCCTGCTCTGGTGCACGAATTTTGTGCACCGGGCCTCTAGTCCTATATAATAAAAGCCCAGTGACCAAATGGCAGGATGATCAGAATGACTGGTTGACCAGTCACTGTGACGCGCACTGACTATCAGGGGGCAGATGCTCAATGCAGGAGCTGCCCCCTGGTGATCAGTGCACTACCACAGGAGGAGCGCCACTCGGCCGACCGGGATGAGTGGCTGCTCCTGCTGCAAACCACGGGCTGATGGGAAGGAATCAGGGCTGCGATCATCGCCTCCTCACCCCAGGCTCCTCCTCCTTGCTCCGTGCTGCCTCCTCTGGATGCCGACAGGCTGTGCAGCACTGCCACCAAGCTTTCAGAGCTGACCCTGGGGGCTGGGACATGGGTTTGTGGCCACCACAGGACTGAGGCCTACTCTGCCAACTCTCAGTGCTATTGTCCCTGGCCCTGGCCCTGATCGGGTCCCTTGGAGAGGCGACTGGGTCAATGGAAGATGCCAGACCAGGGAGCAGCCACTCAGAGGGCAGGTCCACAGCCGCTGGGCTGACTGGAATGAGCGGCGCTCTCACAGCGGGCCGATCCCTGCAGGCCATGTCCCCCACCAGTTCACGAATCCCGTGCACTGGGCCTCTAGTAGTTAATAATACTGTCTTGTGTATTTTAAAATTGCTAAAAGAGTAAATCTTAAAAATTTTCCATCACAAGAAAAAAGTTTGCGATTGAATATAGTGATGGATGTGAACTAGACTTATGATCATCCTCTCTAATAAAATGGTAATATGCAAATTAACCATCACTCCGCTACATAAGCCACACCCACCAGCCAAGCCACGCCCACCAGCCAATCAGGGCGAGTATGCAAATTAACCCCATCCAAGATGGCTACAGCCACAGAGCAAGATGTCCAATAGCCGTTGCAGGTCTAAGCCTCCACTCAAGCTACAAAGTTTCAATTATAGAAGGTAAACAAATTCAAACAAATGGCGGCAGAATGGAGCTTGAGAGAGCAGGCCAGGGTTGCCGGCGGCAACAGGGGAAGCAAAGCTTTCCACACACCCTGGCTGGGCTCACCTGCTTAAGGCTACAAAGTTTCAATTGTAGAAGGTGAATTAACTGCCACAGAAATGGCTGCTGCCCCAGAGGGAGCAGCAGGCTTGGTTCCGCTCCAGGCTACAAAGTTTCAATTGTAGAAGGAAAATAAATTCCAGATACCAGGGCCTCTGCTTGGGTTGCCAGGGGGCGTGGCTGGCCTGCAAACCACCACAGGCCCCTCGCTCAGGCTGCCCCACGCCCCAAGGGAACCCCTACCTGATTCCAGACGCCCTTCAGGGAAAACCAGCTGGCCCCCACCCCTGTACCAGGCCTCTATCCTATCTAATAAAAGAGTAATATGCAGATTGACCATCACTCCAATACACAATATGTCTGCCCCCATGTGGTCAACAATCCTGCCCCCATGTGGATACAAGATGGCCACTACAAGATGGCCAGCAGGAGAGGGCAGTTGGGAGGCACCCAGCCTACAAGGGAGGGCAGTTGAGAAGGACCAGGCCTGCAAGGGAGGGCAGTTGTGAGGGACCAGGCTTGCAAGGAAGGGCAGTTGAGAGGGACCAGGCTTGCAAGGGAGGGCAGTTGGAGGTGATCAACCCTGCAGGAGAGGGCAGTTAGGGGTGACCAGGCTGGCAGAGGAGGGAAGTTGGGGGCAAACAGGCTGGCAGGGGAGCAGTTAAGCATCAACCAGGCTGGCAGTGGAGTGGTTAGGGGGTGATCAGGCTGGCAGGCAGAAGCGGTTAGGGGCAATCAGGAAGGCAGGAAGGCAAGCAGTTGGGAGCCAGCAGTCCTGGATTGTGAGAGGGATGTCCGACTGCCCGTTTAGGCCCGATCCTTGTGGGATCGGGCCTAAACGGGCAGTCGGACATCCCTCCAGGAGTCCCAGATTGGAGAGGGTACAGGCTGGGCTGAGGGACAACTCCCCGCCGTGCACGAATTTCGTGCACCGGGCTTCTAGTTTCACAATATATGCAAATATCAAATACTACATTGTGCACCTGAAATTAATATAATGTTTAATGTCAATTTTACCTCAAAAAATGTTTAAAGAATAAAATGAAGGATCTCATTAAAGCTATTTCTCTACCTTTTTTTAAAAATTGCAATACCCTCTACTCTGCCTCATCATCAACTACCTTACTCAAACAGCACAATTTTTTCCATATACTTAACGCCTTCTACCATACTGCATAGTTTTCTTTTTCGTTAAAAACACGTGTGTTTTTCTGTTAATTTTTTTTAAAATTGATTTTTAGAACAAGGAAGGGAGAGGGGGTGAGAGAGAGAAACATCAATCGGCTGCCTTCTGCATGTCCCCTACCAGGGATGGAGCCCACAACCGGAGCATGTGCCATGACTGGGAATGGAACCAGCAACCTTTTGGATGGGACAATGCCCAACCAACTGAGCTACACCAACCAGGGCTGCATAATTTTCCTTTTATGATGATTATTTATTATCTGTTTCTCCATAGAACGTTGGTAGGAACCTAATGAGGATTTGCTAGATGAAAGAATGATTGTATATCGGTAGATACATTAAAAAATAGAAAAAAAATACACCAAAGCACAAACTGTAGCTATTTTTAGATGGTATGATTATGGGTGGTGGTTATTATTTTCTTCTTGGTACTGCCTTAGATTGTAAAAGTTTTCTGCAATGAACATGGATAACTTTTATAATTCAGAAAACGTGGGTGTGTACATACATATATGTTAAAAAAGAATATTTTAGGTAGATCTTTACCCCTGAATCATTTCAGACATTCTATGTTTTCAAAGACCTCCTGGGGAAATGATTTTACAATCTTTCTCATCAACCTGTGTCAGGATTTAGAGTGAAGAAATATTTCTCTCTGACTCAGTCTGCTTGCCACTGCTAAGGTTAAATGGTGCCTGTGGATCCACTGTCAGGCAGTAAGGCACGTGTTGAAGCCAAGAAAAAACAGGAGGGAGACATTTTTTACAGTGATGGAATAATGACACTGATAAAAAAAAAAAAGGTAAGTAGGAGAGAGAGAGGAAAGGAAACAACAAAGACAAGTGGCCAACATTTATTGACCCTCTTTATGTGCTATCGCAGGATGCTGAGCGCTACAGTTTGCTTAAAGGTGATTGTAGCGGAGGCCCTGCCTGGAGGAGTTCACAGTATAGCAGGGGAGCTCCCGGCCTAAGGTTCACACCTACGTCCTCTCATAACGCCAGCAGGCATTTACTACAGGCGTCCTGTTTATTAGTAGCGACCGGGGATGCATGCCAGACAGCTAAGTGTAATTACACCGTTTGGATATTGAAAAAATGTTCGACTGCTTTCAATTATCCGTCTATGGACTATCCTCCTGCATACATTATTTGCAGCTTTATTTTATTGAATAGTGTCATTTAATTTTATTTTTTTTTACTTATTGGAGAGAGAAAGAGAAAAAGAAAAGAGACTTTTGTTGTTCCACTTATTTATGCATTCATTGCTTGATTCTTGTATGTGTCCTGACTGGGATTGCACCCACAACCTTGGCACATCAGAACAATGCTCCAACCAACTGAGCTACGCAGCCAGGGTGATGGTGTCTTGTCTCATTTTAATCCTTGACTAGCTTTTCCTGAGCCCAATTATGACACATGCTTGGAAGATTTCAAAATAATTTAAGAGTGGATTAGGTGGAAGGTAAACATGTAAATGTGGAATAGGGGAAATGTAAATATTTCCCTCTTTTCCGTGTTCAGTGCGGCTAGAGAGCGGGTCCAGTTCCTGAGTAGGGGCGGCTGGGGATTGAGAAAAATGAAATAAAGAAACAGGACATAGAGATAGAAGTAAAAAGCTGGGGCCAGGTGGGACTGCTGTCCTCTTCTGATGGAGAGACAGTGACCTAGAGCTGATGCAGCGTGTTTATTTTATACCCCAAAATACCAGGAAGCTTTCCTATTCGTTCCTGGTGCTTGGCTGGATTTACATAATAAAACCCACTGCCCGGCACCTGGGCTGAAAGGAAGGTCAAGCTGACAACACTTCTGCCTCTTGGCAGAATGTGTTTCCAGCAGGTGGCTTTGCCGACCCTGGAATTCAGGGTCGGCAAAGCCACCTTTAAATTCAGCTGACAATTTAAAGAAATGCCCATGTGCCTTTCCAGGCGCCTCTACAGGGAAAGAAGCACAGTAGGATTCTAGAGCCAACCATCCATGATTTGCAGTTCTGTTGTTTGAGGTCCCAGGGTATTCCTCTTCCTCCCGAGGAAACAGAACTGTTTGCAAGGCTGGTGTAAAATACAGCCTTCCTGCTTTCTGTGCGATGGTAAACTCTTAGCTGCTTATTGTCTGTCACAGAATGTTTTTGATAATAAGCACTGATAGTTTTCTTCAAAAGAACCCGACTTTCTTTGATTTTTACCTCCTATTTTCTGGTTCTTTACACCTTCCCGAAGCTGTGTGGCCCTGTCCTAACATCAGCATTATGAGCAATGTTTGAGTTCTGTTGGTTCTCATTCTGTGTCTTGGCTCTGATTTTGACTGTACCGGTACCTCATTTCTACCTCCAGATAAAACATCTCTCTTCAGGCACCAGTGTTACCAATCACTGCTGATCTACCTGCCCCGTTGCTGCGTGCCCCATGCTTTCTGCTGTCCTCCACGGGTGGTTCGTCCCTACTCTGGGCTCTTAAGTCACTTCAGTTTGGTGATATGGGAACTGGGGTCAGGAGACTTATTGCCTTCTTTCGGTGGCCTTGGTTAAATTAAGTCCTAAAACCCACTTTGGGTTGTAAGCATTAAACACAAGAGCAAATATGAGGATGCTTTACAAACAGGAATCAGAAATATAAAGACTCTGTTACACTTTTTTTTGGGGGGGGGGCGGATTTGGGGAGAGGGAAGCAGGTAGTTTCTTGGATCTCCCTTTGCTCCTTCCCATAAAAAGGCATTTTCTTCATTTAAAATACTCCTCTATTTAGGTCCACTGCCCATTTTTTTGATTGGGTTGTTTATCTTCCTTTTGTTAAGTTGTACGAGTTCCCTGTAAATGTTGGAGATTAAACCCTTATTGGTGATAACATTGGCAAATATGTTCTCCCATGCAGTGGGCTTTCTTGTTTTGTTGATGGTTTCTTTGCTGTGCAGAAGCTTTTTATTTTGATGTAGTCCCATTTGTTTATTTTCTCTTTAGTCTCCATTGCCCGGGGAGCTGTATTGGTGAAGATATTGCTTCGGCATATGTCTGAGATTTTGCTGTGGATTCCTCTAAGATTTTTATGGTTTTCCATCTTACATTTAAGTCCTTTATCCATTTTGAGTTTATTTTTATGTATGGTGTAAGTTGGTGGTCTAGTTTCATTTTTTTGCATGTATCTGTCCAATTTTCCCAACACCATTTATTGAAGAGAAATGGGCAACAGACCTAAATAGATAATTTTCGAAAGAGGACATAAGGAAGGCCAAGAGACATGAAAACATGATCAAAGTCACTAATTATCCGAGAGATGCAAATCAAAATGACAATGCAGTACCATCTCACACCTGTCAGAATGGCAATCATCAACAAATGACAAGTGCTGGCGAGGATGCAGAGAAAGAGGAACCCTCATGCACTGCTGGTGGGAATGCAGACTGGTGCAGCCACTGTGGAGGACAGTATGGAGTTTCCTCAAAAAACTAAAAATGGAACTCCCATTTGACCCAGTAATCCCACTTCTAGGAATATATCCCAAGAAACTAGAAACACAAATCAGAAAGGATTTATGCACCCCTATGTTCATAGCAGCACAATTTACATTAGCTAAGATTTGGAAATAGCCTAAGTGTCCATCAGCAGATGAGTGAATTAAAAAACTGTGGTACATCTACACAATGGAATACTACACTGCTGTAAAAAGAAAGGAACTCCTACCATTTACAACAGCATGGATGGACATGGAGAGCATTATGCTAACTGAAATAAGTCAGTCAGAGAAAGATAAATATCACATGATCTCACTCATTTGTGGAATATAATGAACAACATAAATTGATGAACAAAAACAGATCTAGAGACAGAGAAGCATCGAGCAGACCATCAAACCTCAGAGGGAAGGTAGGGGAGAGGGGTGTAAGAGGGAGACATCAACCAAAGGACTTGTATGCATGCATATAAGCATAACCAATCGACACAGACACCAGGGGGGGTGAGGGCATGAGCAGGGGAGGTGGGGGAGGGAATAGGGGGATAAGGACACATGTAATATCTTAATCAATAAAGAAAAAAATTTAAAAAATACTCTTCTAGAAAAGGGAACCCTCGTGCACTGTTGGTGGGAATGTAATGTGGTGCAGCCACTATGGAAAACAGTATGGAAGTTCCTAAAAAAATTAAAATAAAATTATCATAATCCAGCAATCCCACTTTGAGGTATTTATCTGAAGAATGTAAAATATTAATTCAAAAGTACATATGCACCCCTATGTTCATTGCACATTATTTACAACTAGAGTCCCGGTACATGAATTCATGTATGGGTAGTGTCCAGCCAGCCCGCCCCAATTGGCCATGGGAGGTTGGCTGGCCGCAGTGCGTGTCATAGTGACCAGTTGTTTCAGTCGCTTGGCTTTTATATATATATATATAGATAGCCAAGATATGGAGGCAGTGTCATCAATAGATGAATGTGCCCATCAACAGATGAATGGATAGAGAAAATGTGGTACACACATACAATGGACTATTACTCAGCCATAAAAAGAGTAAAATCTTGCCATTTGTGACATGAATGGACCTAGAAGGTATTAATGCTAAGTGAAATAAGTTCAAAGAAAAGACCAATGCCATATGACCTCACTTATATGTGGAATCTAAAAATCAAAATAAATGAACAAACAAAACAGAAACAAACTCATAAATACAGAGAATATTTTGATGGTTGCCAGATTCGGGGAAGAGGGAAGGTTGGGAAACTGGGTGAAAAAGGGGAAGAAGTTAACATGTATAACAGTTAAAGCACTCACGGGCCTATAAAGTACAGCGTAAGGAATATAGTCAGTAATATTGTAATAATTATGTATGGTACTAGACTTAATGGGTTGATGACTCATAAGTTATATAAATGTCTAATCACTATGTTGTACTCCTAAAACTAAAATAGTATTGTATGCCAATTATAATTGAAAAAATTTTAAAAATAAAAATACTTCTTTAGTTGGCTGGTGTGGCTCAGTGGTTGAGTGTTACCTATTAACCAGGATGTCACAGTTCCATTCCTGGTCAGGGCACATGCTTGGGTTGTGGGCTTGTTCCCCAGGGTGGGGCATGCAGGAGGCAGCCGATCAATGATTCTCTCTCATCATTGATGTTTCTATCTCTCTTTCCCTCTCTGAAATAAATAATATGTATATATATATATATATAGACTCCTCCAGTTCCTTTTCACCTAGATAATGCCCACTCTGCCTTCAGATGCCATACTAACCATCCTACCCTGGGAAGCCTCCCTAACCTCTTACGTGGGTAATTTCCTCTTAAATTATGCTTAACAGTGCCATTGAACCTTTCTTCCTGAGCTCTCAGAAGAGTTACCATGCTCCATTGATCTATAAGATTATCTGATTATTGAAAGGGTAGCTTGGGAAGCAGACAGCATGGATTCGGATCCTGGCTGATCCTTACCAGCTGCATAACTTTGGGCAATATGGTAAATCCAGCTCTGTGCCTGAGATTCTGCACCTGTAAACGGAAGACATTTGCAGTGCCTACCACATAGGACTGTGGGGAGAACTAACTGGGTCAGTGCATATACTGCACTTCAAACGGTACCCGGTGCACAGTCAGCACCAGAGGGGGCTGGCTGCCGCTGGGGAGAGCCATGTCACCTCATCGCCACCCCCAGCAGCATGCAGGCTCCATCAGGGGCTTCTTTCACGTGCCTTGGCTTTCCTGTGCAAGCACAGGGCCTGGCTTAGAATAAGGGCTTCCTAAAGATTAGTTGAATGTAATAATAAATACGTGACTTTATGGATCTAAAGTCTAACACCGTTCTCATCTTAAAATGTTGGTGAAACATGAGTTATCAGCTGTTAAAGTGTTATAATCATTTCTATTCCTATATTCATGTTACATTAAGTCATGGAACTGATAAAAAGCAGATGGCTTAAAACCAAACCTTTGGGAGAAGAATTTCCCCTAGATTGCAGGGAAATGACTGGTAAGTATTTGTATACACCATGAACTTCCATTCAATTGGGTCCTGACTAGTTATTTATCTGTGGTGTCTAAAAATGTACGATATCCCAAAATATACACTGAGTGGCCAGATTATTATGATCTCTGAATGCATAATAATCTGGCCACTCAGTGTATATCCTATATAATAAAAGGCTAATATGCAAATTGTCCCCTCGACCAGGAGTTCCACCAGCAGGCAGGCCGGCCAACTAACTGTCCCCTCCCCCTGGCCAGGCTGACCAGACCCCACCACACACGAATTCATGCACAGGGCCTCTAATATATATATATATATATACACACACACACACACACACACACACACATATATATATGTGTGTGTGTGTGTATACATATGTATACACACACACACACACACACACACACACACACACACACAGTGGCCAGATTATTATGCGTTCAGAGATCATAATAATCTGGCCACTCAGTGTATATACACACTTTAACAGCTGATAACTCATGTTTCACTCCTCTTTAGGTTGAACTGATTTGAAATAATAGGTGAAGCCAAGCTAAACTTTGAACAAAGAAAATTTATCCTAAAGTGTCACTAGATTTTTTTTTATGGGGATACATAAGAGATAAAGTTTATGGTACAAAACTGGCAACAGTCAATGAATTGAGACTGCACAAATACCAAAAGAAATGATTCTTGGTATTTGCTATTCCATTGCTTCTCATTATTACCATTGACCAAAAAATAATAATAAAAAAATTACTTATTTCTGTAGGTTCTTTCAAATTTTTGAACTGTATGTTAATAAACACTGACTTTATAATCATTTAAAGTGTGTATACATTTTTGGGACACCCTGTATAATCATGAACATTTACCAGGATAGAAAGAACTCTGCTAGGCATTCTGAGTAGCAGATTAAACCCAGGGGGGTCTGAGGAGGAGTTTGCTGAGAGCTCTGGGAAAGGTTTTTCTCCCTAATTACGATAATAACAATTAATATACACCTTTCCTGCCTTGATGTTGTGTGGGTAAAAGTGATACTTGGAGCCACAGCAGCTTATGAGAGTAAAATCCAACATCCTGAACATCCTATAGCAGAAAGATACGAAGAAGTTGGGCTTCTGACGACATCTCTAACTATTGCATTACCTTCCAGGTGGACAAGGAAATAAATGTGCTCTCCAGTTCCATCCATGCTGTTGCAAATGGTAAGAGCATTATGCTAAGTGAAATAAGCCAGACGGAGAAAGATAAATATCACATGATCTCACTAATTTGTGGAACTTAATGAACAACATAAACTGATGAACTAAAATAGATCCAGAGACATAGAAGCATCAAACAGACCATCCAACCTCAGGGGGAAGGCAGGAGAGGGGCTGCAGGGGTGTGTGTGAGAGAGACCAACCAAAGGACTTGTATGCATGCATATAAGCATAACCCATGGACACAGTCAGTAGGGGGGATGAGGACATGTGCTGGGGGGTGGGGGATGAGTGGGGAGAGGTTAATGGGGGGAAAAGGATTCATATGTAATACTTTAAACAATAAAGAATCTCTCTATATAAAAACCTAATATGCAAATTGTCCTCTCAGGAGTTCGACCAGGAAACCGAGAGTTCAATTGCTCGCTATGACATGCGCTGACCACCATGGGGTGGCGCAGAACGAAGGCAGGCCCCGGCCAGCAACCAGAAGGCCCCGATTAGCCCTGATTGCTGGCCAGACCTAGGTACCCTTACCCGTGCATGAATTTCGTGCACTGGGCCTCTAGTTAAATGAATGAATGAATGAATGAATGAAAATAAATGTGCTTGTTGCTAATGACCTTTAGTGAACTATTCTGTTACAAGCAGTTAAAACTATGTGACATATCAGTTTCTCTCAGCCATCAATCACACTGTAAGCCCAGACAGTATCGACTAAGCAACTCACTTCATTTTCAAACTGGGCCCACATAAGCCAGTGAAATCTTTAGAACAGGGCAGTAGATTCGCCTGTGGGCATTAGGAACTGTGGGTTCCACCATTTCAGTCCTGGTTATCAACTGGTGAAGTGACTGGTACTGAACAAGTAATTTTGTGTGCCATTTCATTACCTGTAAAATGAGGGATTTGTGTCAGGAAGCACTAAGGTCCCTTTCATCAGCATTCTCTGATTCTGTGTTTATAGCAGTCAAGAGCTGAGTACCCCCAGGAAGCAGACTGTGAATCCGAGATACGCATGGAGGAGGGTTATCAGGAAGTGCTCTTGGGATTATCCCCTGTGGAGGGGGTGGGACAGGTGTAGGATTGGCCAGAGGGAGAAAAGGAGCCACAGTGCAATTTCACTGGGAGCTGAAGCTGGGATGGTGGAGTGAGGAGGCCAGGCCTTCTGACCCCACATCGGGGAGCCACTGAGGAGTGTCTCTCTCTCCAGCAAAGACAACCCGTGTAAAAGGCTGGTGGCAGAGGACTCCCAGCAACTAGACAGAGGGCCTGCTGTCATTCCTGAAGGGACCTGAATATGTACCACAGGGTCAACGCTGACCTGGATCAACAAGACAAGACTGATCTCTTCTTTTCCCATTGTAATCCATGCAATTAAAAAAATTTCAGCAGGAAAATTTTCAAACCTTCATAAAAGTAGAGAGAATTGTATCATGAACTCCCATCTACCCAGCCTCCAGCCTCAATAATGGCCCCCATTCTGTCATTCTGGTGTCATGGATTCCCCACCTCTACTTTTCGCCCTCTGCTGGACGATTTTAAAGCAAACTCAAAATATTATAATAATCATGTATGGTCTATTAAACTCAACATAAGCTAGGGTGTCCACATGTGGCTCTAATATTAAGAGATTTTCATTTATTAAAATAGTTTAAATCAAAATATCAACATATAGCTGCCCCTCTCCCCACCCCAGCTCTATGAGTTCATTTCGAGGGCCTCTCCTATGGCCCTCAAGAGACACCTTCTGGCCAGGAGTTCTCACCTGCCCCCTTTCACCCTGTAGCAGGAAACCAAGAAGAGTTAGACTGGGAGCACTGGGTCCCAGGGTCCCATTACCAGCCAAGCCAATTAGGGGGTCCCAGGTGAACAGTATGTTTTGCCACCAGTGTTGAGATGAACAATGGCGAGTTGTGCAGAATTACTTGGTAAATGATGACTTTTGGTTCCCAAGGTCAGTAGATCCCAGTTTAAAAATAGTGTTTGTTTTAGCTATGCCCTCACTTTTCAAAAATTCTTCCACATAATGGCCCCATTCAATCATTCTCATTTCCAAACAACCATGTCCACTGACACGTCTAATAAAATGGAGGGTCTCAGTCCCAATGCCATAAAAGGGATCCCAGACCCAGAGGGATCACTAACAAAATGAACGATCCGATTCTTCCTCGGAGTGAACTGGAAGGGGCAGAAACACAGACACTGGGGAGAAGGTCAGGTCGGACGCCGCTCCTGAAGGATGTGCCATCTCAGGAATTCACATGAGGGGTCTGCTGCTTACTTTGTTTTCCAGAACATGTAGCTTTAACCCAGTGTTGTTTTCTCCCTTGTGGGAAGTCTGACTGCAAAGCTGAACAAGTGTTTTTGAATTCTTCAGTGAGAGTTGAGAAGCATGGAGGTCCGAGTGAGACACTGCCCACGCTGCATCTTTCCCCAGGAGCAGGGCAATGGTCCCTGTTTCTGGAGCGCACCCTGCTCTGCGGGCAGGACCCATGAGGACTAGAGACAGCAGGCTGTCCTAAAAGGCTCAGGGCTCAATTATGAGGGAAAGCCAGGGAAGCAGGGCAATCTAATAGGGATAGTTATTTGGGTGCACACAAATAAACTGACTATCATCTACGTGGATACAAAATGTGGAAACTTCTTTATGACTAAAGGGAACCTGGTGAGAATACTGTAAGTCCATAGATCACCTTTGCGCAGTCCAAGAAATTTAGATTTTTCTCATGCTGCTTAAAAAGTTGTTCAAATAATAAATTGAAGGCATAAAATTCAAAAGATGTGAAATATACTAGGGGAGTGAAATGCCAACTGGCTATGGTACTTACTCCCAGGATGCTCATGAAAGGTTTTTATTAGGAAGCAATTTTGAAGTCACAAAGTAGAATGTAGTTTTAGTAACTCTTCTAAAGTCCAATACTATTGAAACTGGGTAAAGACTGGTGACATTATTTTGCTTCTAAGAAATAAAGTCTTGGGACATTAGATGGAAAAATCCTAAGAAAATATTAGCAGACCAAACCCAACAATGTAAGATATATAACATGATCAAGTTGAGGGTTGGTGTTTGTTTGTTGTTGTTTTTTGCCTAGATTTCAAGGTTAATTTAACATTAGAAAATCAATTATAGAAATTCATCTCTGTAAAAAATCAATAAAAATATTTAAAAAAAACATTGTGTAGAAAATATAATTGATAAAGAATTACAAGTTGTTGGATTAAAAAAAATCAACATACAAAAATCAACTGCATTTCTATACTCCAGCACTAAATAGTTAAATATAATTTTTTAAAGGATGCCATTAATATATTATCAAAAGTATAAAGATTGTAATAATAAATTTAAGAAAAGATGCGTAAAACTCCTATGAAGAATATGGTAAAAGCTTTTTGAAATACATCAGAGAAACTTTATATCAAATCATATATCATGTTCATTAATTGAAAAGTTCAACATCATTGAGGTATCAGTGTTCCCCTGATTGCTACTTAGATTCAATATGATTCCAATATAAGTCCTCAAAGTTTTTTTCCTATGAAACTGACAAGCTAATTCTAATATTTATATAGGAAATAAAAGGGTCAAGGGGGAATTTAACTTAATAAATATCAGCATTTACAATGACGATATAATGACTGATTCACTGTGGTAATGAATTGGGGATACATAAATGGATCAAAGGAACAGAACAGAGAGCTCAGAAAACACACCCACACTTAGTTCATGATCGTAGCCATTGCATTTCAGAGACTTTTCAATAAATGATGCTGAGACAATTGGATATCCAGATGATAAAATATAAAATTGGGTCTGTATCTTATGAAAATCAATTCCAGGTAGATTGAAGACTTAAATGTTCAAGGTAAAATTATAAGACCCTTAGAAGACGTTAAAGGAGACTACCTTTATAACCTAGGATCAGGGAAGGGTTTCTTAAGTAACATACAAAATACTCCACAAACTATATAGACAAAGATTGATAAATTGAACTACATTAAAACTAAGAAACTCTGTTCATCAAAATTTACCATTAAGACAGTGAAAGTACATGTCAATATCTTCAAGAGAAGATATTTGCAAAGCATATAACTAACAAGGAGAAATGGGAAATGGAAAACAGACCCTTCACAGAAGAGGCAATCCAGATGGCCAAGGAAAGGATATGCAACTTCACCAGTAATTGGAGAAATGCAATCACAAGCTCACAAGAAGGATCTATTTTGTTACCACTAAATTGACCAAAAAAAAAAAAAAATCTGACAATATCAAATACGTGAAGGTATGCACAATTTTTACGTATACTGCTAGCAAGAGAGTAAATCTGTACATCAGTATGGAAAACAACTTGGCATTATCGGTAAGTAAAGATTCACCTACTTTGTGTGACCTTATGGGCACCTAATGACTCAGTAATTCCATTCCCAGCTATCTGCCGTAGGCCTAGAGAATTTTAGGAGAAATGTATAAAAATATTCATAGCAGCACCATCTGTGATAGGAGAAATTGGAGATAATCCAAATGTCCACCAATGACAGACAAGATAAAACCAGCAGTGAACATGAATGACTTATATCATGCTACATGCAGCAAAGCGGGTGAACATAACGTTACTTGTAAACAAAGAATTTGTATATGATTCTAAAAAGTACATTTTTACAGATAGGAACACACAGTAAGATTACGTACTGAAATAGTGAGAGACTAATTGAAACTTCAGGATGGGAGCAGGTGGGATCAGGGAGAGACCCTGGATCCCAGAGGAACTCACAGATCTTATACAGGAAACAGTCACGTTCTTTACTGACACTGTGTATTCACCACATCCTTTTCTTGATGCCTTATATGTACATTATTTTAAAGATTCTTGTGTATCCTCTTAATTGCCAATACATTTAAAAAAGAGAAATAGCTATAGCAAGCAATCTTTACATTGATTAAATTTGCGGTTTTTAAGAGAATGCTTTCCTATAGAAAGAGCTTCCTGACATTAATATTGGAATGGAAGAAAAAAAATAAATCCTCGTTATCCCAATAAACATGACAGAAAATCATCAAAGAGGAACTTGGGGCAGAGGAGGAGAGAGAATAAAATAACCAGCCGCCTGTACGAAGCCAAAAGTCTCCCTTGGAAAACCAGCCAGCCAGACGCACATCCCCCAGCCAGCCGACAGCCCTTCCCTCCGTGATAAGGCAGTAAATTCTCTCCCCCGCCTGGAGCTCAGTGTAAACAGCCCAGAGCCTGAGGGACCACAGAGAGAGAAATGGCTTGGCTCTGGCTACCTCTCCTCTGGGGGAATGCTCACTATCAACTGTTGAATCACAAAACCCAAACTCTCCACTTCTATGGGGGTCAGGGGGGAGGGTGCTGTGTGCCCTGCGGTGGGGCGACCATCGGGTGCAGGGAAAGGGCAGGAGGGAGGGGTGGGGGGGGGCAATACCAGTCTGGCCAGTGTGGCCTTGGGTCCTGGGGCGCGGGAGGGCCACAGCTCGGGGTCAGACTGCAGCGGCTCCACGGACCTGCCCACCCGGCCTGGGTTACGCGCACCTTCCTGCCCCACATCTAACCGCCCCCCTGCCAGTCGGGAACGGAAAAGGAAGACACGCTGGGCACGAAGCTGATGGATACTTCCTTCCATGTTCATGGGGGAGGATAAAGCACATCTTGCAGTTCTTTCGGGTGCCTTGCGATCCATCACCGGGAATGAAACAAACCACCCACACCAGCGCGCGCAGGGGAAGCGGTGCGCAGCCCGGGGGAGAGCAGGCGGCGGCCAGAGCCAGCCCAGCCTCCTCCGATAGCAGCTGGCAGCAGCAGCCCAGCCTGTCAGCCGTGGCACTTAGAGCAGATGGATATATATTTTTTTTGTTTGGGGGAAGGGGGGGTTGGGGGGATCCATTCTACCATTAATGACTCCTGGAGTGTTAGCTCAACTGTTTTCTTTTATATTAAAAGATGACTTAGGTTCCTCATGGCTTCTCAGTAACTTAGGCCAGTGTACATGTTTTAAAATCAACTTTGAGGTATGAATTATGTACAATAAAATGCACTCCAGTTAAGTGTACAGTTTTTATAAACTTAATTTGTGCAACTGCTACAATTAAGATTAGAACATTCACACACACACACACCCTGCCCCCTTCCCAGTCCATCCTCCTGTTCCCTGTGTCCCCGGCTCAGATCCTGTGTCTCGGATCTGCTGGCTATCACTATGGATTAGTTTTGCCCTTTAAAGCATTTCAGATAAATGAAACCAGTCATATATTTTAAATGCAAGGCTTCCCCCATTCGGATAACCTTCTGCTTTCCGAGGGGTGTCTCTGGGTTCGGTTCTCGTGGCTCACAAGGGCAAGGCCGCTTTGTCTTGTCCCCCCCCCCCTCCCCCCTGCTGGTTTTTCCAGCTTTAGTGCATGTGCCCCAGAAGGCAATATTCCTGGTCTGGTTTTAAATGAAAGAACCAGAAAAGTTAAATATTTCTAACTTGAAGTGACGATGCGTATGACTCAGAGTGATATTAAAAAAAGAAAACATTGCCCTCGCCAGTTTGGCTCAGTGGATAGAGTGTCGGCCTGTGGACAGAAGGGTCTGGATTCGATTCTGGTTAAGGGCATGTAACTCTGTTGCAGGCTTGATCCCTTGCCCTGGTCTGGGCACGTGTGGGAGGCAACCAATTGGTGTCTCTCACATCGATGTTTCTCTCTGTCTCTCCCCCTCACTTCCACTCTCTAAAAAAATCAATGGAAAAATATCCTCGGGTGAGGATTAACAACAACAAAAACACTCCATCATATCTGGTCCACATGAGTTAACAGGACACGGAGTCCAGCCCCATGGCCCTCCCTGACTGCAGGCATTGGCTTCTGGGAGAACGTGACAAGATCCACTTACAACATCCACAAATAGGACGAAAATGCAGACAGATCAGCCAATTATGAAATAGTGAAAAATAAAAAGCTGCTAATTGGGATTACCTGTGAGTATTTCCTCTCTGTACAGTCATGGGTGGGGACACAGAAGACGGTGGTTTCTCTCTCCCCATTTCTGGGGTTCTGGGCTAATTTAATGGTAGTCCGCACTGCCAGCTGTGCCCAGCCCAGCCGTACCGAGTCTTTCCACACCGAGGCACCCTCTCTGCCCAGCAAAGCCCTCCTCGGTACAAAGATTCTTAGGAACTCAGGCATGGACTTGTCTCCTAGCACAACTTTCCCCTTGTTCCTCTATCTCCAGGCCATTCGCTATGGAGACTCTGAGTGGCCGCGAGTCACAGGACCAGAGACCTTGATCCACCGTGGCTGGCGAGGAGCTCGCAGACAGCTCTCCTCCCTTCTATTTTTGTTGCCCACCAGATCTACTTTAATGGCAAGTCAACCCTGGTGCCCTCGCTTATCTCTGTTGGCTAATGTCTTTAATTTCGCCACTCCCAAAGGGAATAATCCCAAATCTCAAGCCTGTGCTGTATTAAAGGCCCATGAATGCTTAATCAGAGCAAACAGGGGATTTGGTTTGTATATACAGCAAATCTCATGTCTTTTATGTTCAGAGAGCAGGACTAAAAGAAGAAAATGACGATAAATCATTTCAAGAAACAGCATAACCTAAATGTTGTATGTTTATTCAAAGCGTCATACAATCATTTGTCCAGAGCTACAGCCCGGCTTCAGAAAGTGACTTGTCATAATGAGGCTTGGAGGCGAGCAGTGTTCAAGAGCCAAAAAGACGTATCGCCTCCTCCCTAGCCTGGCTTATGGGGGAAATGATAAGCTCTTCAGTAGAACCAAAGCGGCCACGAGGGTAATGCAACAGTAACACATAGCTTTGATTTTTTTTTTTCTTCACGGTTCTTTGTTAAGGTATCGAGTTACACCAAAAATCTAAGATGGTTTTAAACAGAGTAAAAGGATGTGACTTTTTTGGTCTGAGTTGAAGTGAAATATCCAAGTTGATGTCATCCTTAAGTTTACTTCCAACAAAAAGAAAATGAACAGTCTGAGTGGGTGGCGAGAGGGGGAGATTTGGTTGCCTGGGAATGCACGTCCCCTCTATGGATAGATAATGACGAGGAGGATGTGCTCAGATTTAGGGCTGGGCAGGCTCTGGCTTCAGGCTGCCTGGGTTTCCGCCACTTCTCTTTCCCTCAGTGTCCTCCTCTGTAAAATGGGGTGATAAAAGGACCAGCCTCAGAGACCTGTTGCACAGATGAAACACATATGTAGTGCTTAAGTAGTTCGTGCCTGACCCCTAATGAATAAGAGTTGGCTTTTTGGAGGGAGAGCCCGCCCATATGTCTGTGGACATAGCATGAAGCAAGCCTCAGTCACGGTTTCACTAGGAGGCGGTGATGGGTAGGGACTGACAAGGAGTAGCCCTGAAGACTAGGTTTCCTGGAGAGAGGGAGAGAAATTATTCTCACATCTTTTCCTAATATGAAGGGTAAATACAATTCTGTTCCCACATTGCCTCAAAACCATGATACATAAACCCAGAATAAATGCTTACTTCATAAGTTCCCACTGCCTTTTTAGATAAGCATTCTTTTCTCCTTTATTTAGAACACCGTGGAACCAGCTAAGCCATTGTGAGCTTTCTTAAGATGCTGTGGGTTGTCATGATGGTGTGTCACACATGAGCACACAGAAAGCCTGGTTTCCTTAAGAGAAAGAACACTGCCAACACTCCTGAGCTCAAAGTCTGACCTGCAGCCATATCTTAAAAGCTGCATTGATGTTCTCACAATAGCCTGCAGACAGCTGATGAAGGGCTTATTAATTGTTAGCTAGTACTCGTTCTTTTATCTAGCAAGTATTTATTGCCTACTGTGTACCAGGTACTGTTTTAGGTGTTGGAATATAGCAGTGAAAGAAAGCGCCTGGCCTCATGAAGTTTGTGTTCTAGGTGGAGTTCAAAAGAAATACACAAATAAATATATACCATTTATATATTCGGTGGTACCGAGTACTATGAAGAAAACCAAAGCCCAGGGAAGGAGAGAGATTGCTGGCTGGGAACAGGAGTTTGCAACAGCAAAGAGGATGTCAGGGAAAGTCTCTCTGATGTTTCAGTGGAGACTGGTCTGAGAGGCGGTGGTGAGCCATGTGGGTATCCAGAAGAAAATGGAAAGGAAGAGGCAGAGGTCGGTTACAGGATATGAGACAAGGAGCCCCAGAACTTGCTTTCCCTTTGCTAGGCCCACTTTTGAGTTGTTCTGTGTCGTTTGGCGTTTCTATTGTGCTAGGAGGAGGGGGCTGCCACGGGGAACTGAGGGGCTTCGGCCACAGTCGCTGGCCCCAGAACCGGTCCACAGTGTAGAAATCTGCACCAGCAACACGGCTGTTCTGCTCCAGGTGCCTCGCTAACCCAGGACCCACCTCCCGCTGGCGGGCACCGTCCCCAGACCCTGCACCTGGAAACCTCTGGGTCATTCTGAATCCCAGCCAGCCTGCATAGAGGCAGTGCTCTGCGTTCCAAGATGCCTCAGAATGGACTGGGACATGCTCTTCAATCATAGACAGACTACTGCTGGAAAGAATTAATCAATATAGGTCAATCATGTCAAATCATTTCACAATGGTAAAAATCACAATATCCAATTTATCTGTAATCCAAACTTGATGCCAGTGATGGCTCCCAAGTAAACTCATTCATTATCAGTCCAAATCATAAATGTCAAAACTAGTGCCAGCGTCCAGTATTATGCCAAGTATAAGCATGTTTAAGCAAGGGGATGGAGTTTCTCATAGCCAGAGCATTATTCAATCTAGCCATCATTTGATTTTTCTCCAATGCAATGAAGTTACACTTCCTGTAGTACAACCCAAGGCCTCAGGGGGAATTTGGAGAGGAGGGGCCTTACAATCATGCAGTGTACGCAGCAGAAAGTGCTCAGTGCGTTGGAACGCCTGCAGTTAGGGCAGGGATCTCTGAGAATCCTGAAAAAGGTACATAATTATTTTATACACAGTGGTCCTGCCCACTGGTGTCTATGGCCTATCAATACCCTGCAATCTAGCATTACTCACCATAGCCAAGATATGGAAACAACCTAAGTGGCCTTCAGTGGATGATTGGATAAAGATGTGATATATATATATATATATATATATATACACACATACACATATACACACACACATACACATATACACACACACACATACATACACACACACACACACACACACATACACACACACACACACACATATACACACACACATACATACACACACACATACATACACACACACACACACACTGGAATACTACTCAGCCATAAAAAAGGATGAAATACTGCCGTATACAACATTATGGATGGATCTCGAGAGTATCAGGTTATGTGAAATAAGTCAGACGGAAAAGGACAATAACCGTATGCTATCACTCAAATGTGGGATAGAAAGCAGAAAGCAACAATCAAATAAATAAAACAAACTCTTCGACACAGACAATAGTACTTTGGTTACCAGAAGGGGAGGAGGGTGAGGGGGAGATAGAAGAGGGTAAAGGGGGTCAAATATATGGTGATGGAAGGAGACTAGACTCTGAGCACACAATGTCATACACAGGTGATATATTGTAAACTGTACACTTGAAACTTATATAATGTTATTAACCAATATTACCCCAATACACTTACTTCTATAAAAATACCCTGTAAGCTGTCCAGGTTAGAAGTTCTTCCTCTTGGGAAGAGATGAAGCAGAAGGGCAGAGAAGGAAAGAGCCAACAGGGTCCCGGAATCGAGAGAGAGAGGGCTGAGAACACAGCCCTGCTACCACCACAGTGTGGCAGGCCCTGGTTAAAGGAAGCCCAAGGCAAAAGTAGCAACCTCATGCAAGGTGATGGATGAGTCATTGCCACATGGTGAGCTAGGAGCACAAGCATTCCAAACCTTCCTACCTGGTGTTTCACCTTTGACTGCAATGCTCTTCCCTTACTATGTTCCTTTTCTGAAGCCCTCCCCTCCCTACGCGAGCCACCTGCTCTCCCATTCGGTCTTCTTTGGAAATAAGTCACATTTCCCATTCCTGTGCCTGACCTCCCACTGGATCCAGGAGCCCGGAAGGGGGCGGGCCAGTTCTGGGGTGAGGGATCTTTGGCTACAGGTAATGGCATTACAGGAATACCTTGGCGATATTGTGGGTTCAGTTCCAGATCACTGCAATAAGGCAAGTTGTAATATTTTTGCTGGCAGAGATTGGCCTTCAATTTGACAAAAACACAACATCTGTGAAATGCAATCAAGCAAAGCACAATAAAACAAGGTCTGCCTGTATAGTTTCCAACCTTCCCTCCAGCTTCTGAGATGCGCTTCACAATTAACGGGTGGAGGTGCTGAGATTCACACCCAGGTCCTTCTGGTTCCATGTCAGGGGCCTTTGATCACCGCACTATGCTTGCCATGTCACAGCATTTTGGTATACCCAGTGTCAATGCCTTAACCCAAAAGAATGAATGAGGAACTTGTTTAACTGGAAGGGAAAAGAGCTGCAGGAAGAATCCCAGCACTCAGTAGTTCCCACACTTGGGCTGGGTATAGGATGTGTTTCACTGCTTTTTGTTTGTGTTTTGTGTGTGTGTGTTATTTTTTAAATATATTTTTATTGATTTCAGTGAGAGAGGGAGAGGGAGAGAGAGAGAAGCATCAATGATGAGAGAGAATCATTGATCGACTGCCTCTTGCACACTTGCACACCCCACACTGGGGATCAAGCCCACAACCCAGGCATGTGCCCAGACCGGGAATCGAACTGTGACCTCCTGGTTCATAGGTCCACACTCACCCACTGAACCACACCGACCTGGCAGGTTTCACTGTTAAATGAAAGGCCAAACAAGGAGGAAGGCAGTCCCTCCAGAGGAATCCTGGGCCATGGTACCTACCATCGTGGAGACTCCAGAGGCCTAGAGACAGGAAGCATCTCCTTCAGTGGCTACAGGCCCTTGTCCCCCCTAATGAGTGACGCTCAGGTCCCTGACAAGGTAAACCTGTGATCTGTGATGACTATTTTGAAGTCTACCTGTTTTTTTCTTTTCTCCTCTCCCTTCCTTGTGCTTCCTGGCATCCTTCCTATAGAGCCCACCTCCACAGCGAGGCTTCCCCACAGCGTGGGAGCTGGAGGGTTAACAAAAGCTCTCAGTGACTATTTTCCAATTTGTAAATACAGTTTTTCTGGACCACTTTATCAGGCTTCATAGCTGGGGCTTTGCGTTTTCTTGAATGGCTTTTACACTTTGTTTGAAAATGTCTTTCCACACACACTGTAATGGAAAAAAAAAAATCCACACAAATAAGTTCTGCTGGCAGGTTCCTTAACAGCTCTCCAATTATAGAGCCAAGAGCTCATTCTCATATCTTTAAAAATGACCAGGCCCTGTGGGCCCCTGTTATTGTTTTCACAGTTCTATTTATAGACTTCCTTGGCGGGTGCCCTGCAATGTATAGTACATGGCATGTTTTATGGAAACACTAACACAGACTATTTTGGAAGTTTCTTTTTCTTTCTTCCAGACTTGACATTACATGTATGATCAGAAGTAATCATAATTTATACCTTTTTTTTGGGGGGGGGAGGGGGGTATACAGCTACTTGTTTGAGTTTCTCAAAGTGGGGAATGTCAGTGCAGAAAAAGATCTATTTGTGAGTTAAAACCCTTTGAAACCAGAACACGTTTGATACTTAAAAACTGTTCCAAACGTCTGTTTGGTTTCCCTCTTCAAAGTGGTCAAATGCAAGCTGAAAGCGATTCCAATGAAAACCCACTGCTGTCTGTCATCCCCCGGGCTCAATAAACACGGCCGAGAGCCGAGAGCCACGGCTCAGCTCTGCAGCATCACTGACAGCCAGTCCGTCCACCCTGCTAGCCAAGGAATTAATCTAATTAGTTTATTTTTCTAAAAAGTAATTTATACACATCGCTAAAAACTCAAAAAAGCACCAATGGTCTGCAATTAAAAGCAAATCTATCTTTCGCCCTAGCCCCTTGGTCTCCCAACTTCCTAGTTTATGTATTCTTACAATAATACTCCATGCGATTCATAAACATTGTATTACACATATGGTAGCCTACTCTATATGCAGTTTTAAATCTAGCTTTCTGCACTGCACGACATATTTTGGAGACGATGTCCTGTTAGCACACATAGCTCTACAGAAATCCACCAAAGCGTTTATTTAGAATGAGAAAATAAATCACAGGGCACAAATTTTTAAAAACTGCCAAATACCACTAACATTGCAAAATTCAGAAAAATAAAATATTTGTATTAGCTCACTGACATACCTCTCGAATACTCATGCTGTTGTTTTTTTATTACAGTTTACATTCAATATTATTTTGTATTAGTTTCAGGTGTTCAGCATAGTGGTGGGACAATCATAAAGGCTGCTCAGTGGTCCATAATATAGTTAACAAATCCTCCTTTGATAGACATGGAGGTCATTTCCAGTCTCTGCTGTTGTAAACAGAGCTTCAGGGGAGCCCGATTCCCTGGGAGGGGCAGACAGACTTCTGGAAACCGAGGGGCGAAGCACTAAAGCAACAGGAGAGGAAGCACGCAAAGATGAAGGACAGTGGCGGGGGGGGGGGGGAGGGGGGGTTAGGAGGGGACACTTTTGTTTGAGGCTTCATGTTTGTAGCTACGCGGCTACTGCACCAACATGGCTTTAAAACAAATGAGAAAAAACAAAATAACTTGACTCTCTGTGACTTGGAAAGTGCACAGTGGTCCTGCCTGCAGTCAGGAGGATCTGGTCCAGGGCAGATTTTTAGTGAAAATGGGGACCTTTGCATCTTCTTCGTTTATTTCTTTCATTTTGTTTTCCTTTCTTTATTTGGTGTTTAATATGCCAAGTCACTGTCTCTGCTAGCTGCAGTTTTCTGTGTTGTTCAGAGTATTTCAAATAGAAAACGTCTTTGATTTTTCTAGCATTATTAAATTCAAAAGTATACTCCAATGAAATAATCTTAAAATATTGAACCTCAATTTAATTATGCCTCTAAATATAGTTATCAGGTTACAGAAAATACCGGGGAGAAAGGATCAAGTTAAACTAGACCAGGAAGAAGCAATCAGCCAAATCAGAATGTGAGGTCTTCTACAGGACAGATAATTCAGCTTTTCCCATAAATTTATGCCACAGAAAAGGGTAGAGACTGAGGTTTGTTATAGAACAAAAGGTTAAGAGAATCAACAACCAAATACATGAATTGGATTTGAATTAAAACTACCTGTAAACATACAAACTTACACCATGTTTGAGACAAACGGGAAATTTTGAATATGGCCCAGGTGAAAGATAAATGTTGGATCCCTCACAGGAAATAACAGCCTTCAACAGAGGTGCATACTGAAATGTTTGTCAGTGAAATGATGATGTCTGAAATTTATTTTAGAATACTCCAGGAAAAACATGGAAGGATAAAAATGGAACACGCTTAGCAAACTATTGACTGACAATTGTTGAAGCTAGGTGGGGGGTACCTGGGATTCATCACACCATTCTTTTCATGTTGGGGTACTGGAGTAGCTTGCTAGAGCTGCCACAGCCAAGTACCACGGGCGGATTAAACAGCGCAGTGGCTCAAACAACAGAAATTCATTTGCTTACAGTTCTGAAGGTCGAGGTCTTAGGCCAAGGTGTCAGCAGGGCTGGCTGCATTCTGTGGCCTCACTCCGCAGCTTGTAAGAAGCCGCCTTTTCCCTGTACCTTCTCGCGGTCTTTCTTCTGGGCGTCTCCTCCTTCCTTATAGGCTCAGCAGCCCTATTGGATTAGCGCTCACCCAGATCACCTGATTTAACCTTAACTACCTCCTTAAAGGCCCTATTTCCAAAGATGTCCACATTCTAAGGCACTGGAGCTTAGGCGTTCAATATATGAATTGGGGCGGGGCCGCACAATTCAGTTTATAGTAGGTGCCTATGAATGCTTCCATAATAAAATGGTTTTAGAGGTCAAAAACTGTTAGTGTGTGCGGGAGAGAGTCTATTTTGGGCAGCTTTTCTGCTAAGGCACAAACAAGGCCAGGTGAGCCTGACCTCTCGCCGCCCCCTCCCCCCAGTGGCTGCAGAATCCGGCAGCCACTGACCACAACCCAAATCAGCTGCGTTTTTTTGGTTACTTGATAAACACAACCAACCTCAAACTTGAGAACCCACTTTCGGAGGGTTATGTGTTTTATGAAGTGCAAGGATCACTCCACGGCTCGGAAGCGTTTACCTTCCGAGTGGAGAGGAGCCAAGCTGTTTCCCTGGAGCCTGGGAGGTGGGGCCAACCCATGTCCTAAAGGGGTTGGTGGTACCTGTTTAGCTCCCATTTTCTTGAATGAACCTTAATAGACTTTACCTTTACCATCCACTCTTTCCCACCCCACCCCCCACCGCACTTTTGCCCCTCCCCCTCTTACAAAGTACCCAAGGACCATGTGTATAAAATTTATACTGCCCAGGAAGGTCAGGCCTCCAGAGTCAGTCTCTTAGAAATGTAGAAAGAGGTTTCTCAGGTTACTTCCATAAACCATGGTGCACATTGCTCTCTCACAGTCCCAATTCCTCTAATTCTCTCTTTGGCCTTTAACTCAGGCCCCACTCTTCTTCACACCCCTCAAGTCCTTACATGTGCCACCTGGAACTGTCCCACTCTGACCTAAAGCTCTCCCACATCCTCAAAGTCTTCTCTGATGAACCCCATTCGCTTTCCCGCCATCATCAAACCTGGCCCTCTTGGGGAGGTTGCTGATTCCCTTGGAGCCTACCCGTCAGGCTTACATTTGCCTCTCAGAACATTGCCACTTCCTAACCACTGACTCCTTCTCAGCCCAGACCTCTCTTCTGAACTCCAGACCCATGTATTCCACAGCCCTTGTGGTATCTTCTAACTGGGATATCTCACAGGCACCCAAAACATAAACTATCCCAAATCTGATCCTTTATCTTTTTCTTACAAGCCCACTTCTCTAGTCTTTCCATCCTGGTGAAAGGATCTACTTGCGCCAAAACCCATGGGTCCCTTTGATGATTGCTTCCCCCTCACTCCCGTATCCAAAACATCACCAAATTGTATGGATTCTTGTCTCCTGAATACCTCTCAAGTCCACCACACCAGTCCAAGTCACTCTCGTCTCTCAAACAGACTGTTGCAATCACCTCTACCTGGTCTCCCCACATCTTCTCGTGCCTCTTTCCCAGCCAGTCTCCACACAGCACTCCTCTACGCAAACATGAGATAGGACCACGTTCTCCTTGAGACCCCTCAAATGTATGCCTTCACTCACAGGATGAACCCCAAATTCCTTAGTTAGCTCTATAAGGCTTTTTATAATCTGCCTATACACTAGCCTCCTTCCTACCACAATACCTAATGAAGAGACCAACACAGATATGGCACTTACCCTAGGGAAATAAACCAGTAGACAAAATAACCATGACCGTGACACATGCCCTGACAGAAACTAACAGCTTCTGAGATAGACACTAATGGAGTGGAAGAGCTGACCTCCCTGAGATAAGAGGGTTGGGAAAGGCCTCTGTGAAGAGGTAGTAGTTAAATGGATTCCAGAAGCCTAAGGAGGTAGTGGGCGCTGGGAGGGCAGAAGGAAGAGTGATTTAGCATCTGCAAACTTTTGAAACTAAGGTAAGTGACACGGTAGAGAAGGAGAAGGGCATTGTGGCTGAAGAAGATGAAGTTAGGGATTTAGGCAGGGACTTAGCCATGACCAGGGAAAGAGTTGGGTCTAAGGACAATTAGACATTCCCTTTGCTGAATACACTTCCAGTCTCACCCAGGATCTTTTGTTTCTTTGAATGATTCTACATCCTCCCTAGCCCAGAGCCATCCAATCTGGGGTTTTCTCTTCTTGCAAAATTCATTTCTTCTTTTGTCACATGGCTGATGTCAGCACAGCATTCAGGTCTCAGCTGAAATGCCACTTCCCCCGCATGGCCTGGCCTCCCAGCTGCGGTCAGGCCCTATCACATACTCTCATATCTCCCACAGGTTTCATTGGTGGCACCTGCCACAGCAAACTGATCGATTACATGTGTGTTTGTCAACTACTCTCTTCCAAACCCTGGGTGCAAGCCAGTACTTTAAAAATATGCTTACATAAATGAATGAATGCACACATTAATGAGAATTGAGGCAAGCTTACAATTTGTTTTTTCTGAGGCTGACAATGACCATAGAAACTTAAAAGTTGGGAAGAGATTTGGAATCCATTAAGCCAAGCCAGTTGGTTTGTTGACGAAGGATGGGTCGAGAGAGGAGAGGCCACAGGTCCACAGTCGCTGAGCTCACCGGCAGGACCCAGTTCTGGACCCAGAGATAGGCCCTGACATTTTTCTCACTAAACCCTGTGGCACTTGACTCAGGTCCTGGGGGAAGTGAATTCCTGGAGACAGACTTTTTCTGGCTGCTAATAACTGACTAGGAAAAGAAAAATAACGTAGACAGCATTAGTGTTTCACTGATGGATTTAGTTACATAGATTAAAATGTCAGCTTGGTAAGGTTCCAGCATGTCTCTGGTCTGACACTAGCTTTAGAATGAAGGTAAAGACGTCCAGAGCTGGCTCCTTGACGAGTTGGGTAGCAGCGTCCCATGGGTCTCCGTCTCAAAACTTTGGTTCAGTTTGTCACGGTGGGTCTGGTTGGCTCCAGGGAGGCCCACAGCCAGAAAGAATAACAGGGGCGTGCAGTTCAGGCCTGAGACCTGTTGGCACCAAAGTGTGGGAAAAGTTCTCACAAGGCCGGCCCACACTCCGCCTGGTCCAGACCGAGGTTATTAATCTTTCATGTCCCCAAACACTCAAGTCACAGAGCTTTGAAAAGGGAAAATGAAGTGGGACGGCAGGGAGGCAGTGTAGCAGAGTGGAAAGAACAGCAGAAGGTGACTTGGGAGCCTGGCCACCTGACATTCCTCTTCTGAAATCGAGAGGGTTGCACCAGATGATGTCCAAGCTGCCTACTGGCTGTATGATTGGCTTCAAGGATTTTGAGTCCTGTTCAAACCTGACAGATCTGAACACATTTTCAGGCAGTGGGAGCACTGCCTATACTCATGGAGTCAGGCTGCCTAGATTTCAGTCTTGACTTTACCATATAGTGTTAGCTATAGTCTCTGAAGGTCTTTGTGCCTCAATGTCCTCATCTGTAAAATGGGCCTCAGGGAGTTGTTTTGAAGTTTACGAGGGAAATTCTATTAAAGCGGTTAGCACATAGTAAGTGTTCAATGAATGTTAACTATTACTATTATCTCCTGACATAGAAAAAGCATGCCCAGAGAAGACATGGACCACAGACAGCCAAAGGCTCATGGTCACTTGCACAGAGTAGGAGAAAGATAATTCCTTAGCTTTCAACTATATTCTAATGATGTCAAAGGAAACAATACTCAGGACATCCTATATAATAAAAGGGCAATATGCAAATTGACCCTAATGCTGAATGACCAGGAACGACTGGTCGCTATGACACACACTGACCACAAGGGGGCAGATGCTCAATATAGTAGCTGCCCCCTGGTGGTCAGTGCATTCCCACAGGGGGAGCTCCGCTCAGCCACAAGCTGGGCTGATGGCTGCGAGCGCAGCGGTGGTGGCGGGAGCCTCTCCTGCCTCCACAGCAGTGCTAAGGATGTCCAACTGACGGCTTAGGCCCTGGGGAGCGGGCCTAAGCTGGCAGTTGGACATCTCCCGAGGGGTCCTGGACTGCGAGAGGGCGCAGGCCGGGCTGAAGGACCCCCCAGAGTGCATGAATTTTCGTGCACTGGGCCTCTAGTAAACAAATAAGCAGGATCCCAAACTGTTCATACACCTTGATCTCATTTTTGCAAAATTCCATACAAAACCCATAATACACATACAGATAAAGACTGGGAAGAAAGCCCAAAAAAGGGTTAGCAGCAATTATCTCTGGGAGACTATCAGTGGTTTATATTTTCTATTTCATCTCTTATTTGCCTCTTTGAGTTTTCTAAATTTGTTCAGCAAATGTATGTTACTTTTAAAAAATATATATTTTATTGATTTTTTTACAGCTAGGAAGGGAGAGGGATAGAGAGTTAGAAACATCCATGGGAGAGAAACATCGATCAGCTGCCTCCTGCACACCCCCTACTGGGGATGTGCCCGCAACCAAGGTACATACCCTTGACCAGAATCAAACCTGGGACCCTTCAGTCTGCAGGCCGACGCTCTAGCCACTGAGCCAAACCAGTCAGGGCGTATGTTACTTTTAAAAAATATGTTTTAATGTTTAGGTCAGAGAAGAGAGAAAATAAATCAAATTTTGGTCAATGGCTCAATTATATTTATAGATTATTCATCACTGGGGACCCTCCATCAGTCTCATTCTGCACCTATCCATTTGTACGTGGTTCTTACCACTCTTTCTGCGCTTCTAGTTACAAAACAACGTGCAAACTGGAGAAGCATCAGTGAGAAATTAAAGCATGAAAAGGGTGCACCTGATAATAATTATTTGTTAAGTGATTGAATAAATTAGATGATACTGTAGGTGGAATGTCCATGACATGAAAACTGATGGCACAGAGAGTAAGATCCATGATCGTTCATAAAACTCACCAGCTGATTACAGTTTTGCAGGAACACACACACACACACACACACTGAGTTTCCCCAGGCCTTAGCAGCTACTTATGAGTATACATGCAGTTACATTAATGGTAATAATTCAGATTCCACTGGTGCTTTTCCCTACCTGCTTAACACAGAATCCCGTGAATGTAATAAAGTCAATGGACAATGAGAAAGCAGAGACAGATGTAAAAAGAAAATTATGTTCTGCTGTCTTTGAAGTGGTTTTTCTCTATTGATTTTTAACATATCAAACTTTTAAAATAACCTTCCAAGTGTATTCTTTGGAAAGGCTATGACACACTGGCTTCTTTGAACTCTCAGGGTGTGTGAATGTGTATGCGTGTGTGTTTCCTTTCCTATGCAGTGTGTGTCCTTCAGCCAGTCTCTTGCTGGAAGGAAATGGATGGTCTTAAATGTTTCCTATCTTCCATGGCCCCAGGTCAGCACTGGGCACATATCACAGAATAACCACGATTTTAATCGGGATAAAAGCTTCAAAGTCTCTCCTGCCCTTTGGCCTAGTGGGGTTTCCTGGACTCTCCAAAGCCAGTCATTCCACGGCGAGGCTGGCGGTCTTTGTGCTAATACTGGGCAGTTTTCTGTTCTCTGCACCAAATACTTATTCATTGAAATGGGATCCAGGAGCAGTAGCTGGAAATGCCCCAAGTAATTTCTCTCACAGCCCCTCAATCCTTCCTCCCCTCGGTAATCCAAGAAGTAGAGTGGATCACATTGAATTTAAAGGTTTAACGAGTAAAAGAAGATAAATCCAAAAGCACTTCCGGCTTTCAACACCTCATTCTTTCTGAAGTATTTGATATAGTGCTTTGGGGGGAAGAACAGCTGCAGATGGGTAAATAAAGAGTTGAATTAACTTCTTTTCCTATTTATTCATCCGAAGCATTTTGTTAGATTGCCGCAGCTTACCTAGAAAAACCTAGAGACCTACAGGGCTTGCTCTTTGTGTTGCAATGGCTTCCCTGTTGCATCCTCACTCTCCAGTGCCCACTCACCACCACTTATCCCTGGGAGAGACCTGTCTTAGTGCATTAATGAAATCACTAATGTCTGGCCATATAGACCCTAATACCACTGTTTCTAGAATGACATTTATATTATGCTCTGCCTCCTGTATCTTTCATGAGGGAGTTTTTATGTGTCACTAAAAAATACTGGATAACACTCTTTATGAGCCCCGTGATACCTCAGGCCATCAATACTTGTCCAGGCCCGATGAGATCATGCTATGGTTCTTAATCAGAGTGAAAGAGAGCAAGAAATACCTTTATTAGAAAATCAATTAAAAACCAGTTGGCCCAGGTAAACAAAGAGCATCATCAGGGCATGGAAAGGGGACCCATATGAAGTGGCCGGGCACTGCTCAGGAAAGGGCCTGAGTTACTGGGCACTTCCATGCACAGCAGTTTTCTTTTTGTTTTGTTTTAGATAAAAGTCTTTCCTTCAAACACAAAAGCATTCTCACGAGCTTTGAACGATTTTTTTCTGGGAGGAGGGACGCATTTTTAGAGAACCATCGATAGACATACCTGGTCCTCAGCATACCCAGCCACAGGCAGGAAGCCTGACTGACGTTAGCAGGGTGGTGCAGGCCTTGGGTTTTTGCTTCAGAAACAGTGGGGGTGACAGTTTCATGTCCAGATTCCAGGGTCCCATTCCCAGTGAGTCCTGTTTAGTCGTGCTGAGAAGAGCCCAGAAGTCTGCATTTTAAGCAAGCATTCCAGGTGGGTCTCATTGAAAAATTAAGGCTGAGAACCACTGTTGTAAGAGGTGCGATCCATGGGCCCAACCTTAGGGCAGAAAGTTCACCAGAAAGCCATGGGTGTGGGTCTCCCAATATAACCATCCAAGACATGGACCATTCTCCTCCCCCGCAGAATCATCCCTCAGGACCCATTGTAGTCCTGCCTCACTTCCTGCCCGAACAACCCCTGATCTGATTCCAACCATCACAGGTTAGTTTCGACTGTTCTAGAACTTTGGATAAAGCATGGAATCTTACTCTTCAGTGTCTTGTTTCTTTTGTACAATGTCATGTCTATGAGATTTTGTGATATAATGAATGTATAGCCCTAGGCACAGTGCTGGGTCACATTCACCTAATGCCAGTTGCAGTAATCATCATCATTATCAATATCATTTCGTCCTCTGAAGATTTATTATTATTTTGGCTTTCTTTGCTATTCAAAAATAATGGTAATAAGTATGGTGACCAGACAGCCTGGGAAAATACTCTTTTTTGCTGGCTGACAGTCTTCCTGTTGGAAGGTCCAACTACATCAGGGAAACCCTGAGGCATCAGACAGGAGACGGCTAACTTGACTGATGCCGTGTGGCTGTCACATGGACACTGATCATCAGAGCTCCATGACTGACCACAGCAATTTATCATGATTTCCTAGAGAGCCGGGCACAATTGTTACATGAATATTCCTGCTTAAGAAATATGGTTCAGCCCTGACTGGTTTGGCTCAGTGGATAGAGCGTTGGCCTGCGGACTGAAGGGTCCCAGGTTCAATTCCGGTTCATGTACCTCGGTTGAGGGCACATCCCCAGTAGGGAGTGTGCGGGAGGCAGCTGATCGATGTTTCTCTCTCATCGATGTTTCTAACTCTCTATCCCTCTCCCCTCCTCTCTGTAAAAATCAATAAAATATATTTTTTTAAAAAAGAAAGAAAGAAATGAGGTTCACAAAGCTCATGTGTAATGGAGCCACATTCCCTCAGACCTGGGAAGAAACCTATACTGTGAGAAGAAGTCTCCCTACATCTCAGCTTCTAGAAAACTGGCCGTGGAGTCAGGTGTGTTCTCCTTAATTGTGTGCCGGCTATCATGATGACACTTAGAGAACACAGTTATTTAGTAAAATAGGGAGCATATGATATGATACAAATATGTCTTATTGTTGTGTTTGTTTCTGGTTTAACTTGGGTTCTTTTTATGGGAATGTAGAGAGCAGAGAAACTGACATTACATTGACTTTATTATTTATGTATTATTTTTGTCAAGAAGGCTTTCAACCTGAAGTCCCTCCAGAGCAGATTAGCAACTCTTTCCAGGAAAATTAAATCTAGGCCTAAAAAAACACATGGCACTAAGCTCTCTTTAGCAAGGTATTCCCCTAGCAGAAAGTCTAATATTAGACATTATGCCCTGCTTGGAAAAAATAACATTCACATTAAATAATTTGCATTTGGGGGAAAAAAGGGATATCAAGAGACACACACACACAAAAATGCAGAAATCCTGAGTAAGGGCAGCTGCTCTCTATCATGCTGATGATACAGAACAAAGTGGCTTGTGGGAAGGACCTAATATTCCAGTCCAAGGCAACCTAGGCATTAGACAGTGATGAATCTGAACGAGGAAGTGCGGAGTAGAAACCCGCGCTGAACTTGGAAAGCGAGAACTCTGTGCCCCTCCAGTTAGCTTGGAAGAATCCCTTTGCTTTGCTTTTAGTACAGAATTTTGTGGGTAGTCCTATTCGTTAATTTGTTCAATAAATTTTTTTCAGTGCCAGGTGTTGGGCAAGCTACATGCTTCAAAAGTGGTACACATGCAGATTCCATGAAAAGGTTGTTTTGGCTCTGTGTTTAATTCATAGGCTCATCATTTCCTTCAAACAGATAAAACTGAAGGGTTGCATTTGTGTCTAGTTCCGACCTGGTCCTCACCACAATCTGTGCCGTGTCTTGTCTCCCTTGTGATATGACCTTCTCGAAGGCAGGGCCCTGGTCTTACTCATCTTCAGTCGATCCAGGGTTAGCACAGGGCCCAGGAGCCAGAAATGACTCAAAACATTCTTGAATAGATGAATGAACAGGCAAAGGAGCTTTCTAATTTGTTTCAGAAAAAAAAAATACTTACAGAAATAAACACTAAGTAGAAGGTAATTCAAGTAGGAATTACCTGGAGAGTTGTTGTTAAAGGCTCATTCCCGGGTACTTCCCGGGAAAACCTTAATCAGGTCTGGGGTGGGTTTCCGGGAAAGCAAGTGTTTAATAAGCTCCCAGGGGGTTCTCATCATCCTGCATGCACGTTTGGGAAACTCTGCTGCAGGGTAAAACACGGCAGTACAGATAGAAGATAAATTGAAAATGTTTTAGCTGGAGACCTTATTTATATGGACAATGAGCATTGGTACTTTAAACATACTTTAAAAAATAAGCTAATGCTAGTATTCATCTTATCACAGTTCTGTCTCAAAGCCAGCCTTCCCCTGCACGGTAGTTCATCACTAAATGATTTGACTTCGTCCCTCCCCCACTTCTGATTTTGTCCAACCTTAGCAGCCCCATTGTTACTACTTCCATTTCCCTATTGCAATTCCTGATGTAAATGAGGGCCATTCTGAGGTTGCCTGAGAGGTAAATATACTGCCCATTGATTTTCACAAATCCGGTGGGTCCTGTGAAATCCTCTTAAATGAGTATCAAATACAGGAACAAAACTGGAATATTGAATAGGAAACGCCATAGCTCAGAGGAAATGGGGATGTTTGTCTGTTCTGCTGAAAAACACAGGCCCAGTGTGATCCAGCGTAAGCCCAGACCAGTGTTGGTGAGCACATATTTTAAGGAAAAACCTCAGACATGCCCCAATTATTGTACAGATGTCCAGGTTAGAGCAAGACAAATGGGCCAGTGATTCTAATTGGCTCCTTGGACAAATTCAAATTTTGAATAAGCCAGAGAAAGAGATTGTTGTAGCATTATTTAGTAATGTCGTCTTGTAAAAATATTACTTGATTGACATCCTAAAATATAATATAGCCCCTCCTAGAACCAGTCACAAAGTGCCACTTGCAAGCTTATGAAGCCCCGGTGATAAGAACGATGCCTTTGCCAGTGAATGGCTGGTGATGTGAGTCAGTCACCTTTCTTCCATCCAAGATCCTAATGCAATAGGCCTTCATGCAAATGTGCTTATTTGCATTTTAGTGCCCATTGAGCACATTGTATATTTATTCTGTTAAAGTCTCCTCTGCTAGGTGCTAGAAGTATAAAGCAAAAATGAGACTTGGTATCAAATCATGCAAGGTTCATAATCTGATAGAATAATGGCCTAAAATAAATAACATCATAAAGATAGAATATGCTAAATCCCAACTGTGATACAGACCAGGGCTTTTCAAACTTTAATGTGCATACGAATCTGGGGATCTTGTTATAATGCAGATTCTGATTCAGTCAATCCATGATGGAGCCCAAGTCCTACACTTCTAACAAGCTTCCTGATAGTATAACAGTGTTGAACTTTGAGTAAGCAAACATTGGAGATCTGAGTACAGGTGTCAAGTAGGCAATAGGGTACATGCCTTTGAAGTTTAGGAGAGAGATACAGATATAATTTGGGGAGTTACAGGCATGTAGATGGCATTGAAAGCCACAAGACTGGCTGAAGTCACCAAGAGAATGAGTGTGGAGAGACAAGACCAAGGAGTGGACATTTGTGGAATATAATGAACAACATAAACTGATGAACAAAAATAGTTCCAGAGACAGAAGCATCGGACAGACTGTCAAACCTCAGAGGGAAAGCAGGGGAGGGGAGGGTGGTTAAGAGATCAACCAAAGGACTTGTATGCATGCATATAAGCATAACCAATGGACACACACACTAGGGGGGTGAGGGCATGTGCTGGGGAGTGAGAGTGCTGGGGAGAGGTCAATGGGGGGGAAAAGAAGACACATGTAATACTTTAAATAATAAAGAATTAAAGAAAAAAACAAACTGTGAAGAAGAAATCAGAAATTTTAATTTATGTAAAATATATTATAGTGTCATTTGGACTGCTTTATGAATCTATTGTTAAAATCAATTAATGTATTTCAGTACTTGAAAAATAAATAAATAAAAAGCTTCTGCACAGCAAAGGAAACCAGCATCAAAATTAAAAGGGAACCCATTGTATGGGAGAATATATTTGCCAATGATATATCTGATAAGAGGCTAATTTCTAAAATATATAAAATACTCATAGAACTCAACAAAAAGAAGACAAAAAAGCCAATTTGCTTTTTAATTTATTGTTAAAAATCTAACAAAGCATGTGCAGAATGTGCATGCAGAATTAATTTTCTTAATTTATATTTATTGCTGAAAGTATTGCAGACGTCCCCTATTTTTCCCTCATTAACTCCCTTCACCTTGCTCCCCCTCCACACTTCTTCAAAGAGGACATACAAATGGCTAAGAGGCATATGAAAAAAGGCTCAACAACATCACTAATCGTTAGAGAGATGCCAATTAAAATGACAATGAGGCACCACCTCACACTTTACAGAATGGCTATCATCAATAAATCAACAAACAACAAATACTTGTAATAATGTGGAGAAAAAGAAACCCCTTTACACTGTTGATGGGAATGCAGACTGGTACAACCACTATGGAAAATAGTGTGGAGTTTCCTCAAAAAAATTCAAAATGGCACTGCCATTTGACCCAGTAATCCCAATTCTAGGAATATATCCTAAGAAGCCTGAAACACCAATCAGAAAGAATATATGCACCCCTACGTTCATAGCAGCATTATTTAAAATAGTTAAGATCTGTAAACATTCCAAATGCCCATCAGTAGATGAGGGGATAAAAAGCTGTGATACTTTTACACAATGGAATACTATGCAACTTTAAAAAATGATCTCTTACCCTTTGAGATGGCATGGAGGGACCTGAAGATTATTATGCTAAACGAAATAAGCCAGTCAGAAAAGACAAGTGTCACATGATCTCACTTATTAGTGGAATCTAATGAACAAATTAAACTGATGAACAGAGTGGATCCAGAGACATTGAAGCATGCAACAGACTGATGTATTTCATAGGGAGGCGGGTGGGTGTGGGAAGAGATTAATCTGGGAACTTATATGTATATATGGATAACCCATAGACATAGAAAATAGTGCAGTGAAGGCCTGGAGAAGGGGTGGGAGCAAGGTGGAGGGGTCAATGGGGGAAAAATAGAGGACATCTGTAATACTTTCAATAATAAATATAAATAAATTAAAAAAACAAAAGGCCAAGGAGTGGGGTGCACGCAAATTTGGCTGGATCAAACTGCTCCTTTCGAAGGCAGTGAAAAATAGGAGTTCCAAGTTGCAGTCTGGTTGTAAAGGTCTCAAATACCATTTAAAAGGATTTGAACTTACAGGGAACTCATACTACTTTACAAAAGGAGGATAAACAATCCAATCAAAAATGGGCAAAGGCCCTAAATAGACACTTTTTGAAAGAGGACATACAGAAGGCCAAGAGATATATGAAAATATGCTCAAAGTCACTAATCATCCGAGAGATGCAAATCAAAACAACAATGAAGTACCATCTCACACCTGTCAGAACGGCTATCATCAACAAATCAGCAAACGACAAGTGCTGGTGAGGATGCAGAGAAAAAGGAACCCTTGTGCACTGCTGGTGGGAATGCAGACTGGTGCAGCCACTGTGGAAAAACAGTATGGCATTTCCTCAAAAAATTAAAAGTGGAACTCCCATTTGACCCAATAATCCCACTTCTAGGAATATATCCTAAGAAGCCTGAAACACCAATCAAAAAGGATATATGCACCCCTATGTTCATAGCAGCACAATTTGCAATAGCTAAGATTTGGAAACAGCCTAAGTGCCCATCAGCAGATGGGTGGATTAGAAAACACAATGGAATACTAAGCTGCTGTAAAAAAGAAGGAACTCTTACCATTTGCAACAGCATGAATGGACCTGGAGAGCATCATGCTAAGCGAAATAAGCCAGTCGGAGAAAGAAAAATATCACATGACCTCACTCATTTGTGGAATATAATGAACAACATAAACTAATGAACAAAAATAGAGCCGGGGTGGGGGGAATATTTTAGAATAGAACTAATCCTGCTATTTGCAGATTTTTGATATTTTCTACAAGTTTTGTGATTTGATACTATGTTAGTACAGTTTTGGTAATATTATTATACTTAAAACTAGAGGCCTGGTGCATGAATTCATGCAAGTGTGGGGTCCTTCGGCCTGGCCAGCAATCGGGGCTATCTTGCCCAATCCCAATTGGTGCTGATGGGGGCCAGCCAGCTGGGGAGGGACCGTGGGAGGGCTCCAGGGTGTGTCCGGCCCTCTCGCCCAGTCCTGATCAGCCGGACCCCAGCAGCAAACTAACCTACCGGTCGAAGTGTCTGCCCCTTGGTGGTCAGTGCATGTCATAGCGACTGGTCAAGCGGTCGACTGAATGGTTGACCAATGGGTTGGACACATAGCATATTATGCTTTTATTATATAGGATCCTTTTTTTCTTGAAATATTAATGTTTATTGCATAAAATATTATTATATTTAAGATAATTTTTCTTGAATAATTGGTGTTTATTGCATGTAACATTCTTATATTTAAAATCATTTTCTTGAGATATTAATGTTTATTGCATGTAACATTCTTATATTTAAGATCATTTTTCTTGAAAAAAAAGGAATAAAACAAAAAATAAATAAAACAAGAAATAAAATAAAAGAATTTGAACTTGAAGAAACAATTTTTGTTCTTGATGGTCTTGGGGGATGCTAGCAGCTAATGTAGCTGTTGGCAAGATGACATCAGCCTCATGTAGTCCCATGACCTGGTACTTACACAAATAGAGTCATGTTAAACAAGTTAGGCTAATATGCTACTCTGGGGCTCTGATAATTCCACAAAACATTTAGAAAGCAATTTTGAGTGACTTCTCAATGCTGCAAGCAAGTTATTCCTGTAACAGAGGGCAGACTATAAATATGACACATCTCTGTTTGGTAATTGCTTTATTTCAGATTAAGACGAGCAATTTTCTTGTCAGAGACAGGCATGCAGTAGAAAGGGAGTGGGGACGACATTTGGACAGCTCAGGCAGTTTTTGCAATTTGAAAAGCCATCTGCAGTTATTTTCTTTTAAATTAACATGGCAGGTTCGGCATTAGCACCAAATTTGTTTTCTCTGTGGTCCCTTTGATTTGATGCACTTTAGAGCTAAAAACTTTATTAATCCTGTTAAGTACAGACCTGTTGTGTCTTGTTATTTCCCTCTGAACTGAACTGAGTCTGTTGTGGGAATTCTTGGAGGAAGTGGGTGAGGAGGTTGGAAAAACTGGATGCTGGTCATGGATGTCCAAGTTTACCAATCCCATCCAGCCTAGTCATGAAACATTCCTAGGCTTATACTTGGCTCCATGTAATGAGCTAGTCACCATGTGTTTGTGTGTCTTTTATATGTTGACTAGAGGCCCAGTGCATGAAATTCATGCACTGGTAGAATCCCTAGCGGCTGCCGGCTGGGCCCTCACTCCCTTCCCCCCACTGGCCCTGCCCCCTGGTCAAACTCCCGGATGAACTCCCAGTTGAGGGGACAATTTGCATACTATGCTTTTATTATATAGAATATGTGTGTTAACCTGCCTTTCCAAGGGCAGCAACTGTGGAGATGTGTACCCAATGATTATGAGATAAATGTGACTAACTCATTCCATTTACTGAAGAGAGTAGCAATAATTGTCCCCACGTTTCTTTGTCTACTATAATTCTTTTTCAAAATTGTTTCTGAAGGTAACAGAACTTGCTAAGGGAGGAGAATAAAGGGAGCATCACCTTTAAAAAGTTCTATTTTATTTACATAGAAAAACCCAATGCAAAAACAACAAATTGTTAAACATTTGTTAACTCTTGGGTGTGACAATTCTGGTGTTTGTTTTTCCTACTTTTAAAATATTGTAACTTGCTTCAAAATATTTTTTTAAAAATGGTCTACGGAGAACTTGCACAAACCTTGAGGTACAGTTTTCCTCTGACTTGTCTTTTTTGCCTCCCCTGGCCTCAAATCAGAAATCATGTCAAGAGATTGGAAAAAAAAAAAAAAAGTAGTGATGAACTTCTGCACCTTAAAATTAACTTAAAACTACTTTAGGTGATAAGGTGATTTTTTAATACTAAATTTTTTGCTAATTTCCATGCACTAACACTGACTCTGGGGTGTACAGGTCAATGGGTTTTGACAAATGCAGAGTTAGCGACCACCACCACAATTGAGACACAATTTCCATCACCTTTTGCAGTCAACGCCTTCCCCCACCCCGACCCCTGGCACCCACCCATCTGGGTCTGCCCCTATCGTTTTATCTTTCCCAGAATAGTACTCTTTTTTTAAGTATAGTACCTTACTTAGATAGAATTTTTATTTTCAGATGACTTTTATTTTCTAGCTTCTAATTGTGATAAGTTCTTATTGTTCAATAAGCACAACATCATTTTTTATTTTCTAAACCAGTTTGAAGTAAACAGTAACAGTAAAATAGTTTCTTGTCATCAAGCTTTCACTTTATTTTTCAGGCCAAAAATATCAAATCCCCATCTTCTGTAATCTACCGATCCTTTTGTGTAAGTGGATTTCACGTGGCTTTCCCATCGAGAGCTAATTGCGGCTCAAGTTCAGTCATTAGAATCTCCCATGCAGTTTCTGTCAGCATCCTTAGGAAGGGTGCAGAATGAACCAACACCAAGTGTATTTCCCTCTCAAGGGCTCAACAGCACTTCCTTTCCGGTTTCCACTTTGTGTCAGAACCCACAGTAAGCTGATTTGACACGAAGGTGACAGCTTTTCTTTTCTTCCTCTGTTCCATTTAATTATTTTTAGCAGAGACATAAAGAAGTTTTAAAACTGCTTTCAGCACCTTCTTTTCAAATACTACATTCCAAGTTCAAGCTCAAACTTAAGTGTAATGAGCCTCTTATCAACACTTGACAAAAAAAGAACATAATGAATGAATATATGCAAACACCCTCTTGACAAGACGGCTTACATCTTTCCTATGAAAGCACAGTGTAGGTTATTTCCATCTACTTTTTACACATAGCGTTTTCCCCATAATCTACCTTGGGGCCTTAGCAATAGGAGGAGTTCCTGAGAAAAACCGGTTCACTCTGCAGACACTGCGAAGGAAAAATCAAGCGAGAAGCGGAGACTCTCATTCCACCTCTGTGCTCACTTGCAGAACTAACTTCAAATTTTCACCCAAAGCAATTAGAAGGCACATTTAGAGTTGGGAAACACACATGCTTTATCAATGAAGTCAGGAAGCAACCATTATTATTTTCTTTACTGTAAAGAGAAGACAATTTTATAACATGTATTAGGGGAAAATCGCAGAGATTCTGAGACCATATGATTTAGCAAGTAGATAGATAGATGGACAGTTAAGATAATCATATAAGACTACTTATGGACCTTCCATAATTTTAGTATGAATTATTTTAAAGCACTTAATGTACATATTTACATGGTTGTGTAACTGACCATAATAATTTGTGATAGCAAATGAACAGAGAACTAATTTTTGCTTTATTTCATAAGGACCAAACCTAACATATATGCATAAAAATTAATTTCACAGCATAAAATGCCAAAATGGTAAAAAGCTGTGTGGTCTGTCATCTTTTAATTTAATACTTATAGTTTTACATGATTTTTTCAAGATGAGAAATGTGTTTGAATGTATTCTTTAAATAAAGCAAGGAGCTGCTTAATATATTTGAATAACCAGCAGCCAAAATAATCAGCTCCTAATCTATGTTCCCATTATAACACTTTGGACATGTTTAATTTATGTATATGGCCTGCTTGAATACACAAGCAAATATACCCCAGCAAAAAACAAGACAAATATTTATGTAAAAATAAATAGTGTTTTAGCAAACAGGCATTCCGGGTGAGGGCTGATGTTTTATGACTTGACTCTTAGCCTCGATAAAACTTGCTCACAAGGCAGCATTTTTCTTTGGGGATAAGTCATAACTTTGCCACGGAGGGCTATTAGGGGACCATTTACTGACATGGGACTGAACCTATAATTCCCACAGAGAAATGCTATTTAAAAAGAAAGGCTGACATAGGGGATTTTCGGGAAAATCCCCCCTGGGGGCCTGACAGTCTCCTGGTGCCAGACATGCCAGGCAATTCCTTCTTGGGACAGAGAATACAACCTGCGGCGATAGTTCCTGAGTGAGACCTGGCAGGAGCGCATCCCTTCACGAAAGGGATCTGCAGGTTCACACCAATGGAAAAATGAGAGGCTGTTTCACTGTCTCCATACGGAGAGACGTGTCCCTTGGTTCAAGGTCTAATAATATTTCCTGGGGGAGGATTTGAGCGAAGTGCTAATGGACCGAGTCCCAGGAGGTACTAAATCGATTTCATCATAAAGCACTGATGAAACCCTCTGATGACCCTGAATGATGTAAAAAGGAGTCCAGGCCCTCTCCCTCCATTGGTTCTGGAGCTGCGGTGAGAACTGGGCAGCATGGATTCATCTGCACGCATCAGGCACCTCCCACCTCCTGTCTTCGCGCAAACAGGGAACCAGGCTCTGTCTAGGAAAGTTCACCATTTTCTGCCCCAGGACCAAAAGCAGTGTGGGCAATAACTAAGCACTCCCTGCACATTGCATGTAAGATGGACTAAGACAGGTGAAACTCCTTGCCAGGTCGCTCTGTACGTCTTGGTCTCCGGAAATTGTTTTCTTGTGCCATGAAAATAGCCAAAGCACAGACGAGCTAGAGAAGAGGATCAGTCTCGGTTAGGAGCAGGTCCTAAAGCAAAGGGCCAGCTTGCACATTCCCTTCTGCTCTGTGACCAGGTAGGAAGAGAGGGCAGGGTCCCCAACAGCACGCAGAGTACCAGTCTATCAGGTTTTACTGAAGAGTGAGCAAAAGAACATGGGCTGAAGTCACAGTATAGATATTTGCATTGCATATAAGACACAATTGAATAATATATTTATACACAAGCTTCAAATTGCTTCCAAATTATTATTGATCCAGCAACCCACCATGGGGAGAAAGGGTCTTATTATTACTACTAATTTAAAAATTGATTATCAACTTTCTTCTCAAGTGGACAGTTACTGGAGAGTTCATCTCCTCCCTGACTAACACTCCAGAATCAAAGCCAACATTTATGAGTGTTCACTATGTGAAAGGTATTCTGCTTAGTGTTGTACATGTATTTAGCTAATTAACTTATCCAAACCTATGAGCTATGCATATATTATATACATGTTATATTTACTTCTATTTATCTAATTTACTCACCCCAACCTGTACGATACGCATATGATGGCACAGCAGTAAAGATGGCACAGATGAGAAAAACGATGTACTTTGGTAGAAACAGCCCTGGATTTAGAGTCTGATGAAAATTCCAGATTCATGGATGGTGCAACTTTGAGGTAAATTAGAGGAAGCCTAGAGAAGCCTGTTAGCCTGGGAACCCATTTCTCTGGCCTTGGGCAAGTTGCTGAATCATTCTTCCTCTCCCTTTACTTTGCAATTTAAATGGGGGAAAAACCTCGTTGAGTTGTGAGTTTTCAATTACTAAGTGTAATTAACCTCCTTAGAGCAGCAATTTTTAACTGGTGTGACACAAGAATTTTTAAAATATAAAATACCTGACTATTTAGTCAGAGGGACTGAACTCTTCCCCTTACAATGTCAAAAAATAATAATAAAAATGACAACTGCTAACACAATAGCCGTCGGTGTGAATGAATAAAAATTATACCTTTTTTGGTCAAACTGGCAAAAAATATATTTTTGATGTGCCGAAGAATTTTAGTAAGTAGTTTACGTGTGCCGTGAGATGAAAAAGGCTGAAAATCGCTGGCTTAGAGCAGTGTCTAGCATAAAAAATGTTCCATAAGTGACACTTCTTAACATTGTTTTTACTTCCTAGCTATATGTCCTTGGACAGGCCACTTCATCTCTCTGAACTTAAGAAAATGCTTGTGATAATACCTGCCTTCCCCACAGGCTTAAGAGAGATAATAGGTATGAAAATAAAAAGGTTTTCGAATGAAAAGAGTCTAGAGAAAGGTGGTATCATTTTTATGACCTCTGAGTTTGTCCCCAGCCCTGGCCAGTCTTCTGAGAACCATTTCTGACCATTTTGTGTGGAACTAAAAGGCATTAATTCCTTAATTCATTCTCACAACTAAGTATTTCCTCTGCACTAAGAGATGGGATATGGATAAGAAACTGTGGTTTAGGCTCTCAAGGAGTTTGCAGTCTGGGAGGCGAGACAGATGAAAACAAGCATCCTAAGTGCGGGAACTGAAGGGGCTGAAGGAGGCAGAGCCACAGCCTCGGCCTGGGCTGGCGTGGGCAGGGCCAGGGAAGGCCTCTGCGGGGCACAGTTCAACATCACCGTGGCCACCAGCAACTCAGAGTCCACATATTCAACTGCTCCTTCCCTACGTATTTTTTTTTTTAAAGAAGTGAATTTATATCCATCTCAGGTGTCTCCTGACAGTTTGCTCTATGACTGAGAGAATGATCTGTTGTAACTCTGTTAGGGTTGGGCCTCAATGACACCAAGGATTGTGGGAGTCACCATAAACCTGCAGAATAAATTTGTTTGGCAGCGAAAAAGTCTGGGTTTTCTGAAACATGGTGCCTGTAATCATTCTTTCATTAGATATCTTAATAACTTGGTATCATTGGCCAGGAAGAGTTGTGGAACTCTTCATAATTATTTTAACACCTTAGATATCCAACTGCACCATTTCCGGTCACCCAGTGCTTCTCGGTCTTTCTCCAAAGGGTCACTAGTGGCAGCCAAGAGGAACCAAGGGCCTTTTTGGAAGTTTCACATTTTATCCTAAAAATGAATAACAATTTTGCAGTGTGAGCCATAAGCTAAATGTATTTATTTTAAGAATATTATTCTATATCTTACATAATAAGGTTATATTCTCTCTATATCTTGTTTCTCTCCAAATTTTCTCTCCTCAAATCCCCCCATTTCTTTTTAAAAAAATATATTTTTATTGATTTCAGCGAGAAGGGAGAGGGAGAGAGAGAAACATCAATGATGAGAGAGAACCATTGATTGGTTGCCTCCTGCACACCCCACACTGGGGATCGAGCCTGCAACCCAGGCATGTGCCCTGACCAGGAATCAAACCATGACCTCCTAGTTCATAGGTCAACACTCAACCACTGAGCCACACCGGCTGGGCACCTCCACTTCTTAATATTCCTCTTTTCCCAATCATAAAAGCAATGCCATTGTTGTAAATTAGAAAACTATATCAAATTTCAAATTAAGAAATTAGGCTCACCTGTAATTTCCAGATTACCATCCATATTAGTACTTTCCTGCCTGGTTATTTTCACATATATGTACAACATGTAATACACAATTATGGAAATACACACAATTTGAGGTCATCCTATCTCTATCTCCAAGGCTATGTCCTGCTTTTCTTACTTAACAGTAATTATTTGATAAGCATCTTACCTAATAATAGACAAACATGTAAATTGACTGTACCTCCACTATGCCCTCCAGCCAATCAGGAGTGATATGCAAATCAACCCAACAAAGATGGTGGTTAATTTGCATACACAGGCGCTGAGCAACCGGGGCATTCCGCCCCACCCCTGGTCTCTCAGGGCCTCTGGTCAGCATGGGAAGGCAGTGCCAGAGCGGAAAGAGGAGGCTCCGGGTCTGGGCCAGAGTGGAAAGGCAGTGCTGGCAGCCAGGGAAAGGAAGGCCCATTCTAGCACGAATCTTCATGCATCGGGCTTCTAGTCCTATATAATAAAAGGCTAATATGCAAATCAACCAAATGGAATAATGATCAGTTGCTATGATGCACACTGACCACCAGGGGGCAGATGTTCAACACAGGAGCTGCCCCCTGGTGGTCAGTGCACTCCCACAGGGGGAGCGCCACTCAGCTAGAAGCCGGGCTCACGGCTGGCGAGTGCAATGGTGGTGTCGGGAGCTTCTCTTTGCCTCCGCGGCAGCGCTAAGGATGTCTGACTGACGGCTTAGGCCTGCTCCCCAGTCAGACATCCCCCTAGGGCTCCCGGACTGCGAGAGGGTGCAGGCCAGGCTGAGGGACCCCCACCCCCTGAGTGCACAAATCTCGTGCACCGGGCCTCTAGTTTTTATATAATCGTTTGATGAGTATAAGATTTTAAAGCACAAGATCTGTAGCTTGGGTTTGAATTCAAACTCTGCTTTTCTTATTGGCCTCAGGTATAGTATTAATTGAGGTTAGTAATATTATTTTCATCATAAGGTGGCTTTGGGGATAATATGATTTAATCCAGGAGAAGAACTTAGACACTGCCTACCACATAGTGAGACTATATTAGGGTTTAATGTTATTTCTTCCCACTAATTCAAGAGGCAACTTTTGCCATAGACTGAACTCCCTTATTTATTTTGGTCTGAGAGCTCCTAGATCTTCTGTTTTATTCCACTGAGAGCAATCTATCTATTTATGTGCCCAAACTATCTTGTTTAACATGTTGTCTTTGCACAAGGAGGCCAAACTAATTAGACTAATTTCCCTCATTACACTTATTTTTAGAATTTTCATGGCCATTCTTTCTTGTCCACAGGAACTTTAGTCTAGCTTGCTTAGTCAAATATTTTCCTTATTATCTACATTTAAATTGCATTTGCTGAATAGTCGACTACATGACCCTTTACACTCCTTCTATGATTTACTGTTCTTCACTTTTATTAGATTCTGCATTAGCCTTACTTTAGTCTACGCTACTCATAAGGCTTTTCTCTACCACAATCTCTCTTAGCCCTGATACTTATTCAGTTATTTTAAAAGACTTTTTATCTCAAACTTGGTATAAAAAGAGAGAATAGAACAGGGAAATAATATTCTGGCACTTGAAAAGCATTATCTCTATACCTGTATACCCGGGTGCATTCCCAAAGCATGTTCTGTGGGAGACTGGTGCTATAGGATGCTAACAGGTTTTATTACACGGGGGGGGGGGGGGGGGGGGGGGGCGGGGGGAGTGGGCTGTGTGGTTAAATTAATTTCTTTTATTCTGTAAGAACTCTCACAAACTTTCGTATTGCTAATGTACTTTCTGAATCTCCAAAAGGAGATATATTTTGCAGAAGTGCCCAAACTTTTGACCATGTGCCCTCTTCTAGAAGGAGCATCCCTTAGGAATTAGGCGTCTAGATGCACTGGTTTGGGAAACTGCTATAAATGGGTTGTTTCCAAGATTTTGCAGTTGGTACCAAGGGAGGTGTTTTTTTTTGTTGTTTTTTTTTTTTCCCTCTTTCCACAAGCACTGTTCAGGAAGGTGGGCTATTCACTTTAAAATCTAGAACAATTGGTCTTGAATCTAAAGGAAATTCCTCTCCGATTTGGTCTGTGGGTTGACTGTGAGTTCCACTTGTTGGCAATGGTAAGCGTTTCACCTCGTTCAATATCTTCACTTGTGTTTCAGTGGGAAGCTTGGATCAACCCAATAAGCCAAATGCTACTCTAAGTGAGAAGATTGGTCCAATATGCTATTGGTTACATTCGGAACTGACTCAACACTAAGTCAGAATTGTTGACGAACACAGAGCAAATGGTTCCTAAAATACATACCGAATTTATTTTTAAAATTCTTCATTTGGAAGAGAATGATTTTTCTCCTTCAGGGAATTTTTATTATTTAAACAAAACAACACTCTCTGCACAAGTATTAGGCTATGTACCAAAATAAAGTGTTCTTTTTTTTTTTTTTCTTTTTTGGCAGGAGGGAAATCATTTTCATGTAGTCATTTGTTGGACCTTGGGGTAAAATTATATTTCATAGTTCCCTTGTTCCCAGGCTATGGTAAAAAAGAGATTGATGTCTGAAATTTCAACTGTATTTGTCTTACAAATTTGTTTGATTCTCTAGGGAATAATTATCTCATATCTTTTGAAGGTTAGTAATTCCTAAGGAATGACCTCTCGGTTATAATTAGAATAAGGGTACTTACATGCAGCTAGGAAAAGTGAAAGCTAATGGCCCTAGTATCTGGCATGACTATGTTATTAAACAAATGAAACAGTAATGCTCCTTGAAACAAACAGCAGGAGTCACACGGACACAGTTCAATCAAGTAATCATTTTTTCTTTCATTTTCTGAGAACAGATAATGTTGAAATACATGATAAAATAACAATGTTCAGTAAAAAATATCTCATCATAGAATACTAAAGCTATATAAACTTGGGAATGGTGTGTCCAGTGACTTTTGAGAGGGATTTCCAATGGTTCTTTCTTTCCCCAATTTGCTACCAGTAGTTTAGTGAGACTCAGACATTAGATTTATGACTTAAAGAAGAAAGGGAAAAAAAAAAACACCAAAACACTTAGCTTAGTACAAGCCACTCAGAACTTTAGTGACTATGTGAGCTAGAAAAAAAAAATGGCAAGGGAATGTAAAAGAAACTTCAAGTTCTACCTTCTAACATCTCAAAAAATGGAAGATGGGAACAACTCAGTTTTGGTGTTATTGAGTGAAGTGGTTCTTTCCCTAGACTGAGTAAAATATTATAGTTCAACTAGTGTTCAAGTGCACGGATTCGTGCACATTGGAAGGAAATTAATTAGAAGAGTTATTTTAATATCGCTATTTGCCCTTTCTCTATAATATAAGTGTCAACCAAATTCACGATCGACAATGACAGATCGAAACACATGCGTACGATTGGCACCAGAGAGAGCTTTATATGTATTGCACAAGCAAAAATCAACTTAGCCTTTTATATATATAGAATAAATTTGCTTAATTAGACCTGCATTCCAATATAGCTACACTTTTTCCAGCCCACTAAATCACCCCAACTTATCTTTCAGGTAACTGTCAGCAATACAACAGTAAATATTAACATGAAGCAGATTATTGTAGATCATGCAAGGAGAACAAAGGGTAAAATATTTAACTGCAGCAGTGTTTGACTATATTCTGCGCAGTGAGAAAACATGAAGTCATTTTCAAGGTCCACCACTTCTTACTTCTTTTCAGTCGGGTCAAGTTTCTAAGCTTTCTAAATCTCCATTTTCCGGCTAATGAAAAGAAAATAGGATTCCACCAAGTCTCCTACCTATCTACTCCAGGACTTCTGTGAGGATCAAATGAGATGAGGCACAGGAAAACACTTCACAGACATTTGGTTAAAGTGTGAAATATTTGCACCTGGCTATAAATTGCAAAGGAGAGGAAGCCGGGCGCTGCTACATGATGTCATTGCCTGGCGCCCACAGCCACCATTTCCAGGATGGACTGGACTGTGGGCCACATTTTGCGCCATGGGGTCTTGGCAGCTTTGGCTGTGATTTGGTGGGCTGTTGCTCCAGGGTGGTGGCAGGGCCTGTATCCCACTTGGGGGGAGCCGAGTGTTGCTTTGTGAGCGCCAGGTCCATGGTGCCATTTCTCTGTGAGCATCACGGCAGCTCCTGCGTTGAGCATCTGCCCCCTGGTGGTCAGTGCACGTCAGAGAGACTGGTTGGACAGTCGGACACTTAGCATATTAGCCATATATATATATATATATAATTAGAGGCCCAGTGCACGAAATTCACGCATGGGGGTTGGGGGGGGGTTGTCCTTCAGCCCGGCCTGCACCCTCTCCCTTGGGAGATGTCAGAAACACATGCAGTCAAACATCTCTCTCACAATGTGGGACTGCTGGCTCCTAACCATTCGCCTGCCTGCCTGCCTGATCGCCCCCTAATCGCTCCCCTGCTGGCCCAATTGCCCCCAACTGTCCTCCCCTGCTCTCTCCTGCTGTCCTGATTGCCCTCAAAAGCCCTCCCCTGCCGACCTGATCACCCCCAGCTGCCCTCCCCTGCTGGCCTGGTCGCCTCTAACTGCCATCCCTTGCTTGCCTGATCACCCCCAACTGCCCTCCCCTGCCAGTCCGATCGCCCCCAACTGCCCTCCCCTGCCAGCCTGATGGCCCCCAATTGCCCTGCCCTGCTGGCCTGGTTGCCCCTAACTGCCATCCCCTGCTGGCCTGGTTGCACCCAACTGCCCTCCCCTGCTGGCCTGATCTCGTCCCCAACTGCCCTCCCCTGCAGGCCTGGTAGCCCCCAGCTGCCCTCCCCTGCAGGCCTGGTTGCCCCTAACTGCCCTCCCCTACTGGCCTGGTCACCCCTAACTGTCTTCCCCTGCAGGCCCTGTTGCCTCCAACTGCCCTCCCCTGCTGGCCCAATCGCCCCTAACTGCCCTCCCCTGCTGACCTGGTTGCCCCCAACTGCCCTCCCCTGCCAGCCATCTTGTGACAACCATCTTGTGGTGGCCATCTTGTGACAACGTGGGGGCGGCCATCTCGTGATGATGTTGCATGATGCCACCTAGGCTTTTATTATATAGGATGTTAGATCTTTGCAAACACTGAGGTTTCCCCATCATCATAGGCTCTCTGCTGTCAGATCATGTTCAAGACACAAAGAAGACTCTTCAACCAAGCCTCAAGATACATGAATTCTTTCCTATGTATCCTTAGATTCAAATCACAGCTCAATTATGAAATGTATATTATTCCCTGTTGTAGGGCCCATAAATAATCCCAATCATTAGAGTAAAAACCTAGTCTTAGTAGGAACATTGATAGATGCCAACTCTTTCCATCTACTTCATATGGGAATTTCCTTTCATGCCAAACAGATACTAGCCTACTGTGCTTGAACTGATACCATGGTGACCAGGAAAAATATTATATTTAGTTGTAGACTCTAACTGCTAGGATGACTTGTATTTTATTTTAAAAAATATTTTTATTGATTTCAGAGAGGAAGAGAGTGAGAGAGAGATAGAAACATCAATGATGAGAGAATCATTGATCAGCTGCCTCCTGAACGCCCCACACTGGGGACTGAGCCTCAAACCCTGGGCATGTGCCCTGATTGGGAATTGAACCATAACTCAACCACTCCTGGTCAACACTCAACCACTGAGCCATACTGGATGGGCTAGGATGAGTTTTTAAAGTCTACATATTCATCTACATGAGTTGAAGAACAATTAGTGAGAACCTATTATAAAACTGGGACCTCTAAGAGAACTGTCTCTCTATTTTTCTTAAATGCTTTTCCTAGCAAAAAAAGGTTTAGAAAACTCAAATGTCTCCCACTAAAAGGCAAAGAGACCTGAAGCCTAGGTGACTTGCAAATGTTGAGTCTGAACTTTTATCACCCTGCATTCTGGAATATCAGTATGAAAATTTAATGTAAAAACTGGTCTAAGGGCACCCAACAGAAGTAAACTGCTTTATAAAGACACTCCCATAACCATAATCTAGGGTACACTGGATTCCCTTTAAAAAATCCCTACTAATGAGGAGTCTCTCCTAAAGAATTACAAAGCAATGAGGAAATAATCCACAATAAGTGAGAGTCAGCAGACATAACTAATAGGATAATTAGAGCTTGTTGATGTTAACAGAACTATAAGAGAAATATATCTAAAATGGTTAAAGAAATAAAGGAACAGAAATCATAATTAAATATAAGGATACAGTGAAATTAACTAAAAGATTTTGAACAAAATCAAATAAAACTTCTTTCATTGGAGGTACTGAACTTAAAAATTTAATGGCTGCATTAAGAGCAGATTAGCCACTTATAGCCAAAACCGGTTTGGCTCAGTGGATAGAGCGTCGGCCTGCGGACTGAAAGGTCCCAGGTTCGATTCCGGTCAAGGGCATGTACCTTGGTTGCGGGCACATCCCCGGTGGGGGGTGTGCAGGAGGCAGCTGGTCGATGTTTCTCCCTCATCGATGTTTCTAGCTCTGTATCCCTCTCCCTTCCTCTCTGTAAAAAATCAATAAAAATATATTTTAAAAAAAAAGAGCAGATTAGCCACTTATAAAGAAAGCATTAATGAATTAGGAGACAGATTTGGGAGATTAGAAAATAGCACAAACAGCTTAAAAAAGAAATATAGAAAATACAAAGTTAAGTTTAAGAAGCATGCCGAATAGAAAGCAAAAGTCCAGCATACATAAAAGTTCTAGTAATATGGAATAGAAAAGATGGGGGCATGGAACTAAATTATTATAAGCCCTGAATAATTTTAATAGAACATTTGTTACAATTATAGTTCAAAACTAGAGGGCACGTGTTTCAGTAGCAGTTAATGAAGAACATCAGGAGACTGAGAAGACAGCTCCCATAAAACTTTCAAGAATGCAGAGTCCCAGGTTAGCCATTAGTCTTCATTTAGATAAATAAGATTATAAAACTAATTATCCTCACTCCGTTTCTAAGAAATGCAAAGAACTTTCCTGTGTTAAAGTTTCTTTTAGTATCTCCAAGGACTGATGATTTGTAACCTTGAAACCATGAATGTTTGTTTTAGGGAACTACACGTGTTGGATTGTTTGTAGTAGGGAATTCTTTGTTTACTTTAAATTGTATCCTATGTCATAGGAGGTTCTGACTATAGCTTCAGTGGGCTTGATGTTTCCCATTTTCATGTTAAGTTAGGAGAAACACTCATGTTACCATTACTAGTTAACATTTTTAATAACCTCTGAAAGAACAGAAATATATACAAAGGTAGAAGAAAAAAATCACCCAAAGATACAACAACCCTCAGACTAAAAACATAGCATATGCACGGATAACCATACAGTCTCAAAATATATGAGACAAAAGAGACAGAACTGCAAGATGAAATTAATTAATGCATACTTCCAGTATGTGGGTTTTGTTTTTTATCCTCACCTGAGGATATCTTTCCCACTGATTTCTAGAGAGAGTGGAAGGGAGGGAGGAGATGGAGAGAGAGAGAGAGAGAGAGAGAGAGAGAGAGAGAGAGAGAGAGAGAGGGAGAGAGAGAGAGAGAGAGAGAAATATTGACGTGACAGAGACACATCGATTGGTTGCCTCCTGTATGGGGCTGGGGAACATGCAACTAGGTACATGCTGAAATCGAACCCCCAACCATTCAATCAGCAGGCCGATGCTATAACCACTGAGCAACTGGCCAGGCTCCAGTATGTGAATTTTAGCACACTTCTCTTAGAATCTGATAGACAAAGAAAGTAAAAAATTAGGAAGATATAGGATAGAGTCCTGTGGTCGGCAAACTGCGGCTCGCGAGCCACATGCGGCTCTTTGGCCCCTTGAGTGTGGCTCTTCCACAAAATACCACGGCCTGAGCGAGTCTATTTTGAAGAAGTGGCGTTAGAAGAAGTTTAAGTTTAAAAAATTTGGCTCTCAAAAGAAATTTCAATCGTTGTACTGTTAATATTTGGCTCTGTTGACTAACGAGTTTGCCGACCACTGGATAGACAACAATTCAATTAACAAGCTTGATCTAATGAGCATGTAGAGAGCCCTGTAACCACCAATACTCGGCATTCCTTTCAAGTACACCTTTTTTTTACGAAAATTGGCCAAACACTAAGCCACAAAGCAAGTGTCTAAAATACCAAACAACCATGACCAGTGCCGTCCAATAGAAAGAGAGCGTGAACCATGTAGGTAATTTGTGTTTCTAGCAGCCACATTTGAAAGTGTGGAAAGAAGCAGGTGAAATTAATTATAATGATATATCTTATTTTATCTAACAACCGAAATACTATTTCTTTTTCAAACTAAGACTTAGGAACACAGCACTTCTCAATTTGAACCAGCCCTGTTTCAAGAGCTCATTAGCCACACAGCACTAATGACAGCTGTAATGGACAGAGCAGCCCCATGTCCCAGAGACCACCGTCAGACCTCTGTGTAATACAGTGGGAAATCAAAAGGTGGCTTAAACAATAACAAATTCTGATGTTTGGAAGTTTCAATAACGAATGTAAACAAACTGCAAATTCAGACGTTTGAAAAGTTTCAGAAACGCTAAATAATTCATAGCCAAAATCAAACAAAAATTATGAAACATTGAGAACTGAACAAAAAAGAAAATATAAATATAAAATTTGGGGGATAAAATGGATAGCTTTAACTATCCAGAGACAGGCATGTAACTCCCATGGGAACGTGGTGTCTGACACAAGTGGCTTTTCACATTAGTGGGGAAGAGCAGGTTCTTCATTCAATGGCACTGGACAATTGGCTTCTTACACGGGGAAAACGCATATAATTGGAATCTTATTTCACACCCAACACAGAAAACTAATTTTTGTAAGATAGAAAATCTTTCCACTTGGAAATGGGACAATCTCAACAAATGGCTTGAATTATGGATCAAAAATATTAAATCAGGATAAAAGAAACTATCTCTGGCGAAAAATACCTTCAATGATTACATCCTTATTTCTCACATTATTATGTGAGATTAAGCAGGTAGGTGAAAAGGGCCGTAAGTTATAGGCGAGGAAGGATCTAGGACTCGTGAACAGGTCACAGAGAGGAAAGGGCTCAGTCCTGGGATCACCTGGGACTGAGTGTACGGCCTTGGGCAAGAAACAGCCTGTCACTTAGTCTTGGTTTCCTGGTCAAATGGTGAGAAGAATGCCTACCCTTCAAGGTGCTAATAGAGATTTAAGTGGACCAAGTACATTAAGAGCCTCAAAAATGTTGATTCATTTTCTCTACAGCGCAAGGTCCCGAGTGCATTGAGGGCACCTGTCCTAGTGCCCTGCGCTCTCTTGCAATACTGGGAGGCCTGAGGAGTCTCACAGGGGCACCGAGTACCCCAGGGCACTCTGTGGCGGACTCAAGGTCAACACACTGTTTGCATCTTTTAGCTGTTAGACCTTGGGAAAGTTAACATCTCTAATCTCAGTATTAATATCTGTAAGCAGGGTTAATAATAGGACCCATGTCTCAACAAGGTTCTGAGTTTCAGCAACAGACACCAACTCTGGCTAATGTGAGCAGAAAGGGATTGTGTTCCGGGTGTTGAGTCATCAGAGATGCCCCAGGCTGCAGAGCCAGGAGCCATATCCAAAGTCATGCCTTAAACTGGTCCAAGGAGATGCCACTGCTCACCCCAGAGCTCGCTGGCTGTGGCACTAGAACAGCTTCTGCTGTTGGGACCTGGCTGTGGCTCTCTTGACCGGGACACGGTCCAGGCAGTCCCTGCCTCTCTGTCCTGAGTTCTCCGGTCCAGCTCCAGAACAGGTACATGCGATGGATGGAGCCTGCACCACCTGTCCGCATCCCAGCTGCACAGGAGGCTGAGAAAGGACTTTTTCAACATCTGTAGAGGGAGGAAATGGATCTCCGACACCACTCAGACCTCAGGCTGGGAAACGCTCCAAGAGAAAGGGAGTTCAGAGGTTTTACTGTGAGGATAAAATGAGCTCACGAATATGAAGCAGCACCCCAGTGCAGGGCTGGGCTGGGAGGCTTACTGACAGCAAACGGGGCATGAGAGCATTTTTGGAAGCACAAGAAAGCATATTCTGACCAGGAAATGGGGGAGATGTGTTAGAAAAGTTCTTGTATTCCTACCGGCCAAGTTAACCAATGTTCCCAGAGATTCTGAATAAAACATGAAGGACCTGGAATAACGTTGTACGGTGTAAGGTCAGGGAAGAAGTCACAGAAAATCCTGTGCTTGGCTCTCTTTTGGAGGGGACTCATCTGGGATGAGCCGACAGAGAGAAATCCTGTTTCTACCGGTCCCAGACAGCCAGGCAGATAGGATGACATGGCCGTTATGAGCACAAGAAGTCTTCTCTTTATTCCTGTGAGTTTTCTTTTCAAAACAGAACTTACAAGATTTTTATGGAGATCCTTTTAGCAGAAACATAGAAGCTTCTGTAACTGAGCTTTTTATTTTCTTTTTGGTGAAAGAATTGAATCCACAAAAATGATACTTCCGCCTAACCGGTTTGGCTCAGTGGATGGAGTGTGGGCCTGTGAACTGAAAGGTTCCAGGTTCGATTCCGGTCAAGGGCATGTACCTTGGTTGCAGGCACATCCCCAGTGGGGGGGGGGGGGGGAGGGGGTGTGTGCAGGAGGCAGCTGATCGATGTTTCTCTCTCATCAATGTTTCTAACTCTCTATCTCTCTCCTTTCCTCTCTGTAAAAAATCAATAAAATATATATTTTTAAAAAATGATACTTCTTTCCAGATGCTGTTCTTTCCTACAAATAAGCTTAAAGACACATTCACAAGTGACTTTTCACGGTCAGTTCTTCAAACACTGTCCTACATCATGAGGTAACAAGGATAGGGGCCCTACAGGGTCATAGTGATGGGTCACGTGGATGTCTGTAATTTTTATTAAAATCCTTCCTGCCGAAACATATTTCTTCAACTCTGGTGTGTTTTTCTGCAAATTCTGGGATTGAGCTTTCTATTAGACCATAGTAGGTTTAAGGGAGAGGACTGTAAGCTCTACTTTTCTGTTAGTTTCCTCAAAATCTGATGCAGAGTTGCACGACCCAAAGAAGAGTCCAGCAAACATTATGTGCTATGGGCCGCCTGTGTGCTGTGTCTGGGGTCACAGCCGGCACTCTGCATCCTGGGGCCTGGCCCATACACTCGTGCTGCGAGAGTGATCATCATTAAACAGTATTTATTAACCTTTTGCACTCAGATGTTGAGATTAAAATTACTCTTTGAATGTATCAATAAGTTGAAATATAAAAAAATCCAAATAAATAAGTTTGTATGAAAAGAAACTCCAGTTTTTTATTCTACTGCCGCGCTTTGTAAAATCTGGGGTATTTAAAAAATTGAATCCCGAGTAGAATAAAGGAATCGAGAAAAAAGCAAGCGAGTGCAAAGGATTAAACAGCCCTATGCTGGGGGCACTGGGCTATGTAAGTAGAGCAGTCACAGTGCACAGCCTTTGGGAGCTTACAATCAAACAGGAAATGTTTCATAGCCGGCGGGCGCACTGGTGAGGCATAACCCTAAAAGCATCCATTCGCACCACAGGGCCCGGCTTTTTTCCCAGCCAGTGGTTCACTCATCTGCTTCCCAGGCTCTAGGCTGTCATTTAGAGGCAGCTAAACCCAAGCTCACTTAAAAGGACCATTTTGGGGGAAATTCATTAAAAAGTCCTGTGCTAAGTCAGCCCTTACACCAGAATCTCCACAAGCCCAGTCATTTCCCTTCCACAAGATCCAGTGAGTCCCACAGGTTACCAAGGGGATGTCACATTGCCTCTCCAGTCCGGAAGCTTACAGAGGCACGCCCAGGCACCCTGGATTGCAATAGAGGCCAGCAGGTATAACACTGCAACACACGTCTTGGTACATAACACAGGACATGCAAATGAGCACCTGGAAGACAACACCTCATTCTGACTTGTGGGGACCAAAGAAGGCCTCAAGGGGAAGAGGGCATCTGAATCAGGTCTTGAAGTTGAATTGGGTCTCTGATGGGCAAAGACCAGGGCAGGGAGGCACTGCACACTTTGGGGTGGGCACTGGAATAGTTGAGGGGAATGATGACTCCATGGGTCAGGATGTGGAGCGACTCTTTCTCACACAGGGCCCATTTCATCCACTTCAAAACCCTCAGATCTGTATGTTGGAGGCAGAATTGGGGTGCATTCCTTGCAGGGCCAGGAGTCACCCCTGCTCGCCTTCATCCTGCTGCTCCTGCTTCTCCTTCTGTTTCATTTGGGAGACACTCCACCCCAGGAGCTCAGGAACAACAACTAAAAGCATGGCCACAACCCAGCCTGCAGCAGTGCCAGATGAACAAAGACTTTGGGGATTGTTTGGAAATTCAAAACCATCCAGCCATCCCTGCCGCTCTAAGTCAGTCAGATGACCCAAAACAAGGTATGGTCGCACGCTATGGAACACGTGTGGCCATTTTCTCCCGTCCTGGGAGTCGACCGAGAGGCCTCTGGGGTTTGGCAGTGGCACTGACAGGAAAAGAAGCCTGCGTCAGCCTCAGGACGTTTGGAGGGACCTCAAGGGGCGATACAGCCCAGCCCCTGCCTTTAGTTGGAGAGCACGCCGTCACACATCAGAGACAGTTGCTTCTCAGAGTTTCTCGGAGAGATCCGCTTTACACACTGATGTGTCTAGCCTGCTCCGGGATGCTTCTCTCTCGAGCCGTCCCTACCACAGGTTATGCCCCCTGTACTCTGCCCATTGATTTGGGGTCACACCCTCAGGAGGCACCTGACTGCCCTGCACTCCACACTGCCACAATCATCAAGGAAAAGGATGACCTTAAGCAAGGGTCATCGTGGAGGGGGAGGAAATATCCGCTCTGCACCAAATTCCTATTTAGTTATATCCTACAATTTCCTCTGCCCATGGTGATCTCAGAAGAAAGCACACAATCATAGATGCATGTTTCCACCAAAAGGAAGCTATTATTATCTCTCCCCTTTTCTTAAGAAAAAGGCAAATGATGCCTTAGTCCAAAGGCTTTCACAACCTCACATAAGAAACCAGCCAAGTTTGAAAGAAAACATTTCAGCTACATAAAATGAGGCCTCTGCCATGTGAGCAGCCAAGTTCAGGAAGGACTCATTCTCGGGTGAGTTACTCGAGATTCTCCCTGATTTTGCCGTAAGTCTGCAGTCTTCAGCATGACTCACGATTCCTTTTTTAATGTGGGCACTTATTCCAACCAAACATGTTCTGCTTCTATCATGTGGTAACAGCACGTTTGGATTACAGTTACGCATGTTATTTAGAAAAAATTGGATAGTGTTATTATAAATGAAATTCCTCTGGAAGCCTGGTAAGTTGTATATTGTGATTTCATCTGTCCGCCTAGAAAACTGAAACAATTCTAAAGCTTTTGTGACATTCAATGAGGAGCTGTACAGAAACTGCTTGGAAATTATCTGGTTAAAAACAAGTAACATTTGGGGATTTATTGCTATTATTGTTACGATTTAAAAAAAATAATTATTCTGGCTGAACTTGTTTCTTCAATCTATACATTAAAACCCAGACAGGAAGTTCTCCATCAATGAATGTGCAATTCACACCTGCTACCCAAAATTTTAACCACCAATAACATTTTTCTTTGAGAAATAAATGCATATGGATCATTTTATCTGGGACAGCAGGAACAGAAGTGGGTCTCTCATCATGTTTATAATATTAACTTTATACTCTTTAACTAGTTAACTACGTAATAGTTTATGGCAGGTGAGTAGTCAAAAATCAATCATTTAAAAAAATCATTTAATTACTTTAATAGTCAAGTGCCCGCCCACACTGGATGAGTGAAAGAAAAGATTAAATCAAGTTTTTCCTTCACTGTGAACATTGCAGACTTACTATAGGAAATTATTATTAAAAAACACACCCATAATTCACACACCCAAAGAGCAACAAGTTACAATGTTAGTAAGTTTGTGTCTGCTGTTCTCTACTCATGGTGGTTATTGGGTTTGGATGTTTGCAATCTGTATTCAGATTTTCACATTATGGCTTAACATTACATGACAACTTTCCAGGCCTTCATTAATTCTTTGCACATTTTATTTTAAAAGGCAAAGTATTGCAAATAATTTACTTAAAGGCATTAGATGGTTTTCCTCTTTTAAAAAAATGGCATTGGACATGTTTGTGCATAAAGCTTCCTCCATCTTTAGGATTAATTTTTATTGGATAAATTTTTCAGAAGCGAGAATAAAATACTGATGTGTTTTTCATCTTATTACAAAGCTGTTTAAAGTCCCTAATTACTTTATTTAAGCAGAATCATTATCCCTGCTATAGAGAGCACTCCCTCCTGTGCCATAAGAGAAAAAATGATCTCAAGGTTACAATGTATAACTTCACAATTTCAGAGGCTTCTCTCTCCAAACTGTCCCTACTTTTAGGAAAATCACATATTAATATGACTGCACTGTTCTTTTTCAAGTTCAGGATTCCAATATTCTGTTTTAGAAATATCTAGGTTTTAATTCAGTGTCTCGTGTAAAGGAGAGAACTCATTAAAGACTTGAAGGGGAGGCGGGGAGAGACAACTTCTCTTGGTGGTATCAGAATATTATTTATGTGGTGGGCCCTGAGTAATTTTATTTTGATTGTGCACCATTGTGCTATACAGTTCCCTGAGAGGGTGTGACACCGGGGTATGGGAATGTCTGCGTGCACACATCTCACATCTGCGGGGCCATGTGAACAGAGCGGCGCCAGGGGCCCTGGGTGTCAGCTGGCTGCAGAAATCATGCTGCTGAGATTTACTTCCTGAGCAACTGTAACCGAGATTCCAGAGGGACAAATTCAAGAATGACTAGAAATTATAGACCAGATCACACAATTGTCATAAAACTATCATCAGTTAATAAAATCAGGTTTTTTCAAAAAAAAAAAAAAGTTCGCTTTTTCCCCCTCTTAAAAAAAATATTGATGTTGGAGGCCTTTGGAACTTTATCTGATCCTCCTTCTGTCTGCTGACTTTTTCATTTCCTGTTTCTTTCCTTTCTTTTTTGCAAATAGTGTAGATATTTAAAACAAGCCCCCAATGTGTTAAAAACAAATAGACATTCCCTAAAAATAGTTGAGCGTCACTGTCCTCCCTCCCAGAGCCTTGTTTCTGTGAACAAAAATGCAGTCGCCCTCCTCTTCCCCTCCTCCCCTCTGCTCCCACAGAAACCAGGCAGGGGGAACATTTGTAGGAAGATGTCCAAGAATTAACTTGAGACTATTCTGAATGGAAAGCAAATCTGTAGTAAGGATGAATACAACAGTGTCTGTAAAATGCTTCCTCCATGAGCTGGGTTTAAAAGCAAATCCTTATTTATAGCTCCATGGGGAAAAATGAGGGCACAGATAAGCCAGAATAGAAAATCTGTCTCTCTCTTCCACCCTCCCCTCCCACACACAATCACTCCAGCCTTTCTGTGCACCACATTACCTAACAGCAAGATGATACTCAGGGGCCTATCTGAGGCACCGAGAAAGTGGTATCAAGTAGTAGGCCTCATACCACCAGCACCATGAGCACCATGAGCACCAGCAGCACCAGCACCAGCAGCACCAGCAGCACCAGCACCAGCAGCACCATCAACACCATCAACACCAGCAGCACCAGCACCAGCAGCACCATCAACACCATCAACACCAGCAGCACCAGCAGCACCATCAGCACCAGAAGCACCATCAGCACCATCAGCACCAGCACCAGCAGCACCAGCAGCACCAGCAGCACCATCAGTACCATCAGCACCAGCAGCATCAGCACCAGCACCAGCAGCACCAGCAACACCAGCAGCAGTACCATCGGCCCCATCAGCACTCTTAAGGAACTCACAGACATTGAACAAGCCTACAATGTGTTGCTTTCTGCATGACAGGTGAGGAAGGAGAGGTACAGGTGCTACTGTGAGATCCCAGAAGAAGAGGATCACACCTTGTGGGGGCCAGGGCAGCCCCCCAATGAATGCATATTTTAATCCAGACCTGGAACTTGCTAGCAGTGAGCTAGATGGGGAGAGGGTAGGGAAAGAGCATTCCAGGCCCAGGACCAGTGCATTTAAAGACCCCAGGCCTGGTTGTCTGCAGACTGTTGAGAATGTCTGAGACAGAGGGGAGAGGGTATGAGAGGAGCTGTAGAGGTCAGCAGAGATGACATCATTCAAAGTCCCCAAAACCATAAGAGACTTTTGAACTTGATCCCAAGGGCAACAGGAAGCAATCAAGTAGATACGTGATGCAAGCAGATTTGCACATGGGGCCCCAGAGTACTTTGAAATAGTGGTTAATTTCTTTTTCGTCCTCGCATTTTCTTTGTTATCTTTTTCCTTCCCAAACAGGTATCTGACTGTGCTTGCCATTATTTTAGGAGAGTTGTTTACTTGCAGGGCAGTAAGAAGATACACCCTGCAAGAATTCTGGCTTTTATTTACAAAGGTTTAAGCACTTAGGAGAATGTGAGATTTGCAAAGGACGTAGAAAGGGGTTGTAGGGAGAAAGAGGATAGAGACATTGGCTTTCCTTCCGGTAGAAAAATATAGATACCTTTGGAGATGGGGAAGAGAAGAGAGTGTCAGTAGTCCGTGGAATGGTGGGTACATGGGGATAAAGTTTCAGCAGCAGCAGTGAGACCTTAGAGAGCTCCCGGAAGAGAAATAGAGATGTGGGCAAGGGTCATCCCAGAGAACCCCTGTTGGATGCCTCTACAACCTTGACCACATAAGGCCCTGGAAGCTTGGCAATTCCAATACGTTCTATCTGCCCAGAAAGAAAGACCTTCAAAAAGCAAGAGAAAGGTGCTCCATGAGAAGTAAAGTGCTACTGTATTCCTTGCACTGCTGATGTTGTGGACCATGATGCACCAGGGGGACATATGGGAAGGCTTAGCCTGGCTCCTGTGTGGAAATGGACTGGAGAAAGGCAGATGAAAGATGACAGCGGTGGCCTGTATCAGAGTGATAGAAGTGAGAATGAAAAGAAGTGGATGGATCTGCAAAATATTTAGAAAATAGAAGAGCAACTACTTGGTGATTGGTTAGACGTGGCGGTGAGTGAGATGGAGGATTCAGGGATGACTCCCAGGTTTCGGGCCTGAGCCACTGGGTGGGTGGTGGTGTAACAAATGAGTCCATTTCCTATAGTGACTGACAGAGCACTTGGAGATTTTACCGTGAGGTTGTGCAGCAGTCATACAGGGGGTGGAATATTTTACCAATCGCATATGAACAAACAAGTAGTAAACGTTCCCAAAGGCAGAAACTGTAGTTATTAGTTGAGGATAGATAGTCTCAGATGTCAACATGTTGCTAGAGATACCACCAATCAAAGTCCTTTCCCTCCACTATCTCAGACACAGAAAATGAAATATCAGTGTTGAAAGAGGCCTCAGGAGTCCCATGGCTGGAAGGATTCCCTCAAGCAGGAATCTTCTCTCAGAGGTATGTAGCAGCAGCCTCTGCTTTTGCACTCCCAGCACCTCAGCATTTGAGATCTTTAAAATGACGCTACATGTGGGATTCATTCCAAATTATAAGAAAGTTCGCCTTATCTTACGTGGAAAACTGCTCCATGCACTTGCTGCTCCCAGTTTTGCCCTCTGGAAAGGAGCTGCACAGAAGGCCAATTCCTCTGTCACATTACACTTGAACGTTGCTGCCATGTTTTCTCCGTCTTCTTTACTCCACGCTAAAACTATTCATTTCCTTCATCTATTATTTTCACCGGTCAAGTAGCAACAGAAATAGAAACCAATATGAGCTGCGTGTTGTGAGTGGTGTAAGAAGTGGGGGTGTCTTCCCTGCTGAAAGAGGGTGCCTTTGTCCTCTGCCTGCTGAATGAAGAGGATTCTGAAGACCAAGAGGTGGGTGGAGGCAAAAAGGACGCTTGGAGCCTGCCCCCTGTAGAGGGATGGCCACCCCACCGTGACTGTGATGTGAGTAAGAAATACCTTTCTTGTGTTAAGTCATTCAGGATTTGAAGTTTATCTGTTATAGCAACCTGTTTTGCCTTAACTCTTACAGAAATTGGTAGGGGAAGTCAGATGTGGCCAAAACAAAAACCTAAAATATGTGTCAATGGCTTAGCAGCCAGTTCTAGGAGTTTGAGAAGTGGTAGGAAGGATCAGAATGATGGTACATCTTGGCTACTCACTGGCTTTAGCGAGGTATTACAAGAAAGAGATGAACTCATCTCTTTGGGAGAACTGGCCAATTTTCAAGCAAGGTTGGAGGGAATAGAGAAAGTCAAGGGATCAAGGATAGAAAGGTCAATTGCTTCCAAACCCCAAAGTATAAGAGATGAAATTGAATGCTTTGGTGATAAAGGCCCAATACGACTTCCCAGTTGAACAAAGATACTCAGTCCTAGTGCAAAAACCAGATTAAAGGTATATCACCCAACATATTGTGACTTGAACAAAACTGCCATGTAATTGAGACAGACAGAGAGAAAGAGAGAGAAAGAGAGAGAGAGAGAGAGAGAGAGAGAGAGAGAGAGAGAGACATGAAAGCAAAGAAATATGTTTTGAGAATAATATCTAAGTGAGAATTCTGAGTGTGTATACTACCACAAGTACCTGACTAAAGCAAATAGATTGGACATCACCTAAATTTCTAAGAACTTTCTATTGCCAACGAAACTCTGAGTCTGGACCAAGAAATAAAAACTCTTGACTATTTAACCTTTAAAATATCCTTCAGGTCCCTGAACTTATACTGTCAGGAAGCAAAACGGCCTGTAAGGGAGACCCCTCAAGGCCCAGTTTAGGTGAGCTCTCGGACGTTAATGGACAAGGAACATTTTCAGAGGGTGGAGCCAGAATGCTCAGGTGGAAAACAATGCACACGGGTTTCTCATAGAGAGCAGGACCACGAGGAGCCGCTTCTAGACCTGGTAGAAAGCATTATCCATCACCCAGAGATGCTGGACTTTGAGCCAGATGCCGTCACTGGATAAGACTCAAAGTTATCTCCTTGGGAAAGAGGTGTGTATGGAGGAAGAAGGAAGTGGGTAAACTAGTGATCAGAATGCTGGACCGTGGCAGAGACTGCTGTGTGTTCACCAAAACTTGTTCCCTTTGTTCCTGGGCATATTTCCCAGAATCTCTTGCATTTAGGTATATTTCTCAGAATCCCTTGCATTTAGGTGTGGCCACAGGGTTGAGTTCTTGACAATGGCATGTGAGTGGAAATGATGTCTGTCACTTCCTTACTAAAGAGGTTCAGAAGAAAGTAGTCTCTCTCCTTATCTGCAGGGATAGCCATAAGATAGAAGGCTGTCGGGTCCCTGAATAACTTCACGGAAGGCCATCTGATGGCAATACCTACCAGCAAGATACAAACTTTAATTGCCGTGGGTCTCTGAGAATCCAGAGTTTTTTCTGTTGGTAGGTCTTACCTTCAGTAGACTTACTTGAACAGCAAACAGGTCTTACTTTAACAAACACAATGCATCATCTCACTTAATATGCATCTAATAGGTAAAGAAATTCAAGAAACTGAATCACATGTTCAGGAAGACTCATTAAGTAAGAGGGGCATCTAATGCCAGAACTTATGTCTATCTGGCTCCGGAGCCCATGCTTTTCATCAACGTGCTATTCCGTTTCCCGCGGAGCAGGCTTCTCGGTGCTGCACCTCCTGGCTCTCCCTCCTCAGGATGTTCTTCGTTTGTCCACACTTTTTTCAGAACTGAGCACAGTAATTTATGTCATAATTAAATTAGGGGTGAGTTGACCTAAATTACCTCTCCCGTCTGGGATCATCATCTATGAAAGCAGTCCAGGCAGGAAGTCTCCAGTTACAACAGTGGCGACGCCTCAGCCAGGACCACTGACTTGAGTCAACCAGCACTTCCAGCCCTTCTCACCTCTGCAAACCCCTTCCACCAACTGGCACTTGAAACATTATTTTTAATCTAAGGGCAAGTTTTATAACCAGCCCTGCTTAACTTCTTCTTGGTAATTTCAGCCCAGTGTTTTAGCCTTTCCACATTTTTCTTGAATCATCCAGATGATGGTCCCATCTGGGACCATCCCACACTTTGTGAGAGAAGCAGTAACTTTGGATTCTTACCATGACCTGTCACTGTGCTGAGGACTTTGTGTGCTCCCTTCAATTAAACCTTTCCTCAGGCCCACTTTGCAGATGCGGAATGGATATTTTAGAGAGTGGAGCCCATCCTCAGCTCTAATCACGAGCGGTCTGAATTGGCCGTTAATGTTATATGGCCACCTTTTCCCCTTAAAGTGGAAGAGAACTAAGCACATACTTTTTGCAAGGTGCTTTATTCACCCCATCTCACTTAACCCTCACAGCTGTCTATTGGCACCGTAAAACTTGGCGGGAATAATTTTAAGAGATTAGTATTATTTCAGGAGGGTCTGTATGTAGTAAAAGAGTATTTATAAATAAATAGTGGAAGCAGAAAGAAGCTACTGAGGTATCTTGAGCCCAAACTAGCTAGACTGGGAATCTATAAAGCAAAAAGCTTTTCCCCTATGGACACTGCCTGGCACAGAGCAAGTGCTCAATATTCTTTGTTAAATTGAGTAAATGGTCCTGGCCAGTGTGGCTCAGTTGGTTGGGTGTCATCCCATGCACGGAAGGAAGGGTTGCTGGTTAATTCCCAGTCAGGGCACATGCCCGGGTGTCAGGCTCGATCCTCTGTCATACTATTCTTCATTAGTCTCTCTCTAGTCTAGAAGACAGTGGAATTTAGAGGCTCCAAGGAGCAGTTAAGTACCTCCTTGTCTTTACTTTGGAGGCTGAGATTAAAGCTGGCAGGGAACAATTAGAATGCAATTTTAGGAGCAGCCATTCACAGCCTACATCATACTTCCTGCTCACAAATCTACCAGCTGAGCTATTCACATGCTGTCATTTCAGGCAAAATTGTTTATACATCACATAATGCTAGTCTATGTTGTGTCTGTCGGAGCCCTGGCGAGGACTCCGTCCTGGATTGGATGGTTGGACCCAGGCACATGGTCAACACAAAACACGAGAGATCCATATTTGGGCATGAGTATGCCTTAAACACTAATGGAGTTTGGCACTACCGTGGCTCTGGAAATCCAGCCCACAGATCAAGTCACACATCAGGGAAAATCAAAACAGAATTAAGTTGGCAACTATTTCTTTGCATAGACACAGGAGGCATTTTGAGTTAAGTCTGTGAAACCCTGTTTTTCATGTTCACATCAGCATTTGGGCATGGCCAAATGTTATCAGTGCTCTATTTTATACAACTTTTTCCCATGCACAGATGGAGGCCCAGATACAAACCCAAAGCATGGGAGCACATGACCAAATGGTACATTTTTTCCCCTAAAGAACTTTGAGATCACTGGATAAACACCCATCTGCCTACGACAGTTTGCATATGTTCCTGCTCAGTGGAGGGGGAATAAACAGGGTGGGGCCCGTGATTCTCAGAAGTAGAAGAACAAAGCACTAAGTCTCGGGCTAGAATGCAGATTACTGGCTCCTCATTATCCTTGGCCTGGCCTTCCATGGACCCCGAAACTTGAACCTTTTCAGATGCAGCAACCATATTCCTTTTTACGAACTCGAAATCTCAATCATCATGGTTAACTCTTTGTTCGCCTGATTCTCTTTCCTTCTGGTCTTAGCTAGCGTGACCCTTTCTCTTTCACGCTCCACATTTCCAGACTCTAATCACCCTTCAAGTTCCAGGTCACAGGTCACTTCCTAATGGAATCACTCGCTCCTCTCTCTCTAACCTTGTAGCACGTCATACCTCCATGAAGATGCGTGTCTTTACTCTGTGCCAACTGTAACCTAAGAGAATTCCGGTGTCACTAGAGGGAGTGCTAGACAAAAGGAATGCAAAGTTCCAGGACCTGCTGGCGCCTCCGATTCCAGAGAGAAGAGTTTGTGCTTCTTGGTGCTCCGGATGCCCCCACCCCCTTCAGCATCTTCCCTGCACCACCTTTTCCTAAAACATACACTTTTTCCCTCTTAGATTTTGGAAGGGGGTGTGGGGAGATACTGATCTGAACTGGAAAGGAAAAATAAAATAGGAGCAGCTCTGGAATGAAGCTGCAAGAGTTTTCTCCCTACCATCTGCTCAGCCTGAGGGCTTGCCTAGCGGCCAATTTAGAAAAGGAAAGGATCAAGGCCACCCAGGAAGGGAGTGACTACAGATCTTAGATGAGACCAACACCGAGACTTTGGGCATTCCAGGCGAGCTAGAGACTCAGAGGCTACTCAACCGCAGCTGCGGTAACTACATCAGAGGCCTTGAATGAGAACCCTAGATGGGAAGACCCCTTCCCTCCCCAGTGATGGGGAACAACACCGATGGACACTTAAGTGGGAGATCTCTGGCTTCTCATATATTTCGAAGACTTGATATCTACCTACACCCACACACATGTCCTGTCAGCGAAACCCATTTCTTTACCCAGTGCTAAAAGTATACTTAGGAGGTGAGGGTCTGATGAAGGGAAGGACTGGTATTCAGGCGGGTCCAGAGTAAAAGCAATTTGGCTGGCCTTTGTCTCTGGTTCCTGGGAGGGGGCTGACAGGAGGATGTGTTATTTGTGTGGGCTCCTCCAGAACACATCCAAGTTTATGCCAATGAGGTGGCTCAAGATGGGGCTGATGATGCCAGAAAGACCAATCATGTGATTAAAGGGTCGGGGCTTTGAGCCATGTGATATCAGCCCATCAGTGAGGATGGGGACTGGACGTTGAGCCAGGTGGATAATGATTTGCTCGGTCATACACAGTGAAATGCCAGTCAAAATTCTGGACATGGGAGCCGGGGCAAGCTTCCCTGGTGGTCACTCCTCCATGTACCCGAGCATGATGCTCACTGAGAACACAAACACTTTGCCTTTGGGCACCTCCTGACCTCATCCTGTCTATCTTTTCTTTTGGCTGGTTCTGATTTTTATCCTTATACTGTATAAAACTGCAATCCTAAGAGAAGCACTTTCCTGAGTTCTGTGAGTCATTCTACTAAACTATCAAACCCGAGGAGGTAGTGGGAACCCTCTAATTTGTAGCCAGTTGATCAGAAGTGCAGGTGGCAAGGTGCCTTGAGTTTGCAGTGTCTAAAATGAGGATAGTCTTGCGGAGGACTGTGACCTGGACTGTGAAGTCGCACTCCAGGTAGTTGGTGTCAGAAGTCATTGCAGCAGGAGAGTAGATAGTCACAGGGCAAGATTGGGGACAGAATGATATTATTCCTAAATCTAGGGGCCTGAGTTTCTCATAAAAGAATCAGGACCCTGCCTTAACTGGTTTGGCTCAGTGGATAGAGCATCGGCCTGCAGACTGAAAGGTCCCAGGTTCGGTTCCAGTCAAGGGCATGTACCTTGGTTGCGGGCACATCCCCAGTAGGGGGTGTGCAGGAGGCAGCTGATGGATGGTTCTCTCTCATCGATGTTTCTAGCTCTCTATCCCTCTCCCTTCCTCTTTGTAAAAAATCAATAAAATATATATATATTTTAAAAAGAATCAGGACACAAATAACAACTCCATGTTTACATTTGTCAGAGACCGGGCTGTGTCTGAAACACAGTATGGTTCCCTGTTATAACCAGTGCACAGTCTTAGTCTGTGTTTGTTGAATGAAGTAAATAAGTCTATGACTTTCATTCATTTTAATGTAATCAAAGTTTTCTAAAAAGCCACGTGGCTTCTATGCCTGTTAAAAATAGAGTGGCAATATATACATCAAAGTATTAACAATAGTTATTTCTGTGTAGAAGAGTTGGAATTTTTCCAAAATATATATTATTTTTTGCTTGTTGCTTTGTTTACATTATTGTTTGCTTTAATAACCTATCAGATAAGGTTAGTCGGGGCCAGGTAGTGGCAAGTGTCTGGGAATAGAAGAATGTTTTCCAAAGGCTAAATAAGGCATTGGGCTCTTTCTAGCACTTCTTATGCATAACTTATGTAATAGCAATTTTCTCCTGTTGGTGTCATGTTGGCTCTGTGATCTTGGACAAGTCATTTCACCACATGTTAAATTGGGGCTTAAACAAGGTGACTGCTAATATTTCTTTCCACCCTAAAATTCTAAGTGCATATCTAAAGACTTAAGCTTATGTGCTCAGATCTCCAAAACATCCACAGATGTTGGAGGTGAGGGAGAGGAGTTCTTGAATAGGTGAGCCCCTGTTGGGGACATTTGCATAAAGCTGATTTAGCAAGTGAAAAATGGGCTGTGACAGATTAATGCTGGGAGGCTTGATCTGCTCAGTATCTGGCCCACACAGCCTGGTCTGATCAGCTCTTCAAAGTCATATGGTCCCTATTTGGTTTTACAATAAATAACTCAGACTTATGAGTTAGACATCAATTAATGAAATCATCTAGCTCAGAGGAGAGCAAGCCTTCGGGGCAGTCATTTTGAAAGCTTAGACCATCCAATTTTGCCAACCCTGGGGCTTTTAGTCCTACCAGTGATAAAGATGGTAGGATTTCTCCCAATTCCAGATGACCTTTGCTCTGAAATATACCAAGAGCTGCCGTGGAGGTCAGGGAGGGATTGGCTCTCACAGACTTTACTGATGACAAAAGGCAATTCTAATTCTAGTCAGGGGTTGGACTCAGTAGAGGGAAGTATAGGGGGTCCGCAGGTAAAGGGCAAGAAACTGCGGATAAAACGAGGCTTGCTTAATTTTAGTTTCCAGCCATCTCGAGAGGCTATAGGAAGGACTCCAGGTAGAATTGTTTTGGAAACAATTAAAGCAGCATCTTGAAGCATCATGTTTCTGGTTGAGAAAGAAAATATTGACGTGTTCAGATATATTGAGAACCAAACCCACCACGGGTCCTCAATAAATATCAAGCAATCAATCAATTCTCCAGCCACAGAGAAGCTTCCTGTTCCAAGCATGTAGTCATGGAAGGGAGCTTGGCCCAAGACCTAGCCCTCTTTTCCAAGTGATGTGGCTCCAAACTCCGGGAAAAGTTCTGGATGGGTTTTTTTTTTCTTCTTCTTCTTCCCACAATAACTGAAGGCACAATCCTTGGCAGCCCTGGCAGCAGTGATTTCCAGATCAGGACACCAAAGCAGTGACGTGCTGCTGTGCCCTGGTCAAGCTTTTACAACTAATGCAAAGGGGATCGTCAATGATCACCAGGAGGCTGTGTGGAAGTGGCTGTACCCGTTTTCAGAAATGCTCTAAGTAAAAATTGATGTGATTTTGAAAATGGAAATCTATTGTACAGTACTCTTTAGCAATGGAAGCACTTGCTGGAAGATAGCCATAAATTGCATTTATCTGAGTTAATTTCACATCGTTCAGTGTGCTTCAAAGGTGCCATTCTGCATTTTTTATTTAGTGATACATAGATTATATATTTCACTTCTAAGTGTTGGGAAAGAGACCATTAAAAATCCACTGTAATGGTTGACAAGCTACTAACAATTTTTAAGCACGGGCTATTGCAAAGACGAATACCCCTGGAGCTGAAACATTTGGAGTTACTCACTTTGCAACTTGTAATACTGAGGTTTCCCCAAATGTGAAATCACTTCTGAGGGTTCCACTTTTTACGTTGCCCTTTAAAATGATGCATGTTTTAATGGTACCTTCCGCACATGATTTGAAAGACTGTTTCAGTTGTAACTTTATAGACCTTTTGATGGATCATTTGTCTTTGGCTTTGGAAAAGGGAACTGAAGTTATGTGATCGTGTATGGTTTGTATTTAATAGCCATGTATCAAATCTCTATATACTTCTTAGTGTGGAGGGAGAATAATGTGATATTAACTATGTGAGGGTTTTTTTCCTTTGCATTTTTTAGCCCTGTGATCCCGTGAGCATCTCCCATTAGGACCATTAGCCACATGGCCTGCACTGGAGGGCAATTTCAGAGGGGATGGGTGAACAAAGGGCAACTTATGAGTTTTTCAATTCAAAAGCTGCTTATGTTTGAGTGACAGAAGAAGTGATGGTAATCAGACTAAAGCAATCTCTCTGGGGCCCTATCCCTCACCTCCACCTAAAAGAGTGATCCCTAGAGTTAGAGAGAGAGAGAGAGAGAGAGAGAGAGAGAGAGAGAGAGAGAAGACTGAGAGATTCGTGAATGGCCAGAAGGTGGGGTTGGATACTTTGCCAGGATGGAGAATGGGTAACCAGGTATAGAGAATTGGGCTGGTTTTCCACTGGGGGTACTAAGAGGTGACCGACACCCCCCCCACCCCCCTGCCAAAACTCCTTTCATCACCATGCCTCTGGAAAGCCAGCTAGATGGGATGCAGCCATTAGTGGGATCGAGAGAGGGAAGAGAAAGAAATTGTTTAGGGTCCTGAGACCAGGGCAAGCAGCCACTGCAGCAAGAGATATGTCCTGGGGTTTCCAGCCAGAGGTCTGATCATTCATTATAGCAGATGCCAACTTGAACGGTGCAGACCAGCTAACACCCAACATACATAGCACATCTTAGCAGAAGCCAGAAAATACAAAGAGGTTCAAGCAACTCACACCTCCTCAATATTTTGCCCCTGAACCAGATACCATGTTGCTAAGAAAGACTCTCTCACATCAACTCACATGCTTTATTGCCTAAGGAACACTCCCCGCAAACCTCCCCAGATACCTTGTTGCTGAGGTAGGCCCCTGGACCCAGAAGCCCTGTCAGGAGAAGGGGTAGTGGGAACCCTCAAATCTGTAGCCAGTTGGTCAGAAGTGCAGGGGGCCTGGGGCCCCGAGTTTGCAGCTGGTTTAACCTTAAGATCACGGATCAAGTGTTAGGATGGACTAGATTGTGTTTTGGCTGTCAGATGAAGAGAGACATAAAATCTAAGAACACAAGTCCGTAGCCTGATTAAATTCCTCCTCCACCAGTGCAGTGTGAAGCAAACACGTTCCTGATTGTCTGCACAAACACAAGCAGGGCAGGCAACAGAGACATCGTAAACCTTGACTTGGTTAAGGTCAAACACTAAAGGTTTGCCTGGGGAGCAGAAAGTCCTTAGAAGGCTGGCCTCCAGTCTCAGCCCCGCTACGCACTAGCCATTAATTAGGTGCGTCGCCTGGGCTTTCTGAGACTCTGTTTTCTCATCTGTAAAGTGGGACTAATGCTACTCTACTTCACAGTGACTTGCACAGGGTCATGGTGAAGGTCAAATAAGAAAAAGTATGTGAATGCTCCTCTTAGTTTTTTGGTTTGTTTTTTTTAGCAACAGAAACATGGAGAGATAAGTTCCAAGAGCCAACAAGAATACTGGGTGGCATGCACTTAGGTGATTCGAACGGGCTGTCCTCAAGATCTGAGATGCAAAAGCTCACTTGAGATTTCAAATAATTTCTTAACTGGCATACAAGGAGGGCTGGTAGTTTGACCATTTTCAGCATAAGATCTAAACCCAGTAAGTGTGGAAGGCATAATGTCTCCTCCCCCCAAATGCCAGGGAAAACCCCTCAAAATTGGTATTAACCTATTTGTATTTCATTGGTATTAACCTGTTTGTGTTTGTTTTTATTTTACAAGGCTGATTTCTGAGTCCTTTTCTCCCTTTTCCAAACTAGTCCTTCAGATCAGAAGAATGTATTAAAAAGACGATGTCTAACGTAAATAAAAGATGTCAATCCTCTTACGTTTCATCTCATGGAAAGTAAGTAAGAGGCCAAGAACCTATGAGATGCTGCAAAGAAATAGAACCATAAAAACGAGGACTGGTGATGCATAAACACACTCTGGGAGGGCGTATGTGAATACGGAATTATTCAGGACTGGCCCCGGCCTGTGGGGCCCACACAGACGCATGCCTGGGAGAGGCCGCATACACTCAGCCAAAGTCTGTGTTTTCCTACAATTAGAAATATTACAAAACTGTTTCTTGCATATGTAATCTTTATAATACATTTCATTTTACTATATAATGAAACTTTGGTACATACTAGTACATATTACTGTACTAGTAATTACAGTAATTGCACGACAAGGAGTTTTCAAGGATGATTGGACTACACACATTTCTTGTCTTAAATACTGACTTTGGAATCAGCATATCTCCATATAAAATGGATCTCATTACATATTTTAATTGTCAATTCTTGCTGAGTTAAAGAAAATTTAAACATGAGAGAATCATGCAACCCTCTAAGGCAGCGTCATCTTATCTATATTTATCTATCTTTGCAGAAGGCTATGATTCCAAATGCTTTTGGAAGTGAATATCCACACTAGGTTACAGACCTTTTGATGAGATTTGTACCTCCGTTGCTAACCTGCTTATTTCACGTACGGCTAACCTAGTTCCAGGGCTCACACTGTATTTTCAAAATCCACAGGCACTTGGCTTCCAGAGGTGCTGGCTCCGCGCGAGGAACAGAAGGTAAGGTGAGTAAGACATCAGACACACAACTGAGGCCTGACACGGGCAGAGGTGTCTGATTTGAAAACCAATCCATTTTAATCACACCCCAAATTAGAAAGACCGACACGCCCTCCTTGGGAAGGGATAATGCTCGCAGGAAGTCCAAAGATAATCTTAAATGGCCTCTTTGTTTTTGCTAACAGTCTCTGCAGACACACATGAATTTTTGGTGAGAACAGTTTTTGCAAGTGCAATGAAGAAATTATTATTGACATTTTCAACATGCAAAGTTGTGATGAAATCCGTTTTTCTGAGACCTTTCAGACTGCTTACGCCTACACGCCAATTCTGGAATTAGAGAGTGGCTGTGACAGGTCTTCCCAGCCCGGGGGAGACTTGAACGAATGGAACTCCCACGGGTTTCATACACTGGCTGCTGGTGCAAAGCAGCTTCCCTATCCGAAGGGAGACGAGTGGACAATGATGGCAGCTGGCGGCAGTAACTTGGTTCCTGAAGTCATCACTCGGGGCAAAACCACGCCCAGAAGTTTCGTCTCCAGAAATGCAGAGGCTAGAATGCGCCCTCTGTGTCCCCTTGGGAACAGGTGTGTGGAGGATACCTGGTCCAATGCTTCCACGCTGGTGACGTTTTACAAATAACCACTTAGAACACAAGTTTCCACACTCCCTTCTATGGAGCCCTAAGGGGCACGAGGCAGGCCAGTGGGTCCCCTTCCACCAGAACATTTCCACTGTTACCTGTTTTATATATTGTGATATTTATATATATTGATTTCAGAGGGGAAGGGAGAGGGAGAGAGAGAGAAATATCAATGATGAGAGAGAATCATTGCTTGGCTGCCTCCTACCTGACCCCCACCAGGGATTGAGCCCGCAACCCGGCCATGTGCCCTGACCAGGAATCAAACAGTGACCTCCTGGTTCATAGGTTGACACTCAACCACTGGGCCACACTGGCCAGGCTATATTGTGATTTGTTTAAGATTTTCATGCTTCACAGGTTCCACTGTTTTAGGAAGTTTAAAAATTACTAATCTAAACAGCAGCCCTAACTATTATTTTTTTTTCTTTTTCACTTGGACCTATATAATACCCCCTAGGTGATGCGTTTCAGAGGTTGGTGATGCATAGACTTAAGAGTCCTTGAATCCATTTTCAATGGAGCCTTCCCACTTAATACTGTCTGGGCCGTGAATTATGTGAGAACAAACCAGAAACACCTGTGTGACCAGGCATTCCTTAAATGTCTGTCATTTCTCCCCTGACACGTCTCATTCTGGCCAAATACTACAAACCAATGACGTCCAATCGGTCTTCTGCATAGTTTCCATATCTCTATCCTTGAGTTTCCTTCGAATAAGGTACGTCTTGATAAAGTGCAAAGTTAGCCTCCTTCTAATTTTCAATCCAAGAACTTCCTAGCCTTCCCTCCTGGCTGGTTGGAAACTTCTTCGTCAGCCCATTTTGGATGGGAATTAGAGATATGAGAGCAATCTTCACAATTTTTCTAGCCCAAGTAAAACTCCGAAGTCCCTCCAAAGTCGTGGCTTTGCATTTTCCCTGCAGCAGGAATGATAAAGGTCTCCGCGCACGCACTCATCGCTCTGAGGGTTGGAGCGGGAGCCCGGCCATAGCTGGCCAGTTTTACACCACTTTTGTCCTTCGCTTCTAACACATAGCTCTGGGCGCATGAGGAGTCCTGTTCAATGCTGAGACTCATTGTTCTACCGAGTGACCCCCTGAGAGGCAGAAAACTCCATATGCACTTACAGGGGTGGGGAATGTCCGGCCAGCCCTCAGGCCATATTAGGATTGCAAAATCATTTGGTCTGGCCCTGCCAAGGCATTAGGGGTGAGTTAATTAAATGTCTGACCAAATAGAGCAAGCTAATTTTTAAGGTGATAATTTTGTATGGCCCACGAATGATGTTATAAATATCCAAATGGCCTCTGGCAGCAAAAAGGTTCCCCACCCCTGTAAGGGGAGCGCTTCCCCCAGAGGAGACCCGTTCTCATTAAGGAGACGCTCTCTGGCTTTAGCGAGGGACATGGGCACTGCCCCTGAGCTAAGTCACCTACAGGATCCCCCCACCAGGCTCCTTCAAGAACATCCCATTCCAACTACGGAGCGCCTGGGAATGGAGGCATGCAGGTGACTGCCACAGCGGGTCATCCTGAAGAGGAAAGCGTGGCCAGGCGGAGAAGGAGGGGTGCTGTCTTATCACCAAGGCTCCTTTGATAGAATCAAGCACACTTGACTGGTCGATGAACCTCGGGCCTCCCGGGCCACCCTCAGCACAAACAGGCACCCACTCCTGCTCTCTGAGGAGTGGCTGGCTGAGAGCCTCCCAGAGCTGGAACTTACAGCATCCCGACACTGCTTAGGGCCCCTGGCTCAGCCAGGGCCCCAAAGACAGGCCTCTACTCTAGCAAAGCCCGCAAGACCCAGGCTCCTGACCCTCTCAGGGACGGAGCTGACCCAGCTGTTCCCACCCACCAAGCCAAACCCAGAGAAAGCGTTCGGCTGGACGAGGTATTGAGTTTTTCTGTTGGCTTCTCAGGTTGACCCACTGACCAAACATGCTACCCCACCCCTGCTTGGGATCTTGCAAGTTTATAATCCATACAGAAGAAACGTTGTTATATAAACCTTGCCAAGACTATAGGCCTTTTAAATTCTCAACTAAGAAGCCAGAGAAATTTATGGCAGTGTTGCTAGATGGGGAGGCCAAGTAAACGCACACTGTTGATCTTAGGTCTGTTTAAACTTCTCTTGCCTTCTGGCACTTTAAGCAGTAGTGGAGAGAAATCATTTACTCCTAGGTGCATTAAGCATTTGGAAACGCAAGGGTCCCGGGGAGCAACATAATTGATGTGACATGTGTGGTCCTGGTCTGTGGAGGGCAGGATTTCACGCCAACCCTGTAGCCACGCCTGTCACGGGTGGCACAAAGGCCCAACAGCACCTTCGTGGGATAAATAGAGGGAATTACACGAAGGCTCAGTTTTCCTACCAGTGAAGTCTTGGTGCTTAACCAGCCCTCCCGCTGAGCCCCCATAAAAGGACACACAGCTTGGAAATGGAGCGAGTCATCCTCTAAGGAAGATCCGGTTGGCCCCAATATATGGCTTTTTAATGCAGGTTTTCCCTGCTCCTTTGTCATTAGTTCTGGGTCTCCTCCTGCTTTCTGTGTCTGCAGTGGTTGCAGGATTAGCCGCAGGTGTCACTCAAGTTCGGATCCTTTCAGGACAGTAGTTGGAAGAGAATGATTTGAACCCTAAAGAGGAAAATCAGTACTTCGCACATGATTCGGCCTTCGTGTGCTCATCGCATGTCTTTGTGGGAGAATCTGAGAGTCAATCCGCACAGCACGCTTTCTGCCGGAGGTTGCACATCTCCGCGCTTCCGCTTCCGGGAGGAGTGCGAGGCGATGCTGCGGGAGCTGCTCTCCACCCGGAGCTGGAAGTGCAATGAAGGAGCCTATTTCACACGCCAGGTTACCTTGGTTGAATCCGAGACGAAACGCAATCTGATATGAGAACTGGTAACGGACTAACACATGACTCAAGTACACAGCCATTTTAATGTAAGGTCCTGGCCATGAAGTACAACCTCGCTGGGAAGCCTGCTGGCTGCGCCCCTGAGGTTCATGGCTGTGGGACTTTTCTGGATGGGACGCCTAACCCTTCTCTCCCCTCCCCCAGCTGTCTCCGCTTTACTGCTCACTTGTGTGTAATCCGAGTATTTTATATAAGGAACAATTGCTGGAGTTGAAACTGGAGGAAAATATGCCTCAGTAGAATTTATAATGTAACCATCCCACATGTCAGACTAGGATTTATTGGAATAACATCTCCTAAGGATCTTCCATATCCCAACGACCACAATCAGTGACGGAGATCTTTAAAAGAAAAAGAAAAGGATGCCTTAGAAATGTTCCCAAGCTGAAGAAAGCTGAACTTATTTAAAGGCGATAGGATTATTTATATATATGAGAGAGAGAGAGAGAGAGAGAGAGAGAGAGAGAGAGAGAGAGAGAGAGAGAGAGACACACACCTTGGTTCCTAATTCCCTGCAGCAGGAATTACTTTCTTCTGCTCCCCAGTCCCTCAGTCTCCACCCTCCTCCCATTAAGTTTTTGGATTTGTGTATCTTTAGATGCAGACACTTTCTTCCCTCAGGAAGTTATTCTCCTCACGCCTTGTGAGGTCTTGGAACAAAAATTAGTTAAGAAAGAAACAACTGCTCCTTCTCTGTCCAAAAAAAAAAAAATCACATTGCATCATGTAGCTCAAAAAACATTTGTTTGGGACAGGAAGGCGGGGGGATCGGGCGGGGAGAGATAGCATTGGGGTGGGGGGAGGAAGGCAGAGGGAGGAGAATCTCATTTCCTACGTGTGTAATTTTTCTCCTTAGGGGCATGCATGAGCCAGCAGTCACTGTCTGCAGACGAACACAATGAACACAAGCAGTTGACTGGGTCCAGCCTCTAAGTCAGAATGGTGTTTATGCCGGGGAGGGGTTGGAGTCTCCCTTTTTTGTCTAATTTCTTCATGTTATCCCTCATTCTCACTCCCACAACCCCCTCCCCACTCCAAATGTTCAGGCTTTTCTCAACAGTGCACACACAAAATAATGGATGAAAGTCGCTTTTACACTCAGAAAGTTCATGGCTTGCCCTGTGGAAGGCAGGGAAGCAGGGTTGGGAAAGGCCCTGTTTATTGGTCTATAAATCATGGTCGCCACATCTGACCCAGCCGCAGGGGTGCCTGGGGTCAAGGGAGCCTTTCGGGGCTCAGAAGCTCTGCAGCTCCTCTCTTTGCTGGGCCCTTAATCAGCCCTCCGAAGGCAGAAACAACATCAAACAACCACGATGTCGGAGAAGGATTGGCGGCGTGAATGACTCAGCCTCTGCTTGAGAGAAAGAATGTCTTAGAGATTCTGCCCTGTAGTAAGCGATTTTCCTATTGGAGGCAGATGGGGGTCTGACAAGGGAGAAAGAAGAGATCATTCCAAATAATACAAATGATTTAAAAGCAAGAGCAAAGACATAAATATCCACCCTTCTGAGTTCTCTCCTCTTTGAAATGAAGATGATAATCACTGCTTCTTGCATCCCTGAGGATGCAGGGCAGCGCCCAGCGTGCTGTGGGTGCCGACTCCCAGCCGCCTGCCCAGGTCAGATCTGAGATCTTTGTGCTTCAATATTTCTTATCTGTAAAATGATGATAATTACAGAGAAAAGACATGCACTGTGTTTGGAATAGCCCGGTATGTACCAAGTGCTCAGTACAAGTTAGCTATTATCATCACATCTGTCAAATGGCTAGTCTGAGACCTAGGCACTCAATGAAAGCTGGTTTCCCTACCCACAATTTTGAATTATCCAGGACAAACCAGTACAAATAATTACAAGAACATGACTTTTGATGCCAATCAGATTTGGGTTCAAATCCTACCTTCTCCACTCACTCACTAGCTTTGTGATTTTAGACAAATTATTTTTTATGTGCCTTGGTTTTCTTATCTTTAAACTAGATAACAATGCCTGTATCACAAGGTTGCTATGAGGAAACAATCAGCAACTCCACAGGAAAATGTTTCATTGGATGGTGATGTCTGGGTTAGAAGCTGTCAGAAGCCAAAGTTACAGGCTCAGTGTTCATTGGTCTTAGAAAACAAGCATGGCCCTACCTGGTTTGGCTCAGTGGATAGAGCGTTGGCCTGCGGACTCAAGGGTCCCGGTTCAATTCTGGTCAAGGGCATGTATCTTGGTTGCGGGCACATACCCAGTAGGGAGTGTGCAGGAGGCAGCTGATTGATGTTGCTCTCTCATCGATGTTTCTAACTCTCTATCCCTCTTCCTTCCTCTCTGTAAAAAATCAATAAAATATATTTTAAAAAAAAGAAAGAAAACAAGCATGGACTGAACTCCCACTACAGGTAGGTGCTAGGTACTGAACATACAAAGGTGATTATCACACAGTCCTGCCTCAAGGAACTTCATGCCTAGGGAAGGAGACACGTAGGAAACATCAATGTAATTCTCTGTGGCTCAGTATTGTCAAAGCATGTTCAGAAGACCAGATAAGACTCAAAAACATCCTGTTTCCTGATACACCTTTCTCCAAGTCTTCACTAAAGCAAAGCCTATTGTCCCTCAGCTTTCAGCCTGGACTTCACTTGGTCAAAGAAGGTTCTCTGAACTCCAAGCTCTTACACACTATGAAGGTACCCCGTGTTTCTCAGTTTCTAGCATTCATCAATATTCAATGGCCTGCTCATTACACTCCCTCCGACCTCAACCCACTATCATTTCAGGGATGTGTTAACCCATTCACTTGGAAAATACAGTATAAATCTTTTATACAGAAATCTTTTATGCGCCCCCCCCCCCAAAGCTGCTCATGGGTAAATGAACTGATTATGATGGTGACTTAAGTATTCTAGGACATCCTGGAGGCCAGTGTCTAGCCTCTGGTCTGAAAGACTTCTGTGATCATCAACACAACCTACTGAGTGACGAATTACTTTGAAAACTCCCATATAAACCCTCACATATAAAGTCAAATGATTTTCAGCAAAGGAACCAAGATCATTCAATGGAAAAAGGGCAGTCTTTTCAACAAACAGTGCTGGGAAAACTGGATATCCACATGCAAAAGAGTAAACTTGAACCCTTATAACCATATATAAACATTAGATCAAAGACCTAAACATAAGAACGAAAACTATAAAACTCTTAGAAGAAAACATAGAGAAAGTTTCATGACACTGGATTTGGCAATGATTTCTTAGACATGACACCAAAGACACAGGCAACAAAAGGAAAGAAATAGATAAAGTGGACTTCATTAAAATTTTAAAATTTTGTGTATCAAAGGACACTATCAACAGAGTGAAAGGCAACCCAGAGAATGGGAGAAAATATTTGCAAATCATATATCTGATAAAGGGTTAATATATAGAATATATCAAACTCTTATATCTCAACAACAAGAAAACTAACCTGATTTAAATATGAGCAAAGGGCCCTGGCTGGTGTGGCTCATTAGGTTAAGTGTCGTCCCATGTACCAAAAGGCCACCAGTTTGATTTCTGGCCAGGGCACATGCCCAGGTTACAGGTTTGATGCCCGGTTGGGGATGTGCATATGGGAGGCAACCAATCACTCTCTCTCTCTCTCCCCCTTCCTCTCTCTAAAATCAATAAAAACAAAGGACATAAGTAGATGTGTCTCCAAAGAATATATAACAAATGGCCAATAAGCACATGCAAAGGTGCTCAACATCACTAATCCTTAGGGAAATAAATGCAAATCAGAATCACAATGAGATCCTACTTGACACCCTCGAGGTGATTATTATTTTTGAAAAAAACACACAGAAAATAATTAGTTTTAGAGAGGATGTGAAAAATTGTAACCCTTGCCCCACAGGTGTGACTCAGCAGTTGAGCATTGACTTATGAGACCTATAAACCAGGAGATCATGGTTTGATTCCCAGTAAGGGCACATGCCCGGGTTGCGGGTTCGATTCCCAGTGTGGGGCATGCAGGAGGCAGCCAACCAATGATTCTCTCTCATCACTGACATTTCTATCTCCCTCTCTCTTCCTCTCTGAAATCAATAAAAATATATTTTTTTAAAAATTGCAACCCTTGTGCACTGCTGGTGGGAGTGTAAAAGAATGCAGCCATTATGAAAAAAGACATGATCACTTTCCTCAAAAAATTAAAAATAGAATTGTTGTATATACCCAAAAGAATTCAAAGTAGGATCTCACAGAGATGTTTGCACATCTATGTTCATATCAGAATTATTCACAATAGTCAAAAGGCAGAAGCAACCCAAGTGTCCATCAGTGTATGAATGGGTAAAGAACATGTAATATGTACATACAATGGAATATCATTAAGCCTTAAAGAAGAAAACAATTCTGATACATGCTACAACATGCATGAAACTGGAAGAGATTATGCTAAGAGAAATAAGCTGTCACAAAAGGACAAGTATTATATGGTTCCACTTCATTGGAGGTACCTCAAGTAGCCAAATTCACAGAGACAGGAAATAGAAAGGCCATTGCCAGGGGTTAGGGAGAGAGGGGAATGCGGAGTTGTTGGTTAATGGGTATAGAGTTTCGGGTTGAGAAGATGAAAGTTCTAGAGATGGAATAAGGTGATGGTTGCACAAAAATGTGAATCTACTTAATGCTTCTTTACTGGACACTTAAAATTGATTAAAATGGCAAATATTATATTATGTGTATTTTACCACAATTTTAAAAATAAAATTAAAGATTTACTCTGAACTAAAAGCATTTGGGTAATGAAAAGAGTCCAAGAATCCCACCCAGCTTTGAAGTGTGAGGTGACCCATATGGGGTAAGTCAGGTTTCTCCGAAAGGCTGAAAGCAGTGTCGGTTCACATAGACAGGTGGGGAGAGAAGGCAGGATACAGCCTGATGGCGTTTGGAATGAGGTTGGAGTGTGGAAAACCCAAAGACACTGGTCTGCAAGAGTTTCCCTTCCTGCTTCTTTAGAGACTCTTGTCTTGTTCAGGGAAATGGACTCCATCTGGTCTGAGTCATCAGCACGTTTGGAAATGTTGCTTTGAAGCTCTTGTCGAGGTACAAGGAAACCTAAGCCTATTCTTGTCTCCTTTGTTTTTAACGAAGGAGGCTTTGTGATTGGCCAGACGACTGCAAAGCCAATAAGACTCAAATTCATATCCAAAGCCCAGGCTTGTGGATTTCAAGCACTTTCAAAACTTGGGCCAAAGGTAAAGAGCGGTAAGGAAATGCTGCCGAAGGAAAGCTGCAGACCTCGGGGTACTGGAAAAGTGAGCAGTGATGAGCTCTAACTCCTTAAGGCTTCTCCTGCCAAAAGCAGGGGGAGGGTAGGAGAGGCCTCTGGGTTGCTTGGCTCATATTCACAGAGACTCAGCCCATGGAAGAGTAACGTGCCCCCCCCGCCCCAAGCTAGTGCCCAGTGTCACTGAAAGTGACTCAGTCCAGGAAAGCCATCTTAAAAGGAAAACAATCTACAAAGTGGGGGGAAGACCAGTGGACGGATGCTCTTAACTGTGAGAAATGGTCTTTTACTCATAAACACAGACACGAGTATGGTTACCAGAGGGAAGGGGGCTGGTAAAGGATAAAGGAGGCCAAATATATAGTGACGGAAGATGATTTTACTGTGGGTAGTGGGCACACAATGCATTATACAGATCGTGTATCATATAAATGTATACTTGATGCCTATATAATCTTATTAACCAATGTCACCCCAATAAATTTAATTTTTTTAAAAAGAAAAACAAGCTACAAAGAAAGACCAGAATGCTGAAGGGATGCTCTTAACTGTGGGAAATAGTCTTTTATAAAAGAAAGTAAACAAAACCTATTAGTGATTCTTTGCACCTCATTTGGTAAGACTCAAGAAACCTCTACATGGAATCCAGTTTATTCACCTCATTTGAGGGACTCGTGGCCTTCTGTTATTTGGCCCAGAGCAAACTCATCTAAGTTGCCCCTAGTTGACAGCAATGGAGATACCATCACCTCTCCCACAGACAATGTCACCTTTTAGAAAGTGAAATAATTCTAAACCTGAAAACATAATCCATCCAGCTGTAGATTTTGGCTTATTTACATATAGATCCATCTAAGAATAATTGCTCTTATGGAAGTTGCTTTCTGGACTGTTTCATGTGGGTGGTACCCTCATATTTGGGACTCAATGGGTCACGTCCCTTCCTGCCCCTAAAAAGGAGTACTCAGCCAAGAGGCAGGTTAATACTCCGAGCCAGGGAAACTCTTCACATAGGAGGTGCCATTGAGCGGTGGGAGTCTGTGAGGGAGACAAACAGCATCGTGTGAAGAAGGGGTTTCTACAGAGTCAGGTACAAAAGTCACTTAGAGAAGCACAGGGCCAAGAAACAGCAATTCCTATCCCCAGCTTTCGGAAAGCTGCAGGTCAGACACCTGAGGCTGCCCTAAAGGGAGGCATCTAATTGCCCTGTGGTTGCAGGACTATGAGCTCTCCAAGCCCCGAGCAAGATGGGCATTGCTGCCAATGACTTTTAAGAAACGTCTCCTCACTCTTTCAAAGTTTCAGCTGATTTCCAAGCTCTCTTTGCTCTGGCCCTGGGCTATTGCTATTATGAAAGTCCCAGAATAAATCTCTGTCAATGGCTCAAAGGTTAAAACATTAGACCTTTAAGGGAAAAAATGAAGAGGCTGGGATTGAATAATCTAGATATACACATTACAGAGGAATGTTTCTGCAGATCTTTGGTAGTCACTAGAGTTCTATCAAGGGGTCAGTGGCAGTTTAAAATCATGGCCGGCCCCCAAATGCTTTGACATTCCTTCCATTGAGAAGTCAACGGTCGATGTCCTCTCCCTTGAATCTGATCAGGTTTGTAACAGCTTCAACCTACAGAATATGGTGGAAGATCGGCTGGTCCTTTTGAGATGCTCTATCTGGAGGAAACCAGCCACCATGTAATATATCCAACTCCCCTAAGACTGCCAGGGACTCTGGTCAATAGCCCATCTGAGCTCGTAGCTGACAGCAGGCATCCACTGCCCCCCACACCAGAGAGCCATCTTGTGCGTGCGGTCACACCTCAGGTGACCCAGCCCCACCCAAGTGCTGGCTGCAATTTCTTGAGAGATTCCAAACAAGGACCGCCTAGCTGAGCCCTTCCCAGATTCCTTATCCACAAAATTGTGAGCGAAGTAAAAAGGTTGCTTTAAGTCACCAAGTTTGGGGGTCATTGGTTATGGAGAAACAGTAGCCTAAGTGTGGTCCCTCGGCAGTTTGGTGATTTCGGCAGAAAAGGTGAGGAGACAACTTTGTTTGTATACATGTCACAAATTTACAATGTTAGGTCGATTATGGTTTTTACAAAAATCCAATTCTGTCCTCAGTAACCATTATAGTCGTAAAAGTGACACATGCACTGTTAAAATTACACATAAGGTTGTCATGGCTAACTTTCAGCTAACAGGATACGGTTATTCTTTATATTTGCATGTTGATATTTATAATAAATTTGTATTTTTCATCTTTGTTATACATACATTTTTATTTGTTAGGTGGCATAAAAGCACTTGTATGCCAGATACTGTTCCAAGTGAATACATTTAATCTTCAGACTGATCCCAGGAGGTAGGTACTATTACTTCTATCTTCGTTTTATAACTGAGAAAACTGAGTTACAGAGAGATTAAGTATCTAGGTCATGGTCACATAATTCTTAAGTGTTGGATTTGAAATTTGAGCCCAGGTAATCTGGCTTGAGTCCATGAATAATTTGACCCCTGCTGCATCATTTTATTTTCAAGTCTCTCTCTCTCTCTCTCTCTCTCTCTCTCTCTCTCTCTCTCTCTCTCTCTTTCTCTCTCTCTCTCTCTCTCTCACACACACACACACACACACACACACACACACACACACTCCAATGTGGTACACTGAAGTACTAAAAAAGTAATAAAAATACACACTTTGTGTCCAGCCAGTGTACCTCAGTGTTGAGTATCAAACTATGAATCAGGAGGTCACAGTTTGATCCCTGGTCATGGCACATGCCCAGGTTGTGGGCTTGATCCCCACTAGGGGGTGTGCAGGAGGCAGCCAATCAATGGCTCTCCCTCCCCTCTCCCTTCCTCTTTGAAATCAATAAAAATATATTTTTAAAAAGTTGTTCCTCAAAATATAGTACCTTTAAAATATGTATGTGTATGTGTGTGTATATGTATACATACATATATACACACATATTTTGGAATAATGTCAAAAATTTAAATGGTCACCAGAACTCAAGTGAAAATATAAAGTATGTATTATATGGGCTGGGGTGTGTAAGAATCCAAGTATATGACACCTGAAAATTACATTTTATAAGATCATCTACCCATTTATCCCTTATCTCTAGTTATGAAACACTAGGAGCCTAGTGTGCAATTCAAAATCGCGCGGCGCTGCCCAACCTCGAGTCGCCTGTCTGGCCCTGCCTCGCTCCCCGGGCCCCCCAGCAGCCGCGGCCACTGCCAGTCCAGCCCTGCCTCCCTCTCCAGCCCTTGAAGCAGTGCAGCCGCTGCTGATCAGGCCCTCCCCCAGCACAGGCGCGTGGAGGCCCCTGCTGCCCCACCCTCGACAACCTCCTCCTGTCTGGTTGACCTGTTACGGCATCCCAGTTAATTAGCATATTTCTCTATTTTATAGATATAGATATAGATATAGATATAGATTATGTTATTAAACTTTATCATGTAGGGTTAGAAAACAACTCAAAGCCTTTCCCTTATTTTTAAACACAGCATAACAGCCTTCCTGGAAAACCAACGAAGTACTTCTTAATACTCTCCATTAAGAAATTTCCAATCTCCTGCTATGGGACAAGAGAGACAGAAAGTACAGAGGCCTCATTTAACAAGTCACGCTGTTGCCAATACACTTGTAAAGCCAGCTATACATTTACTGGTTGATATTACGTTTGGCAAGAGAGCAGAACAAGCTATGGGAGAAGCTCCCTCTTCAAGTGGCACCGTGGGTGTTACGTCATAACAATGACAAAGTGTGGAGGAACAATGACGTTCATGTGTAGCGGTGAAGAACATGGACTCCGGAGCCAGAACGCTTCAACCCACACCCCAGCTTTGCTACTTGCTAGCAGTGTGGCAGTGGGAATGGGACTGCCCCTCCCCGTGCCTCAGTCTCCTCATGTATAAAAGTGATCATTGTAGCGCCTCAGAGCTGCTAAGAGGGTTAAGTAAATCGATAATGGCAAGCACTTAGGACAGTGCCTGGCAGAGGGCACCTGCCATATACATGTTTGTCAAATCAGTAAATAAAACGTGTGCTACGGATAATTCACCCTGCAGTTGGCTAAAACTGCTGCTGTACAAGGCAGTGCATATGTGCCCACATATGAGGGAGAAATGTGGGATGGATATTGTTCTCATTAACACTGCAAGCGAATATTGTACAGAACAGACTTTTTTTGGTTAATCATTATTTGATGAGCTGTGACAGAAAAGGAAAGTTAGTTTGAGTATTGATGGGGTGCTAAACTATGTGTGCACCAAGAATACAAGAGTAAAATAATGCTCCATTATTAAATAAGTGTCAATCCATACCCAGCTTTATTCACCAAGAACAGCCTCCAAATCTTAATAACATGTTGAAGGAAATAATGAAAATTGTAACTAGAATCAACTCACGACCACTGAATGTCTTTTCGGTGCACCGTATAAAAAAGCAGTGAAATACAGGCCTGCCGGTTCTCCACGCAGAGCTATCTATGACACAGCTACCCCATGGAACAAAGAATCACAAAATCTTCATGGCACACAATACACACGCTGCTCGTGTAGGGGGACCACTGGGGATTAGCTTGGCAGCACTGGGGAAGCTGGCTGGGCTCACACAGTGTCTAGGGGTTGGCTGGGTATCAGCTAAAGCTACTGGGGCAACTTGGGTCAGTTCCAAGTGTCTCTCCTCCTCCCCAGGCCTGTTCTCATGGCAATGAAAGAGGTACGAGAGAGCAAGCAGGAACACACAAAACCTCCCGAGGGCCGGGCTCAGAGCTGGCACACAGTCACTTTACACACTCCATTGACCAACAAGTTAAATGCCAACTCATATCGGAGGTGTGGAGAAACACTCCGCCTCGTGTGGTCCAAATGCAAGCTCCCAGCGCAAAGAGAATGAAAACAAGAGAGGCAACGTAAAAGGCCATTCCATCATTTAAAAACGTTCCCCCCGCCCCCCACCAATATTTATTCTCTGAGGAATGCAAAATGTACCTAAAATTGGTGGGCTGTATTTTTATGAAATGCTCATAATGCATTTTGATTCTATGATACGTCCTACAATATCATGAATTTTAAGTTTAAAGCCATAATTTCTTAATAAGACAAAACTGGAACGCACATGTCTAACTGCCAAGAGCTTTTCTGACACTTGATCATTTTTGTCATTTTTTTGGAGAAAAAAATCAATGATGTCATATTGGCTACATTTTAAAACCATAAACAAATGCTGCAGCAGAACAGGAAAACACACCTTCACAGCCACAGCGCCCAGAGTGGGTTAGGAAACCAGCCTGTCACTCTCACGTTGAAATTTCACATTTCCAACTCTGCAACAGCGTACGTCCATCAGTTAGATTTCTGACACAACGCCCAATGAAATTTTCAGTGAAAAGATGCGTAATTCCTGGCTTTGTGTCTAACCTGAATGTCAAGGACTCTCTGACAAAGCCATCAGCTACCTGCTGCCCTTGCCAATAACTTAGAATTGGAAACTAAGTGCTTCTAAATTAAAACAAAGAAAGAAAGAGGAAAGAAACGGATGAGATGTGGAAACTGATCTATGACTCTAGCTATTCATCTTGGAGCCACATGACGAGATTACCTTTCAGGAAAATAATTTGGGGAAAGATTACAGATACCACCATTCCTATAGTTTATGTGAAAAAAATATGGCGACTTTTTAAATGTTTTATTTGCTGTTTAAAGCTTATAAGAACTCTTTTAAAATACTATACCTAAAATTGGCAGGATGCACATATGCCCTTTGCCATTATATTGTCTACACACAATAAAAGTTTAAAAAAGAGGTAATAGTTAGCAAATGTCTCAAAAGCAGCTTGCCAACCCCGAGAGTCAGCAGAATACAGATTCTGTATAGATCCAGGCACTTAACCGACTCAAGAACAGTTATTAGGAAGGTAGTCATTTTGCACGTCAAAAGCCACATGGAAAGCCTTACTGACCAGTGAGAGTAAGAGCAAATGAAATGATCGCAGTGGAGAGAATTTCCCAAAGTACACTTCATTGCCCACTCACTGTTTGCAAAATGCTGGGCCATAAGCTGCATGGTGTGTTAGTTTCCTACAGCTGCCCCAACAAATTACCACGAACTTGGTGGCTAAACACAATAGAAATTTATTATCTCACAGATCTGGAGGCTCTAGCAGTTTGAAATCAAGGTGTCAGCAGGGCCAGGCTCCCTCCAAAGGCTCTAGAGGAGACTCTTTCTCTGCTTTTCTTAGTTGCTGGTGGCTCCTCGCATTCCTTGGCTTGTGGCGACAGCACTCCAATCTCTGCCCCTGTCTTCACATGGCCATCTCCTCAGGTGCCGTCTCTTCTGCCTCTTATAAGGACACATCCCTAGATTCAGGAGCTAACTGGACAACCCAGGATGACCTCGAGATCCTTAATTATATCCACAAAGACGCTTTTCCAAAATAAGGTCACATTCATGGGTTCTGGATGAATACTCAACCCACTACAAAGAGGAAGGAGTATGGTAAAACCCAGAAGAGAATACAAACAGAAGCTTGAATTTTTTTTTCTTAAGGATATCAGAGATAAAGTAGATTATCTCATATAAAATGTATGTGCCTGTGCAGGTGTACGTGTGTGTGTGTGTGTGTGTGTGTGTGTGTGTGTGTGTACACTGACTACCTGAACACAGGTAAAATTGAAGAAAAGACCTTGTAAGAACAGTCCCCTCTCTATATAATATGGTGAGTTTGTGACTAAAAGTTCTGTTTTACTTGCTCTGATAGGTATTAAATAATTTATTTTGGTTATGACTGGGATTCCAAATAATTAGTATTCCCTTACATTTGTATGCATGTCATGCATAAATTCTATACATACAGATGTGGTTTTAATTTGGGGGTGGGGGGGAAAAATAATCTGGAATATCAGGTGGAAAAAAATCTCTGCCTGGTTGTTCACCCCTTTCAATGATAACGGAATAACCTCTCTAACTTATTGATTTGGCCTGGCTTTCTGTCTAGGTCTCCATGACCTCATACCCAGTCATAAACAGGAAAAGAAGCACCTATTCCTACCATGTCCCATTCATTTTTTATAGAAGCATCTCAGCACATAGACTTTTTGAAAAGTATTTGTTAAGTGAGTGTATAAATGAGTGATGAACAACCAATACAAGGTGTCTGAGGACTCGAAGTCACATTAAAGCTGCTTAGAACTGTCCCAACCACGAGGCTGAAAACCAGAACCACCCCCCTGTCAGGCCCTGCCCTCCCCCGACCAAGTGGCACTGAACTGGGTCCATATTCTGACCAGAGAACTGGAGACACAGGAGAATGGCGCCATGTGCATTCCCAGAGTACCCTTCCTTAAAGAACCTCCAGAGTGAGACTGGTGTCCCATGGCTTCAGAGTTCTTCTAATTTCTAAAGGAGAGCCTCCCTTCTGATGTAATCGTTTTCTCGAGAAATGTTTGCATGTCATTCCTGGGCAATGGACTACCATGTGGTGCCACAGAGGAAGCAGAATAAAATTCAACTCCCTGTTTGCAAACGGGGCTGGCTGCTGAGCCTGGCCATGCAGGGGAGTCCACATCCTTGTCAGAGCGCTGCCCACTGTGCATGATCATATTCCCGTGTATTCCCCTGGAATGACCCCGATGCTTAAGGGAAGGCTGAGCAACCCAAAAGTGGAGAATAAACCCCCAGACCGAAAAAGTTCATCTTCCAGTTGCCCAAAAGCCTTGGAGTCATCTTGACTTCGCTCTTTATATAACATCCCACAGCTGACTCGTCAATAAATCCTGTCCATCTTCAACATACACCCAGAATTTAACCACTTCCTGAGCCTGTCCTACCATCAGCCTTGCAGAAGACATTGCCATCTCCCACCTGTATCAAGAAGCCCTCCTAACCACCTCCCATCTGCAGCCCACATCCCCCTTGTCTATTCTCAACACAGCAGATGGAAGCATGGTTTTCAATCAGATCAGGCCCACCTGTGCTCAAAGCCAGTTCCCCCACCTCACTCAGAGGAAACAGCCACGTTCTTGTTGCAGCCTTCAAGGCTCTAATGGCCCAGCCCACTTTACCACCTACAGTTTCCCCGGCTCTGTGTTCTCCCTGCTGTTCCTTGAAGCTCAAGCACTTTTTCTCAGAGTAAAGTAGAATTTTATGTTCTAACAGAACAAAAGGTAAGTCAAACAGCTGGCTTTGGCTTTCTCATTGAGAGTCTCATGGCCCTAGAATACTCTTACTTAGAGCAGGAGCTTTCTGCTCTTCTCAGGGTCTTACGAGAGCCAGAGGTCAAATGTCAAGTCCACCCTGCAGCAAAACTGCGGCTAAGCCTCTGCATGTACGTTTCCTTCAGAATGGACCGGACTCAGCTGAGCGAATGAGCATGCATGCACAGGAGCAAGGCAAAAAGCAATTTAAACATACCTGAAGAAACCATGGGGCTGAATTTCAACAGTCACTCTGATAGCTAGTGCTATAAGCATTCTATTCTCCAACGTATGCTTTCCCAGGAATAGCTTGTTGACTTCCTATTACCTAAGCTGCACACTAGAATCAAACAGTTGGACACGCAACCAACATGAGACTGGAGAGAGATACCATCGGCAGATTAAGTCCGTATAGGAATGTTTTATTAATCAAATATATTTACATGTCTTGGTCAATTATCTCTAAGAGTGTGCCTGTTTTTCATTTAAACATAATGTAATCCCATAGATTCTATCATAAGAGTCCAGCTGCATGCATGATCTCATGGGTCCTTTGTAGTTTTTTTTTTTTAAAGATGTGTGTTTAATAGAGCTAAACAACATAAGCACATTGTTTCCCATTCTAACGGCAGGATAATCATTCTCGTCATACCAGTGACCCGTGGAGTCAGTGCCCTCCCACCCACAGTGAGCTTCTCCTCATTCTCTTGACTGACTTACTGAAACTTTCCAAACCTCAGAAAACTGAAATAGAGCACTAACCCTAGACATTTTATGTGGTAGGAAGATGGAGAGAGACATATTTCTATTCCAGTGGGGGACCATTTACAGTAGTTTAAATGAGTATATTAAGGTAATTTACACAATGCCTTGATAGCATCTAAGTGTCACACTTCTATTAGCATACTATTCAGCTAGATTTGCCTTCCCCTTAATATAACAAAATAAATGGACTTGGGGACATCAGGTTTCCAAAATTACTTTGCTTTTCTGAGCCCAAGTTTTCCTTAGTGTGAGTCACCACCTTGGTCTCTGCATGTGTACCAAGAGGAACCCTCTTTCTCAGAGTATAACTTCCCAGGAAAAGAATTATGCCTCTATTTTTGCTATTTCATCTCTCCAAGTTGGAAGAAACCTGAGTATGTGTCCCAGCTTGTTCAATGAAAGTAAAGTCTACGAGGGTTGTTTTTCTCGTTAGAGAATGCTTGCAAGGGGACCAGCAGGGACTGTGAGTTGGTGGACATTTGGTCTGAAATGGCTGTTCTCATGGACATGTGGTGATCACCTGCTGTGACAGGATTTTTTTTTTTTTTTAGCTCCAAAGAGTTCTGCTGTAGAAATATATCTCCAGCTTGCTGAAGTTTATATCAAGATTGTTTTCAGTTGGGAGTGCTGTGCCAAGCATTGGGGGAGAAAGGCAGCAGCAGGGATGCTTCGAAAGGCAGGAAACAGGAAATACCAACGGGAGCCCATCCTGTTTGACGGACAGGGAAAACGTGTTCATCCTTTTCATAAACAAATGTGCCCGTTAGAATCCGAATTTGGACAAAAGTAGCATACAATGTGGTTTCCATGCCATGGTGAAGAACTTCCTTCTAGTAAAGTCAGGTCATAAAGAAATTTTGTGAACTAACTTTTTGAATGCATCTTACAAATAGTCTCGTCTAGACTGAGCCTAAGACCTTGAACTGGCTCCTTGAGTGCCTCATTCATGGAACTGCATGACCTGTGCCTTGGACAAACCAAACCTGACCCCAGGCTTTCTATCTCAGCGCTTTAAACCAACAGGCAAACAGCATAAGCTCATAGTCTTAATGGACACAACTACATAATTACTCCATTGATGCCCGAAAAGGCCCTCACTTAGCATTCAGTCAGAACAAAGACAGACAACTAGATTCCACTTAGCCTTGTTCAGGATGCGTCTTCACTTGTCAATAGTGTTCAAGCCTCGTTCTTCATTTTTGGCCACTGCCCAGCATCACCTGCCTTCCTGCCTGGTGCCATTTGTCCTAATGTGTGATCACATACTCGAGAGGATTTGTTTTCTTTTAATGTGGAATTTTGGCTACATAGTTAGAAAAATAAAAGCAATTCCTGCCAGCAATGGGGTGTTTGACACACTGCTGTCCAGCCGCACAGATTTGAAGATTACAAAATCAGCAACTACAAGGACATATATTTTAAGAGTATTTTAGCATTAAGGATAGCATGGTTTCCCCAAACGCATTTACAAGTAAATTATACTTGTGTTTATTTTTAAAAGCTCTCGTTCTCAGAAAATAAACTTTGAATAAGGAAGTATTTTCCCTTTGAAAAGTTACTATCATGTGGTTTTGGAGGGGGGGGGGAAATAAAGAATCGGCTAAGAGCAGATTAAGTATATATGTGAAAGGGGTAATGATAGTATCTTTGTCACAGAGTAATTGAGGGTTAAATGAAATAATCCCTGTAAAGCACTTAGAACAGTGCCTGACAGTAATTGCACTGTATACGCTGCTGTCGTTATTATCATCCCCATCTACTCGGAGGGAATACACTCAGACTTCATTTTTCCATTAAAATTTATGCAACAGATACTTTCATAATTCTAAATACAGTGGTAGCTTCTCAATATATAGGGACGATGATTCGATAGTTTTATGTCTTTGCTCTGTTTTCTGATTGACATTTTTATCATTGTTCATATTGATCTGATGCAACATCTGACATTCATTAATTAAAAGAAGAACCGAAATACATACTTTAAATGTTAAACACAACCATGGATTACAGGCTAAACATCTGTAGCAAGGCTTCCACAGATAGAGCAATATTCTTTTCAGTTTGGCTCTCTGCTCAGTTATACCTGACAGCTGGTCTGGGCTTGTAGAATTTAATCTTGAGAAGGCCTGAACTATGTGGCTCTTCCCGGGACTCTGCTGTTTTGTGGTAGTTCGGAGAAGTGCCCGTGATGGGAGAGCCTCAGACCCTTGGGGAGATAAGTACCCAAACATCTAGTCACTTCATCAAATGTCTCCAAACCTCTTCACCTTGAAAGGATCCTGCCAAACAAATGACATTTCTGGAACTTGCTGTTACCACTTAGAGCAGCATAGCTCTTAGGATCTTTCAAGATTTGGTGTCAGAAATTCACAAAGGCTGTGGGAAATAAAATTAAATGCACAGGAAGGAAAGAAACAGAAGCTAACTTTTTGGAAAGTGTGCTTATTTCGTTTATTTGTTATTCCTGGCCTGGTCTCTGCAGGCACATGTTAGCCTTAATATGAGAATGACCGGTTTGCTCCACGCAACCCACCGACCCCAGGCTGTCCTGGAAATGCCCTACTTTGTGCCATGTTCCCCATTTTAAACAACTCAACAGATACTGCATTTCACTTTTTAAATTCATGCAAAACAAATATATAAGGTGTGCCCCCCAAAAATGCATACACACTTTAATAGCTGATAACTCACTTAATTTTCACTCCTTTTCAAGTTTAACTGATTTGAAATAGTGGGTAAAGCCAGACTAAGCTTTGCACAAAGAAAATTTGTAATAAAGTGCCATAGACTTTTTTATGGGGATACATGAAAGATAAAGTTTAGGGTTCAAAACTGGCAGCAGTCCACAAATTGAGGGCACACAAATACCGAACGAAATGACTCCTGATGTTTGCGATTCCATTGCTTCGCGTTACCAGTCAACAGCGTCTGGACCAGAACGGTCATCAGTTTGAAAACAGGCATTGACAAAAAAAAAAAAAATACTGTACATCCTTTTAAATTTTGAAGGTGAACTGTATGTTAATAAACACTGACTTTATAATAATTCAAAGTGCTTATTCTTTGGGGGGACACCCTGTAGTAATAGTGCGACTTCTAATACGAAAAGCAATGAAATACTAGTTGTTGGGTTTTTTGGGTTTCTTTTTTACAAGAACAACTCCTTATAACCAATGACGAGCAATGAACTTTGCAACGATGCACCAGAGACCTGGGGCCTCGGAGGGCCATGCTGCTGAAGAGGAAGATCCTCTAGTTTTCGTGCATAAAGAGCTTAAAAAGCCAAAACTTAACCAAAGCTGCTAATTTTAAATCGAAGGCGAATGCCCACTGACTGTGCTCGCTGAAGCACCTGCTTGCAAGGTAGGCAGCCCCACCTCTGGAAGCACCGCGGGCACACACCGGGGCCAGGGCTGCATTGCCCTGAGCAGTCCCGGGAGGCTCCTCAGACCCAGGCAGGTCTGCAGCTCCTTCCCAGCCCTGTCCCCTTTCTTACCTTATCACTGGAATAGGGTCATAAAACCCCTACAACCCTGGCCCTAATCCTAGGATCTTGATATTGTTGCTAAGAACCCATAGCCCAGGGAGTCAACCAAAACCAATCAAGTCGTGCATCTTAATTTGTTTTGAAATATGCTCCCTTCTGATCCTCAGCAGAGCGTACATCTCTCTAATCCCACAGGAATACCTGTAACTTCACTGAGACAATGGTCCTAGGACTAAGATACTCATGCTGCCAGCCTACCACTGCCGGGGAGAACATGATTTCCTCACAAATAGTCACTTGAGTAATGCTGCTTAATAGCAAGCACCTAGAGTGGGATCTTATACAAATCAAGAGTTCAGTACATGTTTCTTGAGTAAATTAATAAGACAATGAACCAATTGACTGATGGGAAAAAACTGGAGGAGTTGGTACATGTTTGTAAATCTTTGCGTAGCTTGACTAGAATGAAGTTTTTCTAAGGTGCAATCCAATAAATTGTAAGCCCTGTGAAGACAGAAGTGGTATCATAATCTTTTTCTATTATTAAAAAGAACAGTTTCCCCCATAAGGCTAACCCTTGCCTGAACATTCAGTAACTATCTACTAATTGAATCAAATTATATAAATTACACAAGACTTAGTTTTATAGCTTTCATTACCCACACAGTAACTTTATAAAAGCATAGGTACTGTGGGGGGGGGGGGGGGAGGAGGAGTCATTTTTAACAATAAAAACAACCAAAATGAAATCATATGCATGATGTCCTGGGGAAAATCTTCAGCTTTGCTAAGATTATTGAGCTATTTTTAGAAATGTGATGTCTGCAGCCCCACCCCTCATCCTCTACATCTCCACTTCTCTGTGGCATTACTCTCTGGTTTAGACTCAGAGCTAGACTAACGAGCATGTGCTGTGATGGTAGGTCTTATTCCGGGGAGAGGGGGGAACCTGTCTCCATTGATCGAAAAGGGCGAAGAGATTGCTTCAAACTCTGTCTCCATCTCATCTTGGCTATCCTCCCTTTTCCTCAGTGACTCGGAGCACTTATTCTCTTTATGCCATGATTCATTAGAAAGTCGTTAAGAAGGGGGACCGGCAAATCTTTATTTATTTATTTATTTTTTTTTATTTTTTTTTTTTTCCGGCAAATCTTTAGAACTGCATTTTCTACCACTGTTTACAGTGGCCCAAGGGAATATCTGCCAATTTTACATAGAAAACGCTGAAGCAATTGTTGGGCGGTTTTAAGAAAAAAAAACCCTCCCCACAACATACTTCAACTAAAAGCATTGGGACTCCATGATATCAGTACCTGCCTCAAGGCCCCAAGTCAATGTGCAGTGAAGGCCTGTCTCATGGACAGACGGCCTTGGCTGTCTGCTACCCCCTGGCAATGGCCCAGCAATGGGAAAGCTGTGAATGTACCCTATTTTCTAAAATATTTTTCTAACCAAATTTGGGAGACAATACATGCCAAAACTTTCTCTTACTAATAAAGGAGAGAAACAAACTTAACTGGACCCAAAAGCTAGAAGAATCTTTTTGTACAGAGGTTACTGCCATATTAAGTCAAACTTGGGATCAGATGGGAAAGCCATTGGAGTGGAAGAGACTATTGCTATGAAAACCCTCCCTGTGCCAGATATCAAGAGCAAAGTGAAGGCTTCCCATGCTTGCAGGGGGAGGAGCTCAGTGGGGTGCATTGTGTTCAATTATAAAAGGGGGCAAATGATTGAACTAATTTTTCTCGCAGGAAAAAAATATTAGGAACATACAGGTGGAACCCCTTATTATTTTAAAAAGGTACAACCAATTGTTTTAACCTTAATAAACGGAACAGCTTGCTTATCTGTGCAGCCCATCTGTCACTGTCTCTCAGGTTTGGGTTGATATGGCTACATACTCTTTCCACCCTTCCCATTGCCACACGTTGCTGGCAAATGCCTCCATCACTTCAGGCAAGGAGCTTCAGAGAGAAACCTTTCAATCAGCCACAGTCACACAGCTTACTATTTGCATGATAAGAAGCCAACCGGGAGGGAGTTGTAGGTAAATGACTTGAGAATGGACATAGGAAGTCAGAATTTGTCACGTTCCTTTTGGGGGCCTATCATCACATACATGTAAATTACAAACACAACCAGCGGAGCCCTGTTTTACTCCATTCTGAATTTGGCAATGGTGCCAAGGGATGGGGAAGCAAAATTAAAAGGGGAGGAGGATTTTCTGAGAACCAAATACATGATGATCCATCAAACTGAACCAGGTGGTCTCCTTCCTTTCAGTGGTCAGTTCAGTGACGTGTCTCACATTCTTGTTGAGAGAAGACAACGGGAGGCCTAAAAAGACAAGGAGATCCTCAAAAGGCAATGTTTGTTACCAGGCGACCAAGAAATCTACAGAGAGATTGCTACTGTTAACGAAGCATTCTAGATGGAGCAGTTTTATCTGCACTGGCCATCAAGGTAGACTCAGTCTCTGAGATGCTACTGTGAACTAATAGACAAGAGGACAGAAGCCGCTGTTTCTTCCAGAAGTTGAATCATTTCATGTAAGATGATCCAATTTATGGAACATCATTGTTGAATTACCAAAAGCCTCGCTGAAGTTAAACTTACTTTCCTAGCACTCAATCCAGAAGTCGTGAAATTGTGTACACCATTCTCCCTTTCAATGGCTCAGTGCTGAGAGAAGAATATTACCCAGGGCCACAGGAGAATAAAAGGTAATTTCCATTGATAAATTTAGCTTTTTCCCGGGCAGGCTGTTCTAACCACAGTCCTCTCTGTGGCTCTCAACGTTTCCTTGTCTAGGTTCCTTGCGCCTGTTTCTGCAGGAAAGCTCCCTGCACACCCAGGAGGGTCTATGAGGAAGGAAGATGAAACTGCCCTACAGGGCCCTGACAATGGGGCCTGGCACTATTTTTCACGTATTCAACACTTCCACAGACACAACAACGACAACAAATTACGTGAAGCCTAGTACCTTATATTCAGCCTCATACCGAAGAACTTTTATTTTTGTGGGGTTTTTTTTTTAAGCTAAAATGGTATTGAAAACAAAATTTTCTCCACTAGCTGCTTCAGAACAATATACTGTATTATGAAGCTCCGTACATTTTACATGTTTTTGAAACAGGACAAAGTAAGTCCCCCATTTTTTTTTTCCTTGAATGTTGACGCTTAAACCATTTTCTTCCACTTCCAGGCTCTTCTGCATCAAGACCAGGCCGTTGGATGGAAGGAGCCACGTGACAAGCGCAGGAAGAGTGAGTGCGGAAAACACAGAATGGGATGCCTGTGGGGCTGAAGGGGGCACTGACCGACCGGGCGGACGCTCTCGCTTCTGTTTCCACGGGCCCCGCCGGGCCGCCCGCGCAGGGCCAGGCCAACCCGAAACGGCAGGAAGAAGGGCTGTACAATGGGTCCCCTTGGATCATGCTACTAAAAAAAGGTGCAACGAGAAACAAGTCCCTGTGCATTCTTAGTCACAACTGTGGGCAGAAGAACCCATACGATTCCTCCCTTTGGTATTAAATAACAGTTTAGAAAAGCTTTTTAGAAACAAAGCAAATACATGGTGGGGCTGGACAGGTGGGCCATCCCAGGTTAGTTGTCCACTGAAATGAGTCTCATCCCTAGTCATAAATAAATAATCTCTTCCCCGGTCTGACTTCCACGCCGGGATCGATATCTCTTAACATCTTACTTATTTTATTACTGCTTTTGGTTTTCTGGGACTGATTGAAAGTTGCTCCGAGGAAATCTTTGGTTTTGCTTAAGTGTCCGTGACATTTAATCATGACTTTCCTTGCAGTTTAATTCCAACCAGTCAATCAGTTAATCCACTTCGATTGATTCTGGGCTCTCGGTGATTGGCTTGCACTCATTGGGCATCCGCTGGTGCCGGCTCAGCTGGGTGGCCTGCGTGAAGCTCCTCTCACACCTCTCGCACCTGGTGGAGGCAAGAGAGAAAATTGAGACCAGGGAGCGGGGCCCGCAGGGTGATGGGCGTCCTCTCATCCTGCCTAATCAGAACAGACACTCCAAAGTGGCTTCAGATTTCCCCGGCTCAAGAGGTTTAATTGGTGGCTCCTTCCAAGGCCTGGACGCCTGTGATGGGACAAAGCCCGTCTGATGCAGAACAGAGGGATCTGTCAATAGGCGGGGGAAGGTGATTTCTCCAGAGAGCCCTGTCCTGCTGCAGCTCTGATCACTGTCAGTTCAAATAGATAAAGAACAAAAAGAGATTTTTAGGAGTGAGCCATCAAAGCAGCAGCTTGTCTCCAGTTTTCTGCTCCGTAACCCGAAAGAGAAATTGATGACAAATAAAATTTCACCTGCTGCTCATTTAAAATCGGGAATTCAACTTCCCTCAAAACAGCAGCCAAGGGGCGAGCCTCTTGGCGTTTGGAAACCAGAGGAAGGAATACATTAGTCTGCGGTGGTGAGGCGGGTGGTGTGGGCAGTTGCTTTTGTGCAGAAGTTTGTTCTAGTATCGCAGCCCAACCAAACTCAGGATTAGCACAATGTTTGTGGTTGGGTAGGGCCTCAAAAAACCTGAAACGAACCTATGATTGTGTGGGTCAAGAAGTTCACCTCTCCCCAAAGTACAGTCATAGAATATCCTTGCGGGCCTTAATGAAGGGGTGGTGTGTCTGATGAGAAACCTGGTTTCACACCTCAAGACTATTTCCTCTCCTTAACTTAACAAAAAAGATTATAATCAAGGAACCATGGGCCTGACCTATCTCCCAGGCAACACACATTACTAACTTGATGGCTATTCAATCTAACACACACACACACCCCTAATGGTGGCTTCTAGTTTTTCTGTGATGATTGGTGTTACTGGCTGGTTGTCTATGATTGTACACACACACACACACACACACACACACACACACACACACACAATGGCAGCAAGCTGGACCCAGTCAGTGACTTCCTGTCACTACCCTGCTTGCCTGGGCAGCCTGGAGCAGTGGCCAGGCACTCTCTTAGGGCATAGTAGCCGCCTCAGCCATCCCCTTAACGTCCTCTCTTCAAACCTTTGAAGGAAAGATATTCAGGAGAGCTGCAGACAACAGTCTCTCTTTTCAATAACACAACCTTTGGTCCTGGGGTCCCTGCATAATTGGGAATGTGGCAGAAATCATCATGAGAAAAAGTCCGCATTGCCCTATCCTGTGCCCGAGTCTTGTTATTTGGTGAGCAGTCCCCTCTTTCTCCTTCCTTTTTAGTAAAGTATGCAAAATCCCCTGCCATGGGAATGATCACCTATAAAAATAGAGCACGCCATTCGCCCTGGAGATTCCTGCACCTTTATGAGTGGTGGGAGGCTGGCGCTTGACCATCAGGCGGGGCTTTTTCAAGGCCCCTATGCCAGCTGTGTGTGGCAGGGTGAAGAAGTTGCGTTTCTTTCAGGGAATATTTTTAGCAGCCTGTTCCACTGTTAAAAACTGCACTGTGATCTTGACAAATGTATAATGTCAGCTTTAATGTATCAGACCTCTCAACTCAATGAAAATAACTCAGAAGTATTGACCAGCTAATGATTTTTGGTGTATTCATTAACGTCCACGGGCGGCTCATCCCCTCTCCAGAGCTCCTGAAGTGCTGATGACATGTTAGTGAATTGCTGATTGTTTATTAGAAAACTGATTAGTTCCTGGATTAGTGTGTCAAAATATACTACCTTTCACTGCTTGACAAACTTTCAAATTATTATAGTCCTCTTTTTTTTTTATTATTTCAAAGCTCTAGAATCAATTTCGATGAGAGCAGAACAGGTGGGACAATTATGAGGCATGACAATTGACCTGGCTCATACTTTTGCACTTCTAACCTTGTGTATTAGAATATAAAGGAGTCAAAAGGAGGAAGTCTCATATTTCATAGAAGGCAAAAGTGTATGTGGATATGTAATATGTAAACATCCAGATTGGACAAAGACATTAAAAGGAGAATTAGGCGTTTCTCACATGTTTGCCTAAATGCCTCACAGATCTTTACTCACGAAACAGTTTGTGGTAATAGTCAGGAATTTTACGAAGTCAGATCTAGCCATCCCATGAGACAATTACTGAAACTTCATCTTTAGTGCCATCTGCCCACAAGTGTGAGTAAAAACACACTCAGAGCCAGGCTACTAGAAATATCTATGTGGTTTGGGAATTAGAAGAATACAATTTGTATTACTGAGGAAGAGAGCTAGATATAAAAATATTTTTAAATAATGGAAGGACTTCAGTTTTATGTATATCATCTTTAATCTTAGAAAAATTTCCTTCACAAGTTATTTTCATAGCTTAATAACACTCATCAGAAGGACAGATTCAATGCAAATACCTAGGTTCTAGCAGGTCAGATCTGGACGTCGGCTGGGTTGGCATTTAACCCTGAACTACAATCCCAGACGCACGACTGTGCATGGGTGCCTCTAAGCCTGGGCTTCATGCAGGGGAGCAGAAGGAGGAGGAGAGAGAGATGCAGGCAATGAGCTGGGAGCAAAGAAATGTTCTTGCACACAGGGTCCTCTTCCTCGTGATGACGTCACGGCCTTGAAGGGACATCGCAGGAACAGTGAAGTGGAAAGGCGTCCAAATAGTTCAGCAAAGAGAAAGTCCCCAACTTCCTACCAGTATGGGTCTCTTAACTGGACTTGATTTCCTTTTAGATTTGAGATCATTCTTTACTTACTGTGATGGTTGACTGGATTATAGGTACAGGGAGTTTAACAATTACCATCTGAAATTGACAGAGATGCAAAATAATGTCAAGTTCTGTTCCTTTCTGTGCTACAACCCGTCAAAAAATTCTTTACGAGCCAAACCGAACTGCACAGGGCTTCATACATATGATGTGCTCAATGCATTTTTACTGATGTGCGTTTTGCTTTGATTTTGCCTAGTTCTTATTAAAGTATTAGCTGCTCTCTGGAATATCCTTTGATTTTTTTTAAAATACTGAGCCAAACTGTCTTTACTTAAGGCAAAATGGAGTGATGAGTATTGCCCCTGCGTCTAACAGATGAAGAGAAGAGCTTCTCCTAGGACACATCCTGGGCTTCCCAGGCACAGAGCCAGGCGGGAAGCAGCTCGCGGGGATCCTTCCAGGCACAGCAACCTCCCTGAAATCCTGCAAGATTGCGTTTAGTAACAGAGAAGGAGAAAGGATTTGTCATTGCAAAGAATACGCTTTAGACTGCCAACTTCCTTCTTTATTTCCTTCCTTTTTTTCAATAAAGTGCTTGGCAATTGCTGTTAAATGAAATGATGTCTTGCTTTTGTTTCTCGTTCTCCATGACTTCCAGTCTCACAATACAAACTGAAAGCCAAGACCTTTAATATCATCCTTGATATGCATTTTTTCCTATGTGCTCCTGTATCTTTAAAATTCTAAGTCTATAGCAGGTTAGCTACCCGACAGACCTTGGGGGATGGAGGCTTTCAGTGGGAATTCAGCCCATCAGACTGTGAGGCAAAGCCTGGAATGTGACCGATCCCTTAGACCAAATCTTCTCCAGCCTTCTCTGGGTGGCAATAATCTTGATCTGCCTTAAAAAACCAAGTCGCAGCAGAAGATTTTAGAGGTTGGGAAGATGTGGCAGGTTCCATCTGACCTGACCCCTGGGAATTCTGTGAAGGCCTCCTGGGCCCTGGGTGGGTAGGACAAGTGGGAGACTGAGCCATTTGGGGCATCTATTTGGAAGCTGCCCAACATGGAGAGTTTAGGGTTGTGTATCTTTTACAAGATTCTTTTCCTTCTTTGCAACATTGTTTAAGCCAATACCCATTAGTTGAAGTAGTAAAATTAACTGTTGTGGTGAAACCCATTTTATTGACTAATCTGCAAGAAAAGTTTTTTTGAATGTTTGTTTTATAAGCTTGTAAAAGGACATCTTCATAATATTTACAAATGTCCATGGGACGGAAATCCATGAGCTGTGTTGGAAGATCCCCAAAACTCCCTTGGGATAGTTCAATCCTGACCGATCCGTTTGTATATACTTTAGGACTTGGCTCTCCACTTCCTAGAAGATGTTAAAATTTTGCACTTATAAAAGAAGCGTACACTCAGTTCTTCCCATAGGAATATATATAAGTTAAAAAATGCCTACAGCATGTGGCTAATCTTAATAAGAGTACTAACAGGAGCAGAAGGAACTAAACATACACATAGAATCTAATCCACCCAACTCTGGCTATTTGCCCCCCCCCCCGCCCCCCAGATGAAAGTAGGTTATGGTCACAAAAGCATACGTTTAGAAAAGAAGAAGATAAAATTGCTAAAGCCCTTCAAGAGAGTACCCTGATGAATTAAAAGTAAGTTAAAATGGCAACTCTATTGGAAACATGACAAAAACAGGATGTTAAAGAAAAAAAATTGAGTGGAGTCAACGAGGTTACACATAAGTAACACCTTAACATTAATAGAAATCTATTTCCCATTTTGACCCTGAAACCCCTTCAATTAATTACTAAAATCTATTTACACAGCAACAAGATAAAAATCAATCTGATCCTGGCACTGTGTCCGTCTGGCTGCCCTCTGCACTATGAGGGCCAGAAAGACTGTCAGTCCTGCGTCTCTTTTGAAAAGCTCTCTTGCTCTAAGGCTCTCGGGGAGCGGAGCCACGGTCACCTTCCACATCCAGAGCAGTGGGGAAGCCAGAGTCTGTGACCCCCTGAGGGTCAGGCCTGAGGGCAATGCAGAGCCCACCTTGCAGGACACACACACCCGCAACAGGGAACTCTAGGGCTGTGCTAACCCATCTGGTCCTTAAGGAGACTTAAAAGACCTTTGGGCTAGCTCAGACCCAGACGTCACCGCGTGGCTGGCATTAGTGCAGGCTCGATTTGAAAACCCATTCAGTCCCCTTAGTCAGATGTCTTTACACAGTAATCAAGCAGCACCCACATACAAAGACGGAAATTAAAACTATTTTTATTATCCATGTCATAAATTAAACCACAATGGAAAACAGTGAAAGATAATGAGTGAAGGTGACTGATTCATGGGGAGTTGAGTGCAGATGACAGCCTTTTAGGAGCTCCTCCCTCGCTGGCAGAACAGAGGTGGCAGGATCACGACCAGCAGGACTCTGCCACCCTGAGCCGAGCCCGGACGCAGACTGAGCGCCAGGGCAACCACCACACCTGGAGGTCCTGAGGGGAACACATGGGTAATGAGAGCCTGGAAAGGCTCCTTGGCTGATACTGAGCCGGGGGATTAGTCCTACTGCCTGAATCATTTCCTTTCGTGCTTGGTCTTGTCCTACAGAAGGTAAATAGGCTATACATCTATGCCCTTTTCATTTCCCTTCTTAACCAGGGGAAGCCACTATGGTAAATAAGTAAAGAGAGATGTCAGAGGGTAGAACAGAAAAGAGTCCATTACACAGAGAGTAGAAAAGGCTTTGAGATGACCGACCAGTCATCCACACTACTCCACAGTCCCAAGCCATCCACATGCTGGCTGGGCTACCAGAAACGTCTCTTTCCTTTGAATGCCTGGAAAACTCCTACTTATCCTTCAAAACACATCTTAGAAATAAAACAAAACAGAAACAGACTCATAGATGCGCAGAACAAACTGATGACTGCCAGGAGGAGGAGGTTTAGGGGGCTGGGTGTAAAAGGTGAAGGGATTAAGAAGTACAAATAGGTAGTTTTGTAATAGTCACTGGGATGTAAAGTACAGCATAGGGAATGGAGTCAATAATATTGTTATAACTATGTATGGTGCCAGGTGAGCACTTGAAATATGAGGAGATAGGAAAAACTTTGTAAAGTGCATGACTGCCTAACCACTCTGCTGTACATCTGAAACTAAAGCAAAATAACACTGAGTGGAAACTGTAATTGAAAAATAAAATTTAGGAAAAAAATACCCTGATATCATCTCCCATAAACAAAATTGATTACTCCACCTCTGCACTACCCTGAGACACTGTATATACACGTCTAATTGCATTTCATGTTTGCATCTTTCACTCTATGTGGTAATACTTGTTTATCAATTGGGCTTCCCCATAAACCATGAGGTCTTCAAAGGCTGGAGGGCTGAGTCTCACTCACCTTTGTATCTGTTGTGCCTCGAAGGGCGCCCAGTACAAAAGAAGGTGCTCAGTATTTGCCGAATGAATGAATATGGACATGAATGAATGAATGAATGAGTGATGGGCCATCTTGCACGATTCAGATGTCCACTGCTTTCTATATCAAGAAACAAACTCTCTCACTCAGCCAAAGCTCTTGGAATTCAGTCCCACTTCTTTCTACACTCCCTGAATCTTCAAGAACTCAGACATGCCCTATGTTTGGATTTTTCTTTTTCTTTTTTCACCAAAGTGGTAATGCTGATACAAAAGGCACACTAAAAATTGCAAGTTGGCTGCCATAATAGAGCTAAACCAAGAGGAGGGAAATAGTTCACCAGAATCCTACAGGGTTCAAGGTCCTCAAGAGATGTCCTAAATTGTGGCCATCTTGCTGATGGTCATGGGGCTTGCTGATGGCCGTAAGGTGGCACTCTGAAACTGAGCTCCCAGCTCCACTTCTAGAAGCATAGATCCACGGGAACTAGAAAGAATCTTAACATGACTTACACCTACTTCCTTATTTTACTGATTAGAAAACAGTCCCAGAAAGTTGGTCTCATGTCCAAGGTTGAACAGCTTGAGTGAGGATCAATGTATAGGTTTCCTGACCTCATTTTGCAGACAACAGCCACTAAACAAGTCGGTCCTTTTACAGCCTGGACATTGACCTTCCAAACAGCCTTCTCCACCCGCTGGCTGAGCCGGGCAGCACCGATCCGCCTTGTCTGCCGACTCCCGGAAAAGGCTAGGAGAAAGATGGGGTGAAAGGTTAGCCACCACTTACTTGAAGGGCTTTTCTCCAGTGTGGGTCCGGATGTGGTTGTTGAGGGTGGTGGCTCCGGCAAAGGCACGGCCACAGTAGCCGCACTTGAAAGGCCGGTCGCTGGAGTGAGTGACCACGTGGTTCCTCAGTTCTGAAGGCTGGGAAAAGGACTGGGAGCAGTGGCCGCACTGGTAAGGTCTGAAACAAACAAACAGACTGCCTGGTCATTGCTTTCCATGTGGGTCAGTGGACAGCAGTAACGTGAATCAAAGGCCCCCACTTTCTGGTGACGTTTTCTGTTTTGCATAGAACTTTGGCCACTAGGTTCCCGTGGCTTGTTGCCACAGGAACAAAATTCACGGAACTGCTGAGACATTAAGTCCCAAACGGTTATTTTTTTTTTTCTGGTATTAACTACCATTTCAAGAACCCCAACTTTCTTATTTCTATCCCTTCCCCCAGGCCAATGTTAATGTGTTTTGGGGGAGCACGGAGAGTACAGGCTTGATTAGCCAGCATCTTACAAGAGAAAATACATATTGTCTCTGATAATTCCATGGCACTTTTAACTTTTCAAGGGGGTTTAAAACCACTTATTTCGTTTAATCTTTACAATAATCCTCTGGGACAGGGAAAGCGTCCTTCTTATCTCTGTCAGTTCAGAAAACCGAGGATAAACTGTCCTCACAGGAAATAAGCTCTTGATGCCAAAGTCACTCTGGGGCAGTTGGACCTTATTCTAAGCGCCAGGTAAGCATGCAGGCACTTGTTTCCCCTATAATATTTCTCCGTTTGGGCCTTGTTCCTGAACTCCATTTCCCCTGGTTCATGTGGTAGAAGCGGTAAGTTATCACAGTTCAGAAATGACGGGATGCCACTGTGCCTGCAGAAGGGTGACTATGATGCAAAAGCAAATGGAAGGAAGTTGTGGCAAATACCTGATAATTAGCAAGACTGCCGGAGAACATTCTTTCCGGCTCCTGAGAATCAGATCAATTTTGGGTTTTCATAAAATACATTAAAATTCTATCTTCTCTACAGAAGTTTTTCTGCTTACTTCAGCAAAAGATGCCGAGTGATAGAAAACCTGGGCAGTTGTCACTGTCTGAAGCTATTTCATGTCATTCTTCGACAGGACTCCAATTTGTTTATCAACATTTTTGTTAGGAAGATTAAGAATCTGTCATGAGGGATATTAACAGCACTCATGAGCCCTGGTGTGCAGCTTGGACTTTCTGGCTACACTTAGAAAGCCAATGGTGCAAGTGGACTTAATTGTTCTACCTTTAACAAACACTTAAGCTCCCACGACCAGAAACCAAAATGTAAGGCTAGGAGACAATGGTGACCGAGCATGTACAACAATTCAATTAAGTGCAAAATAAAGTGGACCCTCTCATTTGTCAAGCGAAGTGCTTAATTGTGGCTACTTGCCTCACTGAACACAAATACCATTATTTTACCAGACTTCAGCATGCTGAGCACTGATTGTAGAATTTTTTAGCTTGATTAATAGTCCAGGATTGATCAATAACTCAATACTATACAATTTTAATTACTTACACTTAGAAATCTATTTAACTGCTCTCAAACAGGTTTCAAAGAAATATGTAAGAGTCCTTGATAAGGAGTTTATCAATCTTGACAAATTGCACACACATTTTATTATAATTATAAAATAATGCTTTGAAAGCCATTAAAATTATATGTAGATGAAAATGTCCTCCTGCCAAATCTCTTCTTTGTTATAACCATTAACTTTAAAGAGTTTTTCAAGAAATCATTCTCTCAGGGGTGAATTTTTTAAATGTTATTGAAGATTATAAATAAAATAATGCATTATTATATGCTATATCCACTGACAATTGATTTTTCTAATAGTAAAGGGACCATTAACATTTATTAGCCTCTGGTTATCTATTTTTAATAGCTATCACAATAAACAATAAGCCACTAAACAAAACCAATTAATCTTTTCTTTTCTTTTTCTAACTCTGCTGTCAGAAGTTGGGGTAATTTATTTTCTATCGTCAGAAGTCAATCCATTCTTTTTATGTCAACGGTCACAAAGATTTACAAAAACGACCACAGAGAGGCTTGGGTTGAATTCTTATATCAAGGTAATACCAATGAAAGGCAAATGGGATCCCAACACATCACCTCTACCCACCCAGCACCAGCCTGAGAGGTGTTTGTTAGGCATCTAGTGACCTATGTATGGCACAGCTTTTATTTTATTTTTTTAAATTTTTTGTTGTTTAAAGTATTACATATAGTAGTACATATATCTCCTTTATTTTTACCCATTGATCTTCTCCCACCCCCTATTGCATGCCCTCATCCCCCCCCGCCCAGTGTCTTGTGTCCATTGGCCGTGCTTATATGCATGCATACAAGTCCTTTGGTTGACCTCTTTGCCCCCCGCTCCCCAACACTCCCCAGCCTTCCCACTGTAATTTGACAGTCTGTTTGGTGCTTTACTGCATCTGTATCTGGCACAGCTTTTAAAACGTTGCAGAATTTAGCTTAGCGGAATGAAAAGGTCTAGAACAGGAAAAATAGGAGAGGTAAGTGCTACTTCAGCCTCTGGCCTCAATCAGCTGTGGGACTTGGACAAGTCACTCAACTTCCCTGACTGTATTTTTTCACCTCTCACCTCTGGTAAGGGGGGTGGACTGACCTAGACGCTCTCCTGCATCCTGTCATGCTCTGCTCCTGCTCTCAGAGGTGTGCCGCCTGCGATCTGTCCACGACACAGCTCACAGGAGACGGCATCAACAACATGATCTCCACCTGCCATCATGTGCACTAGCCAGTTCCCTATACATAGAGCTTCCCGTGTGTGTGTGTGTGTGTGTGCGCGCGCGCCACTTAAACTTACTTGGTAAACAGCTGCAAATCAGAGCAACAAGAAAACCTAGTACCAGAATGTAAGACCAAACCTTATTGCAGTTGATCTCAAAAAATCAAGTGGCAGCCTTTCTTCTTAGGTACCTTAAGGAATAAGATTTTAGACCGTAAGGTCACGTGCACCTGTACAGAAGTTGACTTTATGTAGAATTTAGAACTAAAATGTCTGCTCCACTTGCCAGTATAAAAACAGATTGTCTCTCTCAGCCTAGAAATCTACAGAAATTAGCCCTAAGAAAGCACAGAAGTTACGTAGTGAGTCAACAAGATCCCTTCTTTACCTGGATTGTCAATATTTCCTAAAAAAAAAAAAAAAAAATGAACGAAGAAAATGACCCAAAAAGTAATTTTAACACTGACTTCCTCCTCGGCTTTCATCTAAGGATGTAGGAAAACTGTCAAGACAGAATGAAACCCTCAAGCCCAAACGCAGGGCCTAGAAAACATCACTGCTGTGGAATCTCAAACCTCACAACTTCTTTGGGGACAGCTGGCCACAGGAGCGGAGACCCTGCATGCAAGTTCCCATGAGCATATCCTGATGCCTCACCTCTCAATTTACTGCGGGGGTGGTTGGGGACACAGGATCAATTGCCATTACTCAGCTTCTTATTCTGATGACTAACAGTCCATCAACTTTTCAAAGATCTAGCCAAAAGGTAAGACTAAATATATTAAACTTTTGGACACAAGTTCACCTCCGAAGTTCTGTCTCCCTAGCCAGTTCCCTATACATAGAACTCCGGTGAGTTGCAGCAGAAGCAGCAAGGGAGAACCGACATCGTCAAATGCTGCGTTCAGCTTCACTCCTTCCAGAACCTCGTGTCATTGAACAACTAAATGGGACTCTCCTCTCTAATGCACTTTGCTTCTTCCCAAGCCATCATACACAGACAGCACTTCATTATTCTCAAAACAAGCGCAAAGAGCATTCCTTGCAAAGGGACAACATCTCACAACCACAATGAGCTTATGGCTCTCTGACTACTTGAGAGCTGAGGGGTGGAATGTTACCAGCAGTGCTGTCCAGTGATGGAAATGTTCCACATCTACACTGTCCAATATGGGGGCCACTTGAAATGTGTTAGGGCGACTGAGAAACCAAAGGATTGTTTTACTTACTTTAATTTTAATTCAAACAGCCTCCTGTGGCCAGTTTCCACAGAGATAGCAAGCTTCATGAAAAACTAGAAGGTGTTCCATACTCGAGAATGAAATAACTAAAAGACAGACAAAGCCTGGGTCCATTTCGTTAGTGCCTAAGATGGCTGGTCAGATCTTAAGCAGAAAGAAAGCAGCGGGACAATTCTGGACGTTCCCTGGCATTCTCCGTAACTGGCAGCCCCTCTGCCAGAGACTCCTCCACCAAAATGTGCAATTCATTTACTCTGAGTCTGTAATTGGTTCGGTGTACACATAGGAAAAGAATGAAACATATAACAACATTAAGTGTGGTTTGGTTCAAAATATTATTAATTCTTCTTTGATTTTTCTTTCATGGCCTGAAAGCCTCCAGGACAAAAGTTGTTCAGTTGGGGCCACATCCTCTCCTTGCCCCGTTAGTCAGACCAAGTGCAAATCCCCAAAGACTTCAAAGGGAGCCTGCTGTTGGCTGTGCGGAGTGAGAAATGACCTGAGCTCTCTCTACATGAGGAGGAAAGGGTTGCAGGGAAGCAGCAAAAGCGCAGAGCCAAAGGACCTGGAAAACATGGAATGCCAGAAAGAAGATAACCTTCACACTTGGGGGAGGGGGGAGGGGAACACAAGAACACTGACACATTCCAAAGAAACCATTATGGTGATGGATTAGCTCCAGGCTCCTCCCACCAACAGCAACCTCTACAGTCGTCTTCCCTTCTGGTACCAACGCAGCCATATACAAACAATGATACCCAAAACAAGCACAAGTGTGAGCAGCGGATGATGCATCCAGGAGGTTCAAGGCAAACTCTCCCCATGTGACACAAACAACCAAAAAAAGAGAAAAGGAAAAGGATGCAAAATGAAGGTAAGCATTAAAAAGACACTTTCTGCAGAAAGAAAAAAAAGAACATATTTATCAGCAAATAATCCACGGTGATTGAAGGCTTTGCTTACCCCTTTCTGGAGCCCCCCCAATGGGACTGTTGAGAGTTTCTGCAGCAGAAAAACAGAAGAGAAAAGGGATTGCTAACTCCTGGTTCGAGCAAAAGTGAGTCAAGCTGCCCTGGCCTAGGTCAGAAGCTTATGTAAAACCCCAAATGTTTATGAAGTTCCTGAATGAAATCCTGGTTGGTCTAGATTCCAACAGCTTCTTCCCTTTGAATTTACTTAGGAGGGGGGGTGGGGGGGGGAAAGCCAGTTGACTGGGAGAAAGGAAGAAGGGATTTGGGGGCTTGTTTGTTTAATATTAACAGAACAAAATCAACAAATAACAATTCTGTGGCTCTTAGGACCCTCATGGATGTGAATCGTTTTTCTGTGTTCAATGTAAATAACACGGTAGTAAAAATAAAACCCGGTGATGCTGGCAACCCTAGGTTTCCTTGGGTCTCTTTTCTTTATATCAAGGCATAGATTTTTTTATGCCCCCTCACATGAAAAAGCTCACAAATATAGACACACAAAGTCTCTTTGATGAAGGTTGAAATGTCTTAGGTTTCAGGACTAAATACTTAGTCTGTTGAGTGAAAAATCTTCTGGACCTAAGATTCAGGGGCCTGTTTCAAATTTGGATCCGTTTGAAACTCTAACCTGTTTACCTTCTGGCTTTGTCTTCTGTGTCTCCCTTTCTTGCCTGTGGTTCTAGCCAGATTTTCCTATCAAAATAAAAGTGTTTGCGTTTTTCAAATCAGTGGGAAATGGGTTCGGACTGGTGAGTTCTAAGCTTTTTCACTGACTGTGTCTGAACTGGCACAAACTGCCGAAGATGGAAAGCCACTTGATTTATGGCCACTCCCTCAAGAAAACACGGACATTCAGCACTTGTCATTCTCCACGTGGATAATAGAAAAGACTCCAAATTTTGCAACCATCAGACACAAATTTGATGTTCCATTTCAGTTTTGTATATTTATCTTATTTAGCACCCATGGGGTTAAGAATTATGGAGAGTATCTTTTACTTCCAAATTTGCTGGTACAAAGACAACATCCTAGGTTCTGGGCCTGAAAGAAACTATTCCAGTCCTATTGCTAAAGGCAAACCACGTCTCCAGAATGAGACCAGTGGGTCAAAGTGACTGGGCATCTCCTATGTTCCCTTTATCCTCAATAACCAACTCGGATGTAATGGAGTAATTCCAGCATATCATCATCATTATTTTGCCTATAAAGGGACTAATATTTTGAATACTTAATTTTAACTTATTTATGAGTGACGGTGACCACCTCTCATGTCACCAATAAAGCACAGGAAAGTGAGCAGCAGAACCCACTGCGTGAGTAATCAGGTCCCTCTCTGGCTAACTACATGGATACTGAGCACCTATTACCTCACCTCACCTGGGGAGGGAAGGCCTGGCCACACCACGCTTGGCATCTGAGCCAGAGACGCCCATCAGCGTCTAGCACAGAACAGGAGGCTCATGCCACTTGGACTTTTGCCAAGAACTCTAAATTAGCTTGGAATGAGCACTGACCCAACAGTCTTTCAAGGAAGTGTGTTTTGTCCACATAAGTTTCCTGATTTATCAGGTACTCCTCTGACAGTTTACATAAACGTGTTACTAGTTATGACACCATCATCTGCCAGGACAGACACCATAATGACTTAAACCTTAATACACACACGGTTTCCTAAGTGTGCCTGAGGCCAGTCCAAACAGTCTGCTTTGGTATCTTCCTATTCACCGTGACATACTTTCATTGCTTTACGTGACATTCAGCGTGGGATTATATTATACTCAAAGCTAAGCTTGCCATCCAGAAACTTTCAACTATCATTTCATTTTCACCTTGCACGTTCAGTTATTATAACAATGAATCTGTGCAAATAACAAATCTATCCATTCGGACTCACTGAATTTTAAAAAAAGGTAAGTTTATAATAACAAGATACCCCTAAACTACTGAAATGCTTTGCAAACTTTGAATGCATATATCTTGAGGCTATATGGATACTTGCAAGGAAGGCAAACTTTTTAAAAATCCTTTCTGAGTGAATGAAACATTTTCAAAACTTTTGTGCCCTCTCTAAAGCCAATAGTACTAATTTGCACCAGGTGAGGGTTGAGGCTCACCTACTGAAGGTAAAGATTGTAAAGACACAGCTGCCTTACCAGGCCTAAAGCAAATGTTTCGGCATTAATTAGCTACAGCAATGATCAATGCTAAGTAAGTGGTTTCCAGAATGGTGCAAATAAAAACATGTACACATGTAAGTGTGTCTATGGACCCTAAAATGATATTTTAGAAAAGACCTGCCCTCTGTGCACCATGCCCACACCCTCCCTGCTGGGTTTCCTAGCACGTGTATATCCTGCCGAGCTGGGAGGGAAGAGATTGGTGTACGTTGTAAGGCAAGGAGGGCCATGTGGCTTACGGTTAATCCAGTGGCCCAATGAAGAAAATAACTCAGGAGTCCTGCTTCCTAGTCTCTTTTCCTACTTCCAAAAATTATTTCCTGCTTTTATACTGAAAGTGATTTTTGATGCTATTCTTAGATATGTGAGGGTTAATCAAATTTCCACAGGCTGTGAAGAAGAGATAAAACACACTTTTTTCTTTTTGAATTAATTTGATTTTTGTCTTTTGCACTCCCAGCGATCAAGGCTGTCGAATAAACCAGTTTTGATTCATAAATAATAGTTCCATTATATCCACTATGCCACTCGTCAGAGTACCTGAAATTTTAATTCACTTGTTCAGCTAAATTTCATCCTCAGTTCATGGCCATAAAATTCTTTATTGACAAACTTTCAAACCAACTTTGACTCTGAGGTATCTAGTCCACATTTTTCTTCGGTGTGGATATTAGTTTATTGAATAAGTGGCATCTGTTTTCCTCCACATCACTAGCAGAGGAGGTATTTCCTTTTGACAGCTTTGCAGGATTTATGAGTTTGCATGCTCTGAAGAAAAATAGTACTAAGCAAAAAATTCCAATTCATTACCTCTTAGTACTTAATTAAGTTCCTACCCACGGCACACTGGAGGTGAACCCTGAAACGGCTGTGGCAGCAGCAGGGCGGCCGGGTGTATTATCTTTGGAAGACGGAGGGGATTCTAATTATCCTGACCTCATTTTCCCACCCATGATATTCATAACTGTTCCTCCTATCTTGCTCCCCTTTAGACTCGGACTGTTTGGAAAGCAAGCGCAGACTCCTCTCGACACCACTGTTTATGTGGCCCTTCTACACAACCAAGGCAAGGGGTGGCCTAACACGCCTCTGACCTGCCAGAACGCAGACACCTCTGATCACAGGGTTTCCCCAAGGGGGTGGCTGGAGGAGGTGATTGGCACCTGTCAGGAAAGCAAGAAGGGGTTTTACTAAGCAAACATACCGAGCAGAAGAGTCAGGGTTACCTGTCGGGGTTCTGCGTGCACACGTGCATCTGTAACAGGATCCTCTGCGTGAACGTCTTGAAGCACTGCCCGCACTTCCAGAGATGCCAGTCACTGAACTCCGAGTGCAGCTGGCTTGTGGACGTCGGGCTCGCCAGGACGCGCTGGTTTTTCACGTTGATTTGGTTAAATCCAGATTCAATGGACCCCGATTTATCCAGGAGAGAGAAGTTCCTGCTGCAGGGCGTCTGCGGGAACACCACAGAGCGCTGCTGGGTGGCGGGGGAGAGTTTGCTGCTCTTGCCAAAGGGCTGCAGGGCATCTTGTCGGCACATGGCTTCCATGACCGTGGAGGGGACATTTACTGGGAGAACAACAGAGTTTTACAGGATCAGTTTTATTAGCCCTTAAAATAAGCACAATCACGTGCACTTAAAACATTCTTATAAATCAACATTTTAAAACTTAACTTTTCTGGATTCAGAATGAACATAACAGCAAAATTAATAACTCATTCACTGCTTGTTTATCATGCAACTATTATATGCTCAGGATTGTTCGTATGTGGTCTTTGTCCTCACGGAGTTCACTTACGACTTTACACATAAGGACTCCCTCATGAGGCTCCACACTGCACCCCGAGTTTGGAGGGAGCTCAGATGGGAGGCACAGCAAGAGAGGGGAAGAGAACAGCAGGGACTGCCCAGAGAAGGTGGCCTTGAGCCGTGCAGGGAAGGTAGATTCAGGCCTTCCAGCCGGCCCTGCCCGCAAAGGACAGGTCTTCAAGGAAAACTGGCTGAAGAGATGAAGGGAATAATACAAAATGAAAGACACCTGGAGACAGAAGTCTAGCATGCTGGTGAGATGGTGAGACACACTGACCAAGCAGGGCCATAAGGCACTGTGGGAATAAGGCAGGGGGCAGGGAGGGCTAGACCTCAAACAACCTTTAAAGTCCAAAAAAATAAACAAATGACTTCAGGCCTAGAAAATAGATGCAAACTGTTTCTGAGCAGAAATAGCAAGAAAAAAAAAAAAAAACAGTGTTCAGGGAGGGCTTGAGTGAGGCATGATTTACAGACAGGGTGCCAAGGATAAAGTCAGAATGGAGGCAAGAGTATGGGCGCTTGCAACTTGGGCTTTGGAACTACAAAGACCTAGGTTCAAATCCTGTCTCTTCCTTTTATAGCTTGGTGATCTTAGGCAAAGTTAATAAATCTCTCTGTGCCTTAATTTCCCCATCTGCAAAATGAAGATAGTGGTAGTAATAGCAACATGGTTTACGTTACTGGTTGAGGTGGCCTAGATTTTAACTCCACTATTTACTAGCCTTGTGACTGTGGGCAAGTATGAAACACTGAAGTCCACATTTAGTCCTTGGTCAAATGTAAAATGGTCACCCAAAAGGTTGAGTGAGATAATGCACAGATAGCCTTTGCTAAATGCCAGGGTTAGGACTCAATAGATGTTGGGCTCTTCCTCTTTACCACCTTTTGTGAGGTTTAAATGAGATAATGAAAATACTCATCACAGGGCCTACCATCAACAATAGCCAATTCTCATTATTTACAGAAGGAAAAGAGGATAAAATGAAGGAACCTGGCCCTAAACTGGGATGGTGGCAGTGGGGGTGAGGAAAGAACTAGAAGAAACGTTTTTGAGGAGGGAAACCTAATATACTTGAAATTTGTTTTTCTTCTTATAAGTTGTTATTGTGTTAAAAATATATATCATGTATTCACTGGTCAACCCACAGGTTCAGAAGTGATTAGAACCCAATATGCTTAAAAACTATTATTCTTTTTCTAAGTACCTACTGTGTCAATAAATGCATTTTTTAGTTGTTTCAGGGGTCACAAAGATGAAAAACTATAAGGTGATCAAGAGAAGGAAATTAGAGATCAAAAATTTTGAAAAGGTTGTTTGGCAAAAAGATTGGTGATGGGAAGTAAGCCGTGGCTGTTGGCCATAGTTCAAGGCCATGTGGAAGGAGACACATGAACGGGGGGGGGGGGGGGGAGGGCTCTTATCCTTTCCAGCCACAGAGCACTGCTGAGGTCCTACGGAGCATGAAGACTCGAGCACGCTCAACCATGCAGAGGAGCATGCCTGCAAGGAGCTCCGTGCTGGAGTGGACAGACAGGTGGCCACCACGTGTGGGGACACTAAGCACTCTTTAACTTAGAGCATTCTGTGTAGTCCCATGTAATTAGACAAATCCAACAAAAGGAATTGCTCTGTTCGCATGATCCATCCTGTCCTGAGAAGGAAAAGGAAAGCAAGAGACTCGAAGGCCTGGAGAGAGCCGAGAGTTTTCCTAGGTGGCAGTTTTTGACCCTGACTGCACCTGAGACTCACAGGGGAGATTTTTTAAAAATTAGATCAGAATCACTTGGTAGATTCTGGGCACCTGCATTGCTAATGTATAATTGGGGCTGAGAACCAGTGATCGAATTCTACGCTCTCTTATTACAATTAAAAACAGCTCAAGTCCAAGAAGGGCCAATAACTTGCCCAGGGTCACACATTCAGTTATGGGCACAGCAGAGCTGGAAGCTTTAGCTTTTTGACTTCCAGGTAATTTTTTGCTGACCACACTCCTACATTGTCTCTGCTCACAAGCTGTGCTTCAAAAATAAAAAGGACATTTTATAGCCAGTACATCTCACATGAACATATATCATATATACATATAAATACATATATACCTATACACACATACAGGTTTATGTACATATGTGTTTTTTAATGTTTATGTACAATTTCAACTTCTGGGGCAAAAGTGTATGATCAATATAAAATTTATCCATACATTTTAGACTTTCAAAAAATCTTTGATTGCACATAGACTGTTTTTTAAAAAAGTATTGAACAATAAGGAGCAATGTTTTCTCCTATTTTGGCACTTTTTAAATAAAAAAATAAAAGCAGCAGCATCGTCAGAGATGGGGGTAGAACTCATCTTGTGTAGCCCATTCATAACTAATCTGGGAGAGACACAGCACAGAGAAACCCACAAGTTTTCAGACAACGCTGAGCTCCTGCGGGCTGGGAAATGCCCCTCTAACAGGAAGGAAGGCACGGTGGGAAGACGGTGGGATGAACATGTCATCAACATGCATGCGAGCAGGAAATCGGCCAGAGCTTCACTGTTGGGAAGAGAGATATGATGCCTTCGGGGGGAAATAATTCAAATAACACTCTAAGTATAGGTTATAAATCCTGACTTTTCACTTACCCTCCTAAAAAGCAACCTAATAAATTAATTTTCAAAAACTGTTACAGTCACACAACCTTTATATTAAACTAAAGAATTTGTGGGCCAATGAAGTTTTGTTAAGTTTAATGATCAATGTCAAAATGCTAATAAAGGAAAACTTGAACCAGTTTTTATAATAATCTCAGATTTATGAGATCTGGGTTAATGATAGTAATAGTAGTATTTAGGCAGTAAGAGTAGAAATGGGTATAATGAAATTCTTGTCTTATTTTTTCTTTTCTGGGACACCCCAAAACAAATGTAATATTTTTTTTGAGATATAGGTAGCAATGCTTGCATCCTAGAGATTGACAAAGTATCCTTTCTTCAGGACCTAAAGGACACAGAGATTACTCTTTCCAAATACCAGCCTGCCTGGCTATAGCAATCAAAAGCATTAACAAAAGGCAGGAAATTATCAGGAAAAAAATAGGGGATGAATTCAGAAAACACTCATCCCAACACAAGACAGTACAGACAACTGCAAAAGGCCCAGAGATGACTGACGGAAGGGACCAGGAGGATGAAGTGCTTTCTACTTGAAGACATACCACCAGTAACATCTCTTCAGTCAACAAAACAAAGATGAATGGGAAGACGGCAAGCTCTTAGAGCCCTAAAGGATACAGTAAGAATATAGAACATAAACTCATCAAATCCTGGAAAATTAAAACGTTGAGAGGCAAATTTAGGATCTATAAAACAAAGTCCTGCTCTCCTCTCTTGTCCATTCATTCAATCCACAAGTAGTTACTGAGCCTCTATCCCATGCCTGACACTACAGATATGGTGGAACGAGAGAGCCACGGCCCCTGGCCTCCTGCCACTTAAACTCCAGAGAGAGAGACAGCTAGTAAACAGATGTTGTTACAAATAAATATTTACACAGTTTCATCAAATCTAAAATTCCACTAATGGCAAGTTGTAAGTCATTCATTGTAAGTCACCGTTCATTGTAAGACATCTTCCAGGTTCAGAAGGAGTAAAATGTGACAAATATATGAATTTTAGAATTAACACTGTAACAGCTGATACAAGTTTGATAAGCGCTACGAGAGAGAAGAAAGGGATGACTCCATGTGGGTGTGAGGGGTGGCTTCCCTAAGGCACTGACCTTGAAGGTGAGTCATGAAAGGTACACAGATCAGACAGGTGTGAAAAGAGGAAAAAGCAATGCGAGGAGATGAAACACGGGCAGCTCGGCCACAGAGTCTGTGTGTCGTGCTGAGGTGAGAAGGTGCTCAGGAGCACGGAAGAAACCAAAAGAAGGCTAATGTGGCCAGAGGAAGAGGGGAGAGGGGCGGCAGCTGGGGCTGGAGAGAAGGCAGCGCAATCGCCAGTGCCTGTGGGGGCTGGGCAGGTAACAAGGAAGTGGTGGGAGGCAAATTGATACAATAGAGGATGCTGGGGTCTGCAGCAAACTGAATAGGGCAGAGCCAGTCTAATGATGCTTGACTCTAATTTTGTAAAACATTGTGAGCCATGCAAAACATTTCTGAAGACTATGTGTGGCCCAAAGGCTATCATCCTAAAAAACTCGAGATTTTTTATGAGAGTAATGGCAAGCCAAAAGGAAAAAAAAAAAAAAAAAAAAAAAAAGACTGTAAAGCTAGGGTGACGGTGTGAGGTGATCAGATTAATATATTAAATGCATCATCACTCTATATTGTTAAATGAAAAAGTGAGGTGCAAAACAATGTATATAGTATGTTACTGTTTGTATAAAAAGGAGCAGGAGGCAGAGTGAGAGCCAGAGAAAGAATGGGAGACTATGCTTGATGCTTATATGGGAAAAAAATATGTTTGAAAAGACACCTAAGAATCTGTCAATTGATGACCTCTTGGAAGGAGAATTATATATTATGGTCCGTCTGGATTTTGATCTATGTAACCAAACTACCTATTATCAAAGCAAGTAAGCTGAGACAATAAAATAAGCAAATCAATGAAAAACTTCACTTTGGCTGCTGTAATACTAAAAGAAGGACATTGTGACATGCAGGAGGCGACAGCAGCAGTCCAGACCAGAGCTGGTGGTGACGCTGACCAGGGCGGGGGCAGCAGAAATGAAATGTGTTTAAGCCAGCCGGCATGGCTCAGTGGTTGAGCATGGACCTATGAACCAGGAGGTCACAGTTCGATTCCTAGTCAGGGCACATGCCCAGATTGCAGGCTCGATCCCCAGTGCAGGAGGTAGCTGATCAATGATTCTCTCTCATCATTGATGTTTCTAGCTCTCTCCCTCTCCCTTCCTCTCTGAAATAAATAAAAATATATATTTTTTTACAAAGAATATACAACCAACAGGACGTGATGACTGACTGGATAGAAGGGTGAAGAAGGGCAACTGGATGAGTGAGAGTTACTGAGCTGGGGAAGAGGCAGTTAGTTGGTGGGAGTGAGACTGGGTTCAGATCTACATGTTTAGTTGGAGACGCCTGTAAGGCATGCCAGTGAAGATGTGTAGACCGTTGGACAGGAGTCTGGGCTCAGTGGAGGAGCCTGGACGGGAAATATAAGCCTGGGAGTGCCTGTCTTAAGTCGGTTCCCTGGGAAACAGACTCTGAATTGGACATTTGGAGCTTCGTGTGCAGTTTACTGGGGGATGCTCCTGAATCAACATCTCCTGGGAGTGAGGCAGAGAGAGGATTCTGTTGAGAAAGGAGATGAACAGGTCTGGGGCCGGGAAGGTCCTTCAGTTGTCCTGCTTTGGGACAAGGGGACCATACCCCCTTCAGTGACTGTCAGTAGACAGGGGCTATGGGAAGAGAGCATGACCAAGGTGAAGTGGCCCTCGGGCTAACCCTCACTGTCCCTCCGATAATGAAAAACCTCCAGGTGATTCCCGGAGTCACACTCCCCTGAAGGCTGTCAGCCCTACACGCCCGGGAAGGGGGCGACGAGTGCCTCACCCTGTGCCAAGGGTGGGGTGTGGGAGGCCAAACCTCCCACGACAGCCGATTCCCTGTGCTTGTCATTGTCATTTCTCTGTGTGGATGCGTGTTCAGTGAGTGGCCTGCTGGAGTCCTGCGCAGACTCAAGAGGCGTCCCAACGGGGTGACCCCTCCTTGCTTCTTCCATAGCCCTACAGGTTTCTCCACTTCTGGGCCAATTTTGATACCCGTTTCCTGGCCCAGAATTTCCACACCTGGCAGGTAGGACCAAACCAAGCCACGCCATTCCTTAGCGAGGGCTGCTTTATCAAGTGTGGTATTCTCTTCTCCACCCAATGGCTCAAGGAGGACAGGTCCCTGGTCTGTTGGCTTGAGGTTAACATTTTTCTAGTCCCCATTCAGGGACAAAATGTAACTTCCGGTTCCGGATTTATGTAAGGAGTCCAACTCCAGCTTCCCAGGGTATCAGGGGAACGGAACTCTCCTGAGCTACAGGCCCGGGGCTCCCCGCTATGGCAGCTCACAGGGCGGCCGCATGGTGCTGTGCTGTAGTTGTGGGCTTATGTGCCTTCTCCTAGACTGAGTCCTTAAGGAGAGGGTCTGCGTGTGTGTCCCCCATCACCATGCTTCCCATAGGCCTTTGGACACAGACGTTCTTGTTGGATGGAACTACACTGCAATCTCCTCCATGTCCATGGACATAAAGCTTAAGTGGGGCCTTCTTTATCCCGGGGCCGAGGTTTTTCATTATCGGAGGGACAGTGAGGGTGGGGAGCACTACACATGGGGTGCCCCTTTTTACTTTCTGCTCTTTAAAAATCAAAAGAAAAAGGCCGGCCTCCCGGAGGCAGAGTTCACTCCCGTGCCGGCAACTCCCGCGTTGCCCTCAAGTTTCACATTCTGCTACCTCAGCTTCATGGGCAGAGGCAGGAAAAGCAGCAGGAAGACTTGTTTGACATTTATTCCCAGGGTTTTCTTTTTTTTAATTTCCTCTGAAATGAATACGAACACGCCGTGGTCTTTACACTCTGCAGGAGCTAATCCCCACTGGAAGCTTGGGGCACCTCGCTCCTTCGCGCGGATGCAATCTGTCGACATCGGCGTTCCTGCCGGCTCTCCTAAAGGGCCCGCGGGCCACGCAGCGGCTCTCTCGTTGGGGCCCTGTTACATTTAAAACGATGGCTTTTTCAAAAGAAAATAACACAGGGATTGCTTCCAGAACCCAAATGCCTGTGTGAAACGCTGCCTTCTCTTTGAGGCGAGGCGGCCTTCAGTGGCTTGTCCGGGCAGTGCGTGTGCCCCACGGCTTCACGGCCACGGCCACGGCCAGAGGCACCGTTACTCGAGCCTGAACCCACCGCACACGCTCCATAGGAAATGTGTACTTTCCATGTTGAAAGAACCACGGGAAGAAAATGACATTTTTATAAATGAAAGTGCTTATCGAGTACTATTCACTAAGCAGAATCAAATTTTCCTTTAATGTCTTGGGCCAAGTATCCATTTCATTAACGAAGAAAAATCTGGCTGAAATACTTAATCCCCCAATATTTAATGGCAATAAGATTCTCCACTTTTATCCAGTGAGCATGGATTAATTGTGTGCCGTGTGCACAGCACTATGAGGAGGCTCTGTGGAGGCATGTTGTCAAGGAAGTTCTTGATCGCAAGAAGCTTTTTTAAAGAACAGTTTTTTAAATTGATTTGTGAGAGAGAGGAAGGGGGGAAGAGAGACAGAGAGAGAAACTTATCGATTATTTATGCATTCATTGGTTGATTCTTGTATGTGCCCTGACTGGGGATTGCACCCACAACCTTGGCATATAGGGACAATGCCTTAACCGAGTTATCCCGTCAGGGCAAGCAGCCTTTTTTAAGGCCCTTCATTTATTTTGTGGCTAACTCAAAATAAAAATTGTCTTAGATTTGCTGACCCAGTGGAGATTAAATTTCTCAGGGCTGAGGAAGCCTATCTGTCACATTACCTGCCCAGGCCCTTTCTCACGTTTGTGCTTTTAAATCACATGGAGTGTTTCCTCAGTACAGAATAAGGAGTCCTCAGTATAAGCATTCCCAGGTCCCTCACTGAGTCACATGGAATGAGAATCCATCTTCGAGTTAGAGTCAAAGTCATATATCTATCTCCCCCACACTCTCCGATGCAGCTTTCTGCTGGTTTCTTGGGTGGCCAGTCACATGACAGATATATGACTTTGAGACAGGAACTGAAATAAAATTCCTGTAATACCCTTAGGGGGAAAGGGGATTGTCACTGTTGAGCATTTTAGTCAGTGACTTAATTCCTTTTAAACTTCCCTCCGCCCTCCGTTAGAGCTTAAACTCGACCCAGAAGAGCTGCTTAGTTTACCTACTGAATCCACAATACTTCAAGCTGCTGTGGTTTTGTGAATTTTCTTCCGAGGATTTCAGGTGCTAAATGATATAACATATGCCCTGGTAGAGTTTATTCAATACTCTAGTCAGCAAAGCTCCATCCGGGTTGGACTCTAGGAGAAGGAAGAACTGAAAAGCAAAGCAAATGGTGTTTCCAGAAAGCACATTTTTGGATGGTATTGAATCTGAAGACCACAAGGTACCTCTCAGATACCGATTTGCAGGTGGCTGTGAACAGTACACAGGAACCCTCCAGCCCAACCTCTAAGTCCCTCTCATCATGTAACAATGCCATGAAGCAGAAGCAATGTTGTAGATGTGTGACTTCCACCCAAAGATTCATGTCAACGGTAAGAAATGCATCCCCTAAGGCATCGTTCCATGGCAGTTTTCCTTTCTAAGTCACTCAGTAAATGGCCACTCCATCCTTCCCGTGGCTCAGACCAAAGCCTTGGGACTGTCTTGACTCCTTTCTCTCTTACTCAGCATCCAAGGTGTCAGCAAGTGTTGTTGGCCCAAGGACTAAAAGGTTTCAGGTTCAATTCCTGGTCAAGAAATGGACCAGGAATTGAACCCGGGTCAATCCTGGGTTGCAGGTTCGATCACCAGCCCTGGTCGGGGCATGAGTGAGAGGCACCCAGGCGATAGGTCTCTCTCACATCTATGTTTTACTTTCTCTCCCCCCAATTCCCTTCCACTCTCTCTAAAAAATAAAAAAGTCAATGGAAAAATATCCCCAGGTGAGGTTTAACAAACAAATAAAAATATATCCAGAATTCAACCATTTCTCGCCACCTCCACCACGTCTACACTGCTCCACACTACATCATCTCTCCCCTGAATTCCTGCTCCACCCTCACCCCTTACTGTCTCCACGTAGTAGCCAGAGTCATCCTGTTACAACTTCACTCTTCTGCTCAAAACTCTGCAATGGCCTACACAGTAAAAATACAGGGTCCAGACAGTGGCCTCCTGGGCCCTATAAGCCCCACCTCCCCCCAATATCTAAGTTAACTTCCCTCCATCTATCTCACTCCCAAACACCTACACCAACCTCTGTGATGCTCTTCCAACAAGCCAGGAACAGTCCTATCTCGGGGCCTTGCACTCCTAGACAGCCTGCCTTGGAACAATCTTCTCCCCAGTTACACATGGCTTGTTCTTTCACCTCCTTACGTCTCATCCTAAAGGTCACATTTCCAGGAGGACTCACCCTGATCACTCTCTAAACTGTGATTCCCAACTCCTGGCACTCCCTGCCCCTTCTCTGTCTTGTTATCGCTACACACTTACCCCACCTGACAAACTATTCATTAACTCATTTATTTGTTCATAATCTGTCTCCTTCCACAGGAAGGTAAGTTCCATGAAGGCAGGAAGTCTTGTCTATTTTGTCCACTGCTGTATTTGCAGCAACTAGCAAAGACACTGGCCTATAGTAGGTGTTCAGTAAATATCTGAACAATGAATGAATGAATGAGCAAACAAATGGCTAGTTGGACTATGGGCAATGTACTTTAGAACTCTAGGCTTTGCTGTTTATTCCCAGATAATCTTCAACACACACATCATAATAACATCTTCCGAGTTTGTAGCAGGTTTTATTAAAGGACTTCTGGAATCCTTTTGGATCAAATGCCAAACTTCAGAAAGTGAGGTTATGTCAAGGCTCTACGTACAGACAGGCCCATGCCAGCAGGTCGGGTCGGGGTGGGGGCTTGGGGGTCTGATACTGGTGCTTTTTCTGTCCAGGGACCTAGAGCTAGTGCTAGGGAAGCTGGGACCATTCTGGGACGAGAGAGCATATTGGCCTCCATGTCCCTATCTGCCTTTAACACCAACCACACACTCATGTCCAACACTGAGATTTTCTTTTATGCAAACACACACTCCCTCAAACAGGGGGTATCACTGCAGGAAAGAAACTTTCCAGTGGAAACCTGGGAAGACAGAGGAATGTACTATATGTCCAAAGATTCATGTTTTGATTTGAGATTGGTTTTGGGTTCAAGTAGAAAAGGAATGTTGATAGTAATATGCCTTCTGAGGATTCTATTTTTCACAAAGAAAATAAAGGCAACATGGAAAAGAAATACCTGATCATCAGCATTTTGTTCAGTAGTAATGTGAACATTTTTTTTTTGGAGTTTGTGTGTGAGAGAGAGAAAGTTAAGTAGAAAAGGATAAAGCAACATAAAACTTGTTTTCAAAATAATGTCTCTTGAATAAATCTATTCTCTCGGCTTCTTTTTCTGTTGCATAATCCCAAAGGATCAGTTCACAGATTAGTCAATTTTGGGACAAGAAAATAGCATCACTGAAACCAGTGTTTCTCACTGAAGGTCATCAGAATTACCCAATTCTGTTTCAAATACTGAAAATCACCTTAAAATATTTTCCAAAGAATTGATAAAGCACAGATATAGAGTTTAAGTGAAAATTGCTGCAAGTTTGCATTTGCTTAGATATTAGATTATTTTTAAGAAGATAATGGCTGCCCTGGCAAGAAGGATAGAAGAAAATTACATGCTCCACTCAGGCTAAGATGAGTAGAGGGACACAGGTTCCTCAGTCATAGGTCTGCGATTTTTACCGTCATTTCTCCTTGCAGTGACCTCTTAGGAGGAAGCACACCCCGTGGACTGGTGGGGGGCTACTCCTGCTGAGCGGGCCCTGCTTTCTCATTCTCCCGTTTCTGCAGGGAGAGTGACGCAGCAGGACTTCACGTCCCTTGGGAGCAGAAGTTGTACCTTACGAGGCTCTTTGTAACCCCGGAAGGTGGCAAGCACAGAACCAGACACACAGTAGGCGCTCAGTAACTCCCAGCTGCCTGAACATTGCTGCCGGCGATTATGTAAAACTCTGACATACGTTTGGACATTGTGAACAGGCACAGAAGGATTGCCCTGTACAAGGCAAGATGCCCTGTGAAGAAGCCAAGGACACCCAGGGAAAAGAAAGTGATGGAACAGACCGTGCACGTTTGTGTCATATAGCAGAGTGAACCGCATATTTCAGGAGTTTCAATCAACACTCTTAAAACGTCAGCTTTTACAACAGGGATTTTGAGGTGTAAATTCAGAGCTAAAATAAATTCTTACAGTTTTCATCCTGGGCAATGCATTGTAAGGGGATCCCAAAGAAAGACGTATAGCTGTCATTGTACCACACCAGAAGCTCGGTGCCCCTGGGGATATCTATACAGGCTCGGTAGAATATATTCGACCTATTCAAAACAAAAGAAAACCCAGCTTAGTAACACGTAGCACTCATGTGCCCCCATCCACATTCTCATTGCCCCCCAAAAGTTCTGCCCATCTCCACCTACACAGTTAATGCTTGTAATAAAATCAGCACCCACCTTCTCATTCCCAGCAGCCAATGAAAGCTTGTAACCCAGTATGATAAACAGCTCACAGTTTATTTCCACAGGGTCCCTTCCTACAGCGTCTTGGCTGAGGAGACTGATATTTGGCCCAGGAGACAGCAAAAAGGAAGAGTTCATTTTTTAAAAAAGAATTCCATCTCACACTGATGAGAAAATTCTCTCTCTTGGCAAACTGCAGACACTGGTGCCTCAGCCTTGTATATAAATTAACACCATTGATTTCTTAGTTGAAGGAAAAGCATTACGTGTATTCTTGCAACTTGGCATTGGGAGTTCTCAAATTTGTAATAAAATTAAACAGCTCTGTGATGTAAGGATTGAGAGAAATATAAGTCCCCCCCCCCCCCCCTGCGCACTGCCTTCCTTCTGAAGTTAGATACAGGGGAAGAGAAACCCCCTCTTCTGTGAAATGGATGGCAATTCAATAAGTACAAGAGGAGCACTTGACTGTGGTGGAAAGATTACACTCTGAAATGATAGAGTGAAGGTACCAAGAAAGAAACGTTATTTTACACAGCTTTGGTACTGTGAAGAAAAATCTACAGATTTTTTTAAAAAATGAGACTGCAACTGGTTTTCTCAATGAAGAATTGCTGCAAATATTAGCCTCCAGGTCCAGATAAAAGCGATGAGGGCGGGTGGGCCTTAAACGTAGCCTTTCTGTAAGGAATGGGCTGCAGCAGGCAATCTGTTCCTGGCACAACACTGCAGACAGAAGGCGAGTCCTTCACCACATTTTTCATAGCCGTGAGATATGCACTTGTCAACATATTTTGTCACCACAAAGTGGCTCTTGGCAATAGGATCATAAAGATCAATAAAAAAGTGCAGATTCTCAATATTTTACTTGCAGCTGCAAAAATTTCATTTATCTTGTTATTTTCCTTACTTGCTGCCATTCTGTCTCACGAGGGCACTGCTAGCTAAGCAGAATGTTTTTCCCCCAACGTTCTATGAATATCTGACAAAAACTCCAGCCAGTTGTCCGGCCCTCACTACCCTTCCTCCCTCTGCATCCCCGAGCGCTGTGCATTTTATTAATTCTTTCCACTGCTACATAAAAAAAAAAAAAAAATCAAAATTGGAGCCGAGCTATAAATCACTGGCATCTCCTAACTTGAGAAAAATGGAGTCTACTTTGTGCTTCACCCTTGTAACATTTCATCTCTCGGTTTGGCTTCCCTTAATATAAACACAGCGCCCGGCAAATGAATGTGCTAAAACCAAATGACACACTTCGCCGCTGAAAGAGCAGAACTGTTTTCAAGCGATGGGTGGTCCTCGGAGGCACGGAGTCGGCCGAAAGGGGAGGGGGAAAAAAGTGTAAGTGTACACCGTTCCTTACAAGCGGGCAGAGCTTCCAAAACTCGCAGAAATCTCTGCATGCTGAAGCACATCAAAGGGATTTTTCCCTTTTCAGATAATATTTCCTTTGCTGACATGTATTTAGTATTGTGGTTGGATGACTCATAAAGATAGCTCCGTGGCGTCCCCACACAGTTGAAGCAGAGCATATGCCAACAAACATTATTGTCAGCCTCAAAATAAAAACAAAACGTTCAGCTCAGGGTCAATCAATCAAGGCGCTTTGAAGAAAATTCCATTTAGATATTACAAATCATAACAGAACGAATCTAAACCAGCTGACTTTCTGTGAAGAGGACATTCATGTACAATAAAAATTAGGCTGGCTCTTCAGGGTCCAACTTTTCTATTTTCTTACTCTTGGACGTGGTCACCGGTGATGGATGCCAGTGTTTCTTTTTTTAAAAAATTGTGTTTTTGTAGCTCATTTTATAAAGATCTGAAGTAATCGAAAACAGATCGGCACGGCAGAGAGAACTTGGGAGTTGAAGCGCCCTCAAGAAAGGGGAGCTATAAAATCCACTTACTATTGACAGCTAGGTAATGACTTACTCATGCCCACCTTCCTGTCCGGGGTTTCTCGTCCGCCCGGATTCCGACTTTGCCTCAAGAGCTCCCCGAGTGCTCATTACAGGGCCAGCCAAGCTATCTCTTGCTGAATGGACAAACGTACTCTTTACTAATTCTCTAGCTGCGAGTTTCAGAAAACCTTCATGACAGAAGTGCAGCCTCCATAAAGGTGGGCAAGGCCTGGGCACAGCAGGGTACGGGACTACTGCCGTGCGCTGTTCCGTGTGACCCTTATTTCATGAAACAGAACTAACTGCACAGGAAACCAAGGCAGGGCAAAGTCACACGCTGCCCAAACACGCTCCTTTTGGGTTGGAGACCTTCAGAGAGCGAGCCAGAGTTGTGCAGCCTTTAACCTATACGGGGCATAAAGCTCTTTCTCTCTCTTTTTTTAAAGGCTTCATTAAAAAAAAAAAAAAAAAAAAGGAAAGGAAAATAAAGAGCCACAGGCAGGACTCCAAGTTGCCAAGCTCAGGGCCTCCTGCTTTGATGTGTCAATGGTGCCTAATAAAGTTAAACAGTTGCTTCTGATTCTAAAGGGAGCATGGCTGTTTATAACTGAGGTCATGTATTTATATGGCACATGTTTTCGAGGGAATTTTGAGAAAAGAAGGCTGAGTGGTAGGGCTTTTTTCCTATGTGATCGCTTGTCTCCACGCCAACCTTCTTTAGCACTAAATGGGGAAGCTTGACCAACAGGTGCACTGAGCAGATGTGGCTCAGCATCTGCTTCTAAGCGCCTCCCCCCACACCCGCCAGAGGCTCCCCTGTGAGACTCTGAGAAATGGGGGTGGCTCCACCTTGGCTTTGGGCAAACAGCTCGGAAACCAGGGGCTTCCCTGTGCTCTGGAACCACCTCACCTCCTGAAACATACTCTGAATCGTCCAAGGACCAAAGTCCAATGGGCTGGCACCTTTCCCGGGATTAGGAGAGGTCACGCTGGCTCCGGTGCTGCTGCTGAGCATAACGGGTTTGGAAAAGCAGCCTTGGGAAGGCTGAGGGACCTTGGTTCCCCAGGCCTTTGTGCAAATGAAACTGTCCCTCCGGGGAGAAGGCCTGAAGGTGACTGAAAGCGAGGGGCCTGGGGCTGAATCTGCACATCTCTGTGTGCGCGCGCACTTCCGCTCAGGGACTCCGCCCGGCAGTGGGTGTGCTGGGCTCATCCGGCCAATGTGGAAGTTCAGGTGAGGATGTGGAAATGACTGTACCACATGCATTGAGTGAAAGAGGCCTTCTACTAGGATCTTTATTCCTGAATTTTCATGCAATTACTGTTGCAAGAACTAAGATTTCAGAAACCTCGCAAAAAAATAAATTTCTGCCAGTCCTTGCAGAGGTCCTGCAAAAATCCCTGCAGAATTGTTTCAAAACTAGCAGCAAGCCTGAATTCGTATATGCAAGCCCAAGGGCTTCCGCTCCGTAAGTGGGAAATCGAGGTATACTTTACCTGTACTGAACTACTGTTAGATTCTGTTCTCCGCAGTGCCTTGCACATCGGATATACCTCATCCAGCTCGACTTACTAGGTTCCCCACCATCAATAAAGTGCTGTAGTGTCCCATCTTGGTCATATATCTAGAGAAGAGGTCAGAAGGTCAAGTAGTTAGAATGAATCATCAGCAATCATTTTCCCTGCTTCCCTTGGTGTCTTTATGTGTCGGCTGCAGAAATTTATTGTCCTTCGCTTTGCTAGTGCTTATTGATGCTCATGGAAACTCAACCAGAATAACAGGGAAATATTTTTCAGTGATGCAAGTCAATCACACTCTTCTTATCAAGCCAATCTTCCCTGTGTTAAACATATTTGTGGTATCTCAAGGATGTGAGGGACCATGTTTCCCAAAGAATATTTAACCTATTTTGACAGGCTACTCTTAAGTAATGAGCTGCTGGATAAACAAAGCCAGCTGAAAGGAGAGGCCACACGGACACGGCTGGAACATCCACACTGCAGGCCCCCACGCTCCAGCACACAACTGTCCGAAGGCATTCAGAGGCAGCAACCGTCTGCTCTGCAGGCTGGGCGACACCCAATGGGAGGCAGTTGGAGAGTTGTGGAGCTGGTCAAATAGATTCTGATGTGGATGAAATAAATGGACTCCCACCTCACAGAAGATGTAGGACTGCAACTGTCTGGACCTGAAACTATTAGGAGAGGAGTCATCAAAAAATAGAGACCCTCGAAAAGGAAAAGGGAAAAAATGCTGTTTCTTATGGATTCAAATGTCTCAATTGAGGTTGGTCTAGTAACAATTGCCTTGGGTCATCTCAGACAGATTTTCTTTCAACACTGCATTCAAAGAAATGAAATCTGCTTCAAACCAGGCAATAAGCATGGGACAAAAAGTCTTATGCAAAACAAGTAGCCAGCCAGGCACAGGTGGAGTCAGTGCCGACAGCAGAGGCAGGCAGCTTCCAGAAGCCAGGTCAGCCCTGGGCACCTGGGAGGATGTGGTCTCTACAGGAGCAGGAGATCAGGGGTTACATATGGACAGCAATTCTAGGTCATTCCCTGTCCAAGGGGAATCCAGGAAGCAAGTGGTAGAGTTCTCAGAAGGACCATTGTGAAACTGGACCTTTTCAAATAAAATCAGTGGTGGGATCTGACAGAGCATCCCCAGAGCATCCTAAGAAATCATGTCTCTTACTCTTGCTAATCAGCTCTTCCACTTCTTCCTAAGTAGTCATAGAGCATAAGTCTTACAGAGAGCCTCACGGGTTACATTAGGTCTTAAAATTACTATGGTCATTCACATTAATTTAGCTCAGTATTTCTACTCTGGGGGTCAAAGGGCTTAGTGATGACAGCCCCCACCCCCCCTTTTTTAAATCACCATTTTAAAACAGCTGGGTTTTTGGTTGGGTTTGTTTGTTTTTTTGTTTTTGCATTTCTTGAACTCAAGTTTTCCACCCCAACCTTTCCACTAATTTATCCCACAAATAAAAGATAGATACCAATCTAATAAAGACAATTGTTTGAGAAGTTATGATGGCATAGGATGCCAGAGTGGTCGCAGCTGATAATCATTATAGCCAAGAAGAATGAATAAATCCCTAGATTACATAATTTTCAGATTAATAACTTCTTCAAATTCCTGGCTTGGGGATGATGGCAGAGAATGGAATCATTTTGGGGGGTGGATACATCCGCTGCATGAGCAATCTGACGACAGGCTTGGTATTGAGGTTAGATGGCACTGTAGTTATTTTATTTTTTGTTTTTGTTTTTGTTTTAAGAAGCTGGTTCAAAGATTGAAGGTCTCAACCCCGAGCCTGCTGTTGACAGCCCATGAACACTGAACAAGGCCATCAGTTCCTTAAACGCCACTGTTTATCTATCATGGAGCCAAAAATGTTGATGGCCCAGCCCTCTGCCCTGTCCTTTCCCCATGAACAAACAAGCCTTCCAAGAGGACTGCTGGTGAAAATAATTATGAAGCATTTTGAGAAATACAATTCTCCTTTGTGCTTCTAGCCAACATCCCCGACAGCAAGGAAAATTCTCAACATTTATATGTAGTGGATGCTACCTTCTGTGTTAGCTCATCTGAACACCAGACACTAGCCAATCAGTCTTGCAAATAAGTACAGCATAAAAAGTGTTTCCTTCTACACTCTTGTCTCAACATTAATTTCCTTAAATTAAGCATATTGTGACTACAGGAGTCCTACAACTTTTTTCTGCCCGATGAAACGGCTACTTGCCTTGAAGAAAAGTGGAGAGCTGCTTGGTCAGACTTTTTACGAATATCGCACAATGTAGAACATGGCGTGAGGTTGAGCCTCCCTAGCTTCAGCTAATACTGATATTAAACTATTTCACAGGAAGCTGTGATGAAGATCCCGTACACCTAATTAGAGCCCATAATCGTGCAGCCAATCAGAGTTGAGGAAACTCATTTGATCTTGACTGATCCTCTTCCTGCCCTCAGCCTCCTCCTCTCCCTCCCCCCCCCCTGCCGAGTCCAGCTATCACTAAAGCCAGTTTGATTTGCCTCTTAAACTTTTCACGTGCATCCATTTCTCCCTCCCCAGTTAGCTTCCTTGCTCACAGAAGTATTGCAATAGTCTCTTAACTGGTCTCTCTACAGCTTCTCCAGGCCTCCTCCAACCTCTTCTCTAAATGTAGCCAGAGTGATCTTTCGGAACATAAATCTGATGATCTCCATATCACCCAACTCTCCCCCAAATAAAAAGCTTCATAAATGTCATAAAACGTCAAGTCATAACCAAGTTTCTTCACAGTATGTGAGGAGCTCATCGTGCTCCTGTGGCCAGCACCTCCTATCAATTACGCAGAGAGGCCAAACATGTGTGCTTCTGCATTTGGCTCAAGATAATCTTGGGCCATATCTGTTAAGAGTTAACAATTAAACTCGGTGTTTCTTAAAAGGAAAACAATGGACCAGAAGGCACTGATGCCTATTTCTGTTCATTCCTCTAGTTAAAGGAGAATAACATTGGGAAAACACCTAAATGCGAGTGCTAAATGGGAATTAAGGACGACTTCTCAAAAAGGCTCTAGGTACTAATTTGGGCCCTATCATTATTCTCCATCACCATCTCAGTTTAAAAAAAAAGGGGGGGTAAAATTCTGCATGTAACTAAAGCATACAGGACATTGTGCCTTACCCATCGACTGTACCAGAAAGGGGCTGATATTCTGCGTCCTAGGTGAAAGGGGAAATGTTCCAACAGGTTTCAGTCTAGAGTAGCAGCAACAATTTCAAGTTCAGGAAGCCCTTGGAGGTTGCGTTAACATCTACATTTGTTTGACACTAAAGGGAAATTTGAAGTTCAATACTGAATAGGTCTAAAAATGTAAGGATTTAAGGAGACAAATTAATGCCAAAACCAAGAGTTATTTTGTATTTATTGCCTTTCAGAAGATTTTAAATAAGCAGAAAAATATTAGAAGCCATATACAAAGTGTTTAGACAATCCCCTTTGGACCTATGAATGCATGAAAGGTAAGAAATTTTATTCATTCAAATAGTGAGAATGAAGGCAAAGAGTTAGTTTAGATTAGGGAAAGATTTGTTCTGAAAGAATGCTTGAATTCAGCACAGTTTTGATGAAAACTGGATTTTATCCTGAATGAACATAAACAACCAATATTTTGAGTTGACAATGACTCAACAATTTCACATCTAGAAAGTTACTCCAAAGAAATTCTGATACATGTGCCTGAGGAGACAAGTTCAAGGGCATTCTCTGTTGCACTGTTCATAATAGTGAATGATGGGTATCATCAGAAGAATAAATAGTGGCTTACTTATTCAGTGCAATAGTATAAAAAACTTAAAATGGCTGAACTAGATCTGTATATATTAAGATCCAGTTCATATAGATAAATATCAAAAAATATACATTGAGAAAATCAGGTTGCATATAATACCATTTGTTAACATTCCAAAATGTATAAAATAACACTATTAATAGCCTACCTTATAATAGTGTATATTGTGATATACATATGGTCATCTAGCTATTTATCTATCTATCTATCTACATACATATTGTAAAATTCTGAAAAGGCACACTGGAAGGATTCCTGATAATGTCCTCATAGTACTATCTTATTGGAAAGAAGAGAGTGGAGTAAAGGGAAGTAACGCTTTATCTGAAATGCTTCATTTTTCCTAAAAAATAAATATAAAAAATTCCTAGCAAATTTGGAAAAGTGTTAACACTTACTTTTCTGGTGGCCTTATATTGGCTTTCTATATTATATTTCCTGCTTTTCGGTGTGTGTTTTTCCCCAAAAAAAAATCAAGGAGAGAAAAATAAATAAAAAGAAAACCTAGCCATTTCTTTCTTTGTAGATTAGTTTTTGCATGTGTTGTTAAAATAAAGAAGCTGACTATTTTACTCAAGATTAAAAACTATACCTGTATTATGCTCCTGGGAAAAATAGTTGTAATACGTATCACTACATTATCAATCACTGGTTTCTTTTGTGATTGTTGCTGTTGATACTTTAAAGCCACTGTTTTGGGTCTGTACTTTCTCTTTTATCTTGTATCAATGGGAGCAGAAACATAAGTAAGGGGAAAGAGCTAAATTTTACTATGTTAAGGGGATTTTTTAAGTTTTCAATTCAATCATACTTATTGGGATGTGACATATGTGGTTGAAATAACAATCACAAATTCTCCCTCATTACAAACCATGTGTGGCATTAACTGAACACCACCAGGCAAAAGACATGTTTTATTTCAATCCTAGATATTAGGAAGCACCACTCTTTCCCACGATCTTATTTTCCTAGAACAAGGATCTACTTTAAATGAGAAGAGCATGAGCAAAAAAATGCACCAACGTTGTATCTTATAAACCCTGGTCATGAGTGGCCTGTCCATGGCTCTGTCATTTATGAATGCTGCCAACTTACATTAACAATAATAATAATCATAGAGACAGTGTGAGCCAGAGACCGACTTGGGCCTATTTTAACATAATAGCAAGAAAACCATCTTTTGAATGATAAGAATTCATGTATGTTGGTGCCTCTGAGCAATCTGTTTCTCTAATCTGCAGACTAGTGGCTCCCAGGCTGAATATGGGTAATTGACCAACATTGCTTTTCCTCCACTTATATGCATAGCCAATGGACACTGGCAATAGAGTGATGAAGATTGGGGGCAGGAGGGAGATGGAGGGAGGGGCTGGGCAGAGGAGACTAAAGAAAGGGGAAATGTATTGCTGACATCTGTAATACTGTCAATCAAAATACATATATATTTAAAATTTTTGAAAATTTTACCTATTTTCTCATTTTGCTTGAGAAAAAAAAATCCAAATATGGGTACCTGCCCATTGTCTGGCATTCACTGCAGCTGAGAAAAAGTAAGTGGACTCTATTTTTTTGTTGTTGTTGTTGTTAATCCTTACTGGAAGATATTTTTTTCCAGTGATTTTTAGACAGAGTGAAAAGGAGGAAGGAGAGAAGAAGGGGGAGAGAGAGAGAGAGAGACAGAGACAGAGAGAGAGACAGAGACAGAGACAGAGAGAGAGGTGAAAGAAGCACATTGATTAGCTGCCTCCCAACCAGGGCCGGGGATGGAACCTGCAACCCAGATACATATCCTTGACCAGGAATCGAACCTGAGACCCTTTGGTGGGCGGGCTGAGGCTCTAACCACTGAGAACATCTGCTGGGGCAAAAGTGGTCCCTTTAGATTGGCCGTGTGCTTTTCTAGTTTTCCACAGTCCCTACCACTCCCTATAGTCTTACATGCTTCCTCAGTAATTCACTTACCTGCTTGGCCTCTTTCAGCATCTAAGTGCGTAATCCCAGCGTAAAGGAATTACTGCTCCCCTGAATGAGTCTGGCACAGCGGGGCCACTTTCCGGGGAAACCGTTGGAACTGATAGCTTGGAAACACTGCGAACATTCATCACTCCTGTGCTGCCCGAAGCCATCCTCTGACGGAGAGCGGGCTTTCTGTGCTTGCTTTCCAGGGAGCGGGAGGGCAGAGAAAAGCATGCGTTTCTTTCCTTTTTACCAGCGCAGGCTTTCAATGGTCTTTTCAAGCAAGGGATCCCTTTTAATGCAAAGAAGTCTAAAATGCAATTCCACTCTAAAAACATAAAAAGTTGCCCTGATCCACTATAAAAACAGAAAGGAAGTTTCCTGGTCCGCTATAAAAATGGATAAAAAGCAAGTCCACCGGGAACACGCCGCCAGAGTGGCGAACCTCACCCTTGCTCTCTGAGGCGGCTCCTGGGGCCTCACCAGGGGCCTGCAGCGAACTGAGGGACCCTGTTTGAAAACCACAGGCAGCGCACTTCCTCCAGCAGGTAGACCTCCGTGAAGAGGTCAGTCACCAGATCTTCCGCCAGAACACTGAGTGCCTTGGCCACAATTAGAGCCTCGGAAAATCAGATTTGGAAAGGACCTCACAGACCATCTGTTCCAACCTCACTGGCTTACACATAAGGAAATGGGGTCTCCAAAAGTTGGTGACTGAGACAAAGCAAGAGTACTGTGGCTGGATGAGGCCTAGTCTCCAGGCGTCCTCACACCCCTCCATCCCTCTGCCTTCCCATCAGAAGTGTGCCGAGGCCGCTCTCAGCTCATGCAATCCTGCAAACACCCAGAAGAGAGCCACTGATCTTAATTAAAGGGACTTGAATTGTAACTAAAATAGTAATCTGTTCCTCCCAGAACCTGGGTCCCTGAATTTTGGCATGAGAAAAAAAAAAAAGGTTTTATATGAAAATGATTAGTCAGTTTTTGGGGAGCAGGAAGGCATCCCAGGCTCCCTCTCTGATGGTTCCACGTGTTGGATGCCCCTGTGCCGAGGCCCCAGACACCAGCATTGGGTCTTGTGCTAAAATGCCAGCCTTCTTCAGCTTTGCTGAGCAGCTAACACGAGGGAGCATATTTTATGGCCAAACATCTAACACAGGGCCCAGCATGTAAGAGGAACTCAAAACATGCTGAAGTGAACTGAATTGAATCTCCACAGTAATCCTTCAGCTTCTTAGAGAGCTCAAATTTTATTCCAAGCTTGCAAAGAAATCACCACTAAAGGCAATTAAAACTTCATTCTACTAGTAAGAGCTCACAACCAGGGCTTTTTTTAGGAGAATATGGCATCCTCCTTAAATCTAACTTCTTATAATTCTATGACATGCAAGGGTGAATTTCATAAGAGGATTAAAGTGTATTAAATAATTACCACAGAAACCAGCTGAGGAGAGAGAGGACTTTGGGGGTTTTCCGGTTTAGACCTGAGGACCCAGCGCTGATGGGGTCCTCTCACTGCACAGGGAGGATCTGGGGAGGAACAGATACAAAGATGGTTTCTCAGACTTCTTCCCCCTATTCTCCACCCCATGCCTTCATAGGGCCCGCCTTCCTGTGAAATTCAGAAAATTAGGGTTTCAATAATCGAGTGTACTAGTAATCTGAGAAACTCAATGGGGATGGATAAAAATGTTTTCCTGTGAGGTTCCTGTGTCGGGAGGTACAATACGTTGTGGCCTGTGGATAGCAGTGAGCCACAACATTGTTTTGACTGTGAAAGGTTAAAACCAGAATGTCTCTGTTGCTAAATAAAAAGATTTTACTTTTACTAGTGTGACTGCTAGTGACAACTTCTTAAGCATCACCCGTGAAAACACGTGAGGGAAGTGAACGGAGAGGACAGAGCGCAGAGGTTAAGAGCACACATGTGGGTGTCAGCTCCCGTACCTGTGAGTTACAATCGTGGCTGCACCGCAGGTGGCCGTCTGAGTTTGGGCAGGTACGTAATTTCTTGAGGAAGCTAGACAGTCTTTGAAAAAGGGTGGGGCTGAGGACGGTCAAAGGACTGATAGGAAAATCAAATGAGCTAGTACCTATAGAGGACTCATGGGCACTGGGCACACAGTAAGCGTCCAAAGCGCATCAGCTGTCCCGTGGGCCATCGCTATAACTACACGGGAAATGCCAGCCCAGCCTCATCTACTAACCTGCGCGGGGACACTGACCACAGGATAATACGTACAGCGTATGCAAACTCCCTGTTGCTAAAGTTACCAGATTGTAAGCTCAATGAAAGCAGAAATGCCTTTCAAATATTTTTTTAAACTTATCCATAGCTACCTTACACAAGGATTTATATATACCAGGAAATCAACTTCTGTTGAGAGGGAGAGGAGAAAAAAAAAAAATTGGGGATGACGTCAGGGAGATGTAGGAGTAAACCAGTCATTCTAATTTATGTTTTTATTTCCCAGATGAGTCTATCAAAAAATAAGACAAAACATTTAAAATACTGGATGAATGCGAATACGATCTAGAAAATAGTAAAGAAGCATTTCTTCAGTCCTACATTTTCCATTACCTAAATTTAAATCAGTCTTCCGTTACCACAGTGTTATAAAAACGTCATCCAAAAGACACAGACTCCCACCGCACCTTTAAGAGCATTCCGGGAGCATACCTGTAACTAACAGGTGCTTATTACAAGTGTTCTAACTAATTACGGCTTAAGGACCCCAAAGACCTCTTGCTGAATGCCACCGATCACTCAGGGTTGCCTGACCTCTGAGACCACTGGCATTTCTGGCCAGAGGAGGTCCAACTTACAGTGCCTCATTCCTACATGAGCAAGGGACATGTCACGGTAGGTGAGCTGTGTGTGTGATCCAGTGTACCTGGATGAGGAGCGGGGCACACTTGTGGGTGGCAGCCAGAGCATCAGATCCACAGAGATCCCTGTTAGTCAGGGGTTCCGGGCGCTGCTTCCCAAGCTAGAGAGGGAGACAGCAAGAACACCATCGTGGTCTCCTATCCCAGTGGTCAGCAAACTGCGGCTCGCGAGCCACATGCAGCTTTTTGGCCCCTTGAGTGTGGCTCTTCCACAAAATACCACGGCCTAGGCGAGTCTATTTTGAAGAAGTGGCGTTAGAAGAAGTTTAAGTTTAAAAAATTTGGCTCTCAAAAGAAATTTCAATCGTTGTACTGTTGATATTTGGCTCTGTTGACTAATGAGTTTGCCGACCACTGTCCTAACCGCTTTACTTCTAACCTTTCCAATCAAGCAAATCAAGGCTTGAGAAGACAGACCCCAAACAACGCTTTAAAAATGAGTGAAACCATTTGTCCCCACCTTAACACAAAGAAAGCAAGCCCTGGCCGGGGGACTCGGTTGTAGCATCATCCTGTACATCAAAAGGTGGTAGGTTCGGTTCCTGGACAAGGCACATACCTAGGTTACAGGTTCCATCCCCGGTTGGGGCGCATACTGAAGGCAACCGAACAATGTTTCTCTCTCACATCGATGTTTCTTTCTCTCTCTAAAATCAATTTTTAAAAAATATCCTTGGGTGAGGAGGAAGGAAGGGAAGGAGAGAGGGAGGAAGGAAGGGAGAGAGGAAAGGAGGAAGGGAGGGAGGGAGGGAGGGAGGATATCAGGTCCTACAATTATGCAGGATTTTCGTTTATAAAATACTTCCACAGGCTTATTTGAGCCTTCCACTGACCTCGAAGCAGGCTGGAACATTATCCTGTTTTACAGGTAGGAAACCTTGCTATAAGGTTAAATGACTTGCCCACAGTCAGACAGTTCATGATTGACACAAGGATGAAACCCTCCGGAATCACAGGCTGTCGCATTATTGCGATTTTCATCACATCCCAGTTGTCCTATCAAGAGAGAAATAGTACAGCTTTTTCTCTAAAAGCATCTGAAATTCTCCAAAGGAGGGCCATAAAAATGTTCATAATGATTAATAATGGCATTTATAAAGCAAGCCTATTTTCAGAGTAAATGTCAATTTAGTGAGAATTACTTAATCTGTCAGTAAAATTTACACAAAGCAACCATGCCATGGATCAAGATACAAGTCCCCAACGCTGTATTAAACCGCTCTCCTTCCGCTGGCAATGGCCCAGAATGGCCGGGAACATCAAAAACCAGGTGAGGCCGAAGTTTGTAGATGAAGATGCCTATTTTACAAGAAAAGCTTCTTCATTAAAGCAAATACCAGCTGCTGAGGCCCTATTTATTTGTGTTCAGTTTTCCAACTTTTTTCTCCAGTATATAATACTATAGGTGTTTTTCTTCATTTCAATCATTTCTTTTTCCTCCCTCCATTAGAATTAATGTATTTTTGTTGTTATTTCTCATAAGAAAACTCTTTCCTCTTACTTTGGTTTGGACTATTTTGGAATGCTTGGAATGGCAAGATTTTGAAACGAGGCTTCAAAGGGCAAGTAATAAACGCCCCATAAAATAAATGAGTAATGGTTATATACACTGTCGCGGTATTTTCAGTAATGCTGATAGAAAGCTATATACTGTACTTTGTCAATTCACATTCATCAAGTCCCAGAAATATTAGAAAATCATTAGAGGTTTATGTTGAGCTTGCAGATAATACTAACATATAAGTCAAGACTGAAATATGGTCATCAGAAAAACAGTTGAAAAGTGTCAATAAACTGTAAAACACCCCTGGTGGGGACTGCGAAGCCTGCAGCCGAGTGCCAGCCTCGTGAAGAAATGGAAACAGGTATTTTGGTCACACTGTGGGTCGGAGACTGGTATGTGTCAGGCCAGCAGGAGAGACTGGGCGACTTGGGATTCCAGCCCAGAGGTCTGGGAGCTCCTGAGAGCTGCTGAGCAATTGGTGAGTCCCACTTATCTCCGCGGACGCCAGCAGCCATCAATACGAAGCCTGCCATCCATCAATCTGGGGTCCTCTTCAGACATCCTCTGCCTGTTGATCAGAGGAAGACTTGGGGGAATTAGGCTTCCATTATCAGGATTTTGTCTGCGATCTGAACAAGCCACTGAACCTTTAACTTTTCACTTGGCAGAAGCCTCGATGCTGGAAAAGTCCTGACAGTTCATTCATTTTGCTCCATCCCGGAGCCAGCTGATGTCTGACTGGTGAGACCCGCCCTCTTTGATGTTGTACTCTTCCGAGAGCGCCCTGCTGGGAAAAAAATTTTATCCGCCCAAATGAAAGAGAAATATTTCTGCATCCAGCTGCTAGCTGTGACACGTTTGCCATTTTTCAGGGCACTGGCGTGGTGCCATTCGCAGGCGCGGCGGCAGCAATAATACCCACAGTGCACAACCGTCTCCATGTCCACACAACAGCAACACGGGAAAGGAAAACGCTGCTAACCCTGCACTGCTAAGAACAGCCTCAGAAATAGTTTCATGTGGCCATTCCTTTCCTTCATTTCTTTTTTTGGTATCCTCATCAATGTCTTTCACAAACTCCAAAATTCTTCGACAGAACTCACCCATTTAAAAATTGCTTCTATTCGGTATACTAAAAATCCAGTCTTTAAAGTAACCAACAAGAAGTCCCGACTTCTAGTAAATGTATTTACAAATAAAATGAATTTGGAGCCTGTGCAGACTTATTTCATATGTACCGAGTCCACATTTAAAAATGGACGTTTGTTCAGGGGAGAGAAATCTGTGTAAATGAAGAAAAACTCTCACACAAGCTTGAATAAATATTAAGATCTAAATGATCAAGAAAGCCTTATCTTCTCGTATTTATTAAGTGTGGGGAGGGGGGCTTAGAAAGACTGCTGCCATGAACTGTGTGTGTGACAAACAAAGACAGCTTATGTTGTTACCACATTTTTCTCCATACACTGAGATGAATGAGTAAATGCAAGTAAAATACCCCAGTTCCCAATGAGCCTCTCCTCTCCCCAATTCTGGTCTCTTTTCTCTCATTTTCACTCTTGCTGGGCTGGAAAGGGATCAGTGGCATTAGACCTCAGCATACCTCGTCAGAGCATCCTGCCTGGAGGCTGGTCTCCGACTGACTAGCAGAAATGCACCATCCTTTTTCACATCGGTAAAGGTGAGTTGTGAAAAAAGTAAACAACAAAAACATGTTGTATGAGAGAAAGTATCAATTTTGGAAAATCAACCACAGGGAAATCTGAGTGAACACGCTCCTCCATTTGGAAAAACAAAACCTTAGTTTTCCACCAAACAGGAAAGGGGAACATTTTGTTAAAATAATTCTAGACATATTACCAGTGTGAGCTGCTGGGATGTGCACATTATTCATAATAGTATACCAAGTGGTTCTGCACCGGAGAACTATAAAATAACACACTAAAGTTAGTTCACACACAGTGGCACACACTAGAATTCTCAATGGTTCATGCAATGCATCTATGGAGTACTGTTTAACCCTCACTGTAGTGGAAACATCCGGTTTATAAACTCTAGGTAAGACCATAGAGACCTTGGTGAAAACTGTTACTGGTTTTACACTTCAACGTGGGAGCTAATGAAGAACATGATGTCCAAGAAACAGCTTGGCCCAGAGCCTAGGTGCAAACTGCTATGTAGACAGCCATCGTATTAAATACTTACATGGTAGTGAGCAGGGAATATCCCTGAAAAACCAGACAGAGGCAACTTCCATGTATGTGCAGACACACACACCATGCCCTAGAACTCACCCGTGTTTTTTTAGTAAGAACTTTCTGAAGACACAAAATATTTGTCCCAATGAAGTAATGGTTTCCTATGGTTTTACTCTCTTTTCAGAGCAGTCTACAGCTTTATTTCTTCGCTGAAATGTGTCACTCTTTAAATTATTATGTTTTCCTAAGTCTACGACATTCTTTTCCTAACCACACCAATAAAGTGTGATTGTCAGACACACTTTATTAGAGGGAAAGTGACCATCTGTCCAGGGCACAAAACATATTTTCACATCTTAAATTTAGGAGACATTCCTTACGTCAAAGAGAGTCACTCATTTCCCGATTTATACCTTCCTGCCCAGGATCCCAGGACAATGGCAGAGACACAATGAACCCTCAGATTCACAGTGCTCCAGAGTGTGAGCCTCTGAGGGTGACAACTGGCCCAGACCAGGCATGGTCCCGAGGGAGAGCCCCGAAGTTGCTCTCCTCCCAACGTAACTGCTTACAGGAAAAACCGAATGAAATGCTGTTTGTCCTGGAACAAGAGACATGGGACAGAAATGGATTTGGGCTTCTCTGAACCATTTTTCTTGAAGGAAGGGTTGCCCAGTTGTACAGAGGACTGAACAAACACACTCGTTTGCCATAGGTCTCCTCCCTATCAAAATACAGAAGGTGAAGTACCAAGGATAGAATGTGACAGCAGCAATGGTGAGCCTGGAAGGTAGACTCTTGCCCTCCCAGACAGCACTCTTTCAACAAACATTTCGTAAGCAGCTCCTAGGTGCCAGCCAATCCGCTTAATGCAGGGCATTAAAAACTTAAGACCCAGTCCCTACTCTCAAATAATTTATAGCTCAGTAGGAGAGATACACACATAAATCAGAAGACATTTATTCTAGCACCACAATCTGTAGATTTTTCCCACTCATATTTTGGACATTTGACATCTAGAATGGGATTACTAGGTGTGGGAAGGGTAATCCATTATAATTTTATAAAAAGAACAACAGAATGTAATGAGTTAAAACTAGTTATTTAAACAAATTCTGGACTGTGAAGGCAGCATTAAACAAATACTGCCAGACTATAACCTCAATGAGGGCAAAGATAAAATCTGTCTTATTTGTCACAGTATCCCTATCAATTAGCACAGAGCTTAGCTTACTATAGGTACCTGGTGTTCAATAAATGTGTGTTGGTTGGCTGGATGGTTGGTTGGTTTGGTTGTTGGTTGGTTGGTTGGATGGATGGGTGAGTAGATGGATGAATAGGTAGATGAAAGGATGGATAAGTAGATGGAAGGATGGAAAGTCACAAGGATACAGATGAAAGGATTTGATAACTTCTAGGTACCCAAGCCTTAAGGGCTGGACCATGTCTGTCTGCTCTCTGGGCAGGCCAACACAGCCAGGCAGAGTTGGAAATCCAACTGGGAGAATTTTAAGGGATGCAACATTACTTGAAGAAGTATACTTTGCCTCACTGGCTAAAATTAACACTTATTTTTTTCCAATTCTTTGGTTTATTTCCCCCCAGATTTATTGAGGTATAATTAACAAATAAAATTGTAGGATATTTGAAGTGTACATCATGGTGATTTGCTATGTTATACAGTGTTAAAGGATCACCCCCACATATTATTAACACATCCCTCACCTTCACATATTTATCTTTTAGAACACTTCAGTTTCTTTAAAAATGCCCAACAGTTTCTGAAGAGTTGAGTCCACTGCAAAGCAGTTGGATGAAGACTTCAGATAACGGCAAGGCCAGAGGCTACTCGGAGCCTGGCACACACCTGCCTCTCTGCCAATGTTGGTCCCTCCTCCCATCCCAACTCCCCACATCGCCCCCTGCTGAGGGTTATTGTTGCTCCTCCTAGCCTTCCCTGTAGGTGACTCTCTTCCTACCCTCCATCCTGCTTCAGTCCTTCTCCACGGGTCAGGTGCTCACTTGCACCAGGATCCCAGGAGCTGAGATTTACTTCTAGCCGGGAACCTAGGTCAAGATGCTACTCCCAGAAAGAATATTTACATTTTGAACTTTTCCTTCAAGTGAGGCTTGAATGGGGGCGTCATGCCCTTTGAAAGAAATTCAAAGAACCATGACAAGTGCTGAAGTCATCCTGGGAGGACGAATGACCATCCTGGGACTTCCGATCGCACACATGGTCCGTTTGGGTCCTCGGACAGCTCCAGGCTGAGGCTCTGACTGCGTCCCTGCTGTTCGGGACAAGAGGACAAGCCTCCTCAGCAGGTGGGCTCAGGGGAGAAGGTGGGGGATTCTGGTGACAGGGGAACCCCAGCGCCCCCTGCAGAAGAGCTTTCTGCGAATCCTCTCCAGGGGATGCCAGCGGGGCCAATCCATGAAGAGCCTCAAATGTGGGCCTTTGAGGTGAATTTCAAATGCAGTTATACATACAATCACAGACAGACTGACAGGATTAAAAGGAGGCCTTCTTTCCACACTCCAATCGTGGGCCCTTTGACTGGACCACACTGCCTGAAGTGAGCCATAAATTAACATTTTTATAAATCCTGTAATTAACTTATGAATAGCACAATTATATGTTTCTGGTATTAAAAGCATTAAGTTGTTAAAGGTAAACATTTAAAGTATACCCCTGTTTTTGTAACCCTGTTTGGGTATTTTTTTTCCATTTTTCCATATATCAAGGGCCTCAAAAAGCGGAAGTGGCCCAGGCATCTCCTCAGCCCTGGTTTGGGCTTGTTGATAAAACTCCCTTCACACAGTTGGGCCAGAGGGCTGGCAAGTGTGCAGCCGGCACTGGCACACGGCGCTTTCTCACAGAGAGACGGTCCTGTGTTCCTGGACAGGCAGTCAAGTCCACAAGGCATGATTCCCCGGAAATCCAAGCAAGAGACCCAGCAAACCTGAATGTCTGGGGCGTGAGAGGTTTGCAAATCCTCTGGTTAGCAGAGGAAAGACTAATGTCAACACCAAAGAAAGGCAACCACCTAATTACCACACTGTTATAACCTGTACACTTCCTCATTTTTAGACAAGACTTAGAATTCACTTCTTTCCCCAGGAAGCACCTATTGACGGAAAGAGACCTCTTACACTGGGGTCCACAGAGAGGTTTCAGACAGGGCTATGAACACCCTAAAATTTCAAGAAAATGATGTATGTACATCTAAGTCCATAGATTTCAGTAGATTCTCAAAGGGAGTGTGTTCACACATGCACGCGTGCGCACGCACACGCACGCACACACCTGCAGAATTCCACATGTTCACAGAGAAGGGCAGTACTGGATGAAGTAAAAAGGAGATGAGGGCATGTGTGGAAGAGCTAGAATTCGTGGGGTATTTTATGTACGTTTCAGGAGGTGCTCTTCAAAAATGGGTAAGTGTCTTTGGTCTCTGAATTGGTCTCATTTTCATGTCCTCCTCCTGGGAGCTAGAGACCCTGAGCTTCCTACGCTCCTTTTACCACATTTTCACTTTGTATTTGATTGCAACTGTTTTGATGTGTTGGTTACGCCTCAATCTCTGACCATATTTCCAGGACCACTGGAATGGAGTTCTTTGGTGATTTATTTCATAATGCTGATATTTTTAGGTTAGACATCCTGTGAGTGGGCCAGATCACGTCGGGCAGCTCAGTGTTTCAGCTTTGTGGACATTAACCACTGCCTATTCTGGATTTAGTGAGTCAATAGTTATTAATACTCCAGAGCATTCCCATTCAGCTTTGATCAAACCCTTGATGGCACCTTTTTTTCCTACTAAAAAGGAAGTATATAATCACATTTAATCAGTCCTTCCAACAGAATCATTTGCTTTGTAAGCTATAAAGGTTTTATAAATTAAAGCATTGTTTACCTTTCTCTGGTTCATTCCTTTATATTAGTCATTGGTAGATGAGCTACAAATAAGGAATCCTGGGTTCTAATTCTGGCTTGGGCAGAACTAACTTTGTGACGTAGGTAAGCCACTTTATCTGACTCTGCATGTCCTTGGATGTGAAGTATGGATATCCTATCTAATAAAGAGGGAATATGCTAATTGACCCTCACGCCTTTGCAAAACTGGAGGTGCCCACAGCCAATAAGAAGGGAATATGCTAACTGACTGTCCCACCCTCAAAGACTGCGGCACCCATAGCCACAAGATGGCGGCGCCCAGTCCCCTCAGCCCTGCTGGGGTGGCAGGCATGCAGCAAGGCCAGTCCTGCCCCCAGGTGGGCCTGGCTGTTCTGCACGCCTGCCTCCGGAGTCCCCCAGGCTCCTCAGCCCCCCAGCCTCCCAGGGCTGGCCCCAGGCGCAGGCAAGCCTCGGATCGCAGCTGCCAGTATGTGGAGCCCTGGCTGGTGTGTTCAATGGTTAGGGTGCCATCCAGAGCACTAAAGGACAGAGGGTTCGATTCCCAGTCAAGGGCACGTACCTGGGTTGCAGGTTTGATCCCGGCCCAGTCAGGACATGAGCTAGAGGTAACCAATCATGTCTCTCTCTCTCACATCGATGTTTCTTTCTCTCTCTTGCTCTTTTCCCCCCTCCCTTCTTTCCCCTCTCTCTAAAAAATCAATGGAAAACAATATTCTCTGGTGAGGTTTAACAAAAATAAATAAATAGTAAGTATGTGGCTGCTGGAACCCAGATGAATAAAAGCCATAACACAACCATTATGAGCATAAATAATAATACTGAAATGCCCAAAAGGGGGAGGGAGGGGGGGCAGAATAACATAACTGTAAGTCACATACTTTTTCATTACAACTGTGCAAATTTAATTATAATTTATGTCTTCCAACCTATAGTGTACAACTCTACACTCTATAATAAACTCAAGAATAAACTCTTGCCCTGGCCAGTGTGGCTTAGTTGGCTGAGCATCATCCCATGCACCAAAAGGTCACCAATTCGATTCCTGGTCAGGGCACATGCCTGGGCTGCAGGTTTGATCTCAGTAGGGGGTGTGCAGGAGACAGCTGATAGATGTTTCTTTTTCACAGCAATGTTTCCCTCTCCTTCTCTCTTTCTCTCTCAAATCAATAGAAACATACTTTTTTTAAAAAAAGAAAAAAAAACTCTTAAGCAATTATATTTTAAAAATTCCATGTAATTGTAAGTGAACTCAATTATACAAATGTGGAATGTATACACTTGGATTTCAGAGTACGGAGACAGGGTATTGGAGCAGAATCAGGCAGCCTGGGTCTGAATCTTGGATTCAGCCATTAGGAGCTGTGTCATCCTGGGCAAAACACTTATCTCATTTGTAAGATGAGAAAGATGTTAATGCATCTTCAAAGGGCTTTTGTGAGGATGAAATGAAATAATGCATGTGTCTGACACATAGTAAGTGCTCAATAAATAGCACCATTATTATTGCTTTTTACTGGTGGGTTTCAATATTTCTGAAAAACGAAGTACAAAAGAAAATGACAAGAGGATTTTCATTCCTTGGCTGTGTGTGTCAAGTGGGATTGGCCAGAGCAGGAATCAAATCTCAGCTGCGTGACCTTAAGCATGTTACTTAATATCTCCAGTTCGTTTTCTGATGTGTAAAAAGAGGATAATCATCCCAGAGGCTGTGCAAGGATTTACAGAAATAAGGCATATAAAGAGTGAAGGATAGTGACTAAGACACAGCTATAAAAGAGAATTCCTAGAAAATAAAAATTATTTTTTTCTCTAGTTCAGTGATCCTGTATTGTAAATACTAAAAGTGTCAAATAATAACAAATTCTAGAAAACTCTATACAATTGTTTTGAAATAAAAATATAAATGCCAAGGTATTTGATAATGTTTGAAATATGAATTGAGGTACATTCAAACTTGAAAATAAATTTATAAGTCATCTCAGTTTTATTTCATTGGCTCACATTGGATTTCGTTTTAAGTTAAAATAATAGTTTAAAGAGAAAAATATTAGTCCTACATCCTCAAAACAATCAGAATTTCATATATGTATATGTGTGTGTATGTGTGTATGTATACACACATACACACACATATATATATGGTGTCCCCAAAAATGTATACACACTTTGAATAATAATTCTAATGTTTCTTTTCAGATGTTTAACCCATTGGAATTATCATTATTCAAAGTGTGTATACATTCTTATTTTTGGAACACACTGTATATATTGTATGTGTATGAATGTGGATTTAAAAAATTTTTTTACAAAACAATTCTAAGTTTGGCATATAATTACTCAAAACTGGGTCATAAAAGCAAGAAAGTAAAATCATGAGAAGCTTTACAGGATTTATACTTTTCTCTCTCAATAGAGTAACTAGCAGAAGTAGCCCTAAAAAATAATTGACTTTATTCTTATAAAAATGTTTAACTTAGAATCTGAGGTTCAATTTGAAAGAAGGGGCATGTCTGATGAGATATTAGGCCAATAAATAACTTTAGAAACAGTCATACCTATAATTATAATTTATTTCAGAACTAACACCTTGCCTTCTCTTGATTAGTAAACCATTTACAAACCAAAGTCCCAGCAAGAGTAAATGCAATAACATTTCCATGCACCAAAGGGAGGATTGCATACAAAGATTGTCTCATTCATAAAACCCATTTTTCAGAACTTTGCTCTCATTAGAAAGCAAAATGATGTAGCCTTATGAAGATATCTGCCACTTTTTTATTAGGTAAGAGTATTTTTGTTCTATAAACCATCTTTGAATTTCTTTTTCCATAAATTAAATACACGTCAAATTCTAAATGGCATAATTAAAACCCAATATATTTTTACTTAAATAATTTTGTCTCACTTAGACGTTGCATAAATCTTGGCTAGTTTGTACGTTTTTGCTTTCAAGGATGTAATGTAACCATTGCAGCTGTTACATCATGTAAATAAATTTCAAAGATGGTATTAATATAAAAACTATATCACATAACCCTAAAAATTTAAGATAGCTGCCAGAGTAATAACCAGATCATTTTTCCAAACAAATATATATTTCATCATGTCATTTTGAACTTTTTCTGAACTTTTTTTTTTTTTTAAAGAAAGAAAACTACAATTGAGACCAAATGTTTTGTGAAAGAAAATACAGGCAAGCCGATTTGGCTAAGCATAGACAATTTCAAGTTACAGATGTTACTATATCTTAGAACTTAACTAATTTTTTTTCACAAGGCACAGTGATTATTAAATAATTATGATCTGAAGTTATGTCACTTAGGAGGTCTATGAGCTTGCAACAGTGCTTAGAATATTTTTGAATGGTTTGACATCAGCTATGACTACCAATTGCACAGTTCCCTTTTAAAAAAAAAAGTATATGCAGGGTTTACTGCAGTTTGCAATAAGAGCTACAATTATGTCAGCATCTTTTCACAAACAAATTGTAAAAATGAAGTCAATTATTTTTTAGGGTTAATTCTGGTTGTTGTTACAAGGGTAATTATAAAAACTAATATTGTTATTGAGTTAGAGAAAAGTACAAATTCTATGGTGCTTCTCATGGTTTTACTTCCTTGGTTTTATAACCCAGTTTTGAGTACTTTATCTCAAATGCAGACTATTCCTACAGCATCCTTTTTGCCTAACCCTAACCCTAACCCTAACCCTAACCCTTCCTCCTTCCAGATCATCCTCCCCATCACCCCACCCAACCCATATGCTCCTTTCTTTCCTATTCAACTCAACTCATGTTGGTTCCAAATCTCTGTCATCTTTCAAGTCTACTCTGTGCCTTTAACAACCCAAAGTCCTGAAGTCCCCACATTTTAAGGACCGGTTGGATCAATCATTACATTCAAAACAGGAGATGCAGTGACTTTATAAAATTAAGTCACCAGGGTCCGCACAGCCTGCACACACTGAGTGATGCCTATTTCACCAAAGATGGGTTCAGCCGGTGTCAATCAAGAAACAAATCTCCAAAACCCGTTCAAGAATGGCAAAGGCCCTAGGGCCCACACTCACCTCTCTCTCAAGCTCACCATGCAGGAAAACACAAAAATTATAGGGGGGTGGGGGGTGGGGAATGGATGCTAATCTAATAACACAATGGCAAGACCTAGCTTTCAGTCAGATTTATCTGTAAATTCAAGCAGTACTCCTCCTGGGTTGTCCCCAGGAGGAGATCAGTTTATAGATCACCTAAAAAAAAAAAAAAAAAAAAAAAGTGGCTTTCAGAACCTACCGAGCGATTCCATACTATACTTGAAAGCTGATTTGGGCCAGGTTGGGTCTCTAGTTGGAGAGAATAATAACAAGCTGTCCTTTTACTTATTTGTCAAAGAAGTGCAAATTTATTATTAGCATTTTTATTCACTTAGAAAATGACCCAGTACATTTTAAAAAGCAGGAGGAGGGGTAAACCAAACACGTGGTATCTAATACGCCCAAATCCTGAACATTCTGATGATGTCGGCTTTGCTTTAAGAAAACTGTTTGACAGTTCTTCTTAAAGCATCCAGCTTCCCCAGAGCCCTAAAGCATGGCTCGAATAAAACAGATTCAGAGTATCTACAACATTTCAAACATGCGCTACTGTGTGCAGCCGGGTTTACCTGTGTGTACACACAGATAAGGAGAGGAGATGATACAGGCGCTTAACCATCTGGGCTGAAAGTGAATGAGTAAATGTTCATAGGCGTGTGATAAGATAACCCACCCACTATCAGAGCCATTCCTGACATTTGGGTTTTCATATCTGCCTTTTCCTTCTAAAGTGCATTTCACACTTCCCTCAACTTGGTGCAATCGCCAACAACTACTGCTTCTTTTTGCACTTAGGATTCCAGAGTACGTCAGATGCTGAACCAATATTCACTGTGCTCTGATTTTTTTAAAAGTTACTAGACTAGGAAAAACTGGGGCCTACAAAGTTTTTTTTAATCTTTGGCCATATAATCATGAACGAAAAAAAAAAAATTTAATTATAGAAAACTATGTCGGCCACCATCCAGTTCTCTATCCATATTTGAAACCTGGAGTAGGCAGGATTTCCCTGACCTCAGCATTGACATAAATTATTTTAGCTTTCTCTTTACATTATCTGTACCATTATGTATTGAATATTCTTCCTTGAATTAATTTTTCATGTTAGCCTCAGCATAAGCAATAATACTTATAAAATTGTGGGTTTGATGTACTACATGCAAGTAATTTCAAGCTCTGTGGATCTCCTGGTTTGCACATACATAAGTAAAATGTCAGGGTCATGTTAAAAGTCTCTTCTAAATTAAAAAATTTGATGATCCCAGGATTCCTAGAGTGATTTGCACAGTCACCTTACACAGTATATCAGAGCAGAACCAGGTCCAGACCTCAGGGTTCTGGACTCCCAATTTAGGCCCCTTTATCCTCATTCTACCACGCACACCAAAGTTCAAGTGTCAGGGAAATGAGCATACTGGGAAATGACAGCACATGCGTATCTAGTGATTACTGTTGCCAGGGATGGTTCCAAAGATGCACCATATATCATACTCCTTCATCCTCACAGCCATCCATTCATCTATTTCACAGAGGGAAACTGAAGCACGAAGAGAAGTAACTTGCACAAGATTATAGGGTTATGTAGAAAGTGATTGAGCTCAAATTGGAGCCCCAGAAGCCTGGCTGCAGCATGTGGGCTTTTATCACAGCAACATGCTATGAATCTGGGGTGCCCCTCAGCTGCTAAGGTTCCCATGTACACTTTGCTGGAGGAACTCTGAGCATGTGAGGAGAGCGGAGGGGGCAGACAGAGAGAGAACACCAAAAAATAGTATCAAAAAGAATGGCGGCTAGAAAATTATAAGGAAACAGAACAAATATGGATTCTCCTGCTTAAGTTTAGCATAAATAAGATCAGCAATATTCAGTGCTATTTTTAATAGTACTACAAGCAACTGGAAAAAAATCCAAATAACATTACATACCCAGCCTCTTCCCCACACACAAAAAAATTAAAAAGAAAAATTATAGCCAAAATGTCCCCAAATAGAGTCAAATGTACTAAAATATATTTGTAATCTATTATATTTACTAGTTATTTAAATAGTTTCTAGCTTGGTGTGTGTGTTTGGTTTTTTTTTTTTACATTTTTATTCTTTGTACAAAACAGAAAATAATAATTACAAACGCGTTGATTGGCCTCCTAGTTATCCACATTGTAAAACAGTCCACTGGGTTGGGTGAATAATTTTGTATTTCTACTGCCATTCTTGGCCAATGTGGATCCTATACCCACATTAAAACAGGGCAGAAATAAAATAGAAGTGGTGTGATTCACTTTAGGCCTCCGTAGTTCACGTTATAACATGCCAAAAAATACATTCAATGTTGTATTAGTCTTATGATCATAGCCTTAAAATTTGTAAATGCAACGATTTCCAAAAGGAGATAAAAGTCTGAATTCAGAGTGGGATGAGGCTGGAAATATAGCTTTATATTGAAGTCTTCCCTGAAAGTCTCACTGGAAACCTAGTCAAGGCCAATTCAGGGACCTCTGCAAACCCCATGCATGTCGAGCGGAGCAGTGAGACTTGGTCAAACAAAAAAGTTTTATTTTTATTTTAAGACCTCAGACCATCTGAAATATAATTTTAATACTTGAATTTCCTTTACTTACGGAGAATGAAAATAAAAATTAAAAAAACAACATTTCACGGCAGTGTGACAGTTAACAAAACAAACAAATGAACCCCTAAAATAATTATGTTGACCTCGGCTGTCCAAATAGATTGGTCTGGTTATTTTAATATTTGTGTAACACAGATAAATATGTATGTGTTGGGGGGTGTGAATGTTCATGAATAGAGTCCTAGGAATTTAAAATTTCTTCCAAAATTCAGCAGTTTGCGATGACTTAATAAGTTTGATAATGAGACACAGAGACTTTAATTCTTAAAGCATTTGTTTTATTTCAAAGCCGTCAGGGGTGATTAATCAGCATTAGTAATAGTTTAGTGGCTTAGAAATAGTTCCTGGGGCTCTGGACTGGGGAGTTAAAGGTAGCTTGGGGTAATGTTGCATTTCCAACATCCCATCTATAGCAACCATTAATGGACACACCCTGAAGTGTTCTTAAATGCACAGGCCTTAAATATAAAGCTGAGCTGCAACCCTGGCCACGTGCACAGAGTGGAGCCACCTCAGGGAGAAACCTCTGCATTCACTCTGGTAGCCAGGGATGCCTGCTTTGTTTTGGTTTTGTTTAGGGGAACAGCTTCAGCTGTTTCAGGATGGTGAGTTTCACAACCCAATACTGCCTTAAAGACTTCCCACTCACACTGGTATCTGAGTTAATGATTTCTAAGCCTTCATCAAATAGGAAGAGAAAAACAGTTTACATGCACATAGGCCAAGGTGGCTTCATTCGTGTTCATATAACACTTTGCATTTGTGTAGGACTTTAATGTTTTCAAAATACTTTCATATATTTTACTTCAGAATGGTTTCCAGTCTATGTAAACCATTTAACAACGGCTAATTCTGGGATGACCACAATCTTTACATCAAGACAACCACAGAAATTTATTTTCAGCAAAAGCTTAATTACTTAAGGAGAACAGGGATTTGGGATTTTTTTCTTAAAGGATATTTTTTTGCCCCTTTTATGCATTTATGTTGAAAGATCTGGCTGTCCTATTGCCTATGGAGGCTGAATGTGTCCATCACTGCAGGTTAAATGTCCCTGCAATGTGATTATCTTCTTAAAACCCTGTCTTTGCCCTAGCCAGTGTTGCGAAATGGTTAGAGCATCAGCCCTGTGCACCCAAGGGTCATGGTTTGATTCTCCGTCAAGGTCAAGGGCGTGCGGAGGCAACCAATCAATGTGTCTCTTTCACATTCAATGTTTCTCTCCCTCCCTTCCACTCTCTCTAAAAATCAATGAAAAAAATATCCTAGGATTAGGATTAACAAAAGAAAAAAAAAATAACAACACTGTTTTATATAACATTCTAGCACACAACTATGCATGCTGAATAGTAACTGCAGATGAACCAATTAATTGCAATATATTCAAAGAATTAATTCCTGGGATCTAAACCACATACTATTTAGTAGAAGTCTTATGCCAGAAATGATTGGTGGAGATATGAAATTAATAATTTTTATGTGTTCACAGTTATTCAGACTTAATTTCATTTAATTAATCTATTTTATGACAAACACATGAAAAATTTCAGTTCCTTTCAAAAATAAATTCAAACATGCCCATAAATTAGCTTTCTGTGTTTCCTACTGTAATTTCAAATATATATAAATTAAAATGTTTTCTAAACAGATTGCAGGGATATAACATCTAAATCCATCTACTTATACCAATGCATATTTTGTTCACTGACTGTAACAACCCTCTTCATTAAAGTAAGCTTAGTCTATTCCCTTGAAATTAACATGTACAATTTTTATTCCATTTCTTCTAGATGCTAATTTGAAGTACTAGAATAAAGATCTCAACTGAAAAACTTAACTGACTTTGAATGCATCCACATTCTTTTAGAGCTAAAATCTCCAATAATTAAAGCCAGTACAATTGTTTAAAAAAAAAAGAGAGAGAGAGAACAAGGAATCAAAATTCAGTGGTAAATTCAAGCTAGAAAAAATATTATATAAACCCCACATTTATTTTTCAGATACATTTTGAGTTTTTACAAGGGGAAAGAGCTACAGCTTGGCTGACAATATGAGAAAGGTATCTGGTAATAGGACACAGTGACTTTGAGTTGTTGGAACTATTTATACAGAAGTGACCCAAAAGTTTGTAAAGTGATCCTTAACTGGTTTGATTAAAAGAGGGTAATTAATAAACGGCAAGACAGAATGAAAAGTTCATTGTGGCATTTGATAAACCACCCAAGAAGTTAAATCAATAGTTTTCTGTTTAATTTCACTATTTGTTTTTCCATTAGAGCTGCCAGTTTTTTTGTTGTTGTTGTTGTTGTTGTTTTTTGTTGGGTTTTTTTGCATGCTATGGAAAAAAAAGAAACTTTCCCTCTTTTTTTTTTCTTTTGATTGATAAACATCACAGATTTTTGTTTCAGTCCAATTGAACTTTTTCAAGATGATGCTCTCATTTGCTGTCACACTTGTGGTGAAGGCATTATTCCATCAAAACTCTTTAAACAGCCGCCCCTCCCTTTTTAACTACTTTGACAAGAACACCATAAACAGTTCACATCACCCCTGACCTTCAGGGTGTATATCATCTTGTCAACATGTAAACAAACACACTATTGGTTGTATTTTAATAGATTTTGTAAATATCAAGATCCAATTTATCAAAAGGTTTGCCCTAAGTGACAGCTCTGAAATTTGGACTGGATTTGCAATGCTAATTCTGACTTTTAATGAAAAAGAATATTTTGGTTGTGTTTTGTCCTTTTGTCTCCCCCCACACACACACAAGGATGTGAGTAAACTACCAGAACTATTTTTTCCTCTTTTCTATGGCAGAAGCTTTGACTCTGATTCCATCTCAAAAGGAGAAGACGACTTGTACTAGCAAAGGTGGTTATTTCTCTCAGAGGAGAAACACGCAAATTTGTATAGAAAAAATTTATATGCTACTCCTACTACTCTCTCCTAAGTTTGGCAAAATTCATAACCTATAGTAATAAGAATACTTTGTTTTAAATGGAAAAGGAGGTGACGACAAAGGAGAACACTATTTCTGCAATCAAGTAATTTTCGTTTTGATTCCACATTCACAGCCGTCGTACATTTGGTGTCGCTGGCTTTGTATCTTCTTTTCAAAACATAAAATGTGTCATCAATATTAATGTGCCCTCTTTCCTCACAAGGCCCTTTATTAGGGATAAAAGTATAGGTACCCTGTACACTTCCTGGGCAAGGAGAATTGGATGGACAAAAGGTTCTGTTCATCAGGAAATGGTCTTCTAGATAATGTTTGTGAAAGATAACATGTAAGGTTTATCAAACTTCGACAACTGTAAAAATATAATATCTATATCTTAGCAAAACAGAAAAAAATAACAAAAAGTGAATACTACATCTGAGAGCAAAATGTTTTAATAAACAATTAAAACCTCTACAATAATAAGACAATGGCAAGGGTCTGTAAGAGATACTGACCTGCATAGACACGTGTGTACGTGTGTATGTGTGTGTGTGTGTGTGTGTGTGTGTGTGTGTGTACATAGACAGCCACAATTTTATGATTAGAAATCATCCTTGGAAACTGTCTTGATTAGCACATTTCTCTGAGTCTGGGCCAACCACTCAGCCCAAAACTCCGATGCATTTAGAAACATTCAAAGCTTCCTGAAATGTCAACACACTTTGAGAGTGCTCAACCAGAGATATGGGATGATATACCTACTCTTGTGAAAAACTAAACAAGGAAACCCATTAGAAGGTACTTACAGAACATCCAACATTTAGAAACTTCTCTTTGATACAAGTTAGAAAGAGGAAACAAACAAAAAACCCCACATAACTCATTGTTACTTGGACAGAGGAATTTGTTTAGCCTTATGTGAAGGCTGAGCCAGCAATAATTCTAATTCTGAGGGCCCGAGGTGTTTCTCCACATTTATGCACTCCATGTGTTAATGAATGGCATTTTCAGTGCTGAAAAGACCACAATGTAGGAAATTAGATCGGGTAATAAACAAAGGAAATTTGGATGTCTCTACATGAACTTTTTCAAGATGATCCAGAGACATGGAAGCATGGAACAGACTGACGAATCTCAGAGGGAATGGGAGAGGGGAGGACAGGAAGAGACAAACCAAAGAATTTGTGTGCATATATGCATAACCCATGGACACAGACAATAGTGCAGTAGGCCTAGGGGAGGGCGGGCAGGTGCGGGTTGGAGAGGGTCAAAGGGGAGAAAGAGGGAGATATATGTAATATTTTGAACAATAAAGAAAAATATTTTTTAAAAGAAAGAGAGAGAACCCTTAGAAGATAATTTGCATCCATTGGAAATAGCTTGTGCATAAACTCTCTATTCCTCTAATGGTAATTAAAGGGGAAGGAGGACACAGTTATTATGCCTTTCCTACACAAATGATATTTCAAAGTATCCAACTGATGTCAGCCCCCTTCCAGCTGATAAGTGAGCGCAGAAGAAATGACAGAATCCAAAAGCATCTATTTTGCAATCCCTAATGAAATAATTGAGTCCAGCTATGGTCATCAACTGATGCTAAGACTCGAGAAGAAAGGTGCGTGAGAACTAGGCATCTTCAGGGTGCCAAGGACCGATTACTTGTTGGTTATAAGGAGAAAAGAAAAACTTTATGCTGGATCAACCAGGCTGTCACCTGGACCACACAGATCCACCTTGTTGATGCTAACAGTGGGACAGCTAGCTATGATGAAGCCCACCAGGTGATACAATATGAAGGACATGGTCCCTCCTATGAAGTATTCTTGCCAAAAAAGTTGATCCTGAATCTAATCGAAGGACAGTTTTTACAATTGTAAAAAGGGAAACTGAAAATGGGCTGAATATTCGATGGAGGGATTACTGCTAATTTTGTTAGGTACAATTAGGTACAATGGGCTTTTGTGTGTGTGGAGCTGTATACTGAAGTACTTAGCTGTATACATGATGTCTAAATACTTCAGCAAAGAATAAATAAATTTTTAAAAAATGAAGTAGGACATCAATAAAGCTAATGTGCACACATTATGACTATACTTTTACAGTGTTGAACACTGACATATGCTAGTAGATTTCAGGGCCACTCACTGCATACCAAAAAATGGTAACTGTGAGGAAAAGGTATGCAATTTAGTTTGGCTACAGTAATAATTTCACTTATATTATATATATATATGTGTGTGTGTGTGTGTGTGTGTGTGTGTGTATGTATATATGTATATATAATTATGTTGTACATATTGAATATACAATTTTTATTTTTAAATATGCAAATATATTCTTAAAAAGAAAGATAGGGGTGCTATAAGAAGAGCACATACTTTGGGATGAGACATGCCCAAGTTGGAAATAATAATGATAGCTAATATTTATTTATAGACTGCTTGTTCTATACTAGGCACTGTCCTGAGTGCTTTGTAAGTATTAACTCATTTGATCCTCAAAAAATATAGTATTGTTATGTCCATTTTGCCTTTCAGGCATCTGAGACACAGAAAGGCTAAGCAACTCACTCAACACACTTACATTAGGGAACAAAGTTGAGATGCAAACCTAAGTCATCCTCTATGCAAAACATTTGAAATTGTACAAGGCACTATAACAACCTTTCAATATCGAAAAATAATTCCTATCATCATTGTTCATTCAGCAAATATTTATCAAAACTTGAGGATATATATTTGAGTCAGACATGACCTTTGATCCCACGTTGCTTTTATTCAGTCTACTGAGAAAGACAGATATTAAAATTTATGACTACAATACATCATGATGTTTAATAGATTTAGCCTCTCAGGGCCTCAGTTTTTGATGTATAAAATGGAACTAATTAAACTACCCTCAAAGGGATGATTCTAGGATTTAGATGGATAATGTGTGCAAAGTATACAGAACAATGCCTGGCACACAGCAAATGCTGTTAATATTAATAATGAGGCTCGTTTTACATAATAAACAGAGTATAGTAGCAGCAAATACTGTATGTTACTAAGAATGAAAAAATACACGTGCAACTTTACAGCCGTAAAGCTTCTCAGACGATCTCTTGGGAGAATTACTAACTGCTTATTGACTATCATTTGGCTCAAATGCAATTTTTAATCTCTTAATACTATAAACACTTTAATGGAACACATAGACTTTATCGTTTAAACAATATCCTTAAATAAATGAGAGCATTTAAGTAAAGCCATTACAAAAAGAGACCCCCTGCGCCTGATTGTAATCCAAAAACATTCGTGCACTACCGTGTATTAAGAAATTACTTATTCCCCATGCTTGAGGGTTTCCTGATTCTTCAAGATGTGTTTCAGGGCTAAGTGCTGGTGAGAAAGAGATAAAGAGAGGAGGAGGGGAAAAAGGAGGGCAGGAGGGAGGGAGGGTGAGCGGGTAGGCTGCAGCCAGTTCAGATGCTATTTTTATAAACTAGAATTGCTTAGGTTTGAAATGCTGGATTTTCTGATTCTTTCTGGCTTAGATCCTAAGTGAAACAGAACTTCATACTCTAAAATTTTTTATGCAATAAAGGGAAGAATACATTTACAGAGAACCTACGATGTGACAACCAATATCCTATGAAATTTAGATAACTAATCAAAGTTAGGTAAGATGGGTATTCCTCACCTTACAAATGAGAAAACGGAAGCTAAGGAAAATTAAAAGTGACTTGTCCAAAGTCACACAAAGCACCGTGAGGCTTTGAAGCGACCTGCATGGTTGCTAAGGCCTTATTCATGTTATCCCCACGCAGGTCCTTCCTTAGCACATGATGGCTCATTCTTAGCACAGCCCTAACAGGGAGAAAGATGCTTGGGAAGGTCACACAATCAGCTTTATTTAATGTCTTCAAATGCTCTTGTGCTTGCTTGTAATACAAGGTGTTTTCTAGACACCTAGAGTCAGTGGCTTTGGAGTAGACCTACAGCTCTAAGTCCCACCTGAGGAGGTTCTTACTGCACTTTATCAATGATAATCTGTATGCCACGACCTGGGTTTGATATGATCCTACATTGCTCCATAGTAACATATTTCCTGAGGAAGCTCTTAGAATATCATTTCTCTAAAAGTTCTGACTTAGGATCAAAATCCTTTGCTTTACTTTCACCCATCGATCTTTCCAGGCATAGATCTAAAAGTTAACGAACCTTGAAAAGTATTAAGTCTCAGAACTAACAATGTTTTCATTTTTGTAACCCCAAATAAGTCGTCGCTTCTCCGTTTTCCGGATCTTTTACCCTCAAGCTTACAGTTCTAAGAGTTCGACATGAGAACTTTTTCTCAACCTCTTGATTTTTTTCCTTCCACCTCAACTGTCAGATTTTTCCAGTGTGTCCGGTGAAAAGCAGTAAAAGAAAGTGAGTTTTGAAAGTAGGGTGAGGTCTTTTTATAAATTTTTCACTTAAACTTGCTATGTTTTCTGTACCAAAACAACAGAAACAATAAACATGTGCCAACTTTCCTTACACCAATCGAAGAAACTATTTTGTGTCTGTCACATTATAAAACATAAAAAGCTTATTAATGGTTATGATCAATACAATAACTCTTGGGAGGCTAGGATCAGGTGAGTAGCTAAAAGGTTTCTTTCTTGGCAACCAAGGTAGGGACAGGTAGGAAACCTTTGGAAATTCTTGTTATTGGCTAGAAATAGTCTCCTTAAAATTGATCTTATTTCCTACATTCTAAGAAAAATGTAGAAATATGTATCACCTGTTGTCCAGGAGGCATATCTTGCTTAAACAGACAAAACTTGGTTAAAATGAAATTCAAGAACTGGTAATGTCTTAAAAGAACTGGGCTGGTTCTGAGAGTGTGTCCAAACCCAGGGATGGTGGTGGCTGACATGAGACCATTTCCATAACTAATTGGCTAAGCCCGGAGAAAATGCTCATCCAAATAGTAGTGGTCCACTGGTCACTGCCAGGCTTCTTGGCCCTTCGTTACTACAGAGACGCTACATTGAAACTTCACCAGAAAAATCACGGTCCATGATGCGGGTCAACAATTCCCTCCTTTCAAACTTTTAAGCAGTCACCTACCTCTTTTGACATTACACGCCAAGCAAGCCATATAGTGATTGCCACAAATGTGATATAACTCAAGGAATACTGGTCTCTCTTTCTGCCTTTATTGATACTCCCTGACCCCCTCTCAGATTAATGAAGACAACTGGGCCTAGTTATGCAGAAATAAGAGTGAAAAGCTGAAATGAGTTTGTAAGATTTCTTTGCATGTTGGTTCCTTATTCCCAGAACTTGTCTGCTATCCCACTTAGTCCCTACTTCCTACTACTGAAATGTAAGTATTTAGGACCTTAAAATAATATCTGGTCAGCTGTAAATGAACTATTCCATCTCCTTTCCCCCTCCCCCAATACACACACAAGAACAACAGAATAAACATACAGAGATAGGATGCTATCGTGCTGACATCGTCCTGAAAATGAGCGCATGCATGCTGTTCTCCAAGACCTCTGAGAAAGGACATTCACAATTTCTCTCTGGCCCCTGCAGCACCTTGGGTCTCGCTGTCCTTCAGAGCAGGAAACCCCCTCTCTCTTCTGTGAGACCATTTTGGGAAGCTATCTCTTTTTCAGATGTCTGAAACCAAAAATATCTTTCTTCTAACTTTCAAGTCTTTCCTACTGGAAATCATTAAAAAGGCCCAAGAAATGGAGGAGGAAGTGAATATTCTGAATATCAGGTAACTTATTTCCTAAGCCAAAATGCAATTTCTCCCAACCAAGAGTATCCATCTAGCTTACGTTCTGCTTTAAATCTATTAAGCACATACATGGAGTAAGATTGAAGGAGGGACCATGTCAAATAGGCTTTGAATTTCTGGCAAATGGCTCACTGTATATTTCATTTCAAAGGCCTAATTATGTCTGCATAAATAAACTGTGCTACGCAGCTTGATGCATGGCCATTTGTCATATTAAAACAATGGCATCCAAAATAAATTCCCATTAACATTGTTTAACTTTAATGCTTTGGGGTGTTTGCTACTCAAATGATTAAAAAAATGGAGTGATTTATGATACCACAATTTAAATGAGGCACCAAAACAAATAGACTGTGACTCACTAAGACCTAAAATACACTAGAAGCCCAGCTGGATTAGCAGTGCAAAAGACACCCACAGCTGAAGAGTCCCTGTGTGTGTGTGTGTGTGTGTGTGTGTGTGTGTGTGTGTGTGTGTGAGAGAGAGAGAGAGAGAGAGAGAGAGAGAGAGAGAGAGAGAAAGGATTGAGTAAGGTACTGGGAGAGTTTTCAGAAAAAAATGCAATGCCAAGTTTTAAAGAAATGTTTTATAAGTTGCTCACACTCAGTCTCCAGGGAAATACTTGTAAATGATGAGGTTCTGGCATCAAACCGTTGGGGTACACAAAATAGGAATGGAGAAAAAATAAAAAAATTTTTCACAGATCTGGATGGAAAAGCATTGATCTTTTTCCCCCCTTTGTTTTATTTTTCTCTTTTAGAAAACTGTCGGTAGAATATCTTTATTTTATATGAAGAAAAAATACAGAGCTTAAAGACATATCCTTTCAGAGGTCATGGCTCAGTCTTCAAAAGTAAAACACGTTGCATAGGCCAGGAAATTAATAAATGGCAGAGTTGTCTAACTCTCCAGACTTCCCTGGTCTTAACCATAAATTTTCCGGATGCAGCAATGTCTTGGTTTTTACTGCTGTCAAGCTTGTCCACTTTCCTCCTGAGTAGAGCCGTTTCAATCCCTGATCTCTGTCCCACCTAAATCAAGGCAGTGCGATTGCCAAAAATAGCAAAGTCTCTGAATTAGACACTGTATCTGTGAAAGACCCAAATCATTGCACTGAATGCCAGCTCTAAGTTGGGCTTTTGTCTTCAAAAGCAGATTTGGATAAATGCATCTACCAAAGGAGTAATAACATTTTTTGCCTTAGCCCTTGAGAAACAAACTTCCTGTAAATACTTCCATAAAAATACTTGGAGGTCTTTTAAAACAAAGCACCATATGAAGTGTGTCTAAACAGCACAAAAGTATAAACTGAAATTTGGCAACTTTCATTCTAATAATGTGAATGGCTAAAGTGGACAATTTAAGATAAAATCATTTCTTTCCATTTCGGTCGGGATTATCCTGCTGACCATCTACACTGAAATAACAAGATCAGCTCTTCCTGTTATGCTGCATAAACAGTCACCAACGCAGAGAATGTTGGTGTGTTTGTGCAGGATAACTGCAGCGTGAAACAGAGATGCACAACCCAACAGGCCTTCAACATAAAAGGGGCAGCTGCCCAATCAGGCGGGTCAATCTCCAAGGCGGCCCGCCCAGGCCAGGTCAGACTTTGCCAGGGAGCCCTTCTTCCCTGACCTCGCTCATTCCACTCTGGTGAGTTTTGCTTAATGGCTATAATCCACTCCAAACCACGGATTTCTCCAGTTTTTCAAAATATTCAAATATCCTAGCTCTCCCTTTCCCCACCCAAACCTCAGCTGTCTCTCCCTTTCTTCTCCATGTATATTCCTTTTTCAGTTACTTTGTAACGAGAACTCAAGTGAGACAAGAAACTAGACTAAAGGCAGCCAGAAAGCAGATAAGAAATCAGGGGGCATATCTTAGGGTCTGTATCAAATGGGCCTAAAGTTTCAAGCTTTATTAGAGTGGTAACAAAGCTTGCATGGGAGGAGAAAGCGAACACATGCCTACTGCAGCATCAGTATAAATATGGGAAGAGAATGAAGCACAATAAAAATGAAAATAATACACCCAATCGTAAAATATTTTTCCTGCAAACTTGGACCCCAAGGATCTTAAAAATAATTGGCCAAGTGTATTTATTTTGGATTCATTTTGCTTACCCATGAAATACAACCACCTATAGAACCTGGACATTTCATTATCTCTGCTAAAAATACAATATCCAAAATGCTCAAACCAGATGAAAAAAATTCAGTAGCCAGCTACATGGTTCCCGTCATCCTTGTTCCCTGTAATGGGGGCTGAGCGCTTCCGAACTGACCACACAGGTGACTTCCCAGACCTCCAAAGCATGTTTTCCTAAAACTGAGTCAAAAGGCCCAAATCGTGAATCATCAGGTGTAATGTGCCCCCAGAAAGCATAACTGAGGTTCTGTATTAAAGCCACTAATACAAAAAAGGGAGGGACACTTAAATGGTTTATAATAGAAAAGACCACAGCATAGATAAGGGATCAGGGAAACTCTCATCCACTCAGAGGAATGGAAACTGATACAACCCTTCTAAAGGCAAATTAGGCAAAATAAAAGCCATATAAACATTTCAACTCAGAAAAACAAAAATTAAACCAGGAAAACAGTAATAGATGTACCAAAAAAGCTATATGGATTCTAATAGAGTATTATCCATACCAGGGAACAATTTTTTTTTTGAATGGTTTTAGAAAGAGAAAAAGGGAGAGAGAGAAACACTGACTTGCTGTTTGACTTATTTATGCATTCATTGGTTAATTCTTATATGTACCCTAACCGGGGGATCAAACTGACAACCTTGGGGTATCAGGATGATGCTCTAACCAACTGAGCTACCCAGTGAGGGAATCGGGGGACAATTTAAATAAGATAAATACCAAAATTAGAGCATACCCATATGCTGAAATACTAAGCAGCCACTAAACTTATAGTAAAGAATATATAGTCATTACAAAAATGTTCACATGATTTTAGAATGTCTATTAAAAAGTTCACTGCCATTTGAAAAGAATAGAATGAAGTACAATGAAAATACTAACAGTAAATACTTCTAAGCAGAGAGATCATAGATGATTTCTTCCTACTTCTTTACATATTCTGTTTTAGTGGATTTTTAAAAATATATATTGTTATTGCTTTTAGAGAAGAAGGGAGAGAGATAAACATCAATGATGAGAGAGAATCATTGATCGGCTGCCTCCTGCACACCCTCTCCTGGGGATTGAGCCCACAACCCGGGCATGGGCCCTTGACCAGAATCGAACCTGGGACCCTTCAGTCCACAGGCCGACGCTCTATCCACTGAGCCAAACCAGTTAGGGCCATGTTCTCAGTTTAAACACTTTTTTTTGCCAAGAAAAGATAACTACATATATGATACAAATAGACAGAGTAGTTTTAATATAAAGTTCTCAGTAGAAAGCAGTGAAAACACCCCTAACAAGGAATAATCACTGGGATGAAAATGAGTGATTGTAGGAAAAGTCATATATCATCTCAATCCTCATCCATACAAGAAGTGAGTCCATTTTGAGGAAATCCAATAAATAAAAGGTTCACATTTGTAAAATAAATAAACTAAGGCAGTGGTCGGCAAACTCATTAGTCAACAGAGCCAAATATCAACAGTACAATGATTGAAATTTCTTTTGAGATCCAAATTTTTTAAATTTAAACTTCTTCTAACGCCACTTCTTCAAAATAGACTCACCCAGGCCGTGGTATTTTGTGGAAGAGCCACACTCAACGGGCCAAAGAGCCACATGTGGCTCGCGAGCCGCAGTTTGCCGACCACGGAACTAAGGAATAGCTTACTCCTCTACTAAAAGCTTCATTCCAAAGGTGTCTTAAGTATCCTCCTTTGTACAGGGGTTCTCAAAGCTGTTTGTCCATCAGAATCAGCAATAGCACTTTTATTAAATGCAGATCATGAGACTACATCCCTGATGATACTGATTCGGTAGGTTAGAGGGGAGACTCAAGAATCCTCTTTAAAAAAAAAAAAAAAAGAAATCCTCCCTAACTATTGAACTCTTATAGATTAATAAAGACCTAAGAGGTATTTCAACAAAATGCAATGTAAAAATCTTGTTTCAACTGTTATTCAAACAAATCAATTCCTAAAAGATGGGGGAGGAGGGGAGGTAAGGGGCTATGAAAGGAGATGATACTACCATAGTTAATAATACTGGATATGATGATGGTATTGTGGTTATTGCTATTTTTTTATCTGTATCTTTTATTTTTTTAATGTTTTTATTGATTTTTAGAAAGAGAGAAAGGAGAGAGATAGAGAGATGGAAATATTGATGAGAAACATCCATTGGCTGCCTCCTGCATGCCCCCTACTGGGGATCAAGCCCGCAACTGGGGCATGTGACCTGACTGGGAATCCATCCAGTGATCTCTTGGTTCTTGGGTCCATGCTCAATCACTGAGCCACACCGACCAGGCTTACCTGTATCTTTTAATCTAAAGTTTCTGCAAATAAAATGTTATAGTATCAGGGAATTACTTAAAATAGCCCAACAACAACAAAAATGAAATAAAAACAAAGCAAAAAAAAACAAAAAAAGGCAGGAAAGAGCAGAGGAAACATAATGAAAAGAAAAGTTATTCGAGATACATGCTGGATACGAGAGGATTTATTATACTATATCTCTCTACTTATTTTACTCTACTGCTTGTATTTTAAATTCTATAAAATGTTAGAGGGGGGAAAAGCATCCTAGTGGTTTGGAAACCCGTGCTCTAGTGGTTTAAAGATATTTGGTTTGTAAAACTGGACCAGAAAAGTAAGTTTTCAGAACTCTCTCTCCTATATAAAGTAAGGAATTTTTCATTTTTAGAATTATCATTTTCAAAACATTAGTGAGTTAATGTTTATAAACAGCAACTCACAGATCCTTAAAACAGCCCTGGTAAGCCCAAAAGTTTTTAAAAAGGGAGGGGGAACCCATATTCAATAAATACCTACTATTTTGTCATATATTACCTTACCCATTACCATAACCACGTAGGAGAGAAATAATTTCCAATATACATAAGTCAAAATTATAATGGAAAACTATAAATAATATAGATGCTAAATGTCTAACAATAAGGAAACAAAAAGTTAAGCAAATTATTACTCATTCATTTGGTGGACAATATATTGAATTGGATGATTACAAAAATATTAATGATACTAGGACATGTTTAGGTAACAATTTAAGTTAAAAAAATTTTTCAGCATAATACTCACAAATATACATATATATATATATTTTTTTTTACAAAAAATACATTTAAAATTTTAGAGTTTGTCTCCAGGTAGTGGACTATGAAATTTTTAAATTTTGTTCTGTATTTTCCAAGTTTTTGGTAATAAACACAATTACCTATTTACTAAGGGGAAAAAACACACACACACAATTTAATAGAGAAGCCCAGCACTGCACAACTAATCAGCTACTCCCCACAGACCGAGACTGTGGCCTCCCGACTGTCCATGTATGACACTGCCTCCAGATCATGGAACAGTATCACATCATGGTAACATCACATCCATTCCGCAAACAAGCACAGAACATCGGGCAACCATGTCAAGACAACACTACTCAGACATAACACATTCCAGCATCAAAACAGTACCTAGAATAGTTTTAAATACGGCACAGTTGTTTCTGTTTAAAATTTTCCATTTTCATCTTCTCAAAACATCCACCTCGAAAACTTTCTAAGAGCCACTTTAAATCTCTTTTTTTGGAGCAAGGTGATCTGAAAATAAATAAACCAACCCCTTTTTAAAATGAAAGATACTCAAAACTCACCAATAACTCTTTTCAAGATATCTAATGTGTACTAGTATTGTAGAAGAAATAGTGAGGGAGAAAAGCCTTTAAAAATTTTTAACTCAACTTAAAATTTTCAAATGAAATAAATTTTGATATATAAAATAAAATGTTTAAACCTTGTATAAAGCTCTAGAATAAATAAATAAATAAATAAATAAATAAATAAATAAATAAATAAATATTTTTTAAAAAGAATAAATATAAATCACTTTAAAAAATAAAGCTCTGGAATAAAACTGAGCTGACTTAACTTGGTAGTGTAACCTTATAGATATACATTAATTTAAATGTCTTTACTTAACTTGCTCCCTGGAATTCCTTTCTGTTGCTTAATTTCCAAACAAGAGATAGCAATGCTAGTCTTAAAGGGATGAATCATCAGGGAAGGGTCTGACACCGCTGACAATGTAGTTCTAAAAACAGAAACGATAGATGGTCAGGGAAGGAAGTTTAGAAATATCAGCTGAGGGTCTGAAGCATGTCTTGGGAGGCCACCCAAGGACTCCAGCTTTCCTTGGAGTCCCCCAGCCCGAAGCTCTAATCTGCAGCCCAGGAACAGATGCATTCCTCCAATTCCGAGAGGGGGCAGGGCGAGGCATCGCCCCAGAAGCTGTGGTCACTGCAGCAGGAGCGATGTTGCAGCGGAGGAAGCAGGAGGTGGCCCTGAAGGTGGCAGGACTGGAACCCGCACGTGCTCGGGGCACCGGAGCTCCGGCTGCCCCAGCTGCTCTCAGAGCCTCTCCCCTCGTAGCTCTCTCTCCATCTTCTCATAGACACACTCATCCTTTTGCCCAGGTCTTCTCTACTTCCAACCTTTATCATCCATTTTGTTCTCATTTCTTCATTTTTTTTTAAATCTCTCATCTTGTTCTTCCCTACACTAATCTGGACTCACTTTAAAATTTGCATTCCTTCATATTCTTGTAAGTTGAAAGATTAGTTTAGGTTTTAGGTTACTTTCTCTCTCCCATGTCTTGATGTGTAGGAGATAATAGCAGTTAATGCTACCCACTACATGTTAGCCACTCAGTATGCTCTACAAATTTTTCTGGAGGTGACATATGAACACCCTCACTCCCATCTTTCAATTCTGTGCTCCTATATAACTGGGATTTCTAGATTTCTGTGTGTTTTTTTTCTGTTGTATTTGCACAGCTCTGTATTGTTTGTTGAAAAACTACATAAGGGCAGAGACAATTAGATCCCCAACTCTTAACATAACGCAATCATCTGTCACAAAGCATAAGATACTCCTCTTTGTTCCAATAGAAGATCATACAACTGTATGTGGCCCTACCACCGTCACCATCAGGAAAAAAAATGTTTCTAACACAGAGAACTGTTATCTACCTGAGAGAGGTTCCCATTCCCCTTTCGAGCGTTATTCTGTTCCCACTATCCCCTCCTCCTCCTTTTTCCTTCTAATTAGATGTTACTTGGAGTTACAGACCAAATCTAAGACCTTACAACATCGGGGTGCCCTCCCAGTGCTGTGCACCCCCACTGACAGCTCGCGTGTAAGACGAGCTGTGCTTTAGTCACTGACATTCTCTGGGGAGCCGCGATGCCTCTAGCTTTATCAGAATCGTTACCAGTCTGAATGAAGGCCGATCTCAGAGGCAGTGAACCTTCCACTACCTCTAGTTATACCAGTTGAAATATCATCTGCTGAATCAAACCCATGTCCTCTTCATCTGCCACCAGCCCTCCTCAAGTCACCCTCCTAGCAATTATGTTGTAGTTTCCTCTTTGCACTTCAACTCAGCTCTCCAATCAGTTTTCAAGAAGCTCATCAATGTGCCTTCCTGGTTCTTCAGCCTCCTTTCTTACTATCACCCCACTGAGAGGCACCCACAAACCAAGCCGGCCTTTTAAACAAAAATGACTTTCTTGCTCCTCCTCTGGGCCTTTGCATGGCTATTCTTCCCACCTTAAATTCCAGCTCTCCTCCTGGTTACTATGCCACGTACTCTCATCCCTGAAAAACGTGCGTGCAAACCTGCCTGGAGTGGCCTCAGGTGACGCTCCTTCCTTCACTCTTCAGTTATCCCTCTGGATTTTCTCAGTCAGGTGTCTAACATCCATACTCATCTTGCCTTATGTGCTTCATCTCAAAATCTTTCTCACATAGTCGATGTCTTCCTTATAGACTGTAAGCTTCTCCCAGGCACAGACTATGTCTTTCTAACCCAACACTATCCTTCAGCGACCCTGTATGTAGCATCTGGCACGTAAGAGGAACTTATCAAATCTACGCTGAATGAGCGGATGAATGGCTCTCCTTAGTCCCACGGCAAACACCTCCAGAACTGGGACTGCCTCCCTCGATACCTGACACATCTCCACAACTTCGGGTCCAGTGCTCAGCTGGACAGTCACCATGCATGCAAAGCAGTGTTGCTGGGACTTCACATTCATCCCCATGCGACACACTCCACAGTTACTTTTAATAAAACTCCTTGCTCTGGCAACTTCAGCAAGATTTGAAATAGCACTTCTATCATTAGAGACCTTATGTCAGCAGGGGGATGCTGAGAAAAATCCACCCCTGACTCCAGCCAAGAGGAGAGGTGGCAGCACACCAAAAGGCAACCCACCTTCTTTCCTACCGGTTATCTATGCCTTTCTCATGGGTCCCTAAAGCGTCCATTTTAAACTTTCCAGACACACACTTGCTGCCATCCACAGTCAAGAGCATGAAATTTTCCACTGTGCCAGGCCCCTGAGCAGAGTTTTCAGAAGTAAAAGTCACTGTCACTCTTCTCCCTTAGCCAGGAAAAAAATGACAAAAAACAACACAAAACACAAAGATACCTCAAATGACCCACTGCCTTCTACAACAGCCTCCAACCTTGGCCTTGCCGACGTTAGCCATAGCGCCTGCAGAGACTGCCTGGGTATGTTTACTGCTCTCCTCCAGTCCCCACCCACCTAACCAGGAGCCCTAAGACTGTTAAAGGTTGCATAACTTTAGAGTGGCTTTGGACATGGCTTCCAAATTAAATGGACTGTTGCAATATTGGACATCCCGGGAGCCCCTGGGGGAAAGGCATCAGAAAGCCCAAAGCCCTTTTGGGGATCCTGAGCCTCCCCCCCACCTTTGTTCATGAAAGCCAGGGGCAAACCCGAATGGCGTGGCTCAGTGGTTGAGCAACGACCTATGAACCAGGAGGTCACTGCTCAATTCTCAGTCAGGGCACAAGCCCGGGTTGCGGGCTCAGTCCCTAAGGTGGGGCGTGCAGGAGGCAGCCGATCAATGATTCTCTCTTACCATTGATGTTTCTCTCTCTCTCTCCCTCTCCCTTCCTCTCTGAAATCAATTTTTTTAAAAAGCCAGGGGCAAGACAAGAGTCTCACAACAGAACGTGGTAGCGGGGAAACCAGTTTGTTTGAGGTACGTAACATAGGAATTTGCCAGCTCCACAGAAGTGAAATAAATTAGGGAGAACAAGGAAATTACTGGCTGGGAGACAGAGTTATTATGAAAAGCTGATTTCACTGTCCAAAAATGTTAGCCTGCATTTATTCTCAAAATTATCCAAATATTTCAGCAATTATCTATTTATATGCTTGTTTTCTGGACATTTCCTTACTGTTTCTCTCCAGTCTTTTATAAAGTGTGAAAGTGATTTGCTTTTGAAACCATTTCCTCCCTTTCATCACAACTGCAAGGCCTAGTTTATCGCCCTTCTGGATCCACAAAGATCTGCACTTGGACAAGGGTTTCAGCTGGCCTGAAGCAAAATGTCCTGGAATAGGAAAAAAATGTTTCCTTCACTTTGCTACATAATTAAGTTTGATTTGCATATATATGCCCTCCAATAGCCACTGTGGACAGTGGTCCAAAAGTGCTTTTAAAAGATGTTTCCACCCAGCTGGTGTTCTCAGTGGTTAGCGTCAACCCATGAGCCAGGAGGTCACTGGCTTGATTCCCAGTCAAGGTACATGCCTGAGTTGCAGGCTCAATCCCCAGTGAGGGGAGTGCAGGAGGCATCTGATCTATGTTTCTCCCCATTGATATTTCTCTCTATCCCTCTCCCTCCCTAACAATCAATAAAAACATATATTTTTTTAAAAAAGATGTTTTCGTTCTCTTGGAGAATTCCAGAACTCGAATACAAGATGTGCAAAGATACGAAAGAGCTCTCTCGGTTGGAACCCAGTTCAATATTACCTTGGCTATGCACTGCTTGCAGACCAACTCCTCTCTGTTTTGAACATTTCAGCAAACAAAGCTCATAATAATGAGCGCATGAGTCATGCGCATGGAGGTGACTTATAATTCAAATTGAATTAACTGTAAATGCAAGCAATTGGGAAAAAATTAAGGCCTTATGTTCAGTGTTGTCGCTACATTTGTTAGGGATTTCATCACTGTGTGGAGGCGTTTCGTTCCAGGCTAACATTTGGACAGATGGAAAGTGCCCCTGGAGCACCCAGGTCAAAAGAGGCAGCCCCGGGCCTTCCGAGGGAGGGCAGGCCGCCTCCTGGCCCCAGCTCCCCCGGCTCCCTCACACCAGCCCGGACAGAGCCTCCTGCAATTCAGAGGCTGCAGCTACAAGATCAGTGCGCGGGTAGTGAAATCTCTTATAAATTAGAAAGCGACGGACAAATGTTTGCTGTTGCTTTTCGTATTATGGTCATTCGTATGAAGTGAGTTTCTCTGTGCATATTTCTCCCTGCAGGTATTTGGCAAGCATGACCCAATATGCTCAGGATATCAAATGATTAGTAATATGTCCAAAGTAAGGAGAGAGGGAGAAAGGGAGGGTCAACATAAATGTTCAAAAATTGAATTCAACCATATTAAGCGTGTATAGCTAATACATTTTTATAGCATATAGCTAATAATTTTATTGGCTATACACTCCAAGAATTTCCTATATGGGGACAGTGTTTATAATTTTATGAGACAAACAGCATGTTTTCATCTATATATTAAAAGAAAGCACTAACTGCAATAAGAATGACACCAAATTAATTATATAGCTCATTTCGCCTTTCCTTTTAAAATATTTTTCTGTTTTCCAAATTCCCTTTTATAATTATCTTTATCCCTTGTCATCATAAAAAAAAATAAAGTATTCACAAGCAGCACTGTGAAAAATGCAAGAGAATAAGGGAGATGCCCCACTTGGGGAAGAGGAGGTGAATGAGGTTTTTGATAGAAGATTTAGGTGAGTCAGATTAAGCAGCCCTCTCTTTGGGGAAGGATTCCAGGATAGGCCACAACTGGAACACATAATGACCTCATGATTAATAGATTCCAACACATTTAGGAGTGGTGACATCATTCCAAAGCCACTATCCTACTGCCTCACTGTCACGTTAACCATGCGGACAACAGTGAGGACTGTGCCGGTTACTAGCAAAGGAGGAAAATGAGATGAGCCACCCAAACCATTCCCAACAACAGGTGGGGCAAAAGTAGGTCTACCATTATGAATACACAAGACACAGAGTTTATTCCTATATAATTATTCATTAATTGCTGTATTATTTTCATATGAACTGTAAACCTACTTTTGCCCCACCCTGTACATGACTCTTAATCCACATTCAACCTGCAGATCCAATCCACGGAAATTCATGGAACTGGAGACATATTAGCCCTCCTCTAGTCCAAGCTCGGGCTACCCACACTCCCCAGATGACCTCAAATAGTCCCATAGGTTTAAATAACAGCTACAGGCTCACAACTCCTGATTTCTCCAGCCACTTCCTGTCCTTTGAGTTCCTCATAAGAGCGTCCATCCCCCCCCCCCCCCAGACTGTCCTCCACACAGCACCCAGAGTGATCAATTAGATCTACTTCACTCAGAATAAATGCTAAGTCTCTCGCACGGTCTAACTTATCTGAGCTTATCTCCCCCCGCCCCCCACCACACACACACACACACACACACACACACACACACACACACACACTCCTCTGAACCCGGGCTTCTGGCATGCTGGCCTCCCTGACAGTCACAAGGCTCATTCCTTTTCCCATCAGGTCTCTCCTCAATGATCACCTTAATAAAATTGCCAAATTTGGCCAATAAAAATATAGAATGCCCAGTCAAGGTTGAATGATATATAAATAATAAAGTGTTTTTAAGTCTAAGTATGTCCCAAGTATGAGCTTACCAACTGAGGCTGCAATATCAAGTGATAAAGCAGAAGTTTCACAGCTGTCAGGGGGTTGGTTAAAGGAAATGTGGAAAGCGTAGTGGAAACTGGGATTAGCCCAAAATGAATTATTGGGTGATGTGACTCTAAAAAGGTAAAAGATAAAGGGTGACCACAACAAGGGCGAGCCTTCCTGGTCAAGAGCAGGTCACACACCCCAAAAAAAGAAGCAGGTCAGGCTAGATCACAGCAGTGGACAGTAGCGAGACACTGGACATTAGCAAGATGTCAGTAAGGACTGAAGCAGTTCCCTTAGGGTGAAGGAGCAGGCAGGCATGAAGCTGGGCGGGGCGGGGCTGTGGAGCTCCACTGATAAGGGGCTGATCTTCCCGGAGCATCTCTACTCCCAGTCCCTGACGCCTGGGTACTAACCATTTCTGTCCCCAGGTTAAATTCCTCCCCGTTCCCTGAGCTTCCCGCAGGAAGTCATCTTTCTCCTGCGCACCAGAAAAAGCCATGTTTTGCATGCTGGTTTTACTGGAATTACTCACTGGCCTGCTTCTCTATGGTCTTTGAGTGCAGAGTTGGTCTTGCCCCTCTCTGTGACCTGCAGGATGCCGCATTCACGGTAGTTTCTCAATACATGTGTGTCCCTGAATGCCGGGGAGTTTACATTTTCTGGGGTAATAAATATGAAGCCCACAGTCCTAGAACCAAGGTGGACTAATCATGTCAAGGGCCTGAGCTACGGGCTTCTGTGAAACTCTGGCTGGGCTGTGCCCGAGAAACCAAAGCAGTACCCACCAAGGAAGGGGCTCTCACCGGGTCCAGGAGCCAGGTCAGCTGCATAGAGGTCCACAAGGCAATGGGAGTTCAGGTCTGATAGAGGGGACGGGGGCGGGGCGGGGGGGGGGGGAACAGGCAGCATAGCCTCAGACTGAAGACTCTGTAGCCCAAAACACCTCAGTGGGAATCCTACCATTAATGCATATAACCTTGGGCAAGTTACTTACCTTCTCTGTGCCTTCATCTGAAAAGTGTCTTCATCTGAAAAATGACTACCTCCTTGGATCTGAAGATGAATTAAGATAACCCCTGCAAAACTCTTAGCGGAGTGCTGGGCACATGGTCTCAGCTTAATGGTGGTAGCTCTCATGACTGCTATCAGATCAATGGTGTTTATTAAATGCCTTTTATGTGCCAGACATTCTGTTAGTTGCTAAGATACATATATATTTGAAAGCCGTAACTCCAAAATGTTGGGCTCACTGGCTAAAAAGGACTATGAGAGCACCATAAGTTAAGGATTAAGGGACACTTAGTTGAGGAGATGTGCAATGGGGCAGTTAGTGAACTCAACTTGAAACGATGTCAGGATACTGAAATGGAGATGGCCCTCACACAACCAAGGATGTAGGATGTAAGAGGGATCAGTGCAGCAAATGGAGTCTGAGAGCCACCCCGCATAAGGAGTCCGTGAAACAGTAAGAACAGGTGAGCCGTCTGAGTGTGAGAAGGTAAGATCAGAAAACAGGCTTGATGTTACTAAGAAAGGAGAAGACAGAATAAGATCAGCAAATTTGTAGGTGAAGCTGGCATAGGGAAAACTTACAGACTACAAATCTCAATCAACATGAAGGAGTGCCAGGGCCTCTCTAGATGCTACAGGACTGCGCAGAGGGGCTGGTGGAGTGCAGATATGAATGCAGCATCCAAGTTTGTGGGGCAGGGTATAATCTGGTTTGTAAAATACTTTGAATATCACGCCTTCTTAGGTTACCATCTAAGTAAAAACTCCAGATACCATAACAGAAATGATTACAATATGAAATAAGTATGTGTTAGGAAAAATATTCATTTTAGTCTATGTTTTTCTTCTTTATGACATGTTTTGGTATTTGTGTTTATTTTTTTATCAAAAATTTCCTAAATGCAGACTATCACTTGGAATTCTTGATTTTCATGGGGTCAACATTGACACATAGTCAGAATTTCTATGATGTACTATTAGATCAGTATTCATTGGTAAACACACAGCTGCACACCCATTTTTATGGACAGTGGCAACTGTGCCATTATGTTGATTTGTTGTCATTTAACATTTATTCACAAGCCATGATCTGCTAGGCATTTTCTATTCAGAATTCAGCATCTAGTGCCATACCCACCTGATGAACTGTTCCTGATCTGGTGTCTATGATCAAAAGACCTTGTGGCTCAGGGCTTCCTCATGGTTTTTCTAGGTGTTACTAAGTCATTCCCCTTACATTTCATTTTGAAAGTCAGTTCTCTGTTGTGAGGATTAAGAGTGATGTCACTTTCTGAAATCTTGTACCTCTAGGAAATGTTCATGTGCCCAGTATTTGTACTTGCCCTTGTTGGCCTCCATTAGAAATGAAGTTTTAGAAATTAAAGCCATAGTTTAAACAATAAAGAATTTAAATTTTAAAAAAGAAATTAAAGCCATCCAATGACTCTTTTTACATCCATGTTGTGTGGTATCCTTTTAATACATAATTTTGTCTCACTGATAAGCAGTGCTAAAAAATGTGCATTTAAATATTAGCTAAGCCTGATTTTGTGGTAATTAAGTCCAAACTGGGTTTCATGGTCTCCTGAGTATAATCTTTGGTTTTAACAGACAAGTAATGCGATTATTTATGACTATCTTCACAGTCCTCTAGAGACTTAAAAATTACTATTAAAATTCCAATTGAAAAAGTAAAATCTCTCTGGTTACACAGAAATCATAAATAGTGTCTCTCTAATTTGCATAATAGTCCAGTAAAACTCCTCTTTACACATGGAGAAAAAGAGGCACAAAGAAAATAAGACGTTTCACTGAAGCCCCACAACTAGATAAATTAATGTCTTCCTACTAGAAAAGCACTTCAAAAAGATCTGATCCTCTTTTTGCTAACAACTTCATGTGCAAAAAAGGAAAACAAATATTTCCTCCTTCTTCTCTGAGGGCCATTAAAATCTCCCTAAAGACTCCAGAAAGGCTCTGGTTTTATTAAAGACATGCTATAAAACATACAAACAATATCAGTAGAAGTGTTTCTATAATATCAGTGGGCTCTGCAGACTGCTAATGAAATTTCCCACCAGGAAAAATACAGAGAGGGGAGAACGGGACTAGACACAAAATTAAAATCTATTAATGGGTGAGCCAAATTCAAACATTTGCAGGAGATCCTATGAAGACTGTCCCATTGGTTGCTGCTTTAAAAATGTGTTTTTCAGTATCAAGGAAATAGTGTGGATATCTTTTACCAAAACTGTGACTCAATGAAATAAATATGTATTATATTATTAGTCATCTCTTTAAAGGCCATTATAAAAATCATCAACAATGATTACCACTGGTTTATATTTTCATATAGTTAGAATTCTTATGATGAGCATTCTTTTTTATTGCTTTTAGATAGAAAGGAAGGAGGGGAAGGAGGAGGGAGGGAGGGAGGGAGGGAGGGAAGGAGGGAGGGAAACATTGATTTGCTGTTCCACTTATTTATGCATTCATTGGTTGATTCTTATATGTACCCTGTCTATGAACTGAACCCACAACCTTGGTGTATCAGGACAATGCTCTAACCAACTGAGCCACCAGGCCAGGGCCAATGAGCTTTAATTGTTTTTAATATAAAAGTTCATTTCTACCATGTTAAATCTTAATAATTAGATTTCCACCTCATAGATTATGCAGGTCAAATTTTAAATTGCAATAAATTGAAATTAAGTGCTTTCCTCAATAGCACAATATTTTCCGGAACTCTTTCCCCCAGGTACTATTGGTGCATTTTTTAATCACAAATGAAGTTTAATATTAGTTTGGACAAACACAACAGATTCTGAAAGCACTGTACTCTAACCTAGAATTTATTTATGGGTTATCTACCATACTGGAGTTTACATGAATATCTGAGAATTTAATTCTGTTACTTTTGTGATAAACCTTAATATTCCCAAGTGTGCTAACAACACTTAGGTCTTGGTGCTTTACAAGACACTGAAAACATGACTTGATTACATTTCATTTGATTCCAATTAAAAAGCACTTAAGAAGTTTCTACTGAATTAGATTACACTGAATGTTTCTATAGAAAACACTTCATTATCTGAGGCAGCTTTAATTTAAAATGATCACAGAGAGTGAAAAACACTGTTCATTTTAATAAAATGGGCTTAATCCCATATCATTTCACAATTGCATGCGGAAGATTTTGGTTTATTAAATAAATGTACAAGGGTGCTGGCAAAAACATCTATAAAAACTGAGTGCTTCATTCAGTTCACACAAGACAAATCTAGTCACATGGCTTTTAAGTCTTAACAGAAACCAGAAATACTGTCCCCCCCCCCCAAAAAAAAAAATAATAAAAATGAGGAGATAATATTAAGACAAGTGAAAATAATGCCTTTTCATTGAATTTTTAAGCAGTGAATTTTACAATTAATTAAAAATGAAAACGAACTTCAGAGCAAACATATTAAGCAACCATAGTCAAATAAAAATGCAGGGTGCCACCAAACATAGCATTTCTCCTTTTAACCAAAGGAATACCTTGAAATCAAATTATTATATATATATATATAAAAATCAGGACAAACTAAAAATTGTTGGCCTTCCCAACAGTGTTAAGCAATTTTCTAAAATGTTATTATTTTCAAGCCCCAGTCTGAGATCCAAGAATGGAAAATTATGATTAAAAACGAAAAGATGATTAAAAGTAAATGCCTAAAGTCAGTTATTTTGTACCAAGCATAAACTGCTAGCTTTCGTTGGACAGAAACCTGTATACACATGTGGCATGCCCATCTCTGATACTGCAGGAATAAAGACAACTTTGTGGTTTGCGGTTAGTGATTAAGTACCAAGTGAACTGGTGAGTGTTCTTATATAGGAAACACTGCCACGTTTTGAACATTTCACACTTGTAACCATGTCTTTATTATGCCTTCCAGAATTAATTGACCTAAAATCCAGCGACTCCAAGATATATCTATTGGATAATTAGAACTCTAAGGACCAACAAATAAAACACATTATTGACTTTTAGATCTTCAATCAAACAAATATTTACAGCTGCAATTTGCGAAAATAATTTCCTTTTAGGTTGGCATCATCTCAAAATCTGTGCTACTGATCTGAAGCGTATCAGGATCATCAACACCCTCCTCCAAAATTAAGATTGAAATATAAAAACAACGCTGCATCCTTTAGCACAACTTGCACCTACCCTCCCAGCCTGGGTGGATCTCCTGTGAAAACTCATTATTTTTAAGCTTCTTTGAAAGTCTGTCTGACCTTGAGACCAAGAACAGCAGGGAGGATAAGGAATAGTGACCTGCTTTAGTGACCAGTAGCTATAGATATCAGAGAATGTGTTTGTTGTCAATGATCGTTGCTGAGATCTGTCTATACCACACGGGAACAATCAATTTTGTAAATGATTGCAATAATCAAGGAAATTGCCTAATTTATAAATCCTTGCATACAGCATCTTAATGGATTCCTCCATTTTAATGCTGATGCCTTCAGAGCTAAATGAATTGTTGTCCAGGCTGTCATTACACGAAATGATAAAAACATTCCGTCTGGTGGGGAAACCACATCTCATGGATATTCAGACTCTCAACCCATAATCACTCATTAGTGACTTCCATGAAAGTTTCACACTGCTAAGCCTCAGGAAGAGCGAAAGAGCCGGCTCGTGTCTGCGCTCTCCTGTAAATCCCTGCTTTCGTTTCCGAATCTGAACAAATTACCTTCCCCTGAACTGTAATGCACTGGTTGTGTCCCCAGTTCTGACAGCCCCATATTGTCAAAGTTGATCCTTTTTTCCTGGGCTGTTTTTTGTTTTTGTTTTTTACCACCGACCTCAGCGTCAGCAGGTTCGGCCACTCTCAACTTCCCAATCCTGAAGTACATCAACACGGAAGATTCCGGGTGCACCCAAGCAAATGGGTGACGTCCCACCCTCGCGCTCCTGCTCACAGGTAAACCTACAGATGGCCCATGGAAACCGAGGCTGCACACTTAGCTCTCGCCCTGAGCCCGCCACACGTAGATTGCTCTCTTCAGTTAAGCCCTGGCCAATTGATTCCAGCCAATAGTGTGCTGTCAGTACTTTACTTACTGCTCAATCTCACTAACCTGACATTTATGGTGCACTGATTGGCCTCTGTCAGTGGTGCTGGTTGTAAATTCACTTTGAAAAGCTTTGTGTTAACAGCCTTCAACCAGGCTCCAAGAAGAGTACGAACAGGCAGCCTGACAATTGCTCGACCTCCTGCCCTTATTACAGTGAGTAAATCAGGGTTTGAGCCATTAGGCTGGAGCCTGGGGCCTACACAAAAAGGATTGACATGACGAAAGGTCAACCTCTGTCACACATGTGTAACAATTTGGATAATGGAATTCTGTAACTTATCTGAGTGAGGTGGCAAATGCTTACAAGGAAAAGTATATTCTGCTCTGGCTTCTCTGGCTTTTATGCTAAGTAGTTATACCGGAGTCTGTGTTTCTTGTGTAAATACACAAGGAATGCCTGAACTCACGAAATCTTGGAGTACATACGGTTCTTAAAAAGAAAGAAAGAAAAAGACAGAGCATGGCAGTCTAAAAGCGGTTCTGTGCACGCACTTAAAAACGGCAAAACATTCCCCCTACACTATCAACGCATCACATCCACACTCTGAGAAAAGAGAATTTTGATACTGTGGACATGATTCCTCAAGCTAGCTACGAGGCAGTTTTCGTAGTCATTTTTTAAAACCCACAGTATTATACTCCAACTGTAAGTGATTTCTGGATAAAAATAAATTTACTCCAATAATTAAAACTGCCTTAATTGGCACTGAACTATAAAGGCTCCCCTGCAGGCTTCTCAGACCCAGTGTTGCCATAATCACGTTTTCACCAGATCGCTTGCTGCCATGCAGTCACGGGGGCGGGGGGGGGGGGGGGGGAGGGAATACCTCATCTATCCGGGAACGTCTGAGATTCTAATTTGAATTTCTCTACCCCACTTTTAAGTCGGTCTGAAAAAAAATTTTTTTAAATTATATGCTGTAAGAAAATATGCAGTCAAGAAATACTTTGAATTATTTTTTTACGTGGATAAATGCTATCAATAAAAGAAGAAATCTGTAAACAATAGATAAACTGAACTGACTAATGAGATACAGAACATATCACTCTTTATAAAGCATTTGCAACTAACGCACTGTAGCGTCATGTGCATATCTGGATGAAACCTCGCTAGCATGAGAATTTCCAAATGGCTGTTATAATTCTTTTTTTAAAAAGCAGAGTCGTTTTGGGACTTAGAAAACCAAGGTGGCACTGTCCAGGGGGGTGCATAAGTTAAAAGGAATGAGACTTTACATGGTTCTTTTCAAAGCCAATTTTAAGTACTAAGTTTTGATTTTTAACACAATGCTGGAAACCATTCCAACAGGCAGCAGATGGTTTTACAGTTTATGTAAAACTACAAAATGCTCACACTCTATCAAATGGGCACCACTGTAAAAGACATCTTCAAATCAAATGAGGCAAAACCAAAGAGATATACCAGCTGTCACCCTGCATAATTTAAAACATAATAGTAACATTACTATGGTTTATCTTTAAGGAGAAATAATTTGGATTTCATAAAACTGACACATTCAAAACCAAGCTGACAAGCAGTCTAGTGTATTAAATGATAAATTACTGAGAAACACAATTTTTACTTCACTATAACTGTGACAGCCACATAATTCTATCCCCCTGGTGTTTTGATGAGTCAAGCCAAATTGAGCCAAATCTATAAAACAAAATATGGAGTATATAGTTACAGTACTATCACTGGAACAATTTTTAAATGATTTTAATTTGATTTTAAAATTATTTTAATTTAAAATAATTAATTTTAAATTATTTATTTCAACATCTAAATCCATACAAATGGGTACAGTACTATAAATGGAATTGGGTCATTTATAGAAACATAAAATACATTTAAAATATAAAATCAATTCATTTCCTTCTAGTACCAATTACCTATGATGGTTTTGAAATATAAACATGCAGCAATGTGTAATATATTTTTAATATTGGTTTTCATTAAAGTCTTTTGACCTAACTTAAATGTTAATGATGAAAAATAGACCATTTGCTTAAAAGCAAAACTCTTATTAAATCTAAAATATTATGGCACAACATCAAACCACAAAGAGAACCATATTATGTTATCCCTTTTGATTTTCTGAAGAAAAATAATGAAAGTGTCCACATAGTACAAGTGAAAATGAGACACTCAAATTTACTCAGGCAAAGGGAAACAGGTTCTGTAAAATTAAATCCCTTTCTAGTACCTTGACTGTAATCCTAACAAGTCACTACATTAGTTCAATTAGCAGAATAATTTTTTTAGGGTGAAAATAAGTACAATTTATTTTGTCATCATTGCTAAAATTTCTTGTCAAATCAGACTTTGAATTGAAAGGCCTGAGTAATTCTGGCCTATCTTAAACTGTAACTATTTTAAACTTCCGTATTTTATTCCAGTAGAATTTTAAGTACACAGTGTACATTCCTCAGGTCCAGCCATATTAAATTCTGATGTTAAACAGAAAGGGGAAACCATGTGCAACTAGATTAATTTATCTCAAAGGGAAAAGAGCACATTAATAATTGAGATAATGTTTTCATAAATGTTGGAATCAAATGTGCCTTTTCACCTCTTTATTAGAAAACACATTAGGATAAAATTATCTCACTCTCATCAATAAGACCTAATTGCTGAGAAAGACTATGTTTTCTTTGCAAAACATTCAGAAAGATTTTTCCCATTACGTCCAAAGAGCTAGAAATATATCATGCATTCAAGTCTTGTTGGAATAAATGTACGTAAGCAAGGCAAGTGATTATTTAATCCATCCTGTAATGTTTTTGTTTTAAACTATCTGAATTTATTATTCCTTGTAGAACATATTAAAATTCTGATTTTAAAAGAAACTGGCCAAAAAGAGATTAATAATTTGGCTTTTAGTTTATTAATCTCCTTAAATTACAAAAAAAAAATACTGCCATTTATTGCTAAAAAAAGAAAAACTCTTAGAACTTCCCATAAACACTCAAAAAAGTCAAGACATATTGAAGGTAACAGAATGATATTGAACTTTCTTTAAATTGCTATATTCTTAAGAACCAGGATTATACACAAAGATGATGTTAGCACACTTACAAACCAATCAAACAAGCTCTCCATAGCTGATGTATGTTAAATATTAAAAAGTCATTTTTCTACAAAGAAAATATAGCTTTTAATTATTAAACAAAAGAAGTAACTAAGGTGAATCTGATGTTTTCTCTAATAAGCCTTCATGTGTATAATAAAGTACAACCATACTAAAAACAATGAACTGTAAACCGAAACAAAAATCCATCATCTACTTGGAAACAGTGATGGGAAAAGATTAGCAATCCATTTATTGTACTGAAATAAAGATAAGTAACCCTGGTGAGATCCATCAGGACCTGAGTATTGAACTCTAAATATAAAGACATTTCTTCATCAGCAAGTGACTTGAAAAAAATGTGAGAAAGAAAAACGATTCCAGTTGACTTTTAAAATAAAATAGTCATGATTCAACTGCTTTTAATTTTTTTTAAAGATCTGCTTTATGTCAATGTGATATTCTGGAAGATATCTAAAAGAGTGTGTTTTTAAAATGGATAATTTTTACATGAGTCACACAATAAATAATTATTGCCAAAATTTCCTATAGACCTACAGTGTATTCCAGTTACCGATTCTTTCTAAATATAAATAATAAAATGATTAAAAATTTTCACAACTGAATTAAGTTTGAAAGGAAAGAATAAAATTTAAGGAACAATCCAACATTTAGAATCTTCTGTTATAAATATAACTTAATTCAAATAGTCACATTTCATAAAAATAATAAATCACAATGCTTAAAAATAAATGATACTAATAAAAATCTGAAACCTATTAAAGAGCGTTTTCTTACCAACAGACATCGACTCTAAGTTCCCTGGCCCCGGTCAGTTACATTTTACATGATCCCTCCGGAGACTGATACATTTCATGGCTGCATTTAATATCCCTTCAATCTCCTAAACGTGTGTTACTCTAACTGTTCTTACAGATGATAAGAACAAATAGACTGTCCTGAATTGGGAGAAGGGACCTGTAGATCATTAATGCATACACCAAGCAACTCATTTTTATAAGATAGAACCACTTCTATGCATCACCAGCCCCAACACACTCAACTCACACAAACAACAGGTAAAACTCACTTTATGTCTACTGAAGTATCAACAACAACAAAACCTAATTAAATTTCCCAGTCTGTTGACTAAAACAGAATTTAAACTTCATCAAGTACAAGTAAAGGTAGTAAAAGAAAGGCTCCAGGTTTTTAGTTTATTGTATAGCAACCATGTTCTACATGCATAGTGGTCTCCTGACAACATCCCAATCATCCACAGCCATTTAGGGGGGGGAAAAAAACAACAACAAAAAACCTTAAAACTATAGGATTTTTTTTTTCATGTTTATGGATTTGTCCCCTGGCACTCTAACCCCAAGTCATCAAAGGGCAATAATGCTCACTTTTAACAGTTTCAGATAGAGCAAATCCGTACCACTGAACAATTGCTTTATAATTTCCTCAGAAAAGTATTGGCAGATCTTTAACTGTATGGTATTAGAGTTCCAAATAACACCACTAGAATATGAAAACTGACTAGAAGTGTTTTATAAACTTTAAACCACATTGGAGGTTACGATTAATTAGTCAGAAACAATAAAACAACTGGGGAATATTTCGAAACCAGATGCTTTGATTATTTCTCACTTGTCATTTTTTTTCTTTCCAAAAGTTCTAACTTCTAACGTGCCTCTATGCACCATACCAAGCCATTTTCTCCTGCCTTCTTTTCCTATAAAAATTTCTGTTAAAAAGAGGAAAAGCACTATTGGGTAAAATAAATATGCCCAACTTTTTTCCCCCCTCATTCAAGAATCTTATGCAGAAGGACTAAATTTCACTTTGGAGTGAAATGAAACCTGGGAGCCAGGCACAGGGCACCAGCAGATTAACTGTATGAAACTTAGCTCATACCCTATGCAAGCATGTCAAACTCGGCGGCTGGCGGGCCGCAGGCCTCACTGAAATAAATGAGGCCTTCGAGCCGGGAGTTTGACATGCTTGCCCTATAGGGTATGTAGCCCATATCCCCTATTTGGTCATCTTGGGGTGTTGGGCTGTGAGCTCGTACTCTTAGCTCCTCCCCCATCCAAGGAGGCTTTGGGACACAGGTCTCAACATCCCATTGCCAACAATCATGTAAGGGTTCTGGAGGCTGGGTCTGCTTTTTCACAACATTGTATCTCCAGGGCCCAACATAGTGCTGGGCAGAATGAGGGCTCAGCAAAAAATATGACTGGGTTATTGAGTCCCATGAGTTTTAGTTAGTGAATAGGAGGCAGCTCACAGTGAAAATAATCATCTTGACTGGCCACTGAGCCACGTGTGAGGGGCAAGCTGCTGTAGAAATGACCCATTAATGGAGCCCTAAGGTCCATGCCAACTTGGCCGCTGACATCTCAGAAACTTCCTTTTCTGGCTATTCCCACTCCATTATATTGCCTGGCCTCGGTCAGGCAAGATGCTAGACGTCTTACCCTGAAGAGTAAGACGTCTAGCATCTTGTATTTCATAAATAACTCCAGGGGTGGGAGGTGGCTAACTAGTGGGGGCATGACCTACAGGCTAAGGGTCTATCTCTGCAGGAGTGGACCTCAATAATCAACCATGAAGCGTTGGGAGAAAGCTCTGGTTAACCTTTTTCAAAGAGGTGGTTTATTTTTAAATAACAGTGTCAGGTAAGATTGTGCTACTGAAGCAGTGTCTTCAACTGGGTTATTGTCACAAAGTGTCCCTGTGTTTTAATTTTTCATTTTCTTGAAGACTGCATCACTGTACTGCAAAGGACAACAGAGAAGAACCCCAACTTGTGATTTCTGATTCACGATACTATAATTTGCTTACTGCGGGAACTTTGAAAGTTATGAATGAAACATGTTGCAGTCTCTCAGATTCGGTGTTTACAAAATTGTTTTTATCTGACAAAATGAGCTTGACTCTTTCCTCCTATTTATGCTTATGTTCCTTTTTGCCCAGTCCACAGAAACACACTGGAAGAGCTTAGAATGGGACAAAAAGTTCACCCAGCTCACACCCCCAGGGCCCAAGCCCTCTGCTCCATCTCCTCAGCTGGTTTCTCTTTCTCTCAAGAAGCCAGGATATCAAAGACCAAATCCATCTCAGCTGCCACAGAAGCTCCTTCAGGGATTCCACCGTGGGAAACCTGCAGGCCCTGTGTCCCTGGCTCGGTTGCCTTTGTGTCAGGTGGAGCACCTCAGGTCTTTACAGCAGAGGGTGCAAACACCAGGCATTTGCATGACCCGAGAAATCTACTCTCCACTATTACTCTCTAGGAAACAAGGGAAGCTCTCCCCGAAGTTGCCACCCTCCAAGGGCCAGGCCCTCGGCGGCCCAACTCTCTGGCTCCGCGAGGCGGCGGGCGACTTACCTCCCAGAGATGCTGCGTGTTTCTCACCGCGCCGGCCTGCACCTTCTCCGGGGGCAGGAGGACGCCCTGGAAGGGCCCGATCCAGGTGCCCTGCTGGATCCTCTGCGCCGCGCAGATGCCGTAGGCCAGGCCGGGCACGGTGCTGGTGCACAGGCACACCTCGCGCGGCAGGTCCCGCAGCCACTCGGGCATCTCCGGCGGGGGCGCGGCGGCCGCGGCGCTGCCCGTGCTCACCAGCCGGCGCAGCGAGTGCAGCGGCCCGTGCATGGGGCACTCTCCGTGGCGGTTGTCCGCGCACATGTCGCAACCTGCCGGGGGTACGCGGGAGGGAGGGGGGAGGGAGGGAAAGGAGAGGTTAACTCGGCAGCTCCAGTGGCCCACCCTCGGGTAAATTCCCGAGACAAAAGCACCCCCACCTCCCCATGAGCCACCTGCGAGGGAGGTGAAGGCGTGAGGGCGCTGAGGCTGCTGGGAGTAGGGGGAGAGGTGAACCCAAATCGCTCCCTTGGAATTCGCTGAACCCCAATCCGCCTGGTACCGGGTCAGAACCCCGGGACCCCTAAATGCCTTCCGAGCTGCGTGTGGGCGGCGTTGTGGTCTCCGCTGAACCGACGGTTCGCGCCTTCTCCTCCCGGCTTCTGGCTCTCCCTCTCCCCTCTGTCTCCAGTTCCCTCGGATCCTCCCGGTTCCCGCGAGTTCTCTCGACCAGGTGTTTCCCAGGGTGTTTCCTGGACCACGAAGAAAGCCCGAGACAGAAAGCCCGCCTCTGGCCAGTTTGCTATCTAGGAGCGATTCTACCTGGGTCGCCTGGAGACACTGGGCTCGCCTCTTTTTACAGGGATAGAAGGCACTTTAAAAGTCACCCGTGCAGGTGGGCAGCGCCGTTCCCACTCCTCTGGCCCCACGCGCCCACTCCAGCGCCCCAGAGGGCAGAGCCGGAGCCCCAGACACAGCCCCCCACCCGGGGAGCGCGGGATCCCCAGCGCCCGGCAGTGCCCACTCTCCGCGCTCCAGGCTTCAGCCGGGCGGGCGGGCTGATGGGGAGAGGAGGGATGTTCCGGCGGGTTAGGGGAGCCCATGCTTGCGTGCCAGCTCTTCCCAGAAGCCAGAAAGAAACAAATAGCAAATTTAACGATCGGGGTAATGGGTCTTTAATGATCAGGATACAGGTTCCATGGAGAGGGCCCCAACTCCGGCCCAGACGGTGGGCGCCCAGGCTAAAGGCTATCATCCTGCCTTATACCCTGCGAGTTGCTGTAAAGCTGTCTCTCTCCGATGTTCCCCAGCTCGAAGGGACCCCCCACCCTGGGGGCCGGGCTGTAGACACCCAGTGTGCTTCCACTCAAACTCGAGGTAAGAGGCCAGGCGGCCGCGGGGAGCAGGGCCTGCGGCAACCGCGCTGTCGGATCGCAGCGCCCTCCGGGTTATTAATGGGCCTGGCGGAGCCGCCGTGTCTGCGCCCCAGCCCAGCAGACCTGCCTCGGGGAGACAGCCTGGGCGCCCGCTGGCGAAGCCCGCCCTCCCTGGCCCAGCCTCCTTGGGGAGCAGAGGCGCCCCCAGCCATGGAGCCCTGTGGCACTGGGCCTGATACTGAACCAGAACCCACAGGGGAACGGTGCTGGGTGGGAGGTCGCCCTTGGGGCTTCTCGGTGCTGGGCTTTGGTCGTAGCCAGTCCTGATGGACCACACAGGGTGTGCCATCTTCATGCTGAAACAGACAAAAAAACGCTCAGGGAACTTGTGGCAAGGGAGTCCCTGAAGAATCTTCAAGGAAGGAACACCTCATCAACCCCAGCATGGTAAGTGAACCCTGGTTTTGCCATTGGCTTCACAGCCAGCTGAGGGTTGGCTATGTCAGCATCCTATCTCAGGGAAAGGTCCCAGTCAGCTCGGCTTCTCCTTGGTCAGCTACTCCACTCCTCCCCAGAGAGCCCAGGGAATGAAGGGACCTCTGAGTGCAGCTTCTTGGAGGTGCCGGGGGCCTCTCAAGTGAAAAACAACAACCTATTTCTGCAGGTAGTGATGTGTCCACGCCACTGGACCTCCATCACACAAAGCCCCCCTCTTCCAGCAACATAAACTAATGTAAAAAGACGGTGTCCAGCTCTGCTCTTGACCTTAGGGCCTAGATAGAAGGCGTTCTCATTCTCCACGCGTCAACCCTTCCAGAACACATGCACTTCACACACCCTCTCAAGGTTCTGACCGTGAAAATAAAAACTTCGAAATAAAGGGGGAATGAAAAGAAAAACAAAAGTTTATAATTACCAAGTGCCAACTATGTTCCAGGCACCTACCTATTTTAACCCAAACCATCGCCATATTATCCAAATGTCATGATTCCCATTTTGCAGATGAAGCAATTGAGCAATGTAACTTGATCGTGGATCAGAAACTAGAAACTGGTAGAGAAAGATTCACTATCAGGTCTGCCTGACTCCAAAGCCTCCAAAACTATAGAGATTTAGGAAGACTAATGAGAGCTGGGAGAATTTTATATCCAAACTCAATCAATAGAATTATTTCACTGAAATCACTCTTTGGGGGCCACAAAATCGCTGATTGAATTACAGACATTTCTCTCCCTCTTTCCCACACTCTTGAGTTTTGGGATAAAGGAAGAGAATAAATTGGAAAGTAAATAGATAATGCCCATCATTTTCAATTTTAGTATCTAACTTCAGAGATGGCCTTTCATCACCTTAGCAAAGACAGCTTAAAACAAATGACTAAACAAAGGCAATATGTCCATAAAATAAATCACCCCCGGTTTTTTATTAACTGACTGTCCCTTTCTGATTGACTCAATGAAACAAAGGGTGAGAAGTGTTTAGTATTCACTCCCCTAACAGTACACAGTAGAGATTCTGTCAAGTTCCAATAGCTCCACAACATGGATTGTCACACCAACTATATCAGTAATAAAGTGAGGAGCAAAAGTACTAACTTCAGCCACAACCCCCCCTCCCCCAGACAACAAGCACACTCTTAATATTTGTTATACATGATACACTAGTCCTTTCTCTAACAAGTCCTCTAAAGCTCTCTTCAACTTAAGTTTCATTGTCTCCAGGGGAGGTTGAAAAAAACTTAGTAGTGTTTTGCAGAGTGAAAAGCTGAGGCTCTCCCAATATTTAGAAGATGACAATATTTAGGTCCACAGCAGAGTAGGCAAGGCCAGTCCACTGTAACTAGTCCACCCAGCATGAGTCTTCTGAATTTATAAACCACTTTGTGCTTTAGCAAAATATTCTGTCAGAAAAGTTGACCAATTGCAGCAAAATACTTTATATCCTAATGTTACTGGGTTGTTGTTTTTTTAATACACCAACACTGTCATTGAAAACATTGGGCTTCTGACTTATGTCTTGGAGTCCCAGAGAAGCTTAAGGGTGTTTAAAACAAGTAACTGATTACTAGGGGTTGACAAATGTGGCACAAGTAGACAAACATTCTAGCAGTGTTTTCTAGACAGCAAGCCATGAACACCTACATGAACAGGTTTGAGGGAGAAGTGAGCTAGATGCCCAAATCAATCAATCAATCTCTCTCTCTCTCTCTCACACACACACTACATATATTACACACAGCATTCCATGCCAAGCAATCCATAATACAAGCCTATTTGTATTCATAAAGAGGAGGCAAATAAAGGTTCTTACTTTCTCTTAAAATCAGGGTAAGCTTTCTACAAGTTCATAGTTATTAATCATAAAGGGTTTTCTATAACTGTGAGAAATATTATAATATCCTCTGAAATGCCATTTTAGCATCAGAAATATAAGAAATCGTGCTCGCTTTTCTATCTTGAATAGGTCTGTGAAGGCCCCTGTTACGGGTTTCTGAATAAGGGAATGAGGTGTCATTAAGTTACAGACTCCCGCACCTCCTGGCTGCAGCAGGCCAGGCCAAGGGAGTGAGGAGCAGACCTTCACTCTTCATTTCATAGCCTTCGTATGGTTTGGATGTTTTACTTTTGTAATTGAAAATAAATCTATATTAAGTTAAGGGGGGCAAACCAGGCCATGGGGTGTTTGTTTCAGGTATTTTCATTTGTTGTTCTAGGAAAGGTAAAATATAAAACGTTTTGGGCTTTATTTTGGTGTCTGGAGAGGCCAAAGACATGTGTGGGTGCAGGGGGAGCTTGGACCCCTGAGAAGCACCAAGCACAGGCAGCCTCCACTGAACCTCTGGAAAGGGAACCAAGGAGCAGCTGAAAAATCTGCTCCCCCACCCGCCCCCCCCCTCGTAGGCAGAGGTAACTGCAGGACGATGAATCCTCCCCAACCACCACTGAGGCGCTGCCCTCAGTCTTGCAGGCCCAGTGCAGTGGGGCCAGCACCCACTGATCCCTGCTTGATGGCTCTTCCCCAGGAGTGCCGCCTGCTGGCAAGCCTCTTGTGTGCTCTGGGCTTGGCAACGGAGGGAAGGGTTGCTGCGTTTTCGGGAGGCTGGCCGCAGGGGCAGAGGGCAGGTGGAGCTGGGTAGCTGGTAACCTCCCGCACCAGAGTTCAAGTCCAGACAGCACTCTCCCCAGCCCTCCAGCAGCAACTGGTTAAGGGCAGCAACTGGTTATGGGCGAAGCATGCAGTGAGCAGTGAGGCTGCGAGCTGGAGCCCCCCAACCCAGTGTGCATTTTGAAGGCCTCACCCCCTTCCTACCAGCGTGGGGCTTTCTTGCAAGGCCACAGAAATCTGGAGACCCTTACTAGGCCCTCCTTTTCCTCCACCCGGCAGGGGTCTTCCAGGCTCCTCAGCAGATCTGGAGGCCAGTGAGTTAGCCCAGCCACCGGGAAAGGGAGCCGGTTGTGGCTGGGCCCCAGGGGAAGCCCAGCTGCCACAGAACCTACTGGAGGACTCTCCTGAGGCGAGTTTAAAGCTCCTGGCCAAGTTCGGATGGAGGCTTGGGTTTTCCAAGCTCAGCCTGGCTGAGGCTGGGCCGGCCAGCTGGACCCTGGGGCCAAGAGGGAGAGACAAAATGGGAAGGAAAAGCAAGAGGAAATGTGGATTTTATTAGCCTCCCCACACCTGTATTTATAAATTAAATGGGAGCGCCCATGTGTGCGGTGAGAGAACATTGTATGGAGATAAACCGGGCAGCCCTGCCCCTGTGAAGCCGCCATATACAAGGCGGAGATGATGAATAGGAGGCGCAAGAAGAGATCGAAGCAGGTCTGGGCTGGCTCCACTCGCTCCTACAAAACTATAGGGCAATTAATTGTGGCTTGTCCCCTCATCCTTCATCTCCTGGTGGCACATATCGATGGAGATTACTGCTGATGGACCATTTTATCACCTTAAATAAACAGTCGCCACCTCTTCTAACCTCAATCTAATATATGGCTCTATGTTCAGTTTCAGGGCGCGAGATAACGAATGATGTAAAATAACTAAATCATGTGTGTTATGGGTTGGGATTGGGCCTGCACACAAAGAGAGGAAAGAGAAAAGGAAAATATAAAACACACAAACCCACACACGGACGCCCAGCTTCCCTCCCACCGGGGACCAGGTCTGAGGTCTAAGCCACTAGCTGGCCGAGGACAGCTGGGACTCAGGGGTGCAGAGTGTGCCTCGGGGCAGGAGAGCTTGCTGGTGGGTGACTGGGCCTGGGCGCTTTCTAAACAGGACCCGTGTTTTCCAACTGGGTGGGAAGAGATTAGGGAATGTCAGAAAATACTCACTCTCCTTTACCTCTTACCCTGACTCCCAAACAGACAAAACAGTGTTGGATGCAGGTTTCTTTCTCTCCCCTGGACACTCGCCCCAAACTCTTGGAAAGGGTGGCACTACCAACCGGAAAGCCTTGGGCCCTTGCTGTTCCTGGTGCGTAGCAGGACTCGCCTAACCCAGGAGGGGATGGAGACCTTCCGCTGGGAGAGGCGCAGAATGTCCTGACACAAGAAACTGGGTGGGGTCCTTAGCTCTGGTCTCCCAGTCAGGTGCAGGGGAGAGCAGCTTCCAAAAAAGGTATGCCAAGTTAATTGGCCCAGACCTTGCCATACAAACACCCAATTCCAGGCACAGCCCCGGGGCTCTTTCCACCTTCTAAGAGTAGTGACAGGGTTTCAAGCAAGGCACCAGAACCTGAGAAGAGGCCACTGACACAGCCGGATGGAATCAGTGGCTCCGGGCAACCCAGCAGCAATGAGGGCAGTAATACAAGAGGAGGAAGAAAGGGTCCCACCCCCCAATTATATCACACACTGCCCCACCGGACTTTAAAGAGATGAAAGAAGAGGCAGCTAAGCATTCAGAGCTTCAGTGGAAAGTGTACTTCAACCCTAGAATAAATGTAATACATGGAGTTGGATATCAGAAATATAATGGAACAGCTCACTCACCTAGCTTGCATGGTTTCTGCTGCTTTTTAATCTTTTTTTTTTTTGTGGGAAAGAGAGCTAGAAGACCTTTCGCTATGGCCTTTGCCATAGATGCCAATAAAGTTTCAAGGTGAGACTACTGTCACTGATTCACAGGCCTTAGTGGGTTGCTGATCCCAGGCAAAATGTTACTCTTCTGTAGGGAATAGAGAAGTGAGCAGGTCCCTTTCTTTGCCTTGTAAGAAAAAGAGAAAAACTACTCAATGCAAAGTAACAACATGAAGCACTGCTGAGTGGTCTCCTCACAGAGTTCTTTTAGAAAATGGCAAAAGATGGAAATAGGGGATCTCTCTATGTCAAAAATGAATAGGTGTTTCCCTTTGGCCTGCCTCTCGCCTCCCCCACCCCCGTACCCACCCAGATACACCTGGGAAGGGGGAGAGCGCTGGTTTTCACCTTCTTTCAAGTAACAAATACACCAACTTCCCCTGCCTAGGGAAACACTTTCCCATCCTTTGCATTTCTGATTGTTGAGCCCCTGGTTAGATTAAACTCAATCACTTCCCACTTCATCTTTGTAAAACACATCCTCTGGTTTAAAATGAATGCCTCTGCGTGCCCAGAGGACTTGGTCTCCCAGCATTACACAGAGCTACCCCCGCTATTTTCTTTCTCAACTGCCCTTTAATTAGGGAGCAACATGAAGTGTGACTCTAATAGGACAATCTGACTTCCTTTCCCCTCCATCTTTTCTTATGCACTTTGCATATTAAAGCAACCCATTAGACTCAAAAGGATATACCAAAAGACTAACACAATGGAAATAATTTAAATAAATCATACTTCCTTTCCTCCGGCCATAGGAAAAAAGTTACCTAGGCAATTAAGTGATTCAAAGAACCATATATTAATTAGGAATCTAACCCAATTCTTTCTCTGGTGAGACTACAGTGAATCTCAAGACTGCATTGTAAACAGTATAGGGCGCTCCCCACACAGCCAGGGCTGTGGGGCACGCTGCTGGTGTCTTTTCCAGCACTGTTTTCATTCAGAAGAGAAACTGCGAGCTCGATGAAGCACGGTCAGCCCACAGTGACTACACTTACACACAGCAGTAAGAAACGCCTTTTCCAAAGATTAATCTTTTTATTTCACATTTTAAAAAAATGCTTTGTAAGCAACACATTCAAATTCAGTAGGAGAGAAGTATTTTTAAAAACCCATTAAGACAATATAATTTTTAAATATTTTCTGCAACTCTGAAATGCAAGCATCTGCTTAACTGTAGAACAAATCCGAGTGGAAACGCTCCTTTTAAACCAGTACTTTGCCTTCAGATTCTACAAAGGAAAAAAGTAAACGCAACTGCTCTTTTTGTTAGTAACAATTATCTCCATTAGAACAATTACCTCCCTCCATTATGAAAAGATTAATACAACTTTAACCACTACGCTCATGCCTCATGCTTTTTCATCACAGTAATGACTTTGGGAGCCCTTCTAATAATTATAACCAGGAGGTATTTTGCTTTTACAACGAATTAAAAAGTTCACGGAATGGTAGCCATTCTGCAAGACGGGACTTATTAAAAATACAATAATAACAAATGTTTGTGATCCTCACACAGAAGCTAGATGACGGAATGAAAGGAAGAAAATGGTAAGTGCTGATCTTTCAAATCCTGTATTGCTTTCCATCTGACTCTCTAAACCTGATTTAATGTTCTCTCCAAGAGGTCTCTGGAAGTATATTTAGTACTGAACGCGTTAGGTGTAAACATACCACAACTTTTGAAGTTACCAAAAAGAATCGGATATAAAGCAATACACATGCTTGGTCTTCATGGAGAGTCTTGCTTCAAAATCTCAAAATGGAACCATACTTGTGACGAGCGTTTGAAATTATGAATAGAGGAACCGAAGCTGGACGAGACCTGAAGTTTAATTAGGTATTTGCTATTTACTTGGGGGACAAGGAGAGTAAGCTTCTTAAACTAAATTACTGTCACCCAATTTTTACAAGTAGCCAAGCCATCAAACGTGGCTCCGGATTGCGGACGTTTGAAGGGGTCAAGGATGCAAGGAGAATGTGGGACCCGCACGGAACAACTCTATCCTGAAGACGGAGAATTTCTCACTAAGCAGCTGGCATTTACTTTTCTAAATACATGGTAGACCTAAGAATAATGCCTGCCTGCCGGAGAAACTGACCCAGAATTATCCAAAACTCCTAATCCCGGGAGGCCAGGCCAGCCAGCAGCGCCCGGCCGCTCCCCTCCTAGACAATCCTGCAGCCCGAGAATGAACTGACAGTTAACCCCAGAAGTAGGGCAGAGAGGAGAAGCAAGCCCTGGAATCCACGCTCCCCAGAAACTAACTCCGCGTCCCTATCTTGTCCCCCTCCCCACCCCACTCCCAGGGCCAGGCCAGCCAGTTCTCGGGACTCCCCGTCGCGCGCTGCCCGGAGCCCGCCGTCCCCGGGCGCCGTCCCGCGGGAGGGCGGAGAGCTGAAAGCCCGGGCCGGCAGGCGACTCGAGTCCTCCAGACTTGGGGCTGCGGAGCAGAGGATGAGCGGAGGGGAAGAGGTAACCCCGAGGTGCCAGCCGGGAACCCCCATCCGTTCTCCTTCCTCCTCTAACGGCAGAAAACCTTTGCCGCTGTGCTCTGGGAGGTGAGGGCCCGCTGCCCGGACCAGTCCACCACCCGGGTCCCTCTCGTCCGACCCGCCTCCCCGACGGGCGCCCGCCCGGGACGGCGCCAGCGCCGCAGGAGAGAGCGCGCGGGCCGCGGCTACGTACGGTTGTTGGGGTCGCTGGTGTGCTGGTTGAGCGGGATGATCTCCATGCGCTGCTGGCCGTACAGGTAATAGTCCAGCTCCTCCGCGCTGCAGCGGAAGCGCGGGGCGCCCCGGCCGTCCCCGCCGCCGCCGCACTTGGAGGGCCCCGGGCCCGAGGCGGCGCCCAGGCACAAGTCCTTGTGGGGCAGCGGCTCCGCGGCGACGGCGGCGGCCAGGGGCGCGAACACCGGCAGCTGCGCCACGGGCAGGGCCGAGAGACCCGCCAGCGCGGCGGCAGCGGCGGCGCAGGAGGCGGCGGAGGAGGCGGAGGTGGAGGAGGAAGCTGGGGTGGAGGCAGCGGAGGACAGCGAGGCGGGCCGCGGGCGCAGACTGTCCGGCGGAGGCTCCGCGCGCTCAGGGGGCGGCGGCGGCGGCGGCGGCGGCTGGAGAGGCTGCGGCGCGCCCAGGGGACCCGCGGCCCCGCCGCCCTTGAGCGGGCCTCCGCCGCCGCCGTGCGGGAAGAGCTGCTGCCAGTGCTGCAGATAGGCTGGGTCCACTTTGAGGAAGGCCGAGCCGCCGGGGTCTCCGGGCTTCAGCATGTCCGACGCCTCACGCTGGGGGCAGAGGGCAGAGAGGAGGGTGCGTGTGAGCCGGGCCCCGGGCCTGGTGCGAGAGGGGCGGGCAGGACAGCCGCCGAGAGCCTGGAGCGGGAGCCGCAGCCCTCGGCTTTGCCAGCGGCCGCCCGGTTCGGCGGCTCCTTCCTCCCAACTCCGCCGGGGCGCAAAGTTTACTCTGAGGCTGCCGCGCCGCGCGGTGGGAGCAGTGTCCACGCTGCTGGCCTCGCAGCCAGCGGCGCCCAGCTCCCACCCTGCACTGTCGAAGCCCGGAGCGAAGGCGCTTCCCCGCAGAACTCGGCTGCCAGACGCAGCCCCCACCCTCGGCCGGAGCCCGCAGCCCGGAGCCGACCCCGGCCGGAGTGGCGCAGCGCCCGAGCCGCTTTGGTCCCCGGCGCTAGGAGGCGGTTCAGCCTCGCCCTCCGCCCTCCGCCCCCCGCCCCCAGCCCCCCGCCCGGGACCTCCAACCTCCTATCCCCGGGGCCCAAGACACTCAGCCCCACAGGAGCCTCGTCTCACCTGAAAACTCGGAGCCGCCGGCGGCGGATGCGTGGGTGCGCGTGTCTCGGGAACCGTGCGGGAGCGTGTGCACCCCGGGTGCGCTACATGCCCTTGGCAGCGCGGGAGGAGAGACCTAAGATCCGGCCGCGAGCACGGGCTACGGAGGCCCACGGAGGGCGCGGGAGCGCCTGCGGACCCGCGAGTGGGACAGAGTCGCGGTGGGTTGTTGCGCTCGGCCGCTGCGCCCGGGCTCCTGGGCTCCGCGCTCTGGCAGCCTCCTGGCTGGACACGTGGGTTTTACGACAGCACAAAATACAAGTGTGTGTGTGTGTGTGTGTGTGTGTGTGTGTGTGTGTGAGAGAGAGAGAGAGAGAGAGAGAGAGAGAGAGAGAGAGAGAGATGGGGTGGCAGGGGGAGGGGTGGGGGGAGAGGGGAAGAGGCGGGAGGCAGGCCAGAAGAACGAAGGGGAGGGAAGAAGGAAGTTCTAACTCGGCTGGATCCACAAACTGCCCGAGCGCCTTTCCTGCACTAATACCTCCTCCGCTGCCCCACCCCCGACTTTTTTTTTTTTTTTGGGGGGGGGGCGTGACGTCTCCGGCGCGCCCGTTGTCTCTTTCTGCCCGTGACATGTCTTTCCTAGGTGCCGGCTCTCTGCCCCGATGGGAATGCGGAGCCCGGAATGCATCTCCGCACTCGCTCGGGGGTCCACGTCCGGGAGGCGGATTCGGCCGGGCAAGTGAACCAATTCCCGGGACGGGGGCTGAGCCTTTGCCGGGCTCCGTTTTCGGAGGAGTACTGCTGGGTGCCAGAGTGGACTAGCCCGCTGAGCAACTTCCACACAAATCGGGGGGGTGGGGGGGGGGGGCAGGAGGGGGAGCTGGGGGCGGGGCGGGTTGCGCGCCGGAATGAGCCTCAGTCCCCAGCGGAGGAGGCAGGCTTTGTGGAGCTGGGATGCGAGAGACAGTGGGTCTCCAAAGGGCGGCCGGTCGTGCAGGGCTGGAGCCTGGCCGATGGCCTAGAAGGCGGCTGCGACGGATGGCGTCTCACGTGCCCAGCGCTCAGCCCACTCACGCTCGAGTTGTCTTCCTGGGGGGTCTCGCTCCTCCTCCTTGTTGGATCCGAGGCAAGTATCCAGAGCTCTGTCTATTACATCTGCTCCGGGACAGGCGCGAGGCTTGTCCTCCTTTGGGTGCCAGGGACTGCGGGGGGGGGGGGGGGGGGGGAGGGGGAGGTAAGGGGGCAGGGGGAAGGGGGGACACTTGTATAGGTCTCTAGTCCCAAAACCTAGCGGGCGGAGGGGCAGCGTGGAAGCACAGCTCCAACCCCCCGCCTTGCCCAGCCAGCGCCTTGGTCCACGCCCGCCCATCCCCGTGCAGCCTCACACAAATTAGGTACACCCCATCCCCCCCCCCCCCACGCCCCCAGCTCTTCCAGGCAGTCGCAGCACTCGGTGGGCGCTTTCCCCTCGCTGGAGTTCTGCACACACCTCAGAGAAATGGCATTTGTCTTTGTCCAAACACACCAACTCATTTAACACCCGCCACTCCAAGCAATTGCCAGTCACACTTTCCTGCGCTCTGCGTGTGTCTTTTTGTCTTTCTGCACTCCTGCCGTCTGAGCCTGGGAAACACGCTGTTTAGACTTTGTCCGGGTCCCACGCAAGATGCCTCGATGCCGTTTGGAACGGGGTTGGACCGAAAATGTTTTGCCTGGCGTAGCAGTGACAAGGTCATCGGTCATCCCTGGAGAGATGGATAGTTCCCACGTCGAAGGCAGACCCCACGAGGGAAAACCCACGGTGCTGTGGACACCGAGGCGCACCAGGCGGGCTCCACGGGCTTCATCGGAGGGAGAGGAGGAAGCTCCAGGCCAGTTTCAATGAATCTGCTCGCAGAACTGCAGCGGCTGCTGGGCCACGAGAGAAGGGGCCAACTCTTTCTCACACTCTCCAGGTTCACTGCGGAGAAACGGAGACTTTTCTGTTCTCCAGCGAAGACCAAGAGCATGGGGGGCGGGGGGGGGGGGAGCTTAGACTCTCCCAAACACACTTGAAAATCTCGGGAATTTGAGAAACTAGTGACAGCAACTGCTTCCGAGGCCTCGTGCCGCCCACGCTGTGGGAGCCCCGGGGTCCTTCGTAATAAATGCGGCGGACCGGTTGGAGAGCACTTCCCACGTGCCGGGCACCGGTAGGCGCTTCGAGGGCGCGTAGTCTGCCCAGCCACGGGGAGGAGGCATTATCATTAACCCCAACACGGCAGAGGGGGACACTGAGGCTCAGCAAGGTTAGGTAGTTTGGTTACCTAAGTCACGCCACTAGTGAGTGATGGAGGCAGACCCAAACCCTGGTCGGTGAGGCGCCAAGTACATTTTCCCCCCCGCTCACCCTAGCCAAGCCTCTACCCTCACCGGCCGGACAGACGCCAGGGGGGTCTGGAGGCACCTTGGGGGGAGGTTTGGCTCCCCTTTTTGCTGGAGAAGAGACTGGAGCGGAGCCTCCTTTTCCCACTCTGCCGGTGTGTGGTGTTCCAGAACCGCCAGATCCAGGACTCCCCGTGGCCCCTGGCGGAAGCGGGTCTCGCGGAGACCCCGGAGGCCTTAGGGAGCTCGTGTGCAGGAGGTGGGCGAAAGTTCTCTGGGGCGCTCAGAAGGTCGGGAATCCAGGAGCGCACGAATAAGGAAGCTGTGGAGGGGAGTGTAACGGGGGTCCAAGCATCCTCAGCGCCTTTCCAGGAGTCCCTGCTCCGACTGTGACCACCCAGACCAGAGGCAGCGGGCTTGGCCGGGGCGGAGTTCTGCGCTCTCTTCCCCCCACCCCACCCCGCACGGCCGCGGTCTGCCCAGGACGCAGCCCACTCACCCCGCCGATCCTGGGCTGGCTTGGTCACCCCCACTCACCCCGCCGATCCTGGGCTGGCTTGGTCACCGCCGCCCTGGCAGTCTCAGGGGTTCTTAGGAGGTGAGCCCAGGGACCATCAGGACATGCACCCCTCAAATCTGCTCGCCTCTTCATTCCTTAGAGGGCGACCGCGGAAACAAATCATTTCGACCACTTAGGAAGCGATCAAACCTTTATAAAAATCCATCGCTCCCCAATCGATGAGTGAATATTTGCTGGGAATTTGTTCCAGAGGAATAAGTAAGGAGTGTGAGTGTATTGAATGCAAACGGGGGACACGATGGTGTTTTTCTTCATTGATTAATGACCTCTAAAATAAAACAAGTGGGAAGAGGTGCCGGGATCGATAAATTAACTACTCAAATTCATCATTTTCTCGAGCAATCCCCCCCCCTCCCGAAAATTACCCTTAGGAAGCCCATTGTACCCTCAGCCGGGAGGGAAGGCGGGAGCTGGAGGTCAGAGCTGGGAGGGAGGGCCGGGAAGGAGCAGGCAAGCAAGAAGGGGGTTCTGTCCGGTAGACCCTCTATCCGATTTCGTTTGACATACAATCTTCACGTTTGCCTTTCATATTAATTATATTTTTCTTCCTGATGGAGGAGGGGAACAAATGGTCGGTTGCCTTTGACAGGACTCCAATAAAGAATTCAACAGCGCTCCTCTCTGCCCTCAGCGCTCGGCTTCTAGGTTTAAGGTCATGGGTGGCTGAGTTAATAATTCATTAATATAGACATTTATTCAGAAGGGTTCTCTGAGATCCACTCTCCCAGCCTCCTCCCAGAGATTTATTTTCCTGGGAAGTGGATGGGGGTTGGGGTGGCTGGGGTGTGTGTGCTGGGCTGCAGGTGAAAGGAGGGAAGAATGAGTAGAAAGAAAATGAAAAGAGAGACTGGATACAGCTGGGAGCAATCTTTGCTTACCCACGAGTGGACAGGTGCCTCGAGCCTGTTTATGAGTGCCGTCAAAAACTTGGTGGGAAAATGTAGCATCCACACTGCACAGGTTCTCTGGCCTCCAGTCGTCTTTTTTCCTACTTCTACATTTGTTCATTTTCACTAATTCGCAAAGCTCTGTTCTTCCATGCTTTAGGATCCGGGAAGAACCATGGAACTGAGGACCTTGGAATGCAGGCAAAGGGGGAAATCCCTGGAAAGAGACTACTCTGCCCCGCCCTCTGAATTCCCAAAGGAGGAGCTTTGCAACTCGCCAGACCTGGAACCTGAAGGAAGCTCGGTTCCTAAGGGCACAGGCAGCTTCTGGTGGGCACTGTATCCCCTCAGAAAGGGACTATGGGGGCATCAAAACAAGCCCCAAGGGTCCCTGCCCTCATGAACTTTACTTTGTAGGGGTTGGAAACAATAAACAAGTCATTGTCAGATGGTAATAAGTACTATGGAGAGCAACAACAAAAAAAAAGGATCAGAGGGAAAGAGTACAGTAAGTAGGTAGAAGGTTTAAATATAGAGGTCAAGGAGGCTTCTCTTATAAGGTGACATTGGAATAGAGACTTAAAACAAGAGGAAGAACTTATATGCATATACGTATAACCCACGGACAGACAATAGAGCTGTGAAGGCCTGGGGGCGGGGAGGAGGGGCAGGAGTGGGGTGGAGGAGTTCCATGGTGAGGGAGGGGAACATCTGTAATATTTTCAATAAAGATAAATATTTTTAGAAAAAGAGGATGGCACTTTTGTGCCTCGAGTGGGGCATTCTCTGCTCTAACCCATGGCCCAGGAGTGAACACAATAGAAGGGGCCTCTTCTGAGAATCCCCCAAGGTCCTGAGTGAGGATTCTGCCTGGTCAGTCAGGTCAGGCCCTGGCCACACTGGTTCCCTTTGCTCTTACCTGCTCCCATCTGGTTCCCACAAGATGCTGTAAAAGCTTCTCAGTATCCTTTCAAATACAGCTGTTCACTATTTATATCCACTGAAGCCACGTCGCCTCTGTTGCTGGTGACTTAGAACCTTACACAGTGGCCTACCCCAAACTGGGCCTGTGTCTTCAACAGGCAAATGAAAAGATGCCTTCCTATTTTAAGCTTTTTTATGAAGCAGCTACCAAATTCCAACCTCCCCCTCTACCACCCACTTTATACTGTACTGTGGGATGCCCGGACGCTAAGTTGTACAGTGTGTAAAATGTACTGCGAAACTGAAAACAAGAAAACCCACACCATTTACTTTAATCATTGTCATCTTGCCTTTGATCCCTTTGCATCTTCACTCTTTCGTCCTTAGTGACAGAAAACCATAGCGCCAGCTACTGAGGGGAAACAAGGGTGTGAGGCTGGAAGCGTGAGAAGGAAAGCTTAGCACGCACCTTCAGTTCTTTCCTCCCAGGATGCAGCAGGAGCCTCACGATTCTCCTGAGGTCTTGGTAGTTTACACACGTGGTCTCAGCTTTTCTCCTGTCACAACATTACTGGGAAGGCAAGGTCATAGCCAGCCTCTGGGGCCGAGAGACCAAGCTGAGCCTCTTTCTGACCACTCTTTCATCCTCCACCAGGATCACTGCAGACAGCACCTGTTCACTTCACTTGACATGCAGCCCAGCCCTCCAGCTCCTTTCACCCTGGTCACCCAACAGCTGTCACTCAAACAATGCCTCTCAGCCACCCCAGGCCTGATTTGGATTTGACCTACTGACCTCGAGGTGAAAGGCTCTGCAGTCCATTACAATCCCTGGGGGCCAGTTCATTCTCCCAAGAAAGCCTCTAAATATATCCTTTCCGTTTCTAGGGAAATCAACTATTATTATTTGCGAAAGCCTTGTGAGTTTATAACATATCAGGGCAGTTCAGTCCTGTAAAGATTTTATGAATAGCCATTGAGTGAAAAACAGCTGCTCTTTTTTTCTCTGTCTTGACAAGTAAAGGAAAAGAGAAATAATTAGACAAGGAGAACTGTCCTTCAGAAACTCATGTATTCCCTTCACTGTCTCCTTCCCATCCAACCTTTCCCCAGGAACTTAACTCTTCCATTTCCCCCAGAATCTGTAAGAATAGATAAGCCCCATCGAAGTTACCTACAACTGAACAGTCATACATAATACATAATGTGCACCTACAAGGTAGGGATCTTAGGGACAATCACCTTTGAAGCTCCTCCAGCAAGTGCTATCTGGTTCTAACAGTCTTCTTTTGGTTACCAGATTGTTGCCTAAATTAGTTGAAGCCTGAAGGCCTTAAGTTATAATCAGGATGAGGCAAGCATATTGTAGTGCGTCTGTTTGAAATCAGGAACATATGCTATGGTTGGTTCACTTTCTGAGGGTTGGTGGTTTCTAGTGCATGGAGGATTCCCTAACTGCCTGGCACCAGCCCCTAGGAGCAGGACGGCTTCCAGTTAGCCCCCATAAATGAGGGGGCCCTGATGTCTTCCTCCCCAGGCCAGCCTCAGGAAACAGGACCCATAAGCTCCTATTAGGAGTTCTCACACACACCTGTGGGACTCTGGGAAGCCTGTCTGGCCCCTCATCCTACCAGTGATGGGCAACCTTTTGAGCTTGGTGTTTCAAACTTCGCCAAAAAACTGAGCATAACTCCGGTAGTGTGTCCCTTTGAGGAAAAAACATTATTTTGCGATATTTATAGTTTAAATAACATAAATGTTTCATCCTCGGCATGCGGCCGCCTCAGCGGCCGCGTGTCATCAGAAATGGCACTGACACACGTGTCAGAGGTTCGCCATCACTGTCCTACACTGTCCTGGCTGGATTGGTGCCTGCCCTTACCTTAGGGAGCCAAAGGATGACAGTAACTGACAAGTGACAGTGGGACATCTATTGAAAAATTAACGTTTTGAAAATACAGTAATAAAAAATTTGGCTTTATACAATACTAAATTTGACCGTGTTTTCTTCTTGTCTGTCTACATTGGCAAGCACTTTTTCAGTTAAAGCGTATGTTTGGATGGACAAGTATTTTATTTGTCAGCTAAGTGGCAGGTCACTGTCTTGATCATGAGGATACTCATCTTGGAGTTAACTGGTTAAATTAACACCCCCTCAACCCCAACCCAAGTACATGCTATTTGCCAGGAAAAGGACTGGGTTTTCAGAATAAAGATAAGAACTTAGAGCTAAAATTTAAGCTTGGACTGTGTGGCAAGTCATGGGTTAAGCACTTTCCATGTAATATTCCCTTTGATATGAGTTACCTTTTAAGGGTAACATTTAGGTCTTTTTCTTTATAGTTTTACTACTGAAGAGTGTATCTCTAAATAATACACGTAATTTCACCTGTTTTTGAACTTTATGAATGGAATAATACTGAGTGCTTTCTTTAGAATCTTGCTTTATTTTCTCAAGATTATATGTGTAAGGTTTACCCACATTTGCTTGTGTGACTCAGCTCAGTTACCTATTGTAAGAATATACCAACATTTACTCATTTTACTGCAGATAGACATTTTCATTGCTTTCGTTACTTGGTTATTATGAAAAATTCTGCTATAAACACTCATGCACCTGCATCCTGTTCCATGTACACATGAAATTCTGTAAGGTATAGACTCACGAGAGCAGCTGCTGGACCATGAGGTTTGCATATCTTAAACTTTTCTAGAAAGTGCCAAACTGTTTTCCAAAAGAGTTACATTAATTTGTACTCCCACAAGCAATGAAAGGATTATTGCTATCCCTTAATTTGCTAACTCTTGGAATTAATAGCTTTTAAAATATTTTTTAATCTGGTGGCAAATGCTGACATTTTGACATTACAGTACTTTGCACTTCCCTGATTATTAATAAGTTGAACAGCACTTCAGATGGCCATTGGCTATTTAGAGTTTCTCTTTTGTGTGGTGCCCATTAATAACTTTTGCATGATTTTATCTTGGGTTGTCTATTTTTTTTAACTTGATCTACAGTGGGTTTTTTAATCTCTTCTAATCTCTTTATAAATCATTTGTCAATTATATGCAATGTAGGTATCTTGTCCCTTTCTGTAACTATATTTTCACTCTTTTCATGGGGTCTTAATTTCAATATAAGATGTTAATCAATTCTGTATGATCAATGTTCAGTGCTTCAGTGAGAAATCTTTCCCTATCCTGAGGAAATGAATATATTCTCCAATCTATTTTTTTGTGTGTGTGTGAAAATAATGTTGGACTTCCATTTTCAGCCAAGATGGAATAACAGAGACTGAACTTACTCTCCTGTCCAAAACAACTAAGAAATTGAACAAAATATATAAAGCAATGGTTGTCAAAACATTGAACACCAGGCAATGATCCCTGAGAGGTAGAAAGCAAATGAGATGAGCTTTACAACTTCCTCAGTGTACCACTGTTTTGAGACAGCCTCCAGGACATGGCTGGGAGGTGGAGACCAGCAGACTCCCTGAGCTGAGGAGACAGAGCCATGATCCTGGGGGGTCCAAGGCAGCTAGAGTTGGCAGAACGAGATTCAGGAGAGCGCTGCATAGAGGAACTCCAGAGATTTGCAGGAAGCCCCAGGAATGTTCAGCAGAATGCTGATCAGGCTATGCCTGTGACTTGCCTATTTCTCCTCCTCTGAGGAAATCAGGGATTCCAGTTTCTTAGACATTTTTCCAGAGATCTTCTATTCATATATTTCCCCCCTTCTTCAAATGTTATGATACACAGTGTTCTGAACCTTAGGTTTTGTAACTTATAAATCTAGCTTAGAGATTGTTCCCTATCTGTAAATAAAGAGCTTTCTCAATTTGTTTTATAACTTTACTAGAGGCCCAGTGCACAAATTCGTGCACAGGTGAGGGACGGCCTGCCCCAATCGGGCCAGGCCAGCCAGGGCAGGGGCTGAGGGCAGTTGGATGGCTGGCCCTGCCCACGATCGGGGTGTTGGGGGCCAATTGGGGGTTGGTTGGCCGGTCGGCCCCGCCCCCTGGTCAGACTTCTGGTTGAAATCCAGGTTGAACTCCCGGTTGAGGGGACAATTGCATATTAGCCTTTTATTATATAGGATGACCTAATCTTTAAGCAGTTCTCTATTGATGGCCAATTCTCAGTTTTAATCTGTTTCAAATCTTTTGTTTTTACACATAATATTCAATTTGGTACATATAGCTTTTCTTACATTCTGATATTCAGTGATGTGCTGCGCCAGGCTCATGGGCTTTTAAGAACCATTTGTTAAAATTTCAGACACTTCAGTGCTGGTTGGTATTAGGAGAATAGTTTGAAATTGACCATGGTAGAAGTATTCACACCATTAAAATTGACAAAGTCTACAGATAAAATACCCCACACCCTTATTTTGGGGGGCTAGTTGGTTGTTAAGTATATGGCTTCTAGTAGTGCAAGTACTGTATCAAAGGGTGTTTGCATTTGTAATCTATCTATATATATATATATATATATATATATATATATATATATATGACCAAATTGCCCTTCACACATTTCTACTAACAGTCTATTACTGAATTCTTACCAACACAGTGTTACCAAAATTACTGATCTTAGCCAATTTGATGGGTGAATTTGGTTTCTCAATATTTATGTCACTTGTTATTGAAAATGAACTTATTTTATGTTGTTTTTCTCTGTTCACTTTGTTTTAAACTTAATCCTTTGCTTATTTCCCCCTTTAGACTGTGAGGATTTTTTAAATTATTATTTATAAAATTACTGATATATTAATATTAGTCCTTGTTTGGGATATGAGTTGCTCATATATGTTGTAAGACTTTACAATTTATATTTATTATTTTCTATTTATCCTGAGAAGGAAAAATTCATGAAAGAAAATGTAATTTAGCAACAGAAGCACTGAAAAACATATCTGACATGCTAAATTCATTCTTATTTCCATCTCTATGCTTTTTTCCCCATCCCCACCTCCTCCCTTTTGGCAATTATCACCTTGTTCTCTATATAGATGGTTCTGTTTTGCTTTGTTTATTTATTTTTCTTCTGTTTTTTTGATTCCACATCTAAGTGAACTCATTCGGTATGTGTTCCTTTGTCTGACTTACTTTACTTAACATAATACCCTCTACGTCCATCCATACTATCATAAACAGCAAGATTTTATTATTTTTATTGCTGAGTAATATTCCATTGGATATACACACAGCATCTTCTTATCCATTCATTTATCAATAGACATCTAGCTTCCTTCCATATCTTGACTATTGTAAGTAATGCTGCAATGAATATAGGGGTGCATATATCTTTACAAATTAGTGTTTTTATTTTCAGCAGTGGAACTGCTGGGTCGTATAGTAGCTCAATTCTTAATTTTTTGAGCAATCTCCACACTGTTTACCATAGTGGCTGCACCAGTTTAAAATCCCACCAACAGTAGACAGGATTATATGAATAATATATTGACAGTTCTTACAACAGTATCTAGCATACAGTAAGTGCTATATAAGTGTTAGTTATTATGATTTTATTATATCATAAATATAAGTAATTATATATAATTTTAAGCATATAAAATTATATCTATATATAGTAAGTTTCTTCTTATTTGAAATTGTCTATGACACCTTGGATATGTAAGTGGTGCTACATGTTTAATAAAGATATGGGAATTTGTTGAATATGTGACTTATTTGAATATTAGAGAACAAGTAAAAGTGATTGTCTTCAATTTTATGTAAAATTCCCTTTTACCCTGAGCTACATCCTTAACCCTTCCTACAGTTTAATTATGTGCTCCTTTCTAAATGAGGCAGTGCACACAGGCTTGCTCTCACCGGCACCCTGTCTGACTCAAGCTTACTCATGTAAACTTGTGTCAGGAGTCCTCCAGTATTTCACACAGTTAAGAAAATTAGGCATCACTCCTTTTTGCTCCCTTTCCCCCTTCCTCCTCCTCCTTCCTATTATCAGGATTCACCTCCCCCCACTCCCATACTCCCAGGCAAGCCACCTGACTAATGGGTCATGATGGAATCCTTAACTATCTTAAGCTGGTTCCAACAGCATCACGTTTCTATTCCAGAGTGCCAGTGGTTCTCAACCTATCTATAATAATAAAAGACTAAGCAACCATCGCAACCAAACAGACAACCGAACAGGCTGCATGGGGCGACCAGGCCGGCAGGGGGGTTAGTGAGGGGTGACCAAATGACTGAGCAGCAGGCTGTAAGGGGCGACCAAACGACCGAAGAGCAGGCTGCGTGGGGTGGGGTGGGGCAGTTGGGGGCAACCAGGCTGGCTGGGGGTGGGGGGCAGTGAAGGGTGACCAACTGAGCAGCAGGTTGCGTGGGGTGACTAGGTTGGCAGGGGGGTTAGTGAGGGGTGACCAAACAAATGAACAGCAGGCTGCATGGGGTGACCAGGCCCCCAGGGGGGGGCAGTTGGGGGTGACCAAGCTGGCAGGGGGCGGCAGTGAGGGGTGACCAAATGACTGAATAGCAGGCTGCGTGGGGCAACCTGGCCCACAGTGGGGGCAATTTGGGGCGACCAGGTCAGTGTGTGTGTGTGTGGGGGGGGGGGGGGAGTTGGGGGCAACCAGGCAGGCAGGCAGGTGAGCAGTTAGGAGCCAGAGGTCCCAGATTGTGAGAGGGATGTCCAACTGCCGGTTTAGGCCTGATCCCTAGAATCGGGCCTAAACTGGCCGTCGGACATCCCCTGAGGGGTCCTGGATTGGAGAGGGTGTGGGCTGGGCTGAGGGGACCCCCCTCCCCTGTGCACAAATTTCATGCACCGGGCCTCTAGTATCAAATAAAGTAAAAAAAAAAAAAAAAAAAAATCACTGTTTCTTTCATTCAAATTCCTTTATCAGTCTAGCCATGATCTAATTTGACATTCAGCTCCCATAACTTCAGATATGGCCACTTTCTCCTTTCCAGAATGGTCTCTCTACTCTCCTCCATAAGCAACTCTGTAATTCATGACCTTCTGCCTGTGCTTATTTTGTTTATGCTTGGAGGTTTCTTCTCCCTACTCCACACCTCCCAAGGCTCCCATGTTTTAGAGACCTGCTCATGTCCTACTTTCTCCAGGTAGTCTCTGCTGCTAACACTCATCTTTCTGGAAGCTCCTATAGTTCTTACTATCTGGGTCACTTTTTTGGCAATGACCTTGTGAACTACCATGTATTGTACTAAACTCTAAAATGTATGTTAGATTTGTCTCTCAAATAAAATATTTTTGGAGAATAGGAATCGTGATTTAACTTTAATTTTATATACTACTCATTATGTGACACGCTGCAAAGCACATAGAGGTTGTCATCAAATACTTGTTGGATCATTGTCAAATGAGTGAATGAGTGCCTTAGTGTGTGAATAAATGAATGACTGAGGGTATACATAAATAAACGTACAAATGAATGCATTGTTGTCAAGCTCCTACCACATGAAGGCTTGTCAGAGACAAAACTAGAAGGGTCAAAGCCAGCAAGTGGCTCATGGTACACAGAGACCATGGCAGGGGTCAAAGATGGGGCTGGCAGATCTAGGGAGAGGGAGAGGAGGGAGGAAGGGAAGAAGGGAGGGAGGGAGGGAGGAGGAGAGAGAGTGTGTGTATGTGTGTGTTAGAGAGATGCCAGCTCCCCTCTCTGTCTCCAGAGAGTGCTTTCTTGTGCCTTAAGTATACAGAGTTCACTCTCATTCACAATGCCAGCCATAAATAGCTACAAACTGAATTATTTCCCCATTATATCTGTTTATCTTCCTAAATCCTCCCTGAAGAAGAGGCTATTTGCCCCTGACAGCCCCACGTGGCCCTCACACAGCCCTCTGGACTTGTTGAACTACATCTTTGTAAACAGTTTTTCCAATGAAGGAAGGAAAATTAAGGGATTCCTCCCTTCCAATGGAATGACCGATGAAATGATCGCATTACCATTATCTCTTACAAATCTTCCCTCTGGTCTCATAACTCCCAGTTAAGACCTGATAAGCACAAGCAAGACTTGTGCAGTCCATTTCCTGTTAAATGGGAAATGCCAGCACATGTCTGTGGATTGGCAGAACACACAACATATCTCACACAGGAGCGATGCCGCGACATTCTAAATGAGGTCCGGTGAGTGTAATAACGGTGTGGAGAAACCTAAATATAAAACATTATGTGACCTAATCTACACAGAGGAAAGAATCGGGAACTTGGCCAGCCCTAGCAAAGCCTCAAAGAATCTGCAAGAGCAGTCTAATTTTGAACTACATGGCTTTTGTGAATTCTACACGAAATAAAGATACATCAGCTCCTAGAAGAATGAGGAGCACTTTTAGTTTTCATCTACACCTGATTTCCAGATTTCTGAGGAAAAAGTGAGCAAATACGTATCCCGTGTAGATATTCTGGTGGTGTTTAACTCTTGATCATGCCGTAGCAAGAGCACAGAAGTGGTGAACTTGGGAGCAGTAAATGGGAGTTGTACCGAGGTGAATACTGTTCCCCCCAACTTCATGTCCATTTGAAATCTCAGAATGTGATCTTATTTGGAAATAGGGTCTTGAAGATGTTAGTATATAAGTTAAGATAAGAACATATTGGGTTACGGTGGGTCCTAAATCCAATGACAGGTGTGCTTATAAGAAGGCCACGTGGAGACACACACACACACACACACACACTAGAATCATGCACGTGTAGGGTCCCCTACACGCTTTCGCTTTGCTTTCGCTTTCGATCGCGGGGGAGCTGGGTGCCTGTTTGCTGGTGCACCAGGCCTTTCGGAAGCCTCGGCGGGGCGGAGGCTTCTGAAAGGCCTGGTGCCGGAGGAGACAGGCACCCAGCTGCCCCACTTTTGATGGTCCGCAGTGGGATGTGAGCTCGCTACCCCAGAGGCCCCTTCTGTTCCGCAGCACAGCCATGGCGCAGACGCTGAGCTCGCGCCGCCACTGGCGATAGGAGCTCAGCCTCCCACTGACCCAATCGGCTACCCCGGCCACCCCGAGTCCCGCCCCCTGCGCCTCCCGCTGGCCCAATCGTGGGCGTAGCGGAGTGATGGTAACTTACATATTACCATTTTATTAGGTAGGACTAGAGGCCCAGTGCATGAAATTCATGCACGGGTAGGGTCCCTAGGCCTGGCTGGCGATCAGGGCCGATCAAGGCCTTCCAGCTGCTTGCCAGGGCCTTCCTTCCAGCTGCCAGCAGGGGCCTCCCTTCCCCGGCTGTCGGCTGCCAGCCGCTGGCTGGGGCCTTCCTTCATTCCGTGCTGCCCCCTGGTGGTCAGCGCATGTCATAGTGAGCAATAGAACTCCCGGTCTCCCAGTCGAACTCCCACAGGGACACTTTGCATATTAGCCTTTTATATATATATAGGTTGTGTATCAAACTCAGAATACCCACAGATGTGCTCAATAATTAGGTAAGTGGTGTTCTTAATGCTTTATGTGGTGCAGAAAGCCTCGCTGGATTGTATATAGATGTTTAAGATGTTCGGTGATATTTGGAGTAAATTGATTGCAATTTCAGAATAAGCCAGGAACTCATTATAATTATTTTATATTTAAAATAATGGAATATAGTCTCATTCACTCTCTATCTGGCACACTTTCAGGAGCAAACTAAATTGACAGTGAGGGTTACTGACCTCACTGGGTTGTGAAAAGTAACTAGAACATACATATGTAAAGCATGTGGCTCACAGTGGGGCTCCGTCCCCTCCACTTGAAATAAAAACATTGTGTGCAGAGTAGAAATGTCAGCCCCCCAGCTCAGTGTGCAAGAATAACCATTTCCTTTATTTACATTTTAAGTGCCCATTTACCCTGAGTGACAGAAATTCCGTACCACTTGGAGGGACTTCTGACCTCGCCTAGGATTGTGACAGGGCATTCCAAGGGCTCCTGCCCTGCAGGGCACTGGGTGTGGGCGCCCCTGGGTGCTCAGTCACCAGTCAGAATGGGGCTTCCTTGTCCCCACATGTGGTTCCTTAAGCTCTCCTGCTGATCCTGCCGATCCTGCTGCTCCTGCTGCTGCTGGGCCAGGCGGGCTACAGGGCTGTGCCGCACAGACCCGCCATCCCTGCCTCCTCCGCTGTCTTAGTTCCCAGGGGCTGCTGTTACAAATCACCACCAACTCAGAGGCTTAAAACAAACGCGTTATCTTACAGTTCTGTAGGTCAGAGGTCCAACCACAATCAAGGTGTCTGCAGGGCTGGCTCCTCCTGGAAGCTTTAGGAGGGAATCCGCACTCGCTCTTGCCACCTCTAAGCTCCTGCAGTCTGACTCGTGGCCGTGCCCTCCATCTTCAAAGCCGGCAACGGAAGATCAACAAGGATTCTGCTCCCCTGCTCCCCTCCTGTAAGGATATTATGGTTACATTGTATCCACCTGGGTATTCCTGGAGACTGTTCCCCACCTCAAGACCTTTAACTTAATCCTATCCAAAAAGACCTTTGTGCGACCTAAGGTAACATATTCACAGACTCCAGGATTGGATTCTGAAATTTGGGGGATGCATTATTCAGACTAGCACACCCTACACAATTGGTCCCTCCCTGGGGCCTCACAGCCTCCCAGGCTCTTCTGGAAGGTACAGTTCTCTCTCCCCTGGGACAACTGTCCTCTCTGTGTTCACTTAGCTCTCCCCATCCCCACCCCAGCCCAGGAGAATCTGTTTTTCAAGTTTGAAGGTAAAAGGAGAGCCCCTCCCTCATCCAAACATTTTATTCAAACCCAGAAGCTGCTAAGCTCCCTTAAATATTTGGGCTTTGGAAGCACAAAAGCAAGAAATTTCCAGGGTGCTTCTGCTTTTCGGCTGGTCGCCTCCTTTGCCTGGGATTGTGGGCCAGAGCCAACCGTCTGATTAAAAGGAGGGAGGTGAAAGGGGGAAATGGGAGGAGAAAAATCTGCAGATTAACATCTCAATGTATTATCCAGTCACATTTGCAGAAGAACATAGACCCTCCTGAGGGGTAACCACTGAGGCATGTCAGGGAGGGTCCCGGGGGACCCGGCCTGAAGCCTGGCTCCCTGCCTCACTCCTTCTGATGTCTTCTCACCCTTGTTTCCACTGCAGCCACCACCTCACCTGGCTCTGGGAGCACGCAAACAGTGGACCTAATCTGCACAGAACCTTTGTCCCTGTTTCCCTTAGCACCCCTGAGACAGGTGGGCACTTTCATAAAGAGCTGTACTCAGCACTAAGACGGACAAAAAGGAAATAGCTATAAAATACAAAGAGCACAAATGATCATGATTCCCTCAGGCAACTGTCTGACGGAGACAATGCCCTCTGGCCAAGGAGACTGCTGCAGCCAGCTAAGATGTCTGGCCTCTCCCTCCACCCCTACCCCCGCCCCCACCCCCTCTCCACCCCCATCGGAACCTTCCACTCCCAAGCAGGGGCCACACTATTCTCTGACAGAGTGCAGCAAACCAGGCAAGGCCTCTTCTTGCTAGTCTAAGTGAAATAGAAGTCCCTGTTCCCAAACCTGCCATCCCCCCTACCCCTCAGCCCTGGTTCCTCATTTGAAGGGCACCCTCAGACTGAGGACAGCACCACAGTGATTGACAAATAGATGATCTCACCACCTGTGCAGAATTTTTATCCTATTCATAGGTAAGGATGCCCCCCCCGCATCACATATCTACACAGAGCTCTATAATATAAAAAATACCTCAAAAATGTGTAACTATATTTTCTCCACATAATTACACACTTAGGGAACAGGAAGGTAAATTTTCCAAAGGAGCAATTGTAGAATTCTGGGGGAGAGACCATAATTTAGATTTTAAAAAGAGAAATACAACAGCAAAACAATTTTTAAAAATGGGCACAGGACTCAGACATTTCTCCAAGGAAGGTATACAAATGGCCAACAAGCACATGCAAAGATCCCCAACATTATTAGTCATAACAGGAATACAAATCAAAACTACAGTAAGATACCACTCCACACCCACTAGGATGGCCATAATTAAAAAAACACACACAGAGAAAAAATAACAACTGCCAGTGAGGATGTGGACAAATTAGAGCCCTCATGCATTTCTGATAGGAATGTGAAATGGTACAGCCGCTGTGGGATAGTTTGGCAGTTCCTCAAAAAGTTAATCATGGAATTATTATATGACCCAGCATTTCCACTCCTAGATATATACACAAGAGAATTGAAAACATATGCCCATACAAAAATCTGCACATGAATGCTCATAGCAGCATTGTTCATAATGGCCCAAAAATGAAAACAATCCACAAATCCATTAGCAATAATTAGCATTATTTGAACAAATGTCCAAATGTTCTTAGCAGCACTGCTGACAAAAACCAAAAAGTGGAAATGATCCAAATACCCATCAATGGAGAAAGAAATTGTAGTATATTCGTAAAAGGCAATGTTACTCATCCATGAAAAGGAATAAAGTACTGATGCATGCTACAATGTAGATGAACCTCGAAAACATTATGCTAAGTGAAAGAAGCCAGACGCAAAAGGCCACATATTGTATGTCTTCATTTATATGGAGTACCCAGGACAGGCAAACCCAGAGAGACAGAAAGCTTTTGGGGAGTGACTGATTCATGGGGATGGAGTTTTCTTCTGGGGTGATGAAAATGTTTAGAAACTAGATAGAGGTGATGATTGCACAACATTATGAATGCACTAAATGCTTCTGAATTGTACACGTTAAACTTGCTAATTTTGTGGTATATATAAGTATTCCATTGTGTATAGATATACACATGGCATATTATTTGGCCATAAAAGAAGGAGAAGATCCTGTCATTTGTGACAACATGGAGGGACCTTGAGGGCATTCTACTGAGTAAAGCAAGTCAAACAGAGAAAGACAAATACTGTTGGTCTCACTTATATATGAAATCCAAAAAGCAACAACGATTAAGCTCATAGACACTGAGAACAGACTGGTGGTTGCCAGAGGTGGGGGCTCAGGCGCCAACACGTACTAACTGTGTAAATGGGGTCAAAAGGTACAAACTTCCCGTTATAAAATAAATGTCATGGGGATATAAATAGACAAACAAAAATGAAAATTGTTAATTTTTGAATTATGTGAATTTGATGTCATTTAAAAAAAGGAAAAAGAAATACAGAACTAGAAGTAAGAACACCAGAGATGGCGTCCTGATTTTAATACTTATTAGCCATTTCAGTATGAGCAAGTAACAAACTTCTCTGAGCCTCAGTTTCCTCATCGGTAAAGTGACACTAATAATATTTGTACCACCTACTTGAAAGAGTTACTGTAGGAACAAAATGAGATGTTGTTTATGACATTTTTGTATCATGTACCTGTGATACTAGATGCTATTGCTTTGAGGTAATAGTTATTAAAATTTATATTCAGTAAGAAAATCCAAAGCTTCCTGTCATACTTTTATAAGATCCAAGTTTGCAGTAAATGTACTCATAACATTCTATTTTTAATTAATTTATATGTTGCAAGCAAAGGGTTAAAACAGACAATTCTTATCCAAATCAGTAGGCAACATCTTTAGAATTTACTCTACAATGTCAGGTCTCATTACAGAGTTGGCCCTAGGCGAGGAAGATGAAACACATCACAAATTCTTTGCAGACAGGTGATGGAAGTGTACTCATTTTATATGTCTCCCAGGCTCAAATGGCACACCGTTACCTGTGGTTTATCAGTGTTCCTTGGAGCAGGTTTTCATAATATTTTCAACAGAGTAATGATAAAAATATGGGAGGGGGAGTAAAAACATCTTTACTTTAAGAAAACATAAACAGGGGTTATCTGGTGGTTGCCATGACTTAATGATTAGTTGCCCTATTAGTAAAAAATGTCCTCTCCCAATTTTTCAGTCTGGCTTCAGTCTAGTTCAAATCAGGATAATGACATGTTTCACTAAAAATACAAAACAACATAAAAATCATCCACATAATAAAGAAGTTAAGAAATACTATCAAAATATTTCTCTCTTCCTCTCTCTCTCTCTCTCTCTCTCTCTCTCTCTCTCTCTCTCTCTCTCTCTCTCTCTCTCTCATCTTTCTTACTATAAGCAGGCCCATAGCAATTTGGTAATAAACAAGTGAAGTCTGATGAAATCATCAGGATTTATATAGCATATTTATGAGGCTGGTAAATTGTTACTCTTCTCTGGTTTTATTTCCCTATACTAACTCCCCAAAGTATGCTAGCTGAAATTTCTTAAAAACATTTTAAAGAGTAAAATACAAGAGAGTTGAAGGCTTTATAGGATTTCACAAATAATCTGGACTACTTAAATATAACTATTTTCTTTAGGATGTCATAGTCATTTCATGCCACTGGCCCTCTAATAACAAAAGCCTGTAGTAAAATTATTCATTATCCACTATTTAGTAACTTACAATAAAATCTGCTAACACAAACTAGATTTATGCAGTTATGAGTTTAAGCAAAAGTACAATAGTTCCATCTAGCCAGAATATGTGAAACTGGTTTATTTTATTACTAAACAAACTCAATGTATCCCGCAGCAAACACTTTAGTCCTCCAAATTCTGTAAGCCCATCATAATTCTGGAATTGTGATCCAGGCCCAAAGTAGGTGGTTCTGAATAACCAGGGGTCCATTATAGTCCCAAGTAACACTTAATGAATTCCACATTTTGAGTTTCTGTATATTAAGTTACATATATGAATAGTTCACTTTCTCATTTTTAATAAGTCTAAGGCATGTATGTACTAAGAAAGATTGCTGACTAGTATGATACAGTAAGTTGATACATTTCCCAAAAGAGCTTAGCATGTTGGTTAATATAAGTAAATATAACACTTCTATTAGTCTCTTTGAACTATTAAAACTAGTTTGCAGCTCTAGATAGGTGACTGTTGGTTGGAGCATTGTCCTATACGCCAAAAGGTTGTGGGTTTGATTCCCAGTTGCAGGTTCGATTCCTGATCAGGGTGCTTGTGGGAGGCAACCAATCAAGTCTCTCTCTCTCTCTCTCTCTCTCTCTCTCTCTCTCTCTCTCTCTCTCTCTCTCTCAAATAAAAACATATCTTCAGGTGAGAATTAAAAAAAGGTTTGCAAGCCCCTTATTACTACTTTCAAGTTCTACACATCAGTAACTTGAGCTGTGAACAGAAAAGATCTAATAGTACTGAGTACTTAAGATATACTAGAGTCTATCATCTATAATAATAAAAGTGTAATATGCTAATTAGACCAGATGTCCTTCCGGACAACCTTCCGGACAAAGCTGGGGCTGTGAGGGAAGCCTGGGTCCCAGTGCCAGAGGGAAGCCGGTGCCGGCAGCCGGGGTAAGGAAGTCCTACTCTTGCACAAATTTCGTGCATCAGGCCTCTAATATATATATATATATATATATATATATATATATATATATATATATATATATATATATATATATATTTGACACACACACACACACACACAATCTCGTTCACCTCTCACCAAAATCTTGAGAAGGTGTTGCTTTCACCTCCTTTCCAGAGAGATAAAGCAAATTGTCTGAGGTCCCACAGCTAATAGGTCAAATTTAGGCTCAAACCCAGGGTTTTTTCGCTCCGGGGACAAGGCTTACACACCCAAGTTAATGAGTTACCTAAGGAACCTAGCATCCTGACATCAAACAAGCCTCAGGGATGTTGAGAAGAGAAAACCAGAACCAAACGTGCTCCTACAACAAGCATTTTCTAAGGACCTGCTATGTGCCTTGCACCGTGAGGGGTGAGAGACAGACATGGTCCGCACCTTCAGAGAGTTTACACTCCAGAAGTGAGTTAAGACACTGAGCCACTGCAATGCGAAAGAGCTATGGGAGTGGCAGTGATAACATGCCAGAGGAGAAGGGCCTCTGGCTCCCAGGCAGACTCTCAGGGTGATGGAGAGGAGGTAAACATACATCTTAAAACGGTGTCAATCTAATAAATTTAACATGAGAACTTGGATAGTTTTCACAACCATTGATAGAGGACCAACCAAGTGCAAGGCACCAAGCTGGACCTTGCTTTTTATGAGGTATTCTGATATCTCCAGTTTCATACACACAGGCATCTCCGAAGAGAGAGCTGTGCTCCCATTGAAAGATTGCAGGTATTTATTAGAGATCTCACTGATTATTCTAATAGTGGAATGAAGATAAGAGTCTCTTCCATGTGGGGAGCCTGGCTGGATTCGAGGACACAGGGGCGGGTGTTCCAGACCAGATTGCATGCAGGCAATGACCACAGAATCGGGGCATTCAGACCGTGTCTCCCTCCGATGCATCTAACCGTGGAAACTCAATCAGGTCCAGAAATGAATCAATTTCCTTTGCCTGTGTCCTTAAATTTGATGAATAGAGCCTTTGCTTAGAGCTACTGAAGCTGCTATTCATCTCAGTTAGTTGCTAAATAAAACGTTGTTCTTGGATGTAATTCTGGCGAATATGACTTTGGAGATTTTTCATTTAACTATGTAAGTCCAGATTATTCCCCAAGTGATTCTACATTTGAGCTATTTTGTTCCACATGCTCCATATTTTTTTCCATGTTAGAGAGTAGGAATCTGGAAAGGCCAGGTCTGCTAATGTTGCCTGTGAAGAGGATAAACCTGAATACAAGTGCAAATTTTTTATGATAAAACAGCTAAATGCATCCTCCTGAAGAATTGCTTTTCTCTTCAATGCAATTTGATAAGCTAGATAACGGTTTTGGACCTTTAACGAAGAAAGAGAAAGTTAAAATAAACAAATAAGCCCGCGTCTCGTGGGAGAATCAGAGATTTTGACTTGAAATAGAGGGTTTCGTTGAACCAACCTTCTTCCTAGTTCAGAACCCTGCGGTATTCTGTGGTTAGGAACTTGCCCCCGGTCATGTAACTAGTAGTGGTAGAAAGTAATTGGACAATGAGTCCTTTTTTAATTTCTTTGAACTTCTAAATAAATTCCTGTTTTTATCTCAGGGAGGCATGCTCTCAGTGTAGAAATCAAAAAGGAACAACTAAAAGGCTTCTCACAAAACACACCAGTCCCTGCCCCAGCCCTCACACACCTCTGGTCTCTGTCTTCAGAGGGTACCATTTTGAGCAGTTGCTTCCAGCATTTACACATCTTCATTTTTCTAGATCATAAGTTTTAGTCCACAATTTTTATCATAAAAATTTCAAGCAGCATGTACATATTATAATTATACACACACCTTTTCTTTAAAAAGTGCTGGGGGGTGGGGGCAGCTGGAGAGAGGTCAATGGGGGAAAAAGGACACTTATGTAATACTTTAAACAATAAAAAAAATTAAATAAAAAAAGGTAAGTTGCAAACATCATGGCATTTCATTCCTAAATGGGCGGGGGTGCAGAGGATGAGCTGAGACCCCCCCCCGCCCGTGCCCACCACAGCCTCAGGGCCCACAGTTCCTTTCAAGGTGCATGAATTTGTGCACTGGGCCCCTAGTACTAAATATAAAATGACGCTGTGTTTGCTTCCTCTTTTAGACATTATCATGTGACTTTCTGTCCCAGGAGTTGAGGATTTTGTTTTCTTACCCCACCACCCATCTGTTTCACCTCTCCCATCCTCCAAGTATCATTATAGTACAATTTCAGGTTAAATATATTCAATGTTGTATACCTTTTGTTTTTCCTGGAATTAATAATTGCCTTGGTTTTTCATTTGCTTAGTTTCGTATTAATTTTTCCTACATCTTCCAAAAACCTTTCATAACATTTCATTCATAGAACAATTTTATCAGATAATCTCCCAGCACACACACACACACACACACACACACACACACACACACACACAGAGTGTTGTTTTTCTTAAAGACATCCTCCTAGTGAACTGTTGGCTGTCATCCTTGAACCATGGCTAAGTATAGATTCCCCGTTTCCTGGGTCTCGTGCTTGGTGTATTGCCTTACTCTGGTGGGACAAAGCCTTTAATAGATTCCTGAGGACAAAAGGGCAGCACAAAGGACCACATCTAGCTCGTGGGTCACACTGCTTCCGTGAAGACAGGCTTCCCTCCTCACCTGGCACGCAGCTGTCACCCTGGCATCCTGTTCCCACTTATCCTGGGGGCTCCTGCCACCATGCTGCTGGGTCCAGCTCTGGGTACTCTATATACTGGGTCTTCCTCTTTCTTGGTTTATTTACTCCCTTGCTTTGGTGGGCACAGTTTCCAGGAGCTTCCTGAGACAGGGGGGCACAGAAGGTGAACTTTTTAGACCTCTCATGTCTGAAAATGTCTGGTTTACACTTGATTAACATTTGTGCTAACAATGTACTCGAGATGGGAAATAACTTTGCTCCATTGTCTTTTAACTCCCAGTGATGCGGTTGAGAAGTCTGAGATAATTCTGATTCCTGGTCCTTTGTATGTGATTTGTTTCTCTGTTTTTGAAACTTGTAGAACTTTCCTCCTATTTTGAAATCTTAAGGTGATGTGTTTTGGTGTGGATCACTTTTGATTCATGACGCTGGACACCAAGTGGCCCATTCAGTCGAGATTCGTGTTCTTCAGATGTGGAAAACTTTTTTGAAAACAAATTGTGATGCTTTGTTCCCTTCCTTTTCCTGTGTTCTCTCTTTTGTTTAAAAAAAAAACCCACCTCATTATTAGAACTTCTGTACTAGTTATCTAATTTTATGACCTTTAATCTCCTAGTTTCCATTTCTTTGTCCTTTTTCTCTATTTTCTGGAAAACTTATTCAACTTTCTTTTTCAGCATTTCTAATTTCAATCCAAATACCATGTCTGCCATTATGCTTTTAACTTTTAAAAATTGTTTTTTATCCTTTGAAAGTTCTTGGGCTTTATTGCTCTTTGGTTTATTTGGCCTTTTTTTGACCAAGAGCATTTTTTCCTTACCTGCAGTATCTTCTCTTAACTCTCCTAAGATGTTAATGATCTTTTTGGTGTTTTATTTTGTTATTTTGTTTTCTTCTTTGGTTTCTGCACATTGCCTTTCCCCCGGTGGGTTCATTTTAGCTTCTGTCTCCAGGGTTAGCCACATCCCTCAGGTAACTGTTGGCTGTCTACTTATGCTTACAATGGGGAACCAGGAAGCTGATGGGAAGTTTTGAGATGGTTGGTGGGTTTATCCATGTTGAGCTCCATTGTAGAGGGATCTGGCTGGGTTGTTTGCTGTGGAACTTTTGATAGTAGCTTTAGGTCTTTCCTCCAGGGCATTCAGTTTCCAGCTGGAATACTTTCTCTCTCTCTCCTGCGAAGAAAGAAAAAGGCTGGCTTCCTGTATTGGGAAAGTTAAATAGAAGAAAACCTGAGAGGACTCATCATTTATTGCACTAATATTGGCTTATGTTTCTTTAGAAAAAAAAAAGAATTTATTGGGGTGACATTGGTTTCAGGCATACAGTTCTACAATCCATCATTTGTATATTGTATTGTGTGTTTACCACCCCAAGTCAAGTCTCCTTCCATCACCATTTATCTCCCCCTGTTACCTTCTTCTGCCTCCCCTACCCTCTCCCCTCTGGCAATCACCACACTGCTGTGTTAATGTGTCTCTTTTATTTCTTTGCTTAATCACTTTACCCTTCTCACCCAGCCCCCAAACTCCTCACCTCTGACAGCTGTCAGTCTGTTCTCTGTATCCATGAGTCTGTCTCCACTTTGTTAGTTTATTTTGTTCATTAGATTTCACATATTAGTGAAATCATATGGTACTTGTCTTTCTCTCTGACTTATTTCTCTTAGCATAATACTCTCCAAGACCATCCATGCTGCCACAAAAGGTAAGATTTTCTTCTTTTTTATTTATTTATTTTTTATTTATTTATTTTTACAGCTGAGTAGTATTCCATGGTGTGAGTGTACCACAGCTTTTTTATCCACTCATCTATTGAGGGACACTTGGGCTTCCTCCAAATCTTGGCTATTGTAAATAATGCTGCAATGAACATAGGGGTGCACATATTTTTGAACCCCCTCTTTAGCCCTGCCTGGGGTCTCCCAGTTTACCTCTTCTGGGAATACCCTCCAGTATCCTGCTGGGCTGGGAGGCCAGCAGGTTCCTGGGTGGAGGGGCAGCCAGCGGTAAGGTCTGTCTACTCGACTCCACAGCAGCTTTCATTACGCCTCCTCATTTTGCTTGTCACCCTAACCTCTGCCTCCAGTTTCAGGGGTCCCTGCTGCTGCCAGTTCCTAGCCTTTGGAGGCCCGTGCGTGCGTGGAACTCAGCATGTTCTCGGCTTTCCCCGCTCCAGGCTTAGCATGTGGCTTCCCGCACCCGCTAAGATGCCTGATGTTCACCTGCTTTCCAGTTTACAAGATGTTGTTGTTCATATCTCCTGTTGTACCCACCTCTTGGTGAATTTATCTTTTAAATCTCCTTAGTGTAGTTTTCACAGGTTTTCAGGAGGGAGCAAAATGAGACAAATGTGTTCAATCCATCATATCAAATAAGAAGCTCTATTGCGTTTTTTTTTACTCCATTATAAATATTTGTGTTAAGTGTGGGGAGTATATAGCGAAATATAACTATGATACTTATATAAATATCCACCTTAATCAGCTAAAGTAACATATCAGGTAAAAACCATGAGGAAATGATCAGAGCTTCTGAATTGTAAAAGGAAAAAGTGACTGAAAAAATGAGGGAAGAGGAAAAAAAATTCATTCATGTGCATGATGTTGTAAGTTTTAACTTCAAACAGAGAAAATAGAAATAACTACCCAAAAAAAGGCAAATGTTGACTAAATCTCTCTTATATGGTAACTAAGCAATAAGAGGGGGAAAATCCAGAAAGAAACTAACATTAATATGTGTAGCAATAAAAGTTGAAAACAATCAATTATTAATACTTTATTGAGCATTTGATATGAACAAATCCTGATCATTATGTGGTTTATGTAAAACAATCAAAGTCTGTAATCTTTTAGATGCATGCTAATCTGTAGATTTCTGTAGACAGCTGGAATCTACTGCAATAGTCATGCAGATAGCATGCATGTCTTCTCATGTGGACAAATGAAAGAAGATGGTTGCTCAAAGCAATGCTGTCTCAGTGCCTGCTTACTGAAGAAGGAATTAATATGTTTAAATAGTGCCGAACAACTGGCATCTCCTGGAACAGCCTGCATTTCCTCTTGGATCTCTCTCTCCTCTAAGTTAAAAAAAAAATCCTGCTAAAGAATCAGTATCAGAACTGAGGCCACGGGGCATGGCAATGGCATCTCAGAATTAGCTAGAAGAATTTGGGTAAGAGGAAAGAGTTTGTGAAAATTCTTCTGTCAAATAGATTGTTCTTAATCCCTTAAAAAAAAAAAGCATATTCATTGCATTGTATAGGCCAAGAGGATAAGGGGAAGCCCCAAGGAATGACATTCTCAAAGTTTGGGCATTCTCCCTTCAGGGAGGTGCAGCTGATGCCAGGCATGATGCAAAGTGATCGCTCCCTCATGGCCAACTGCCTGGGCTTGTCCTAAGGTGGATGCCATGGTGATTGAGCTGTGGCTCAATGCACCACCTAGACAAGCAGGCTGTTTTGCACAGTACCCTCTCTCACCCCCTAAGGCTCACTACCCTCCAAGAACTCCCACCCACCCATCAATCAGAGAAAGGCCTGGTCCTTGACAGTTCTGGACAGGGTTTGCCGCATCAGAAGCAATAACAACTTGGGTTTTGTTTCTTCCTATTGGCTCCACTTTACCTTGCTAATAAACTAACGTAACAGTTGGAATGAAAACCTTTTTGAGATATATTGACTGACTGCGACAAATTACTTCTGATTCATTTTACATCTCTAACCAAAATATGTTCATGATCTGGCAGTAGCTTATTCAGTATGAAAGTTATTTCATTCTTAAGGTGAGAGACCCAAGGAAGAATCTCTTTAAAAAAATCTCTCTGGTACCTGGGTAGGAGATGCCATTTCCTCGTGCCACAGGGGAACGGTTACCGATTGCATTTTAAGACATGTCCCGGATATTGTGCCACTAAGGTTAGTGCATGCAAGCCTGTGCTAGGGGCTAGGGTTCTTCCCGAAGTGTCCCTCACTCAGTCAAATGCTGTCATGAAACTTGATTTGGACCTGAGATTCTGGCTTTCCTTCTCCAACAAACTTGATCTTGCTCTTCAGATGTGGGTTCTCATGCTCATTTTGCTAAGTTAACCTGAGGTCTCTGGGGGTTAACGTTGTTGCTGGCTCAGCCTACCCCCGATGAAGCAGGTGTTTTATGGCCTCATTCCTGTTCTCCCCAGTATGACCTCTGAATTTCCACTCTTACAATGGTGCTGGCAGGTAGAAATTGGAATCAAAGGAAAATGCCCTCACAGCTACTCATATGGAAGTTAGACTACTAGGTTCCAATGTGCTTTGCTTGTAGGGGTCACTCCTGTGGTTGGGGTGCAGTATCTGGTATTGGTCAGGTTTTTTTGTTGCAGACAGGGGAATCCATGTCAGCTAGTTTAAGCAAAAGAGGAGCTTATTAAAAGGTAGTAGGTACCTTATAGAACTTCTGGAAAGGTTAGGACTGGTCTTGGTTGTTACTCAGCCTATTTCAAAGCAGCCAGGAGAAATGGCAACTACTCCATTGGGCTGCTGCAGTGAAACGTCCCTGCCATCTGCCATCGGCCACACCCTGGACACCAGGGACAGACGCCAAAGTTCCCAGCTGAGCTGACGCAGGAAATCCAGGTGCCTCGCTCATTGCACGTGGCAGGTCTGATCCGTCTCTGCAGAGACACTGCTCACATGTGTCTTCTCTGCCCCCTAATCTCAAGCAGCATGTGTTCTCGGTGAAAGCGAGGTCACATGTGGAGACTAGTACAAAAGAGTCTTGGGGAATGTAGTTCTAAAATACCAATTTCTAGAACTACAAGAAAGAAAAGTAGAGGCAAGTTAGAAAGGATGTGTAGTGAGGCATTTGACAATATTTTCCATACCCTAAAGGGACTGGGAATTCCCCACATTACTCATCTGGGATGAAGAAGTTCCCACCGTTGGGCTTAGGCTGTAGGAGTCTAGACAGGAGGGTGTTTCTAGATGGTGGAGGGAAAACAGTGTCTGGCCAGGGAGGCAGGGTGGGAGTTAGATAAGGAGCTAATGCAGTGGGAAATCCACTGGAGTGGGTTGCTTCTGAGGGTTCCTAATAGCCACATATAGGAGCCACCAGGCATGACTCTGAGGAGTGTACTTATGAACAGTGCAGACTCTGGAGCCAACACACTGGGCTTGAATCTTAGTTCCACCTTCTTAGCTGTGTGATTTTGAGTTTGGTGTGTGTGTGTGTGTGTGTGTGTGTGTGTGTGTGTGTGTACGGTATGCCAGGGTGGTAATAGTGATGAGAGAGAGAGAAGCAGTCCTTCCTATCTGACATGTTTAAGAAAGTGAACAGCTTTCATTACAGGAAGTCTATCCCTGCATGAGGAACAATGGAACATTGCAGAGGAATTGCAAAGGATTCCCTTAAGGAAATAAGCTCCTATTTCATTATTACAGACTAAAAGATTGTGACAGGATGTATCAGGTATCTATTGCTGCATAAGGAATCACCCCAAAAACGTAGGCTCTTCAAACAGTAACTGCTGGTCTTGCCTTCGCCCACTGACTGTGCGGTAAGAAGCTGGCTGACTGGGCCGGAAGTCTAAGCTGTCCTCACTCGCACGTGGGCTGCGGTGCCTGATTCTGGCCCATGTGGCCTCTCAGTCTCCTGTAGGCTAGACCCCTATGTGGCGTCTCTCTTGGAGCTCTGACAGGTAAAGGCAGTGCTAGGAGCCAGTTGAGCCCCAGGTTTAGGAACTCAAACCACCTCAGTTCCACCACATTCTGTTGTCAAAGCAAACAAGGCCAGCCCAAAGTCAAAGGGTGAAGAGATGAGCACCACCTCTGGATAAAACGAAGGGCAAAGTCACTTTACAAAAGAGAGTGCACACTGGGATGGGGGTGTGTGGGGGTGTGTGGTCATGAAACAATTTACCATACACGGGAAAGTTCAGAACTGATATAATTAAGCATTCAGTGATTATATAGAAAATCCACACTCAATACCCATCTTCTTAACAAGGCAAACACAACCATCATTATGACTAATAATTTCCCACTGTTTTTTTGTTTTGTTTTTTTTTTTTTAGTTCAGAAAAAGTATTTTTGCAATAACTGTAGCTTAAGGCAGTCATTTTAGTAACCTCTTGATGGAATTAATAACCTCCTTGGTATTTTTTCAACTGTAGCTTAAAAGTTATCCACTTATAACAAAATAGCACCTTTAGAAAGCCCCTTCAAACCACAAGAGTCTAGAATTCCAAGATTCACATCAAGCCTTGAAGGACTTTTATTGGGTCCTGTTATTGAAAACATAGTTTTCAAGTTTCTCTGGCATGCTCCTCACTGAGTGGAAACCTTAGAGGCTTTTCAGAATCATTCAAGTCAGCGTATGATGTGTCCTCGGTAGAAAGAGAGAGGAAAAAAAATCCCCCTTCTTCTTATTTAAAAACTTCCATCTGGGCTTATGCTTGAAAACGGGCCAAGTGTGGCCAGCACTGCTGGGCAGTCCTTTGCTGGCAGCCTGGGGCGTGGACCAGCTGTGATGCTGGGGGAGGGATTTCTGCTGGTGACACAGCCAGCCCCCGCCTGCCCCCCCCCCCCCCGCTGTCCCCCTCCCCCAAATCCATGGAGTTATTTCACTTCCCTAGACCTCAGCATTCTTATCTGTTAGAGAGAGGCTGGAGTAAAGCCCTTGCTGTGCTGATATCAACAGATTCTAGAAGCAGGGTTCATGGGCCAGGCATTTCTGCCCAGCCCCCTGCCACATTCCTGGGGCCTGGCGGTAGTAGCGCAGAGGAGGTGTGCCCAGGTGAGCAAGGAGCTGGTATGGCCCTGAAAACAGGCCAGGGACTCAGAGTGCAGCCTGAGACCCCAGTGAGCCTCCAGGCCCATTTCCGCCTGGCTGGGATTCTTTCTCCTTCTCCCTGCTACCTTTGCAAATTCAACGTTTGGTTGTTACATTTGAAAACTACTGTTTGCAATTTACAAGTTTTGAAAATCTTTTCTTTTGAACAATTTTGTTGTTGCTACAGGAGAGACAAGATTTCATGCTTTTTCACTTCTGTAAATCATCTTACATCTTCCAAAAATATGTCTTAAACTCATAACTTACATATTATCATAAAAGACATCCTAGAGCATTATGTTAATTGAATTCAATGAAAAAATAAAATACAAAGTTAGATGAGCAGAATAACCAAACGGCTGAAAGGAAAAACACCAAAATATTAGCGGCATTTACTGTGGGGAATGAGGACTTTGAAGTTTTTTCCCTCTTATTTTCCTGAATTTTAACCTTTTTATTAAAATAAATACATACAGGAAAAATTAATTTGCTACTTGTCATAATAGGCCCCTACTTAGAAGTACATGTTTAAGAAACAATTAAGAATTTGGTTTTCCCTCCTAAAATAATGCAATAGCTTGTTTGTATAGACTGACATGAAAGCAGTGGCTTGCAGTTTATCTTATATTTGACTTTAATTTTATGGCCACGAATTAGCCCCAGGACAGTGAATGCAGGTTATATTTATAGTAGCAGTATCTTTTCTCCCCATGTTGATCTGCCACCCTAGTGCCCAACCATCTCAACCTGAAAGCTCAGTGGCTTTTAGACTTCCCTTTAAAAAGGAAAAACAAGCAAGCAAGCAAACAAACAAAAACAAGCAAACAAACAAACAAACAAAACACAAGAAAAGAAGGAATGTTTTCTGTAACAATTTCAAATATGTGCTATTGGCTTTCTTTCCTAAGCAGTGCTGTGACCAGAATTCCTAGGAGTGACTGGCTTATCAGTTGATGGAGAAAAGATATTCAAGGAGAAATCCACACAGACACTGTCAGCCCGTGGCCAGCACCCAACGCACAAAATGATAAGAATGCCAATGTTTAGGAGACCTGGAACTTTCTGAAACAGAGTCACACATGGATTTTGTCAAGCTGATGTTTTAATGAGGAGATAGATGCCACCAATCGACTTGGCCAACTTTTTTTTTTTTTTTTTTGGTGGGGGGGATGTTTATTTGTGAGGAAGCTAATTATATCTCAAGTTGCAGTCAAGAAAAAATTGCCCTCTAAACTACCAGCAGCTGGAATTAGATGTTTTTGTAAAAACAGTAATGCTGGAAGTCTTTTAATGTCACTTAAAAATACTAACAATTTGATATTTCCCAAGTTTCCAATTTTTAAAGAAAAATCATTCAGGCAATTTCTGTAACCAAGAATGCAAACGTCAGAGAAGTATTTAAAGTGGAATTTCTCTCTTCTACAGGAGTAGGGTTTCCTTAAACACAATGAGAAGTCCTTACCAATAAGTGAGATTTGCATTTAATCTTTTTAAAAAATATATTTTTATTGATTTCAGAGAGGAAGGGAGAGAAATAGAGAGATAGAAACATCAATGATGAGAGAGAATCATTGATCGGCTGCCTCCTGATTGCCCCCTACTGGAGATCAAGTCCACAACCCAGGCATGTGCCCTTGACTAGAATCGAACCCAGGACCCTTCTGTCCATAGGCCAACACTCTATCCACTGAGCCAAACCAGCTAGGGCTGCATTTCACCTTTTAAATTAAGTATAATATATGGCATGACTCAGTCCCACAAAACATGATTTCAAGTAGATAAATATGCTCCTAGTAACTTCACAAATGTTCGACTTTGGATTTATTATTTCAACTGTCTCTGGTGAGGGCATTTCATACGCTGATAAATCTCTTTAGTTTCTTTTTGTGTTTTAGTGCTGCATGTCGATGGAGTCCATAATTGTTAGATAAAACACATCTATCAGCAAAGCCTTAGAAACAAACATTTACACCAAGACTGTTTAAAACTTGGCAGTGTTGGTGAATAGTAAATAACAGTGACAAGGAGAGAACATGAAAATACAGATCAATTTAATAACATATTGTCTCCAAAGAATTTTTTAAAAAAGTTGCCTGACCTGTTAAGGTAGATACATCCACACTCAGATCAATGCAGTGTGAAGTAGGAATCATCAGGATTTTGTAGAGCCAGACTCCCTTGCATAAATAGATTTTCCCTAATTTTTGGAATATAATCAATGTTTAAGCAATCTCCTATTTCACCGTACAAGAATCATACACTTACTTGCCATTTCTCATCACTTCCCAATTATCATACTCAAATCTACCTATGCGTCCACGTCCCCTAAATTAACTATTTTGACCACTCATTTTGTTAACATTTGTAAAATTTCCATCATATTTGAATTTCATAGAAGCATGTCTGTTAAAATTTCAGATGAATTTTCACTCCTCAGTTTTATCTGTTTCTAACAATACCTACCTCACAGGTGTAAAGGAAATATTGTATGCAAGGTGCTATGTCCCTAGAAGGAACTCAAGGTTAGATTTCCCTTCTGGAATCTTTCTCAGCGAGCTGAGTCTCCCATGCCATACTCTCAGGACATTGATTTAGATGCAACAAATGTTATTGTACACAGCTTAAACATTTTTCTTGTATGCTTCCTACCAAATAGGGCCACATTCACAGATCCTGAAGTTTAGGACTTCAATATATCTTTTTTGGGGACAAAATTTAATCCACAAAACAACAACTCCCACTATTGTCACTTCCTTTTGTACTAAAGGTCCTAACCAATGCAATAAGACAGGCAAAAGAAATAAAAGATATAAAGATTTTGCCAGACTTCCTTGCATAAATAGATTTTCCCTAATTTTTGGAATATAATCAATGTTTAAGCAATCTCCTATTTCACCGTACAAGAATCATACACTTACTTGTCATTTCTGTGGAAGAAATAGAAATTGTTATTCATGGAAGATATAGTTGGCTATGCAGAACATCTGAATAATGAACAGATAAATTCTCAGAATAAGATTTTAACAAAGTTTATCTATTCAAGATTAAATATAAAATTAATTTTACTATAATAGCAACAGACAGTAGAATAAATGTTTAAAAAATAATTTATAAAAGCATAAAAATCAAACACCTTGAAATCAATCTAATGAAATATGTACAAGACCTCTAGGCAGATAACTATAAAATTTTTGAGAAATTAAAGAAGACCCAAGTAAATGGAGGAATATTTCATGTTCATAAATTGGAAGACTCAATCAATATCACAAATACGCTATCTTTCAAAAATAATCTATAGATATAATGCAATCAAAAAAATCAAAATCCCAGTTTATGGAAAGTAACAAGCTGATTCTCAAGTTTGTACAGAAAGTCAAGAACAGCCAAGAACCTGTTGAACAAGTGAGAAGTACCATTAAATATAAAGAGCTATTATATGCCCTCGCCGGTTTGGCTCAGTGGATAGAGTGCCAGCCTGCAGACTGAAGCTTCCTGCATTCGATTCCAGTCAAGGGCACCTGCCAGGGTTGTGGGCTCAATCCCCAGTAGGGGTGTTCAAGAGCAGCCAATCAGTGGTTTTCTCTCATCATTGATGTTTCTATCTCTCTCTCCCTCTCCCTTCCTCTCTGAAATCAATAAAAATATACTTAAATAAATAAATATAGAGTTATTATAAAACTATTTCATTAAGACAATGTGGTATTGGCACAAAGATAGACAACTGAGTCAGTGATACAGAATAGAGGGCCCACAGGCCCACACATGTATGGACACTTGTCCCACAGAAGAAGTAGCATTACAGAGCAGTGAGGAAAGAAGCTTGTGCTGGGACAACGGGATAGTCATATGGGGGGGTGGGGAGGAATTGATGCACCAAGAGTTATCCACACACAAAAAAACCCAAACTATGAATTTCACAAACATAAATTTGATCAAATGATTCCATTCATATAAAGTTAAAACTAAACGATAATGTAGTAAGTCATTATTGTGTTTAATTTGGGGAGAAAAAACTGTTAGTCATTGGGAGGGGTACAAGAGAAGTTTCTAAAGAGCTGACAAATATTTCATTTCTTAAACGGGGTTCTACTTGTATTTGTGATAATTCACTGGTATGTACATTTATATTTTGTGCACTTTCATTTATTTTTTATTAATCTTCCCAATTAAAACACATTAAATTAGTTAGACATTTACATTCATTCAACAAATACTTATCTAGAAATCACTATACATCAGGCATTTTACTAAATCTGGGCCATCCAAAGGAATAAGTACAGGTGTGCTCTCTGCTTTTGGAGCTATTATTGAACTCTGATAGGAGACAGACAAAAACAATTACAATAAATACATACAGTCACGCAGAGGGATAAGTGCTCGGACACCCTTCGCTTGCTACAAAAGGGGGACCCTTTCTTTGTTGGGGTTTGAGGTGATGAAGATAGACATTAGATCCTTCACTGGACTGAATTATCAAAATAATTCAGAAGTGTGCTACCCACCCCTCAAACGTTGAGGTTACTCCTTTTGTATAGAATAGGTCCAATGTAATTTTAGATCGACTCTTAGTTACACATAGGAATCCTACCTGCTTACCTGAGGAAAATCTTGGCTTGAAAGTCATGACACCAGCTCCTAAGAAAGCCAAGAGAATACTATTACTAATTTGTAGTTAATTTTGGAGCTATTATTCTAAAAAAAAAAAAAAAGTTCTTTTGAAGTCCTAATTCAAAACGCATTGGGTTTTTTAAATCCTCACCCAAAGACTATGTTTTCATTGATTTTTAGAGATACAGGAAGAGAGGGAGAGAGAAACATCCATTGGTTGCCTCCCCTATGCAGCAGACAGGGAATTTAACCAGCAACCTTTTGGTATATGGGAGGGAGGATGCTCCAACCAACTGAGCCACCTGGCCAGGGCAAAAAAAGCATTGTTTTAAAATAACATTTTCTTGATTATAAAATACTTACTTACTTGAGCCCTGGCTGGTTAGCTCAGTTGATTATAGCATTCTCCTCATACACCAAGGTATATGTTCAACCCCTGGTCAGGGCACATACAAGAAGCAATCTCTGAATGCATAAATAAGTGCAACAAATCAATGTCTCTCTCTCTTTCTCTCTCAAATCAATCAATCAATCAAATTTAAAAATACTTACTTGATTATAAAATACATCTGGAAAACCAGAAAATTACAAGGAAAACAAAAATCCATAACTCTATCACCATAGCTACTGTAAATGTTTTGGTGCATTTCTTTCCATTTAAAAAAATTCCTTTATTTTCAGAGTTGAGATCAGAATTTCTTTGCGACTTTTGCATTTCCCCATGTCATTACATAATCTTCCTAAACATTATTCTTAAATTTATAAAAGTTACATCCCCCAAAGGAATCATCTCAACGGGAGGTCATTCAGCATGTGTAATCGAGTTAACCCACCTAGGGGTCCCAAAGTTCGGAGAGCGTCCAAAACCCGGCTAAGGGCTCTGATACCAGATTGGAACCTGGCAGCGGCGGCCGAGACTACTCCTAGGGCAGCTGAGGTCGCAGACCCGGACTTGTTTGCAGAGTCCCCCCCACCCAGCGGCGCGCAAATTGCCACGCGGACCCGAGTCAGGAGCGTCCTCGCCTTTGCGTTGGGTTTAACCGGCGCCTACGCGGTAAGTTCCTGGAGATGCCTGAGCGCACCCCTCAGCTCTAGGACTCCAGCCCAGCCTGGCTCTCCGGGGCGCCGCGCCCCAGCACTGCAGCCCGAGTTCGAGCGCTCCCGGCCTACGGACCTGCGCTCCCGCCGCCGGCCGCACCCTCTGCGGGAGCCTGTGCGACTCCCTAGCTCAGTCGCCGGGCCAAACTTGGGAGGAGCGCGCCCCGGGTTCCGGTGCTGTCCGGACCGCCCCATCCCGACCCGTCTCCCCCGCCACCCCCTCTATCCGGGATCGCGCAAGCGCAGCCGGCCGGGAGTCCCGCCGCCGCCGGCCCCGAGCCTGCAGAAGCGCCCGAGCTGCCGCCGCCGCCGCCGCCACCGTTCGCCATGGGTTCAGGTCCCCGGCTGCTGCCGCCTCTGGGGCTTTGCCTGTGGCTTTGCGCGCTTGTGCTTTCTGCGGGGGCCTCGGGGTCCTCGGGGGTCCGCAAGCGAGGCCCCACGGTGACGGCCAAGGTGACCGAGTGGAGGACGCACTTCCCCTCCTGTCGGGCAGAGGGATGGGGAGCTTTGGGACTGGGATCCCTGTGTCGGGTAGCCGGGGGGTGGGGGTGGGAGTGGGGGTTTGGGGGTGTGTGGGGGGGTGGGCAGAGGATGGGAGGCTGCGCTAGGCTGCTGCGAGGGGATCGCCTGCGCCGTGGTGGTGGAAGTGCTGGGGGTTAGGGGGGGTGTCACTCTCCCGGATGACTTGGGGGGCGATGGCCCGAGCCTTAGACCGCCCCCGCCGCCGTTTGTTTGACCTTAACCTCCGAGGTCGGTGGTCCGAGGTGGCCAGCTCGGGGGTTAGGAGAAACTTCCGGAACCGGTGGGCCCTCTCGTGCACTTCCTTCGGCGTGGCGGGGACTTGGGAGCTGGAGCAGGAAGAGTGCGGGAGGGACGGGGACGGGAGGGGGAGACGTGCTCCGAGCTCAGAGGTGGCGAGGGGCGCCCGCCGGCGGACGGCACCCCGCAGGGAGAGCCCAGCTGCAGCCCCTGCGCCGGCGGTGGGTGGTGTCCGGGCCGGCGTCACAGACCGTGCTCGGGAGAGCCTGCCCTCCTTCATCTAGGAACTTGGGCCTCCCCTGGGGGAGAGCGGTGCGCTGGTAGACCCGCGGCTGGAGGGCAGCCCCTGGGCTTGGGACGGTGCTGGCAGGCATAGGCAGCACTTGTATAAGTGAGGCCGGCCTTTCTGTCTCTTTTTTTTGGGGGGGGGGCGGGAGGGGGGGAAAATCTCTGCCAAACCTGCCAAGGACTGCCCTCATGGCTTCAGGGTTTTTTCCAGCATAGTTAGCCAAGGTTAGAAGATAATGGCAGGGTGCAGGGAGAGACGGACGGAGGGGAAGGGAGGGGATGCTTTGGCTGTTTGCTAATTACTACTGCTAGAAAAACTTCGGGGCGGTAGTCTCTTGGAATCTGGAAGAAGGGGCCGCTCAAGCAGTCTTAACAACCAGCCCCGTGTTCCACCGTGGAAATGGTACTGTGGAACTAGTAGAACCCTTAAATCTACCGTAGACCCCACCTGAGAGGGGGCGAGGGGGTGTCAAAGGGGCTGGAAGAGGGAAGTTCAGCCCAACATCTGAAGTACCCTGAGTGAACCACAAAACCACAAGGCCTTGGAAGGGCGGCGGGGGTGGGGGGGTGGGGTGGGGGGTGGGGGGTGGCTGCCTGAGATAAACGTAGCCTGATTGTTCTCAGTGCAAATTCTACTCCCAGCTCCTTGATCTTTTGGGCTTACCTAGTTTTGGGAAGTGGCTTGTGCAGGCCACAGAGCTGAAGAAGGGGATGGGGGCTCTTTCAGTCTGCAAATATATTTGGGTCTCTTAGGATACGGCCATAAACATAAAACTGATGAAATTATGAAATGATGAAGGAAATAAACGCCAATATAGATTGGGTGACATTTAAAAATACCTGAAGGATAAGAAATCCAGCCTGGCAAAAACTTAGGGAGGCAAACTTAGTGCCTGTGCAAAGGCCTCCAGACAGGAAAGCCATCCTCCCATTAAGGGAATGGATTGCCTGGGAAGCGTGGCTTCAGGGCAGGGATGAGAGGGGGAGTGGCTCCAGATGAGGTTGGGGCTGAGCAGCAGCAAGATCCTGCAGGGCCTCAGAGGTCACAGTTAGGAGTGTGGGTTTTGAGGCAATTAGTCTTATAATTTGAGGTCTTATTCTAAGTGCAGTTAGAGCTGCCAAAGGGTTTTAAGCACAGGTTTGACAGGATCTCATATGTACTTTTGAACAATTACTGTGGTCGCTCAGTCTCCGGAGAGTGAACTGGGAGGCCAAGCTGGGCTCCATGCCAGAGTCCAGATGGTGGTGGCTTGGATTAGGGCGGTAATGGGGGAAATGGGGAGCAAGGAGGGACTTGATATAGATTCTGGAGGTATCACAAGACTTGCTGACAGTTTAGATAGGGGGGAAGGGGAAAAGGATTAGGATTGCCAGATAAAATACAGGAGGCCCAGTTAGATGTGAATTTCAGATAAACAATGAAGAATTTCTTGGTGTGAGGGTGTCACCTGCAATATTTGGGAGCAAGCTTCACCTGGGAAGCTTTAAACCTACCAATGCAGAGCCTACCCCAGAGCAAGTCAGTCACCACCTCTGGGGGTGCCTGGGTTGGGAAACTCTAGAGGAAGGAGGGATAGAGGAGAGGAGGAAGCGGTGGCTGCAGGAGGGGAGCTTGGAGCATCTCAGCCCCTGGTGTAAGATGCTGTCACTGAGGAAGTTTCCAGGTGTTCTAGGATTATGTAGGCAAGTCTTCTTCAGGTTCCACTCTGTTGAATTCATTACATTTTCAGTGAACTTTTTAAAGCAACAAGATCTACTGGAAAATGGAGACAGTAAACATGACTTCTCTGAGTGTGGAAAAGTAGATTAATTGGCCACTGCTCCACTGTTTTCTTTTCCCTAGCAGTCTTTTTCTTTGCCTCTGACTTGGAAAAACAGGAATCTGTAAATGAGGGGTGTGGTGCTGTCCGCCTGCGAGGCCCTTTAATGGCACTCACCTTGTCCCTGAATCCTGCTGTCAGGCCACTGCCTCAGCTTCCTGCCCAGCCCAAGAGCTCAGGTGAGGGCTCTGGCTCATTGGCCTCCAAGTCCACTGAAGCGGCCCTTGCAGCCTGCGTTTTCCAGCGGAGCCCTGGGTTCTGTGCAGCCAGGCACCCAGAGTGTAGAAAGGAATGCCGCCCCCTTTCCAGCTGTACTCTTCACAGCGTGCTGGCACTTTCTACCTTGTGGCGTGGCCATGAGACTAAGGCTGGGTGACCTTGATCTTGGGCAGGTTACCTGATGTCTCAGGCTCTGGCTCCTCCTTTGTAAAATGGAGATGGAAATAATATTTGCTCATGAAAGTTTTGCATCCTGGATGTGAGAGAGCAGGTAAAGTGATTAGCTCCGATATGTGTTCCTGATTGGAGAGCTCCGTTGTTAGAGTTATTGGTGTTATTAATCCCCCTGCAGCAACGCAGGCCTGAAGGGAATCCTCTGTTTTACAGATGAGGACCAAGAGCTCGCAGCCAGTTAGTGGTGGAGCTGGGTTTCCTTGACATCTCAGCTCACTTTGCTGTGGAGATGGGAGAGGATTAACCCTACAGGGGTTTGGGTCAGGCTACCTGAGTGCCTATTCACTCTTCCCTCACCTCTCCCCACCTCCAGTGCCCCATAATTTTCAAATCACTTTCAAGGGCAGCTTCGAGGGGAAACAAGAAGTGACTGAGATGCCCACTCCTAAAGTGCAACATGGGATCCAAGTTCCAACTCCAGGAAGCCTGCCCTGGTCCCCGCGGACAATCAGCACCTATAACCCTATTTTATCTGTATTCATCTTCTGATAAAACTCTATTTCCCATTGTACTAAAGCTACTGGTATATGCGCTTTCTGTTCTATGGGCTTGGAAGCTCCATTTCCATTAGAGTTGGGTGAACTCTGCTATATTTTCTTTTTTTTTTTTCTTTTTTGCTCTGAATGTTATATATTAAGGATGAGTTTTCTTTTTTTTAATAAATTTTTATTGTTCAGATTATTACAATTGTTCCTCTTTTTTCCCCCCATAGATCCCCTCCACCAGGTTCCTACCTCACCCTCTGCCCTTACCTCCCCCCACACTGTCCTCATCCATAGGTGTACGCTTTTTGTCCAGTCTCTTCCCGCACCCCCCACTCCCCTTTTCCCCCGAGAATTGTCAGTCCGCACCCTTTCTATGCCCCTGATTCTATTATATTCACCAGTTAATACTGTTCATCAGTTTTTTTATTCCCTTGGTTTTTAGATTCACTTGTTGATAGATACGTATTTGTTGTTCATAATTTTTATCCTATCTTTTTCTTCTTCTTCCTCTTCTTAAAGAATACCTTTCAGCATTTCATATAATTCTGGTTTGGTGGTGATGAACTCCTTTAGCTTTTTCTTATCTGTGAAGCTCTTTATCTGACCTTCAATTCTGAATGATAACTTTGCTGGGTAGAGTAATCTTGGTTGTAGTTTCTTGCTATTCATCACTTTGAATATTTCTTGCCATTCCCGTCTGGCCTGCATAGTTTCTGTTGAGAAATCAGCTGACAGTCGTATGGGTGCTCCCTTGTAGGTAATTAACTGTTTTTCTCTTGCTGCTTTTAATATTCTCTCTTTGTCTTTTGCTCTTGGCATTTTAATTATGATGTGTCTTGGTGTGGTCCTCTTTGGATTCCTTTTGTTTGGGGTTCTGTGTGCTTCCTGGACTTGTAAGTCTATTTCTTTCACCAGGTGGGGGAAGTTTTCGGTCACTATTTCTTCAAATAGGTTTTCAGTATCTTGCTCTCTCTCTTCTTCTGGGACCCCCATAATTCTGATGTTGGTACGCTTGAAGTTGTCCCAGAGGCTTCTTACACTATCTTCAACTTTTTGGATTCTTTTTTCTTTTTGCTTTTCCGGTTGAGTGTTTTTTGCTTCTTTGTATTCCAAATCTTTGACTTGGTTCTTGCAATCCTCTAGTCTGCTTTTAGGTCTCTGTATAATATTTTTTATTTCAGTCAGTGTATGCTTAATTTCTAGTTGATCCTTTTTCATGTCCTCGAGGATCTCGTTAAATTTATCGGCCTTTTCTAGGAAATTCTTGAAAAACCTTATAACCATGGTTTTGAACTCTATATCCAGGCGTTTACTTTTCTCCATTTCCTTCATTTGTGACCTGCCTCTTTGTCTCCGCATTTTGGCTGCTTCCCTGAGTTGATGGAGTGGCTTTGTGTGCTAGGTGTCCTAGCAGGGCCCAGTGGCTCAGCCTCCCCAGTTACCTGAGGTGGACACTCTTGGTGCACCCCTTTGTGGACTGTGTGTGCAGTCTTGTTGTAGTTAAGCCTAGATTGTTGTTAATATCACTGGGGGGAGTTGACCTCCAGGCCAATTGGCTGTGAGGATCAGCTGTGTCTCCGCTGGGAGTGCTTCTGTGCTCAGCTTGGATGGGGCGGAATCTCAGGGCTGAGCAGACAGCTTTGGTTTCCCGTCAGCCCCACCCTACGAGGCCCTTGTGTCTCAGTGTCCCGCGGCAATGGCTGCACGCACCTCTGAGAGAAGGCTGCTCTCGGGTTTCGCCCGCTGCCAGACAGTCCAGTTTCTCCCAGAATGAGTTTGGGTACCCAAAGTCTCACCCGGAACTGGATTTCAGTGCAGTCGGGAGGTTTTGTTTCCCTCCCGAACGAGAAAGCTAGCCGCGCACTTGCTGCCCACCCTCTCCGAGCGCCACGAGTAAGCCAGCCGCGTATTCAGCCGCCCGCCATTTCTGCGCGCGCGGGTCTCCGCACCTCTGTCCTCCACAGCTCCTCTGGGTCTCAGTGTCCTTTTATCTTTCCTTCTAGTTGTAGAATTTCCACTCAGCCAGCTTTCCGGTGGTTCTGGACGATGTCCGCTCTGTCTTCCAGTTGCAGTTTTGAAATTGTTGTGCGAGGCAGCAGTATAGGTGTTTACCTATGCCGCCATCTTGGTTTCTCTCCAAGGATGAGTTTTCTGAGTGGTTCTGGGTGTCTGCTATATTTTTCTTGCTATCCATCACTCATGAAGTTAAAGGATACTGCAGTTTGGGAGAAAAATTGTATTAATTTAGGGCGTCCCCAAAAATGTATACACACACTTTCAATAACTATAAAGGCAGTGTTTATTAAAATACATTTGATTTTCAAAATTGAGCTATTAGCTGTTACAGTGTATATACATTTTTTGGGGATCCTCTGTATGTGTGCAAAACTGAGTGTAAGACAATAAGATTTTTACTGTTATGCTGGATGAAAAGCACTTCTCATCTCAGGCTCCCCAGATTTTATTTTCTTTGATTTCTAAACATTCACAGGCTTTATTTGCTCCGCTTTATTTTAAAAGTCTGGCAGGCTTTTCTAGTACCATATACAGTATTTCTTTAAAATTATGTGCCTGATTCTTTTCCCGGTGCTACTTTGTTATAGCCCCTGAAAGAATTTACTCCTTGGCTTGGAAATCCCTTTGGAGAGACTAGCTCTGTGGGACCAGGTTCACGTGTGGGTTAACCCAGCCTCACTGCATTGCTCTCCTCTACATCATTGCCTCAGCTCAAGGTCTTCTGTGCATGCTTACAGTTACACTGGATAAATACTAACACAGTGTTTGCTGCTTTGCCATGTGAACATTGTAAAACACCACATGGAACACTCAATATCACATCACTCACGGCAGACGAGCTGATGCATTGGCAGAAGCTCTTGAACTGAAGGTGGACAGTCTTTACTTCGTGATTTTTCTCAACTATAAGGCATCCTTTTTCTTTGACAACCCTTCTTATATTTTTTAAAGCCATCTCTTGAATGTCTTTTTTCCCCATCCATTCAAACATTAAATTGGTTCCTATAATCTAAACTCGCTAATAGAATGCCCTTCGACTCCATGGCCTTTTCAAGTGTTCTGTCTCAGAATCATCTTCACACAGTGATTTGTGAAGCAAAATGTATATAATTTCTTTTCAGATGAAAGTTGTTTTTTTTTTAAAGTCCAAGAGAACCTTTAAAGTTTATCTGCAAAAAGAGCGACTCACACTTACCTCTGGATATGTGTTTTTTTCTGTCCTAAAATGTTGGGACAGTAAAAGAACACGTTACTTGTGTAACATGTTGAAGCATGTCAAACTTGTGGCCAGTGGGCCACTAAACGAGGCATGCGGCCCGCCAGCTGCGATTGTGACATGCTTGGAAAAGGTTTTGTTGGGACCTGAGTGTAACTTTTGCTGTACTTTGGGCGAGGCTGGGACCTGGTGCCTTACTGTGCTTGGGAGTGAGCCGCCGGCCTTTGGGAGGACTGCCGTGCGATTGGATCATCTTCTGCAGTCCCCTTGGCTGCAGGTGTCTATTGAGAACTCACTGGGAATGTGGCACTGTTTGACGTTCCAAAAATTAAATCTGGATGGCTAGCCTGTTCATCTCCTCACCCATTTTTCTTCTTCTGCCAAGATGAGAGAAGAAACCTTTCAGAAGAGAAAGTTTCCACTCTAACCTTCACCCACAAACTGGGAAACAGGAAGTAGCAGCAGTGCTTGTCTGGGTGTGTGGGGAAGTGGAATTCTTGAAGACTTTACTGGCCGACTCTGACAGGATTGAGTCAAACGTGAAACCCAGTACCTACCACAGTGTCTGGCCCTTGTATTAATTTAGGGCGTCCCCAAAAATGTATACACACACTTTCAATAACTATAAAGGCAGTGTTTATTAAAATACATTTGATTTTCAAAATTGAGCTATTAGCTGTTACAGTGTGCTCAATAAATGTTTGTTGAATGAATATGTGCGAGCAAAGTACACCCAAAACATGGAAATAGAGTTCCTTGAACGTATATCATGCTCCTTCATGACCCCTCCGTAAAACACTGGTGGGCAGGGCTTTCGGATGTGGATCAAGTCACAGATTTTCATCTTCACTTACCTTGTATACACGGCGTTTCCACATAACCTTCTGCTCTGCCTTTCAACCACACGCAGGTTTTCTTTGATGTGAGGATCGGAGACAAAGACGTTGGCAGGATAGTGATTGGCCTCTTTGGAAAAGTCGTGCCCAAGACTGTGGACAATTTTGTCGCTTTGGCCACAGGGGAGGTATGTCTCAGCTTATTTCCTTTGTGCACAGATTGGATCTTCCTTCTCTTAAGTCAAGATAAAGATGTCTTCTGGGGGAAAAGGATTTAATTAGTAGGTCAGGTGGACCTGAGACATCTTGCAATATTTTACCTCATTTTTGTATGAAATCTGTATTCTTCAGGCCCTCGGTGTCCTTGGGCTTCTAGAAATCGAGGGGAAACCGTCATCAAATGAAAATGCAGATTGCTCTCTTTTTAGTTCTTCCCATTAATACTTTACTTCCATGGCTTGTTTGTTTACTTATATTTATTGATTTGATCAGTTAATGATGATTTCTAACAGTGAATTATTGCAGAAGCCTAATCAAGTTCTGTAGGTATTTTGTATAATTTTCTCGTTTTGTTGTTTTCAGATAAACACTGGGGTTTATCTTTCAGTATGGGTTATATCTACTTATATATTCAATTGACATAATCTCTTTAGAAAGGATATGGATATAAAGGAAGCAAATTTCATCGTGTCATCAAAGATTTCATGATTCAAGGAGGAGACTTCACCAATGGGGATGGCACTGGCGGTAAATTGTCTTTTGTATTTTTCCTTTTCCACTTAACAAACTGAAACCTAACGTTAAGCCAGTATATTCCCCCCGTATATTGAGTGCTAAGATTTAAGGAACAAAGTCATAAAGACCACCAAGTGAATTCTTTAGGAAGGATAAAGTTTTGGGGGCCAAATGTTGGTAGGGATGAATGAGCAAGGCCTTCTAATTTTAAATAGTATTACTTTGGTATTCATTATCTTCCCTTGGCGGAAATATGTCCATTTAGTAGACTGTTTAGCAGTTCTTAAAATGCTAGACTACTGGTATGTAGCAGTACAGAAAGCTGTCTGCCACAGGAAGGGAAGGCGGAATATAACACTGTGTTTATGGGGGTAGCAGCTGGCTACAAATTGGATGTTGGGAGGAGGACTGGGGGCATCATTTTAGAAGGACGAGATTGGCATTTAGATGGCAGAATTTATCCCCTTCTCTTAATTATTTCATTTCATTGTCAGCTTTTTAAATAATAAAAACTTAATAGGTGAGTTGTCAAAATTATAATATAATTTTTATAAATAAAGTTAGAGTTCTATGAAGTACAACTAATTAAATTTATAGACTTTCAAATCTCCCTGACCATTGTTTCTGATGGAGGATTCCAGTTACCCAGCTCCCTGGACTATTTTCCTTCAGAAAAATAGTGAGATCCTTTCCTGAATACACGTGGTACATACAACGACACAGAATTTAAATTTACATAAGACTTTTAATTATCAAATGCCAGTTTTGGTGGATATTAAACTGCTAACTTTTTCAAGAAACCTAGGCCATTTTCCAGCACTATTGCTAATTGTACGTTTATTGCAATGGTTTATTTATAACAAAATGCCTACCATTACATGCTTGGATTTGCCAGGCACTTCAGGAAGATTACCTTTAGCCCTTGCAAAAATGCGGGGATGTAGCATGCTGCGGGGATGTGGCATGGAGCAGGTAACTTGGGCAAATGGGGTTGGTGAGGACACGAAGGGAAGGGATCCCAGCTGCTGTGGAGCTGGGTCTCACTGGAAAAGCCTGCAGCTCAAGGATCAGCAACCCCCTGCCCCTCCCCGCACCATCTCCTTCTGTACTGACATCCCACTATCCTCCCCAAGGGCCCAGCAGGAATGGTGACTGAGCTTTACTGTGTCTCCTTTTCTATATTTTTCTTTCTCACTGCCTTCCCTGCCCAGTGTGTGTGTGTGTGTGTGTGTGTGTGTGTGTGTGTGCGCGCGCGCGCTCGCGTGCACGCTCGGCGTGCAGGTGCAAGCGTGTACATACATGAGTTGAGTTAAAATTCTCTGAGTTTGGGAGACAGGACCTGGTGGATCACTTAATTTAGCCTAAAATCCTCTGTGGGCAGAGCTTTCCTGCCAGGTCACCTCATATGTCACTGATCAACCAGCTTGCCTTTGATATCCACTTCTGGTCCTTACTAAGCCGGGATTTTAGGGCTGGCAGTGGATGGATAGGGAGCCCTGCAGAAGGGGAGAGGGTGAGCATGACAGGCACTCACGGTGTTGGAGGATGGAGCACATACTTCTCATGGTCTGTGCCTTCGTTTTATGGGGAAAATGTGTTCTGCTCTACCTGCTGCTTTGCTAGAACTCCAGCCCATGTGCCTGCCTTTGGTCGTTCTGTTCAGGTTGGATCACTGGGTGTTCCCAATCGCCATCACCCTCTGTATTTTGATGAGCCTGACGTCATTGTGCCTAATGACTTCCAGGCTGGCTGCTCTTGCTCTCAGTGCCGAGGCAGCAAAGAGCACCTGCTTTAGAATCAGAAAGCCAGGTGGTCAAGTTCTGTTCTGCTGTTTTCAAGTTTTGTAACCTGGGTTTCTCATTGCAAACCAGGATTGGGAGTACCTATTCTATGGGTTGTTGTGAGAATTAGCTAGGGGTATTGAGTGCTTAGTGTGCCCTGGTTGGATGCTGAGGTAGGAGTGACCCAGGAGAGGGTACCCTGGACCTCAGGACAGAGATTGAACCACCTTTCAATCTGGCTTTACTATTGCCCTTCAATTACTTCTCATTTTATGGTGAAATCACTGAACTAGTTGGTCAGGGTTTGGCCCTTGGTTTGACGCCAGAGGGTATGCTGCCTTCCTGTGTCAAATGTAAGGCTTTTGTTTGTGTATGTTGGTTTCAGTCCCCAGTGCCCTGCTTCCTTAAGGAGTTTTTTTATGCTCCCTTTCATTTCTCCTTATGTTTTACCATCTTCTCCCCATTTCCCACTCTTATCGGGTCCTCTTTACCAATTCTACTAAAACCTCATGTTTCCCTTTGAAGAACTGACTTTCGTATAACATCTGTTGAATCTCCCCTTTCTTGTTCTGTCTCACCAGGTATAAGCATTTACGGTGAGACATTTCCAGATGAGAACTTCAAACTGAAGCATTATGGCATTGGGTGGGTCAGCATGGCCAATGCCGGGCCTGACACCAATGGCTCTCAGTTCTTCATCACCTTGACCAAGCCCTCCTGGTTGGACGGCAAACATGTGGTATTTGGAAAAGTCATCGATGGCATGGTAACTTGATATATTATTTTCCTCATTCAAAGCTTTATATTTATAATGAGTATTTTCAGTGAGTATTTTAATGGTGCTTGTTAGAGATCCATTACTATAAGAGGCTGACTGGCCTTTTCAGAGGTGAATAAATTATAAATGGTATGGCATTTTCATTGTTAGGAGCATTGGGGCAGAAGCTGAGGACTTGACATGGAGAAGTTGAGTACTTAAGTTAATATATCTCACTACCTGTTATAAATGGAAAAACTAGGGCCCTGTGTGTGCATACAACGGAATATTGTTCAGCCGTAAAAAGGAAGGAAATCCTGTCTCATGCTACAACACGGATGAAACTTGAGAATGTTAAGTGAAATAAGCCAGTCATAAAGAGACTGTATGAATCTACTTATATGAGGTGGTATCTAAAGAAGTCAAACACATAGGAACATAGAGGAGAATAGTGGTTGCCAGGGGTCATGGGGAGGAGGAAATTGGGAGTTAATGTTCAATGGGTATACAGTTTCAGTTTTGCAAGACGAAGGAGTTCTGGAGATTAGTTGCACTACAATGTGAATGTATTTAACACTACCGAACTTGACTCTTAGGATAGGATGGTAAATATTACATTATGTGTTTCTTACCACAATTAAAAAAAACAAACAAACCCTAGCGCCCCATGTGGTTCAGTCCAGACACAAGTCACCTTTAGAGACACACAGTATAGCATTCAATATTACTAAAGAGAATTCAAATTTATGCTGCTGACTCAAAAAATATCAAAGGCGTCCAATTCATAATCCATAGGAACACTTCTTAAAGTCCTCATTCTTTTCTACTTTCAATATTTCTTCTCCTTAACAACTGCCCAAAGCAGCTCTCTCAACTCCCGGCTATTGTAAGGTCTGCCAACCCAACCCTGGACCTTCCTTGTCTTCTTCCATATTTCATTTTGTTTTGTTTTCCTGTGAGTTGTTCTGCATCCCTCATCCAAACCTAAATTAACCAATCTCACTCATTGCAATTCTTCCACAACTTCCACCTGCTATTCTGATTCTACCCAACAGAAAGCCAGAAGTGAGCTGGCCAACTCAGAAGCTCCTTTACAAGGAAAGGAAGTGCCCAACCCGAGCTGTCAAAGATAGAATTCTCATTAGCAAGTGGGATGAGAGGGGAATAGGGCAAATACATATCCCTTAACATGTCACTTCACATCCCATCACAATAAAGGACATGCCTATGTTCTCATGAGCCATAATTGCCCTGAAAAGAATATAGTCTTTTCTTTTTAAAATATGTTTTTATTGACTTTTTAGAGAAAGAAAGGAAGAGGGAAAGACAGAGAGAGAGAAACATGGATGTGAGAGAGAGACATCCATCAGCTGCCTCCTGCACGCCCCCTACTAGGAATTGAGCCTGAAACCTAGGCATGTGCCCTTACATGAATCGAACTAGTGACCTTTTGGTATATGGGACAATGCTCAACCAACTGAGCCACACAGGCCAGAATCTAGTCTTAAATGATAATGAATGTCATTACTCTTCAAATCTCCAATTGAACTTCGCTTTTGAATGAGCTAAACATGGGCATGCATGTGTTAAAGGAGTTTGGGTGTTTGACTACTGAGCCTAACAAGGTTCTAAATAGTTTAAATATAAACTGATTTATTCACCCATTCAATGAATATTTTTTAATGCAACATCATGCTAAGCTGTAAGAAAACTGAAGAGTACAGGTTTTGGGTGCTCTTCTTCTGGTCATGGTTTTTCTTCCAGTCTTCTAGGTCTTATGTCTTATTGCTCTAATTGAAACAACAATTTCCTTCTATCTGTTGGTATGCCTCCTAGGAGACCTGCTGCCTGGTCTTAGAGGGAAAGTACTTAATATTTTATGGGTTATAAACTTTTTAAAAAATTTTATTTTATTGCTTAAAGTATTACAAAGAGTATTACATATGTCTCCTTTTCCCCCCCATTGACCTTTCCCCAGCCTCCCCTCCTCCCCAGTATCTTGCATCCATTGGTTATGCTTATATGCATGCATACAAGTCCTTTGGTTGATCTCTTACCTCCCCCCATCCTGCAACCCTTCCCTGCCTTCCCGCTGTAGTTTGATAGTCTGTTCGATGCTGCTCTGCCTCTGTATCTATTTTTGTTCATCAGTTTATAATGTTCTTTATTATCCATAAATGAGTGAGATCTTGTGGTATTTTTCTTTCATTAACTGGCTTATTTCACTTAGCAAAATGCTCTCCAGTTTCATCCATGCTGTTACAAATGGTAAGAATTCCTTCTTTTTTTTACAGCAGTGTAGTATTCCATTGTGTAGATGTACCACAGTTTTCTAATCCATTCATTGCTGATGGGCATTTAGGCTGTTTCCAAATCTTAGCTATTGTAAATTGTGCTGCCATGAACATAGGGGAGCATATTTCCTTTCTAATTGGTGTTTCTAATTTCTTGGGATATGTTCCTAGAAGTGGGATTACTGGGTCAAATGGAAGTTCCATTTTTAATTTTTTGAGGAAACGCCATACTGTTTTCCACAGTGGCTGCACCAGTCTGCATTCCCACCAGCAGTGCATGAGAGTTCCTTTTTCTCCACATCCTCTCCAGCACTTGTCGTTTGTTGATTTGTTGATGATAGCCATTCTGACAGGTGTGAGATGGTACCTCATTGTCATTTTGATTTGCATCTCTCAGATGATTAGTGACTTTGAGCATATTTTCATATGTCTCTTGGCTTTCTGAATGTCCTCTTTCGAAAAGTGTCTATTTAGGTCCTTTGCCCATTTTTTTGATTGGATTGTTCATCTTCCTTTTGTTAGGTTGTATGAGTTCCCTATAAATGTTGGAGCTTAAACCCTTGAAAAACTAATGAAGACCATAGACTTTCTCTCCAGGGGGGGGGGGGGGGGGGGAAAGTGTGTGTATGTTTTATACAGTTTCAGGAAATGGAGGGAATCTCCTGAATTCCATCCTTTGATTCTCCAAAGATCATCTGGGTTGTATTAACAAAGTGACCCAGATGATCTCTAGACCTCACCTCAGAGCTACAGCAGAACCTCCAGAGGTGGGCCCACAAATGAGCATTTTTAAATTGTGGCAAAATATACATAAGACGGGAATTTCCATTTTAACCATTAAATAAGCATTCTTTAAAAAAGTGCCACAGGTTATTTGGATGTGTAGTCGCTGTGTTAGGTACACATGTATGCGCACACACAGTCTATTTAGAAATATATATTATTAGAAGAATGCTGGCCTTTTATCTTAAATCGATCTAAGTCAGCCAGAGGTTGCAATGTCCAAAGCACTCAGACACTCTGTTGCTACTTGTGTCTCAACCGTGTGTGGGAAACACCAGGAGCTGACTTTCCCAGTCCTTGGCCAGGCCTCCCTCCTTTAGTGTGACACGAGGTGGTATGTGGGCCTGTGCATCACTGTGGCATTGGGGTTACATTAGTGTTAGACTCAACTATGGGTTAATGGTTTGGGTCAGGTGTTGTTTTTTAAAAAAATATTTTTATTGATTTCAGAGAGGGAGAGAGAGAGAAACATCAGTGATAAGAGAAACATTGATTGGCTGCCTCCTGCACACCCCCTACTGGGGACAGAGCCCACAACCCACAACCTGCAACCTGGACATGTACCCTGACCAGAAATGGAATCTGCCCTCCTGATTAATGGGTTGATGCTCAACCACTGAGCTACACCAGCCAGGCGACTTGGTCATTTTTTTAAATGGGAAAACCCAAAACAAGCTCTCCTTCTAAATCTGGCCCATTTGATGATGCCTGGACCTATGACAGATGGAGTTGAAATGGACTCAAACTCCACGGTTACTGTTACTTAGGGTTATAACGAGTGGAAATATCTTTAATTAGAGATAGGTGTTTACAAAAATATCTAATTTTTTTTCAGAAAATAAAATGCAAATAAAAAGAAATGAGGAAATAGATAAATATGTTCTCTAATCAGTAAGGCAGTGGGTCAGTTTTATTCTTTAACTAGAGGCCCGGTGCATGAAAATTCATGCACTGGAGGGAGGGTCCCTCAGCCTGGCCTGCCCCCTCTCACAGTCCGGGAGCCCTCAGGGGTGGGAGGTGACCCGGCGATCAGGGGAAGGCGATGCCCCCATCACACCTTTGCTGCTGCCACTGCCGGCAGCGCAAGCCTCGGCCGGCCCTGGTTACCTGAGCCTCGGGCGGCCCTGGGTGGCTGGGCAGCCGCCATCCGAGGCTTGCCTGCACCTCGGGCCAGCCCTGGGTGGCTGGGCAGCCACCATCTGAAGCTTGCCTGTGCCTTGGGCCAACCTTGGGCGGCTGGGCAGCTGCCATCTGAGGCTTGCCTGCGCCTTGGGCCAGCCCTGGGGGGCTGGGGGGCTGAGGGAACTGGGGAACTCCAGAGGCAGGCGTGAACGGCCAGACTGCCTGGGGGCAGGCCCGGCCATGCCGTGCACCTGCCGCCCCAGCGGGGCTGAGGGGACTTGGCACCACCATTTTTGAGGGCGTAGCAGTCAATTAGCATATTCCTTCCTTATTGGCTGTGGGCACCACCATCGTTGTGAGGGTGTGATGGTCAATTAGCATATTCCCTCTTTATTAGATAGGATATATAAATTTCCTGAATATTCTAAGTTTTCCATAGTTAGCTTGTATGGTTTTGTTATCATAGGAAAAAAAAACTTACTTCCCACTTGGGCTTTTAGACTTGGCATTGATTTCACTTTTGATTGCCATACTTGCTGGTCAGAAATGAACCTCGTGTCTGCTTTTCTCTCACCAGACAGTGGTCCACTCCATAGAACTTCAGGCAACTGATGGTCACGACCGCCCACTCACCGACTGCTCCATCGTCAACAGTGGCAAGATAGACGTGAAAACACCCTTTGTGGTTGAGGTCCCCGACTGGTGATGCATCTGGCAGGAAACAAGGAACATACTCTATCAGGGTGTGTGTGCATGCATGCGTGCGTGCATGCATGTGGGTCTTTTGATTCTTCAAAGTTACTGTTTTGCTTTGTCTTTCTACTCTCTTCTGTTTTCCACTCCAGATCACAGGAGAGTTATAAAAATCAACCAAAGTTTATTTTGCATGAATTTTGTTAAATCACTTGTTTAGGGACTTTGTACTTAAAAGACATATCCCCTTCCTTCAATGGTGCTATTTTTAAACTAGAAAACTTTGTATTTGCTGTTTTCTTTGGAAGAACACAATCATTATTTTGCTGAATTAACTGTGATCCCCACGCTAGGTGATACTGAAGATTTGTCAGGAAAAGATGGGGACGTGAAGTGTATTATTTTGTATTTAAACAATTCATTTTAGGTAAAGGGAGATTTGATTAGTATAATCTATGTCATAGGAACCTTTACCTGATGCAGGGTGCTTTGATGTTCTCTGTATTAAATACTTTTTATATAGATCAACTCTTTTTGCAAGACTTTATTAAATTAAAAATTATTTAAAATTTAATGTACAAAAACATACATACTTTGTTAACAATTAACGGATTGGAGAGGGTTCTACAAGTCAGAGTACTAAAATAATGTAATAATTTGGGGTGAGGATGCCCAGAAATGATGCCCATCCACATTCCAAATACTTGAACCGATTAGTCCCCAATTATTACTAAATGCAACGTTTTCAGAAAGGTCCCTTGAGTCCAGTGGCAACAAAAAGGAATCTTTTTTACTTAAATGAGCTGAGAAAGTAAAATCCTGTTGGGGCCTTATTGTGACACTCCTGGCTGTAATGGCCTGTGCCTGCTCTTGTTCACATGGGAATGGTATCTTGTTAGAAAATAGCCTATTGCTTCTTCTCTGGGTCCCATGCACTGAAGGTCCAAAAAAAGTCCATCTCTTGAGCTGCATTGTAAGAAAATGGCTTCAAAGAGAGATGAGAGGAAATGCGCACTCCAACTCTCCAACTGCTGATGGGGGGGAGGGCGGGGGGGGTAATCCCCACAGCTCTCTGGAGAAGCCAGGAGGGCAATGCTGTTCCAGTGGCCAAGGAAGGCCTCCTGCGGGCACATTCGAGCTGAGGGCTGAAGAAGGAAGAGCAGGCCGTGGGCAGGCAGGACCTGCATTCAGGCCTGCTAGGCAGAGAGGGAAGGGGAAGGGTGAGGATCCTGAGGTGAGAGGGAGTGGGCTCCCTCCAGGGCAGAAGCCAAAGCCAGCATGTTGCATCCTGAGAGGTCAGAGGAGTCAGGCTGAGACTGGGTCATGTCGGGCCTTGGGGCCAGAGTAGTCCCAGTGGAATGGGGAGTTACCAGTTTAAGCTGGGGAGGGGCATGATGTGGTCTGCATTGGACAAAGATTATTTTTAAAGGGAGCTGAAGTGCATATCAAGAAACTTAAAACACTCCTAACCTTTGAAGTCCCAGTCCTGGGAATTTGATTTAGAAAGTGATCTGAAGTTGTGTTGGGCGTCATCCAGTCCCCTGTGTTCCGGGATGGCCCCCCATTCTCTTTGGGGGATCACACCATTCCCTCAAGCATTTCTTGTCCTTGGTGTAGGCTGACCCTATGGATAAGTATGTACCTAGCCTGGCCAACTCATTCATTAACTCTTTTTTTAAAAAAATATATTTTATTGATTTTTTACAGAGAGGAAGGAAGAGGGATAGAGAGTTAGAAACATCAATGAGAGAGAAACATCAATCAGCTGCCTCTTGCACACCCGCCACTGGGGATATGCCCGCAACCAAGGTACATGCCCTTGACTGGAATCGAACCTGGGACCCTTCAGTCTGCAGGCCGACACTCTATCCACTGAGCCAAACCGGTCAGGGCTCATTCATTAACTCTTGATACATATTTACTGAGGGCTGAATAGAGCTGCAGTGTCGGCCCTCATAGTTTCCAGGGGAGGAGACAAGTAACTCACATGTATGCCACATGAATATATAGCAGAGCATCAGGTAGTAATAAATCTATGAAGAGAAATGGAGCAGGCAGGAGGATAGAGAGTGGAGAGGTGATCCCGAAAGTCCCTGAGTGTGGGCTGAAGGATGTGAGTGGGTAGTAAGCTGTGAGGACATGGGGGGCAGAGGGGACCAAGAGCGGTGGCTCTGGGTGAAGGGCAGACTGGTGAATTCAAGGAACAGCAAAAAGTCCATGTGTGCAGTGCCAGGGTGTGGGGAGTGAGGTGGGGGAGGGAGCAGGGTTGTCCTGTTGGCCAAGCAGAACATTCCCTCACCCTGACCTGGCGACTGGCACAAGGATAGGTGTTTGACCCCAGGGGTGCTAGTGAGCCTCAATCGTGGGACTTCTGCTGGAAATTCCAGGAAAGGGCTGCTGTCTCTTCTGTGAGGATGTAAAGGAGCAGGTCTGAGAATAAAATCAGCAGCGAGGGAAGCTAGACCAGGGGACAGAAAGATGGATGCCTGAAGACACAACTGAGTCCAGCAGCCTGAAGCCAATCTCCACCCTAATTTATTAGCCGTGCAGGCCAATACATTTCCTTTTTGGCTTAAGCCAGGGTGAATTATTTTTTGTGATTTGCAACCTCAAGTCTTTGTCCAATACAGCAATATTGGAAAGTTTTATGTATAAAGATGTGAATTACAGAATTATTTATGGTAGCAAAATACTGGAAGCAACTTGAATGTCCCCAAATGGTTATAAAACATACATCCCATAATAGAATACTATGCATTCATTAAGACTGACGCTACAGAACTTAGGAGTAACATGAGAAAATGGATGTTTTCTAGAAAAAAGTAGAAATTCTGTATGCAGCATGATCTCACTTATGTAAATATACTCATAATGCAAATGCAACAACATGTCAACTGACAAATCAAATGCAAATGGTGGGATTTAAAAAAACTCTTACATTTATATTTTTTTCAGTCTTCCAATTTTTCTCTAGAGTGCATTTCTTTTTAATAATTATGAAAAGGAAACATTAAGCTTTTTTAAGGTAACCAACTGGAAACAAATGACCTCTTAGATATATAAAGTGTCATGAATCTCAAAAGTCAGAGATCACATGAGGCATGGCCCACCAGGCATAGGGGCATGTACTTGATACCATTCTTGCCATCTGGTGTTTTCATTCATATGAGCCTAATGACATCTCTCTAGCTACAAAGCAGAAAGTGGTTCATTTTCAAAGTGCTGAAATTCTGAGACCACTAGGGCACAGGGAGCAAATTGTCTGGCTGTTATACCAGAGGACCAATAAGCTCAGGACACCACCCCCCCCCCTCGCCCCCTCTTTTAGAAGCAGTTTATTCCTTGTACTCTGAAGGGCAGGCCTTACACCAAACACAGCAGCAAACTGAAGACTATAAACTATTGCTTTACAAAAGAATCTATGCTTTCCGCAAACGCTTCTGAAACAAGCAGGGCACTCTGTGACAGTCGGGCCGTTAGAAGGACACGTGTTGGAGCCAAGGGCCTGTGTGGAGTCAGAGGGAGAGTGCACTGGCCACCGCCACACCAAATGGCTGCAGTTTAGTCTTGAATCATTTTCATAAACAATTTGAAACATCTTGGTATCCTTTGCCATGAGCTGTTTTATTCTACATGTTACTTAGCAATTTTCTGGATCATTGAATAAGGACTTAGTAAAATTTATTCTTGGGTTGGATTAGTTAGAAGGACACTTTCAAAATTATTGTCCACTCCATTTCTGATGAATTCTTAGGTTCTGAACAGAACTCACCAACCTCATTTGTTAGTTCAGCGGTTTTGAGTTACATAAAGACAAAAACATGGCAAGGGTTTTATAGCAGGAAAAGAATTTGTTTTTGTTTTTCAACATTCCTATAATTCAGACAGCAGAGGAAATCTTTGATCTGTAAGGCTTAGAAAGTCAAAGCCCCCTCAAGGCACTTTTTTTTTTTTTTTAATTAAGAGAGAGTAAAAACAGTATTTGTAATGGAAAATTTTGTCGTCCTTAAGGACACAATGGCTTCTACTTAGTTATAATTCATCTTGTGAATTTCAGATTTTGGCCAAGCGTTAAATCTTAGGTGCCATATAACATAACCTACTTGGAGATCGGCTTGTGTTCTGATCATCTTAGAGCAGTGGTTCCCAACGTGGGGCACACGCCCCACAGGAGGACAATTTGATTTTTAAGGGGGGCAATTGGAGGATGAGTTATTAACAGTGAATTTTTTGTATTTCTTATGGTTCTAGGGTCCTCATATACAGTATATAAATATATATTGTGACATTTATGCATTTCAATTCTCTATTATATGTTTTGAAACTTTATTTGCTATTTTTTCATATTATATTATTTTTTAACAATTTCTTAGTGATTTCTTCCTCAGTACTTCAACTGTCCTTTCGTTCTTTTATTTTTCTCTTTCATGGATGCCGTGTTCTTTGGAAGCTTGATTAGGCCTTTTAGGCTTCCTCCACATGAATAGGAGTTCACTTTTTGAATAATAAGAATTATATGTCACGGGTGGGGGGTGGGGGGGAGGGCATCAGGATTTTAGAGATGCTTAGGTGGGGCATAGTCAAAAAAAGGTTGGGAACCACTGATCTAGAGCAATGGAAAAAACAATGGCATTAATGCAGAATTAGTGACTAGTCACAGGAGTTCTGTCTGGGGGTGGGGGAAAGGCTATCTGACAAATATTAAGAATCACAACAAAATGCATCACAAAACCCACAAGTGGAGTTTTATTTTCATCCCTAGTTCCGTCAGAATGCTCAGAGTCACAGATTTGGAGAGTTTGGCGAGGGCTCAACATGCCCATATCCCTCCTGCTGCCTACCTCTGAAGTTTTATTGGGAGTCATAGAAATTTTCTCACCCATTCGTTTTTTTAGAGGGTGTGAAGCACTTTCTCCCTGAAGTACACCAGGCCTTTAAAAACAAGGTCAGGGTCACCATCTAGCCTAGGGGGTAAATAATATGTCCTCTCCTTTGGATGGATGTCTCAATTTGAAATCTTGAACCTTTTTCCTCCAACCGGGACTTTAAAGATAAGTTTGCTTCCTGGGCCTCTTGAGTTGCTGCAGAGATCAGAAAGTTCCAACTCCTTCTCAGACTCCCTTGACGCTGGGGATCAAGAATAAGGTTCTGACAACTGGATGGACTTCTGTGGGATGTGGAGTGGAAGATAGATGTGGGTGAACACCATCTTCCTGCTGCTTGGGCTGTGGCTGCTGGAAGCAAGGCCATGGGTGTTGAGGCCATTGTGGAGTAGGTGGTGGCCGCTGGACCCCCTGTTCCAATGCCCGGTCACTAGCTCCCAGGGCACCGCTATGAGGCAGTTATGGCGCTAACAGTGACTTCCTGACCCGACATGCTGATCCTTGGATCGCAGCTACAGTGGAGGTTTTTACCTCAGTGACTCCAGTGGCAGCCTCCTGCCTCCCTGAACTCCTGCTTAAGGCAAAAGTTGTAGCTCCCCTGGCATGTAGGTACTGGCGCTTGCTGGAATGTTCTGGAATTTGTTGCTGGAGACACAATAGGAGTTCACCCTCCTCATTCTTTCAAAGATTCTATAAGTATTCAGTTCCTGATTATTTCATTCTGCTTAAAATATTTACTATGGTTTCTATTTCCTGCAATGGAATTGAAATGGAATAGGAAATTATATATCAAACATTTACATAAAATAAAAAATGAAAGTCATCACTAAGAAAAAGGACATGGACAATAGTGCAGTGAAGGCCTGGGGAGGGGGGGCGGAAGCAGGGTGAAGAGGAATCAATGGAGGGGGGGGATATCTGCAATACTTTCAACAATAAAAACAATATTAATTCTCAAAAAAATATTTCTTAAGTAGTGTGTCACCAAAGATGCTTGGTATTTTTCTTAAATTATCACTATCTTGGTAAATCGTAACTACTTAATGAGTACTTTTTGGCTTAATAGATGAGGTAATTAACCCTTACCTTGTCATCCTATATAATAAAAGCCTAATATGCTAAGTGTCTGGTCGTCCATTCAACCAAAGCGTAATATGCTAAGGCTGGTCAACCGCTCGCTATGACGTGCACAGGAGGCAGACAGTTGACCAGTCGACCAGTCACTATGACGTGCACTGACCACCAGGGGGCAGTCAACCAGTCGCTAGGATATGCACTGACCACTAGGGGGCAGATGCTCCAACTGGTATGTTAGCTTGCTGATGGGGTCTGGCAGATTGGGACTGAGCTAGACAGGCTGGACATGCCCTGGAGCCATCCCACAGTCCCTCCCTGGCTGGACAACCTCCTGGGTCTCTCCCTGGCCCTGATCATGCACTGGTGGGGTCCCTCAGCCTATCCTGCACCCTCTCGCAATCTGGGACCCCTCAGAGGATGTTGGAAATCCAGTTTCGGCCCGATCCCACAGGCCAGGCCGAGGGACCCCACTGGTGCATGAATTTGTGCACTGGGCCTCTAGTATTAGACATAAATATCTATGTGAATCCATGAGAAGTTGTGTGTGTATGTAAAGAGACAAGACACAATTTGTATTTCCAACAAAATCTTAGGAGCAGAAGAAAACTTCAAATATTTCTTGTTCTTTGTTTTTATTTAACTCAAAACAGCTAATAACAAAAACATTAAAAAAATATCTCCAACACTTGACCATTCAGTTATTTTTGGTTGATGACATTGAGTAGTTCTTGCTTGTTCCTAATATGTGATACCATATCTATCATAAACATATCTCTAAAAAGTTTGCATCAGGCTTTAAACTTGTATATTTATATCTTAATCAAATAACATGATTCAGTAATTAGTTTTGAATCTAAATATTCTTCTCTCCCACACAGAAGCTTATTAAAATTAATAATCATAAATAATTTAGCTATTAATTAATTAGTTTTCAATGAAATGCCCAAATAACAGCACATACATACAGGTTGCACATATGCTTATATCACTTACTACTCAAATTCTGAATGTCCGTAAGGTGTACAGTGGAGTCCTATCATAAACACATTTAACTTACATTAATTCAAGACATGAGGTCAGTGAAAAAGGAAACAGTAAGAAAAATAACAGTAAATCCCATGGCAATACCACCAATTCAATGAATGGACGCCCTGTGTAAACCAAGGTGAGTGCTGTCAATGCGGAGTGTCCGCTCAGTCACGGTCAGTGCCCATGCTGTCTCAGGGGACAAGCATCTTGCAGGGGTAAGTGTGACGCTAGTGTTTAAAGTATGTGTAGCCCCCAAACAAACACCAACAATTTCAATTGGTCTTCAATGGAAGAAGCAGTCCTTTCTCCCAACACTGGAGGGAAAAATGGTCATTGTAGATGTGAACAGATTTCCAACATGATGCCTTCCCAAAGGGCTTTCATTTTACCTCATGTACTGACATTAGATGCTAACCCCTGGATATGACTCAACTCCACTGTCATGTCAATTAAAAACGCCATGATTTAAAACGTGCCCTAACGCTGTCAGCAGAATTTAATGTCCAGTTTAGCGCCTTCCTCATAGTCAGCAGTGTGCGTTTCTGTGATACCCTTCTGGTGCCCGCACTTCAGAATGTACCTATCCCCGGCCGAGAAAACCTCAGGATGAAAACATGAGTGTGTCACAAAATCTGAACCAGTAAGTACCGGAGTTGATCAGCCTCAGTATGACTCAGGATAAGATTTTCAATTAGCAGACGGTCCAAGTGAGGCCGAGAGTCACTAGGCTTTGTTGCACTGGGTGCTCCCGGGGACCTTCCCGAGCCTCCTGCTCATGGGTTTCTAAATTGGCAGCTACCGTACATTCTACGCCTTGAACATTTGGCCTTGACCTCAGCACAGCCCTGGTTCAGTTTCTATTTTTAAAAGCACCATTCTAATGGAAATGTCCCTGCCCTGAGTGAAGCCGGGCCTGTGAATTTCACCACTAGCTAGAGCTGCTATGTCAGAGAGTTTAGGTTAATTTGGTAGGTGATCGATTTCCTTGACTACAACGTTGAAACGGGCTTCAGCTTCTTCCGGCCCCGCAGGCTTTCTACCTGGGCTGCAGGTGAGGGTAGAAGATCCCATGGAGAACTCCTTCAATAACCACATTAGGGAAATCTGCAAAACAAAAGGAAAACTGCTTTTCTCCTGTGCATCCGTAAAACGCCATCGCGTTTTGCAGAAGTTAACGAGGGAAGGCCCACCGTGGCTTGGGAATCTGCAGCGCCCTGCAGTTTGGCTTCCCATGTGCTATCCGTCATGCGGCTTCGGCCTGGCGCCGCTTCAGTGTAGCACCCGCCGCTGCAGGGATGCGCGGCCAGATTTGTAGCTTATTGATTTAAGGGATGTTCTAACGGTGAATGCTGCTGGGCCCCAGCTCTTTATCTGAATGTTTTCTCCCAAGGAAGATGGATTACACTGGCAATTCAATTTCTAACAAAATCTCAATATACTTGAAGGAATTCCAAGATTTCTACTGGGAATACTTGGCTGCAGTTTTTCCACCGTGGTTTACAGCGGCTAGCTAGTTCACGCAGTCTTCGGTATGCTTGTTCTGCGTGCTCGCTTTTAGAGAGCAGGAAGAGGGGGGGCCTGTTGTCCACATTTAAGGGCACATTTCCGACAAAAGCCATCCTGTCAAACGTGAAAAATCGGCTGCATTTTTATAGGAGATACACAGGACACCCAGAGCTGTACGGTGTGCTGTACCATGTTCCGGTTATCAGGGTGGGTAACATATGAGCGCATCACTTGGACAGGGGAACCAATCTATCACACGGCTCAGAGTCTGTTTTCTGAACTTCAGTCTGCACAGCATTGTATCCGGGATTTATGCTAAAGCCAACCACTTGAAATAAGTACAGTTATAAGGAAATTAAGTGGTCCAATACTTCAAGACAAAAAAAAATAACGCTTTCATGTATGAATCCAACGTGAAACCACTTAGGAGGGTCAGACCTCCTCGGGGAGGGCAGCGAGGCTCCTGGAGGAGAGGGCTAGGAAGAGGGAGCGAAGCAGGTGGAAAGTCTGTGCAGAAGGGACAAAGGCTTAGGGAAGCCCAGGGCAGCAGGAGGAGCAGTGAGGAGGCCTGAGGACCTGAGGGCGGGGCTGGGGAGGCAATTCAAGAATAGGCTGGAATGCAGGCTTTATCTGCAAAGCAATGAGAAGCTATCCAAGGATTTTAAACAGAGTGAGACACCACTGAGTCATGTTTTGAAAAGATGACTCTGGCTGCCACTCAGAGACTGGCTTGGAGCAAGTTCCAAGTGCCTAGTGAGGGATTTCACTATAGTCCCTACCTGGTAGGTTGTTGTAAAAACTGATGAGTGAAACGAAGTGCTGGGACCTGAGCTTGGCACACAGTCAGCACCAGTTTCACTACAATGTACCAAGCACCGGCTAATTACTTGGAATGTAAGTAAACAGCAGTCCCCGCCCATGGCAATGGAATCCCTGAGGGGGAAGGAGGAGCAGAGTTGAGGCTAACTCCTCAAGACGTCCAGTGTGGCTGGAGTAGAGAGTGTGAGGGGAACGTGAGCCAGGGCCAGCCCACAGAGGGCCCTGTAACCATGGTGAGAGTGTGGAGCTCACAGAGAGGGTTGGGGTGGAAATAAATAGGGTGACTCAGCTGCCTACACACGGTAATCAAGGCCACAAGCAAGGAGATTATTTAAAAGAATGTGCCAAGAGATGAGGGAAGGGTCTATGACGGCCTTCAGGTGAAAAGTGGGAAAGCCCAGGGAAGAGGATGTTTGAAGGAGGAGAAAGGGCTAAAGCTGACAAGAGGTCAAGTAACAGGAGACTGAATAATGTCCCCAGGGCCCAGTCAGGGTGGCTCAGTGGTTGAGTGTCAACCTATGAACCAGGAGGTCATGGTTGATTCCTGGTCAGGGCATATGCCCAGGTTGTGGGCTTGATCCCCAGTGTGGGGCGTGCATCATCATTGATGCTTCTATCTCTCTTCCTCTCTGAAATCAATAAAAATATATTTTTAAAAAAGAAGAAAAAATGTCCATAGAGCTTAGCCACACGGCAGTCACTGGAAACCTCGGCAAGAGTTGTTTTAAATTTCCCAGAAAAGTAGAAACAAAGGCTGAAAACATATGCTACAAGAATCACATTTGATTATTAGCATTTATAAGTGGATAATGTTAAACTGTTAGAACTTTAAAGACAGACCCTCCTCTAATTTTGTGAGGGTCAGTATATCTGTTAAGGAATGTCCACATTCATATCTATATCCTCTGGAAGAGTAACCTTAACATTAATGTGACGCAAGCACAATTTATCTTTAAACGAAATGTTAAAGATTGGCAAGACTATCATTAGTATAATATTTTTAGGAGAACAGGAATCTGATTTTGAAATTGGATTGGCCAAAGTTCCACGAAAATAGGTCTCGCTCGACGAACGCATTTACCAAAAAAGTTGCCAGACAGGGGCAAGAAAACAAGAGCACTGGGGCCAGCATCCCTTACCTGCTCATTGTTTACTCCAGACCCAGTCCCATCCTGCCCACCAAACCTGTGCACTTTACTTACTCTCAAACAAGAAGCCCTTTCTGTGCAAGTCATTCAGCCCCACCAACATTCTAGCAATGACACATACTTCTTACTCTTTCTAACTCCAGACAATGAAGAAAGTTCCTCCCATTCTTCATTGTTAAGCCAGGTGCATAGCGCGTGGTGTTTAATACGCTAGTGAATTGGATTTAGGGGTTATAAACTATCTACCCTCTTCCATAAAACATCCTGGCTATTCTAGTCCACTCTCTACACTTCCACAGGAATTCCAGTCAAATGCATAAAATATATGAGTATAAACAATACCTGCAAAAAGTACTTGTGGAACCATTTTCAAAAGATAATAAGAATCTATATATATATAAAAGCTTAAGTGACCATTTGACTGTTCGAATGGTAGCTATGACGCACACTGACTAGCAGGGGGCAGGCGCTCTGACCGGTAGGTTAGCTTGCTGCTGGGGTCCGGCCTATCTGGACTGGGACAGATGGGCCGGACACAACTTGGAGCCCTCCCACAGTCCCTCCCTGGGCCCCAATCATGCACCGGTGAGGTCCCTTGGCTTGCCTGCACCCTTTTGCAATCCGGGACCCCTCGGGAGATGTCAGAGAGCTGCAGGCCAGGCCCAGGGACCCCATCAGTGCATGAATCCATGCACGGGGCCTCTAGTACTTAATAAAAACATTGCCCATTTGAATCTAACAAATTTGAATATTTGTTAAATATAACATTTTGTTAATATACTATCAATTGCTGTAATATGTGTATTTGTTAAACATGAAAAGCAAATGCTGAAGAAAGGCAATTGCTGCTATAAGACCATCTTCTTACATAGCAAAGGCAGCTCTCTCTTGTCAGGGTGCTAGGAATGGTCCCTTGACAGAGCAGGGCTGCATCCTGGCCAGCCTTCTTTAAACGACAGCTAAGTGGGCGGCCTGAGTACACGCTCCCCTGCTACACAGAATAGTCCCCTCGCTCTTGCTTGGGATACGATTTTATTGTCATAATGTAGGAATGGTTTCAATAGATAATTTATCTATTGCTATTTAGTTACTCTCACAAACAAAGGTTAAAAACTCACTTTATGCAAAGAACACAGAGGGAGAAATTAGGCAACCAGGGGTTCACCCATCAGCCATGTGAGACTAGGCAAGGTGGTGCCTCACTGAGCCCTGATTTCCTCATTAGCCAATGATGACACCTGCCCTGCCTTTCCCTTAAGGTTGTTCAGGAAATGAAATAACGCCTGCGAATGTACTCATGAAGAGGTGCACAACGAAACACTTTGAGAGGGATCGAGAAATGTAAATTTCTTGGCACAAAGAAAGGGTTCAGGCTAAAATATTGATTACAATTATACTTAAATTATTCATTATATTTAAATATGCAACTTTAAAAATATATATTCAGCCATTAAAGGCAGCAAATACCTTTCTCCCTTATTCCTCTAATTCAAAATGGCCCGGTAAGAGAGAAAGACAAATTATATTTCCTCCTGAAAGCCTTGCCCCAATTAAAATTCTGAATGTCCCTTACACCAAGAGCACTGGTTTATTGGCAGATTATTAAGCCTCGGACCAATGTCACTCCCTCAGACCTGTATTAAAAACGTGGTTTATGTGGTGCAGGGTCAGATCAGTAAAGAGCTGTTAGCAGATGACAGGTTTGATTACCGCTGGCTGCAGGCAAGACGTATGGATCCCGGAGGAACAGCAGCACCGGCTGGTGGGACAGTTTGCTGGAAAGGTCAAGAACAGGCATGTCAGCATCAGAGGACGACGGTAAACAGAAAACACTACAAACTAGCTTTGAGGGGATCAAACTGCTGTGCCGGGACGTCTCAAGGTTTATCATCTAACAGTGCGGGCGAGTAACAGCCAGCAGAGGTGGAGGGAACAGACCCGGGCAGCGTGCTTCTTCCCAACATTTCTTTGTGGAATTTGAAGCAGATAGACAACCTAGACAATAAATCATTGCTGAGAAGTGTGTTTGTTTTTTTTTTAAATCTTATAGTATGATTATTGGTAAGAATAGCATTCTTATTATTTGCATGAAACAATGTAGGGCTCTGATTCCGTCACTCCTAGATGGAACGGGTCACTTCTGGACCTTCCTATCAAATATTTATTTATCATCTCAAAATCCATTTCCGAACAAAGGTTTTCAAGAAAATTATGACTTGAAACACTTATACCATGGTAACTAGACATTTAACAAAACCACAGTCCTTTTCTGGATTTATACTATATAACTCCTAATTGACTACTATTAGTTCTTACCTTGACTCTTCAGATTCTGTCTCCTCAAAAGACCTAAACATTTTTTTAAAGAAAAGAAAAAGACCATATAAGTCAGGTCAGTGTTGATGCCAACAAAGGAAAAAAATAGTCAGTATTCCTAAAGCTCTAAGTCAGGAGGCATTTTGAGAAGAGAGTCCGGTGTTTTTATGAAGTCAGCTCATGGCTGATACGTCGTTCTAAGGAATCTTAAGACTGCATGCAATATTCAATTTTCCTGAAGATCATTTAACAATCCTATGGTTTTACTTCTGGATTTATATAATGGAGAAAAGATTTCATCCATTCCCAAGATCTCCTCTTAAAAATACACAACCGCACATGAATCTCAAACCCGAGTAAACGCATGCAAGTTGGAGCAGGATACCCTGACAAGGCATCCTGCTTGGTGAGCCGGGGGAATAACTGAGTGGGAAGTGGCCCTGAGTAAACACTGCCGGCAAGGGGGCTGGGACGGGTATCTGGCTTAACAGGACCCAGGGTGTGGTTAGCAGGAATGTCTTGTAGGTAGTGTGGGTCCTTCAGGCAGGTCTGGAGGCAGCGAGAAAATGGATAAAGCCATCTTCCCTCTTGGAGGTTCAGCGTCTGAGGTGATGTGTCAGAGATGTTGCTGACAACCTTCGGTGACCAGCTCAACACAGGCGCCCATCAAGTTAGGCGCCCAGAGCTGGGTGAGTAGCTTAATTTCGAGTTAATTCTTCAGAAGAACTCTACCCAGTGGCTGATGAGATCAAATGCCTGGTTCCTTGGTAGATGGGGTCAGGGTCTACAGCCCCACTTAGAAAGTTCCCGAGGGAGAGGCAGGCAAGTAGGGAAAGAGAGCTGGAAGGCCCAGGCTCTGTCAGCTTCCAGGAGAGAGATCTCGGAAAGCTACTTAGTCCCTGTGTTTCAATTTTCTCAACTCTTAAATAAAGGCAGTTGTGTAAATTGATCTTTAAGGTCATTTATAACTTTGAAATAATATATGTGCCAAGAGGATATAGACTTTGCTCAAGTGTGCACAAATAAACATATTAGTCCCTAAATAGAATATCTAGATTCACAATTTCCATCATGTACCATCGCTCCATGTAGTAGCATAATTTAAAAAGTCAGTTCTTTAAATCTAAACCTGAGTTACTGAGCACTGGTCATTGGCCACAATCTGGGGAAGGCTCAGGAGAAATTCCTTTGACTACAAGCAGGGGGCGAGCGAGAGTGCTGTCCCAGGCCAAAGGATGGGTGTGGCCAGGCTGCCCCTTCTGGCACCTTTGTGGGATATTTGTTAGGCCAATAAGTGATTGACGAGTAACCTAAAATACATGTCCAATAAGTAAACAGCGATGCTTACCCACAACTCTCCGCCTTCGGTAGAGATGGCAAGTGCCGTATGTTTAGGAAATCAAGAAACAGTTTGGGAAGTTCTTCATTTTCTAAAATGACAGCCTGTGAGAGCAGAACACAGATTTAGAAAGTAAAGTTTGCTAGGCAATCAATCAAATAAACTATTTCAAAAAGTCATAACCATCCATCAAAGTTCTTACCAGCATCGTTCCTCACCATCAATAGGAGGTGTGGTCCCGCCAAGAATTTCACCTGACACGAATTCAGACCCACACATGTGCTATTCAGTGTCAGCACATGCTCTCTCTCTTTTTTTTTTTTTACCTATTCTATCACCCAAACAGTATTTACAGAGCATCTACTATTCAGATGCTAAGAGGGCAACACAGTGGAATACCAGGTAGACATCTATCCTGCCTTTGAGGGGATTCTAATCCAGAGTGAGCATTTCAAAAACCTAGGAACATAAAATACTGCCATAATATGTACATCAGACTTTCCTTCCTGAGTGATAAGGTGGTCTGGGGGGTGTGTGTGTGTATGCATGCGCTTACCTGTGCACGTGCTACTGTTTAGGAAATACTAGACATGACTTTTTTTTTTTTTAATAGCTATCACCTGTTTCAGCAATAGAATCAACTGACATTTATTGCTATTTGGACAGCTCCACTTAAAGCGTAACAACTTTACCACTAAGTGTAAATCAGCCTATATGCTGAAAAAAATCCAGAGTTGTTCCATTTATAGAGCTCTGCTAAAGAGCGTAACCATGTCTGTTCTCAGGTACCCAAATTATGCAATTTCAAGGAGAAATTTAGTGGACAACTGTAAAGTACATTTTCACACATATCTATTTTTAAGAGTCGGCAGAGCGTGCCAACTGACTGCACATTTGCCACTCCCTCCTTTTTTGCAAAGATCATGGAAAAAACATCAATGAGTGAACTTAATCTCTGAAATTAATATAACTATTTTCAAGGGTCATTTTCATAATTTTCCAAGGGTCATTTTCACAATGTACCATGGCTGTTTTTCCCCCAACAAGTTGTTTAAAGAACAATGAGAATAATGGTGAAATATCATTCACACAGCTGATCAGGAACAGCTCTGCAGGGTGATGCATATGGTACATAACAAATGACAAAAGGAAGGTCAAATGATTTGTGTCTTGTATATGCATAATTTCATGTATTGTTTTTTGCTATAATTCACATACTGAGCTTCCTCATTTCGTACAGTTCCGGATTGATTGCTTCCCTTTCCCCCATATGTTCAGGACATATGAATGGAGTGAGCGACTACGCAGGTTGCCCGTCCCAGCAGTCTGATCTCTGTACCACACTAGTGCTCAACCCTCCTGCTGTTCAGTCCCTGGAAAGGGGTCATCTCAATCCTGTCTGAGGCTGTTACTAGTCCTCACACAGCCCATTGTGCCAGCTGACGATTAAGGAATAAACAAGAAACAAAAAGAAAAATACTTGGGGGTCATACTTTATCTATTAAATAAACAAATAGCATCTATTCTATTAGGCACTGGGATATGGTAGTGAGTACAACGGTCCAGTAGAGTATGGGCTAGTAGAGAAAATTGGTGACAAACAAGTAGACAACTCACATAACCTAAACTTCCTTAGACTATAGTGATATGCAAGTGAAAAACTCTACCACTCTCCAAATATTTTCCCATCCACCCATCCACCTGCCCACCCATTCACCCACCCATCCTTCCATCTATCTAAATGTTTACTCTTTTATTTATTATAGAAGTAGAAAAAGGAAACATTCATAAAATAGAGAAAAAATATTCCTCTATCCAGAGGCATACTTTCATTACTATTTCAGTTAATTTCCTTCAAATCATTGACCTTCATCTGAACTTTTATCTACCTGAGAAAATTTTGGGGTATCCAAAAGGTCATTATTTCAGTGCCTAGAACTCTAGGTTCCAGGCACCATCATACAAACGAAGCTCCAAGGCATTTTTGCCATAACATGAGTTGCAATGATTATCTATTTGTCTCTAGATATCAGGTTAAGAGAATAACATAATATGTATTTGAATAAAAAAGGCTTAATGTTGTAACAAATAAAACCCAAGCAATAGTTTTAATTATGTGTACAAGTGGTAGCTTTCAAGATTAAAAAAAATGGGGAGGGGGCCTGTAACATTCTTATCTCCACCCCCACCTTTTAAAATAAATTAAATCAATAACAAGTGTGGGACACTTTTAATGACCTGAACTACTTAATTTCCAGGATCTGTAGACATGTCATCCATCACCGCAGTATGGAGGAAGACATCTCTTGAGTGTTCAGGGGGTTACTTTGGTTTTATTAATGCAAGATTTAGGGAATTTTAACAAGGTGAATTGTTTATTTGCCTTGACAGATTGGCTTACAATGCACTGGCTACATCTCCAGCATGATCATTAATGACAAAAGACAGGCAAAAAGCTGTTTACACTGCAACACCAGGACAGGAATGAATCCTGCTCAGCCTCCCCAAACAGAGTATTCCAAACAGATGATGGCATTGTTTTAGGTAATATATACTGGTTTTTATTTTGTTTGTTTTTTTAAAGGAATATAGAAACCTCCAGCAATTTGTGAGCATTTCTGTTGAATGTTCACTTGATATGCTCATATAATATTTTCCACAAAGCAATGGCCAATATGGATTTCAGGATTTACAGTTATCAACTAAGTGGCATTGAGGGGTTAATTAAGCACTCAGTTACATGGTAAGAGTATTTCTTAAATTCTGCTAAGAAGGTTTGTAAGAAAACAATTAATCCTTAAGCCCAAGCAGAGATAGAGTATAATATAGGAGAATGTACCTAATTTAATACGAAATATGTAAGTGAATGACTGTCATGAATTGGTGGAGAGATGCAAAAGAGGTTCAACAAAACTTTTTGGTTCGTAAACACAAGATCTCATCCCGTGAGAGACCCAACAGTGAAGTGGGGCTCACACTGTCCATTTATATCTTCAGTTTCTTCAAAAGCTTTTGCTCAAAAAGAACCACTCCTTCTAGAAGCTGCACCCCAGGGCCATCCCACATGTTTGGGACCACAGTCTGGGCTAAATCACCTAACTTTATTCAGTAGATCAGCTTTTAATTATATATATATATTACATTGTTCAATATCTAATCTTATTTCCCCATTGTTTTAGCTTGCTTCTCTTTATTTGTGGTTTATCTTCAATGGCGAGTCATGTTCATTCTTTAGAGAGGCAGTGTTGTGTAGCAGGAAGCTTAAAAGCAAGAAAGACCTGGGTTCAAATACTTCCTCTACCTCAGAGGGTCATTGGGAGGATTGGATGATGTCTCCAAGAGTCTCTGGCACACAATTAACATTCAATAAATGCTAATTTGTTTCCTTTGACTCTTTTTGTTGTCTCAATTCCCACCAACCTATTTTATCGGGTTTGGAAGTTTGGATTATTGTCCATCTAGCAAACAGGGCTCCTTGGCCCTCAATGATTCATGGATCCCTTTGAAAATTGGATGAGAGCTGAGGATCTTGCTTTCTGAAAAGGACACACATCTGTAATTGTGCTGACAGTGCCAGAGGCTCCCAGGCCCGACAGCCCAGCCCAGGACACCTGCTGTTAGCTCCCACATGGTCTGGGGCCTGCAGCATTGCTGGGCGGGCGCGCCTGCCAGTGCCCCAAGGATGGCTGCCTTCTTGCTTACTTTCCTCCTCCTTTGTCCATTAGAACCCCACTGGAGTGTGTGTCCTGCTATTAGAACTCATTAGCGCTTTCAGCTCTGAGCTGTGGTGGAAAATACTTGTCCACCAGTGAGGCTACCCTGGTGAAGGATTCTTTCTGAAAGTCCGAAATCTACTGCTGCACCGAATTTCGAAAGTAGTTCACATCCATGGGTTCTGAGTCTTCTATATGTAACTCCACACTTCAACCATCTGTGGTGTGGAGGGTCCCCAAAGTTAGCCAAACATGCAGGAGAATATGCTTTCAATTCGATTACTGCTGAGTCAGAGTATGGCTGAGGGTCTCTAGTACTACCCCTGCTAGGAGAGTGGCATTTTGAACTGCTGGGCAGTGATGGGTCCCAGACTGGGGCTACCTAATTGTTTTATAATTTAACTAGAGGTGCATGAATTCGTGCACCAGTCGGGTCCCTCGCCCTGGCCTGCAGGATCGGGCCAAAAACGGCTCTCTGACACCCCCCAAGGGGTCTCAGATTGCGAGAGGGCACAGGCCAGGCTGAGGGACCCCACCAGTGCACGATCAGGGCCGCTGGAGGTTAGCCAGCTGGGGAGGGGCTGTGGGAGGGCTTCAAGGCATGTCCGCCCATCTCGCTCAGTCCTGATCAGCAGCAAGCTAACCTACCAGTTGGAGCATCTGCCCCCTGGTGGTCAGTGCACATCATAGCGACTGGTCGACCAGTCGACTGTCTGCCCCCTGGTGGTCAGTGCACGTCATAGCGAGCGGTTGAGCGTCCTTAGCATATCATTAGCATATTATGCTTTGATTGGTTGAACGGACGACTGGATGACCGGGCACTTAGCATATTAGGCTTTTATTATATAGGATTTAATTTTTTGTTAATCCTCACCAGAGGATATTTTTTTCATTGTTTTTAGAGAGAGTAACATCCACGTGAGAGAAACACATCGATTGGTTGCCTCCTGCACACTCCCTGATCAGGGTGGGGATCGAGCCTGCGACTGAGTAAGTGCCCTTAATGGGAACCCAACCCACGACCCCTCAATCTGAGGGCCGACACTCTAACCACTGAGCAACCCGGCCAGGGCAGAATTGTTTAGCTAATAACAGATGGCAGAGTTCTGACATTGCAGGCAAGCTGGGACACATGGCCAGGCATCTAATGTATGCAATGAAACATCAGCATTCAAAACGAACGTGACAAGTTGAAGAAAAAGTTGAAACTATATTGCATCAAATTATAATTTACAGGTGTAAGTACTGAGGAGCTGTTTCGGTACAAGTGGAAAAGGAGCTGAGCGATCCCCACCCTCCGCTGAAGGCAGCATGATCTTCTTCCAGAGGAAGAGGTCACCCAGAGGGGTGCCAAGCAGGGAATGAGGCAGGGGAGGGCCCAGGAGGTATGTGGTCTTTATGTTAAGTAACCGTTCTGTTAAGGAGGGTGATGGTTTTCAAACTGCGGGAATAAGAAGAAAGTACTGTCCAAACCAGCGGAGAAGTCATCTCTAACTGGAACATGTGCAGTAAAACAAGCAAAAAGGCACATGCATGGGAAGAGCAGGCATCGTAAGAGCTGCTAAGTATCCTGGGCGCGGAATGTTGTTAGTTGCTCTGTCAGACACATGCAGACTGGAGGTGCTAGAGAATGAACAGAAAAACTCACTAAAGAAATTCCTGTCCAATGTGTGTGTGTGTGTGTGTGTGTGTGTGTGTGTGTGTGTGTATACATATATATGTATATATATATATAATTCTTCACACAATGTTTCTCATTTTCAGAAGAATACATGACTCTCCTTAAAATAAACAGATATTCCTCAGGAATATCACTCTAGAAATATGGTGGGGGGCGGGGAATCCCATGCTCTACAAAAATATTTACCAAAAAATTGCCAGAATTGGGCAGAAAAACAATTGCATTGCTACCAGTATCTCTTGCAAGCTCAATGTTTACGCCAGGAGAAATGTCTTTTATTGACGAGGTGCAATTATCATCATGTAGCACAAATCACAAAATCCCAATTTTTCCACCTTATCAGCTTTATAAAATCATGTTCCCAAAGGATCCCATTGATTAGTTGCACATGCTCTTTCTGTGACATCCCAAATACTTAATTGTCAGTTATCTTTTCTTCTTCGGTAAGTAAAATGCGCTCACAAAATTACAGAGGGACTTGTTCTGCCTTAACCTTCGTGAGGTGCCATCATGCAGCGGAAAACACCGGGAAAATATCACAGGACAAAGCCGTCCGACAAGGGAGACATATAAACACTGTAATGATTTCCCACGAGTTTCCATTTTAGAAAATTGTCACTACGGCGAGCATAAACGGTGACACATCTCCACCGAGGACACGGGGAAATCGAACGCTGGCATTCTAGTTAGGTCCAAACCTACCCAGCAGCCAATTATAACAGGAACGGAACATCTTATTGAAAACTTGGGCACGACCACTTGGCTAACCTTCCCAGATCGCTGCACAGAGATGTGCTGTCTTCACGGGGTTGATCCTTTTATTCTCCTTTCAAAAGATTAAAAAAAAACAACACGCAAACAAACCCACATTTCTCCCCCTTGTCTATCAAGGTTTGTTATAAACAGCAGGGACGCTCTCTGTCACAAAGCCAGGGAACTAAACTAAGGCGGGAGGTTTCCCTGAGTCTTGAAGGCCCTTTTCCTATCCCATCTAGTTTGATTTGAAACGGCCGATTGCTGGGGTGACAAAGTTCATGACGGTTTTTCCTCGCCTCACCAGGAAAGATGCTTCATAGCACACCTACTTCGGAGGTGCAGCGAAGAACAAGGAGGGAGAAAAATCAATACTCCTCACCGCAGTGAGTGGGCTGCAGGGTCCGCGTCCCCCGGGACCGAAACTTACCAGCGCACAAGGCTCTGCCGTCCCCAGTCTTCACTTACCCGCGCCCGGCACTTGCTCACAATTTCACAAAATGAGCTACGCTAAGGTGATCAAAGGACCACTTTTGAAAAGCCAGCCAGTAAACAGATCTACGAAGGCTCGTGACCTCCTCAAACCTAAAAATCAGATGTGCTTCTGAAGACCCCGCTGCACTGCGCACGCTTAGTAAGAGACTGTTCCCTGGACGTGTCTGCTCCGTGCCTGGAAAAACTGTACTATTCATAGAATTCCAACAGACATCTGTTGTGGTTTCACAGGCCTTTATAGACTGTCGTGCAAGAAATCCGAGGACCCGCACTCAACGCTGGATGCTGACGAGGGCCTATTTGAAATGGTCAAGTCTCTATGAAAAGAAATAATGTAATTTCCCTTCAGAACAATTGGAAAGAGGAAACAGCATTTGTGATCAGATGGCAAAAAAGGCAGAACCAACCATGGAACAATAGAAAATGTCAAAACCAACCATCTTTTGAGCTATTTTAATATCAAAAATTGTGTTCTGGAATATTTATTCCTATAAAATGCTTATTTCACACCTACTAGGTACAACCACTGGCTCGATGGCTGGCAAAACAAATGTGATCCTGCCCTCCCAGGCCTTCCAGTCTAGTGGGGAAGATGGATAGTGTTCAAAGAACCACAGTGATGAATGTGAGCTTACGACCTGAAACAAGTACCTTACAGGGAAGTAGGTTGCTGACTAAAAGGTTAGTAACAAAGCACTTTATTAACCTGTGGGGTGAAGGAAATCTTCCCTGGGAAGGTAGTCCTACAGCCGGGAGATGAATGAGCGAACAGGATAAGAGGAGTGGGATCTTTCTGACACAAAGCACAACCTGGTGTGGAGAGTGAACATGGTCCTGGAAGAACAGATGGGTAGCGGCATGGCTGAGCCTGAGAAAACAATGAAGCTGAGCACTAAGGCAAGAGAACCTGAGCTGGACGGGCTGGGCGGGGCTTCAGGGTCAGGAGAAGGATTTTGCTCTTTCCCTTCTGGATTTGGGGGCCATCGAGGGTGTCACTTGGGTGGGTGGTGAGTGGGGCATGTAGGTACAAATAATACAGCCTGACCTATATTTTGGCTGCAACTGGAACAGCAGGAGTGCTCCTCAGACTCAGGGACCATGCATTCATCCCCTGGGCTGGCTCTAACTTGCTTCTTCATCAAGCCATTGAGTTAACGCTAATGACTCCATTTTCATTTTTGGTTCCTTTTCAAATCTGGTCTTTTTTTCTTAGATTACTGATCTTTTCTTATTCCTTTAATTACTTTAGACATTTTTATGTTGGTGTCTCTTAAGTTGTCCTTTTACTTGTTCTTAGGATTTAATCTTGCTATTTTCTGTCTGTTGACAATCACTCATAGCTGTTTATTTTATTCTGTTTTGTAGTTTTGATCCGTGAGCTCAGTACTATCAGGTCTGCATCTGTGGGATAGGCCAGGCCAGGCCTAAGGGATGTCCCCCAGGAGTGGTTTTTACTTCTCCTAGGAATCAGCTCCTTGACTTGGATCCCAGGGATATATAAGCGTTAAGCCAATGATTACATTATGTTTTTAGACTGGGGGTTCTGAGACCATACAGATGCTGACAATAAAAACCCCGAACTCTCACAAAACATGGTTGAGAAGCATTAGGAAGACTTTTGCCCATGCTCAGTGTATGTTTCTTTATGCCAGTGGTCTCCAAAGTAGGTTACAGACATGTGGGGAATTAGGCAAGACCGTTAATTGTGACTCAGGAATACAAATATTAGCATGTCTACTTATTTTAGATTTAAAAAATAAAGAAATCTACCTTTTCTAATTTTAATGTATGGATTTTTAGTAGTACATGCATACAGCCTCTTATTAAATGTGCAGATACTGGGGTGTTATGCACAAACATTTTTTTTTTTTTCTGATTAAGGATATATAGTCCTAGGCTAGTAGGCTATGTCTCTGACTAGAGTGCAATAAAAAGTTTGTAACAGCCAGAAAGGCCCAATCTATCCAAACAGCACTATTGAAATAGCCCACCTTAGTCTAGTTTCAACTTTTTCTGAGGATGTAAATCTTTTATTGGAAACTAGAGGCCCAGTGCATGAAAATTCATGCACTGGAGGGGGGGTCCCTCAGCCCAGCCTGCCCCCTCTCACAGTCTGGGAGCCCTCAGGGGTGGGAGGCGACCCAGCGATCAGGGGAAGGCGATGCCCCCATCACATCTCTGCTGCTGCAACTGCCGGCAGCGCAAGCCTCGGCCGGCCCTGGTTACCTGCACCTTGGGCCAGCCCTGGGCAGCTGGGCAGCCACCATCCTAGGCTTGCCTGCGCCTTGGGCCTGCCGCCCCGGCAGGGCTGAGGGGACTGGGTGCCGCCATCTTGTGGCTGTGGGCACTGCCATCTTTGAGGGTATGGCAGTCAATTAGCATATTTCCTCCTTATTGGCTGTGGGCGCCGCCATCTTTGAGGGTGGGACATTCAATTAGCATATTCCCTCCTTATTGGCTGTGGGCACCGCCATCTTTGCGACGGCGTGAGGGTCAATTAGCATATTCCCTCTTTATTAGATAGGATGCCCTTCTTACCTCTTTTCAAGTGGCCAACTCCTATCTATCTTTCAAGTCTCAGCTCAAGGGTTACTTCTCTTAGGAAACTTTCCCTAAACCCTCAGGTTGGGCTAAGTTAGCTTTTTTGGCAAAATTACACAATAATTTTATGTGTTATGATGAATACTAGATTGAGTCATATGAAATTTCACCAATTTAACCTACCAAAGATGGCAAATTTCATATGGTTTACAGCAATAATACTTAATGCATACTCTGTGCCAGACTCTTTATCTTAATTAATTTTCACAATACTGTGAGACACTATCTCTATTCAAATTCTGTAGAGGAGGAGTTTGGGGCTCATAATGGCTATCACCTATGTAAGGTTTCTCAGGGGTAAGGGGACAGTCAAGGTTAGAGCCCAGGTCTCACTGGTTCTAAAACTACTGATCAACTGAAGCAGCAAGTCACGGAGTCACTCACCCATGGAATCCTTTTTCTTTCCCTGTATATATGTTTCTACAGTACTTACACATTTAATTTATCTCATAGATAAGTTTAAGGGAGCTGTTGAAATTGATTCCCTTCAAATACATTCCTGATTATTCTTGGATTTTAAATTTATCTTAACATCTCAACTAATTCTTATCCCATCTAATAAAAGGGTAATATGCAAATTAACCATCACAAAGATGGAGGTGCCCATAGCCACAACATGGCGGCACCCAGTCCTCTCAGCCCTGCGGGAGTCCCCCAGACCCGGGGGACGCGGCCGCTGAGAGCAGGCAGCGTGAGCGGCCATGGTGACGAGGCAAGCATTCCGCACTCGGCCGCAGATGGGCCGGAGAGCCTCTGGGCAGTGGGTACGGAGTGGCCAGGCCCCGCAGAGAGTTACTGGCACACAGACTTGTGCGCAGGGCTACTAGTAAGTATATAAAGACTCCCAGAAGAAGAAAGGCAACAAATTCCATTAATCTATGTCCTGTATTTGAAAAAGTGAAAACAAGAGTCAAATCCAAAGCAGTCTGGCCTCATAACATTTCAAAACCTACCTGACAATCTCTGACCAACTTAATTATTTTTTGACTGGGGAAAATACTTTAAAGCCACATTATATACACTTTCAATTCTGACCTAACTGTATGTTGAGTAATAATGTGGCTCAAATGACAGGTAGTACCAGAATCTACTTTGCTGATGATCCACTGGAACAAAACAAATTCTAAAAGCAATTATATCTAGCTACTTACCTGTAAGTCAAAATGAAGTCCGGGGACCAGCACATTTGAATGAAGCAGTATTACAAAGCAAACCAAAAATGATACAGTAATTCAAATAATGGGTGAACACTATGTTAAATATAAATTATAAAACATGCTTATGGAAGTGCTTCCTTATTACTTTAAAGAAGGAACAGTAATCAGAACCAGGCTGCTAAGAAGTTGCCTGGAGAGAGCCTCCGGAGACTGGTTTTTAATGAAAGATTTATAATTAGCATGGCCTATGCATGTTGATGAATTGATGTTTTAAAGTGTTTAAAGTGCTTGGAAACAATTTGCTCTCTCAAGTCCCTTAAACATTCCCCCAACTACCTAGCTTATTTCTCTGATTTACTTAGCATTATCTTTATTTTATTTATTCAATTTTTAAAATATCTCTATTGATTTCAAAGAGGAAAGGAGAGGTAAAGAGAGATAGAAACAATCAATGATGAGAGAGAATCATTGATTGGCTGCCTCCTGCAGATCCCCTACTGGGGATCAAGCCTGCAACCCAGGCATGTGCCCTTGACTGGAATTGAACCTGGGACCCTTCAGTCCACAGAGTGATGCTCTATCCACTGAGCCAAACCAGCTGGGGCATCTCTTTCTTTACATACTGTACACTTTGACCTGGTTCCAGCACAGCTGGGTTTCCTGTGGTATAGTTTAGATCTATTAGGCCTTCCTAGGTACACATTCTTTTTTCTTTTTAAAAAATTTTTGTTAATCCTCACCTGAGGATATTTTTTCCATTGATTTTTTTCTTTTTTTTTAGAGAGAGTGGAAAAAGGGGGTGGAGAGGGAAGAGAGAAAGAGAGAGAGAGAGAAATATCTAATGTGAGAGAGACATATTGATTGGTTGCCTCCCCTACGTGCCTGACCAGGGCCAGGGATCGAACCTGCAACCCAGGTATGTACCCTTGACAGGGAATCGAACCGGAGACCCTCTAGTGCATGGACCGATGCTCTAACCACTGAGGACACTGGTCAGGGTTAGGCACACCCATTCTTACTCACTATAGCTAAGACACAGTGTACTGGGAAATTTATATATATATATATATTTAATAAAGACCTTCAACACCATTTTACATTTGTCCCGTTATAAGCACCACATCATGGAGTCTCCTCTTTAAATGCTATAGTTATGCAGTTAATGTTTTACGGGAATTAAAAAACTCTGGATGAGCAAAGCTCATAGTGCACGGCACTCAGTGGGGACACTGAGTGAGGAAAGGCCCGAGGGTGAGACAGCTTTATTTCAAGATGCAGAAGGGACTCCTCAGTGAAATGATGTAAAGAATGAAATGTGGCCCTTAGTAGAGACAGTTCATAGATCTAAAGTTAAAAACAAATCGATGTAGGAAATACTAAAGAAAGAACCCTTGACCTCCTAGCTGCAACAAAAAATGCAGTCAGTGACACTGTTCACATAAAACACAGGTGGCGGGATATAGCCCTGAGGGACGAGACCAAGGGAGAGGGAGCACAACAGCTTGAAAGGTGAGAAAGCAGGCCTAATGTACACTGCTGCTCATCAATGGGCAGTAAGTCCTCGCAGGACACTGCTCTCCGGGTCCATGGATAAAACACACACATCCTGTAGCCCTTCTCCCAAATCTAACATCGAAATAAATCCTCCCATATCTTGGAGTTAAATTATAGATGTTTATTTAGGGAATTACATCCAACAACAAATGTCATGGACCCTTTCCTGGGGGTTTTCCAGATTATATCAGCCTTTTCTGGTAGATTCCCACGTGTGCCCGGGAGGCAGACATGATTGCATGTAGACTCCCATGTGTGCCCAGGAGGTAGACATTGACTGCATGGAAGGCTATTCCACACTTAGGCAGACACACTTGAACTCTCCCTGCCTTCTGCACTGGAGGCTATGTATGGAACAGACTGCCAGTTGCCTACCCAAGTGCCATTCTCCCCTTCTTTCTTATTAATGGAACAACGATTTTGCTGGGGGTGTGTGGCAAATTGCCAAGCTAAAAAAAAAAAAAAAAAAAAAAAAAAAAGCAAACAACAATAACAAAAAACAATGATAATAAGGAACTCCCCTCCCCAACCTTTCCCAGACTCCCTTGTCATGTGATACAGGTCTGGCCACTAAAATGTCAGTGGAAGTCGTTGGGTAGAAAGATCCAAAAAGCTCCCTAAAAGTGAATAATGGTCAGACTCTGGAGCCCTCCTCTTTTTGCCTGTCTCACTCCCCTTTCCCTCTTCTTGCCGGGAATATGAGCATGATCTTTGAGCTCAGCTGCCATCATATGATCATGAGAGAAAGGCCAAAAGAATCATGACATCCAATCATTGACAATCTGAAGTCAATAAACCCAAACCCACAATTAACTACCCCTGGTAATGCTTGAGAAAAAATATGCTTGAGAAAGATAAATCTAAGCTTTAGTTCAGTGCTGTTATTTGGCCTTTACCTCTTGCCTCTGCAGATCGTGAAGTCCTGTTTTTAGCACACAGAGCAGAATACTGGGAAGAATATTTTTTTAAAAGGAGAGAAGGAAAAAACAACTCTGTTATTCTACTTTTAATTTACTACTTTAGTGCTGGGTAGAATACTGTTATAAGGAAGGAAGGAAGGAAGGAAGGAAGGAAGGAAGGAAGGAAGGAAGGAAGGAAGGAAGGAAGGAAGGAAGGAAGGAAGGAAGGAAGGGAGAGAGGGAGGGAGGGAGGGAGGGAGGGAGGGAGGGAGGGAGGGAGGGAGGGAGGGAGGGAGGAACAACCAACCCTGATGGTCTATTTTTAACTTACTGCTTTTAAAGAAAGTGCACAACATACAAAATAGCCTATGAAAAATGATAAAGCAATTAGGTTCACACACACATTACACTGTCTATAAAAAGCAAGAAAAGCGCCAATATGTGAAAAGTGTGTTACACATACTACAAAACAGTAAAGAAATGAAGCATATGGCTAATGAGATGAGACTAAACAAAGAAAAATGTAAGCTGATTATCCAGAAAAATATCCTACCAAATTGGGCCTGTTAAACAAATCATAGCCAGTATCCCTATGGAAATGAAAAGGGTTTCATTAAACGTATTTTACAAAGGCTGTCCAAACCACTGTAGAATGGGCCAGAGGGAATAATTTAGCATTGGCTGCTGGAAGAAAATACAATTCTACTTTATCAGGTCCTGTTAATCACAAATTTTATGATCTTTTAACAGTTTTCTATTAAGAGCAATTAAAGGAAAGTAGCAAAGGTTTACGCTCTTACTCTAGCAAGTTAAAATGACTACCTACATCTCCAAGCAGAAGTTTTATAGCCTAAAGACGTTACCTCAGTTTGAGGGACAAACATTATTTACTGAAAAATTAAATAAATAATAAAAAGTTGTAAGCCGTGCCTCTGGTCAAGATAACATACTTGGGTTCATTTCTGCTCCCTGCTCATGGCTGTCCTTGGTGCGCAGGCTGCTGAGGAGCCAGACATCACTGATGCTGGGTGGAGGCGCAGGGAAAACACAAAGATATGGCCAAATACAACAGAGGGCCCAGTGCACAACAACCCATACACCTTGTCAGGCCAATACACTAACCACCCCCACCCCAGCCTGTCTAACTGTGCCGCGGAAAGGAGCCAGGGAGGGAGCTGGTTTCAGTTGATAAGAACTGTATGCACTGTAGAACATTTATTTACTTAAATCGCTTTAAATGATCTGTCTGCTGTGTTAGGCAGACAATCGTAGGCAAGTTTCTTAGGTCCTTTATGTTCCAATAGGGTCAATAATGGTATCTACCTCAGAGATTGTAGTCATGATGAAAGAAGACTCATGCCTATAAAGAAACTGATACAAGTACCTGGTATACTATAAGCACCTAATAAATACTATTATTTATTATTATTCTTAGTAGTAGTGGCAATATAAGATGAACAAAAATAACATATTATAGCCCCAGCTGGTTTGGCTCAGTGGATAGGGCATTGGCCTGTGGACTGAAGGGTCCCAGGTTCAATTCTGGTCAAGGGCACATGCCCTGGTGGTGGGCTTGATCCCCAGTAGGGGGCATGCAGGAGGCAGCCGATCAATGATTCTCTCTCATCATTGATGTTTCTATCTCTCTCTCTCCCTCTCCCTTTCTATCTGAAATCAATAAAAATATATTTTAAAAAATAACATATTATAGAAGCTGAATAATTTAAGTAACTCATTTAATGAAAGGAAACATTTTCTTATATGGTTGTACTTCTGTCATTATTAACTTCTGATAAAAAGCTTGTGCTTTGCATATAATCCAACTATGTTGTAACTTCCTGGCCTCTTAATGCATGCTCTACCACTACACACAGGCCAAAGTGTTTGTTCTACTGGACTTTTGTATGGAACTCATCCAGTCAGATCTTCAAAGCACTATCTCTGTGGGCCAGTCAGCTCAGACCTGACCTAGCTCTGGTTTATTGAGCCCTTCTTTGCAATGGTGTTGCCCCTCTCCTATCAGTGAGACCTCTAATCCACTGATCTGGAACTTTCTCACTTCCATCAGCCCCTTCTGACATTTCTGCACAACTTGTCCAGCTTAAGAGTCCATAATCTACCATCATAATCAGTTCCCTGAAATGCCTCTGATCCATCAGCCCCCCTCCTTCTGCTGTACTCAGGACACCCCAGTGCTGGTATACTCTCTCCCCGTAGGGTTCTTGTGATTCCTTCTCTCACAGCCTTTTGGTCCTTCAAGGGTTAGCTGCTCCCCCTTCACCCTCCGGCTAGAGGTGAGCCCACAGCCCCTCCTGTAAGCTCTATAGCCAAGGTGTGGCTGAATATTTAAGCACCACTCAACCAAGGAGGATGACAGAGGGAAACAGATAAAGAGGGTCATGAGACTAGATGATGTGGCTTATGGTGAACTACCAACAAAATAAGTGACTGCTCACCTGAGTCTTGGGAAAAATAAACCAACAGAGCAGTGATACTACCATTTGTTGTCAGAAGTACCCTACTACTCAAGTGAGAGCCTTTTCAACCCTTTTATTACAGCTCATTGATGAGAAATTGGAAACAGCCTTGTTCAGTACACTTTTTAATTTTAAAAATGCAGGTTGAAAACCAACAATCTTAATTTGTCTTTAATTTTTAAATCTTTTTATCATAGTAAGTGCTAAAAACATTTGTTAACATTTCAAATGTTTTCTTTTCTTTTCTTTTTTTTTTTTTTAACACAACCCACCATATCTTCATTTTGGGAAGAGGAAAACAGGCGTTTGCCAGAACAATCCTGTCTTGAGCACAATTTTGCAATCGGAAAACAACTGAACCAGACATCAACTAGAACTCTTAAAACGCCCTGGGTAACAAATAATGCAGTGAAAAGAAGCTTCCCGACTGTGATAACTTTTCTTGTTTTGTCTCACTGATACTTCCTTATGAGGGTTTTTGGGTCAAAGTAAACTCCTGAGGACTGATCTGACATTCCCTTTGAAACTAATTATATTAAACAGCAGGTGCCCACTTCAAATCTAAAGGGGAAAATCTACCTTCCAAGTTAAGACTTTCATTTTAACAGACCGTCAAGGGGAACAGGCTGCAGAGAGAAGAGTGATGTTTGAACTCTCTACACTAAACCCAGCTTTGATAGGATAGACATTTCTTTACTAATGAATGCAAATAGAGATTATTCTGGGAAAAACGCTGATGCTAATGCTATACCAAACCAAAGGATCTCAGGATTGTTCAGTGGTCTTCTGTTATTAATATGACGAATGGGTACACAATTAACATGAATATTTAGCCAATCCCAAAGTACACCTTTTCAATTATATCAACTTCACTCTAAATAAAAATCGAAGCAATACAACCATAGTTTTAAAATAACAGCTCGTCACTTTGCCACATGTGTGTGAAGGATCTTGAATAGGCAGTAATGCTAACACTCTAAGCTAAACTCCTGGTCTTGGCCTGAAAGTCTGCCTTGATCAGTAACTCAAATGAATATGACTTAGATGTGAGCAGAATTGTTAATAAATAGTTATTTTATGCATATGATATACAATAGAACCAAACATCCAAAAATGCTTAAAATTCACATTTTTAAATTGCCTTAAGATGTCCTTTAGATATGCAGAAGTCAGAAGGATATGCAAAACTTAAATAATACTGTATTTAAGAGAAAAAAAATAAGGGAATGGAAAAGAAAGAATAAACAAAATAAAACCTAAATTATTGCATCTGTGAATAACATCAAGAAAGTTCATTTGAGCTCCTTATTAGGAATAGATACGAGTTTCATTTATTTCAGTCTTTGGCACTAATTTAATAATTACTCTTTTAAATATTGAGAAGGAAATATCTATTGAAAATAGAACCTTCCTTTAGTCTGATTTCCTCAATTTCTAAGTAAAATTGGTAGATGAGCTTTAGAAGTAAATATTTACAATTTTATTTGCAGAAGCAGAACTATTACTAGTGATACCCTGTATTATTATTATAACTACTACTACTACTACTACTACTACTACTACTACTATTATTATTGAAATAGCTTTTAAAAAGTTACTATTTTTCCAAATTGAAATATCTAATGCTTAGGCAAATACTTCATGTATTATCCATTGTAGATAATATAAGATCTCCTGTGGACGGACTTAACTATTTTTACTTTTAAATTTAATGCCAGGGTTTATTTTACTAAAATGCTTTGTTGAAAGCTAAGTAATTTCTCTAAACCACCCAAGTAACAAACCAAATTGATCTCCCTTTAGTATTTGTGCATTACTATACACATTTATTTCACACACACGTTAACACTGTAGTTGTTTAGATATCTGAGTGGCCAAGCCAAATTCCTCAAAGGCACGGATTATGCGTCAGTAATTTGCTCTGTGCCAGGCAGCTCCCATAGTAGATGCTCAATAAATATTTACTAGACATTAGCATCTTCTCCCCATTAGTGGACAGTATGTTACATATTCTGATAACTATAAAATTGCATTCCATAAGAAATGCTTATCACTTACTATTTTTAGATGACCCATCGGTCTTCTTTTTTTTTTTTTCCCAGTAGAACAAATAATTAAGTTGCCTATAATTCTAAATGTTTGTAATACATAAAGTAGTTTAATTTGCTGTAAAATACTACGTTTTACATGCTCAATGGAATATGATCAAACATGTGCTAAAACAAAGGGGACTGCCGTCTTCACCAGGTGAGGAATGGCAGTGGAACACGACACAACAGCTCCTTCAGTTTAGTCCCAGCGCAGGCAGGAAGCCCTGGAAGTGCTTGGACACACAGCCGGTGCTCAACTAATGTAAGTTTCCCTTTCCTTTCCCCTGAGGAGTCACTACCACTGAGGAGCCAGGGATGAAACTTCTATAATCTACTCTTCCCTGGAAAATGTGTGCTCCAAAGGAAATGACCACGGCATGAACAGAACGAGTTAAACTACTTTCTTTCCGCCTTTCTCTCCCCCCACTTCCTTCCGTCTACATCATTCTCTTGACTGTCTGTCTGGAAGTGCAGGTTCCAACAGCCACATGTTGAGGTACAGTCATAACTTTTCACTGTGGTGTACATTTCAAGGGCAAGTCACCTTCCAAATTTAAAGCAGACTGGTGAGTAGAGATCCAAAGACTAATGAATAAGAAAAGAGGCAGCACCAATTGTTTTTTTTGTTTGTTTGTTTTTTTTATTGAGGTATTATATGTGTACATATCTTACCATTACCCCCCCCCCCACCCCACACCCACACCAATTGTTAATATGTATTTGATTTTCAAATTTATAATAAGAGTTGCTCAAACTGTGCAGGCAAAAAAGATTATGGAGGCATGAAGGAAATTTGGGAGAGTGATAAAAATGTTCTAAAACTGGATTGTGCCCATGGTCACAGAACTCTATCAATTTACTAAAAATGATTGTACTGTACACTTACAATCTGTGCTGTCTGGTATGTAGATTATACCTCAGTAAAGCTATTAAAATGTGTAACTTTTCTGTCTTTTCTCACATTCAAGAGTCTAATTGTCAAGTGATTTGGCTAAATATATACTGTAAGATGCTGACCAAGTTTTTCTTAGGATCAATAAAAAGATTGTTTAAGTATGGCTGATACTTGGTGTCAGATGTTGCCAAGAGAATGGAGAGAAATACTTTTTTTCCTAATAAATGGTGAATTAAACATGCCATTTTTTTGTATATATAACTGTATGTCAGGTAGAAATAGTACTTATCTACTAAAAAATACTAAATGGGTCCAAATTAAATGTTTTACCTGAATTAGGATAAGTCCAAAATGAGGAATTTTAAGTAGATTTTAATAACAACCTCTATCTAAATGAGCCAATCAATCCTAACCTTAATAATCTGCTTTTATTTTTTTCACCATCACACCTTGGCACGCAGATGGAGTGTTGGTACCTTTGTTTTGATTCTGAAGCATTCTAAGGTCTCTCCTACAACATCATCTGCACTTTCAGTTTGCAGATTACCTCTCGGCCTCATGGACGCAGCTCTTGTTTGAAACAAGCCATGAGCATTGCCGATGCCAGGGGCCCTGCCCCTGCCAGGACTCTCCTTTCCAGACTTGTTCTGCTCACCCACCCATGGAGAGTAAGGAAGAGAAGAGCTTCATTTTCTTCTAAGTTTCTTTTGAGTTTGACAGACCTGATGCCAACTAGTCTTCTCTTTCTACCTTGGAAATGAGCGCTCGTATTGCATAGGAAAAGCACCGAGTAGTTATTTCCTTCATCACACTAGCTAGTGGGAGGGACACTGGGTGAGTGAAATACGGCGATGGCCAATAAGGACACCCCCACTCAGCACCCCAGCTTTTCAGGTCGGCCCCTTTCACCTGAAACCCCTCTGCTTTCCGAGCCTGTCTCTTGTGTGGAAGGTTTGAGAAACCCGCTGGGTGTTCTGATACTAGCAGAAGAGGGGAGAAAAAAAAATGTGAAGGACAACTGCTTTTATTACAGAAGCAAATAAATTAAATTCATCTTCACCTCCCAAAACCTTTATTGCCAGGGCAGTAGGGGTACAGAAAGGGAAGAGGCAGAACTCATGCACTCAGGACTCCACTGGGATCAAGGGCAGTGAACTTGCCCTTCTCCCCCACAAATAAGGAAAACACATTATAATGAAATGTTTCTATTATAAAGAATAACATTTATGGGAATGCTTTTAGAACAGTCATTTGTAATAACAGTTTATGAGATAGAACCTAGTAAGTTCTGTTATTATGAGCAAGCAGCTTCATTATAAATCTGTGTTGAGTATTTTACTTATATTTAAAATTACAAATACAAAAATATTAAGTTATTTAACTAAGCTTCACTAATATGTGCATTACTGAATGACAAGTACATGTGTATTATGTAGATATATTTGCTATTTGTTCCCATTGCTTTTGACAAGTAGTTTTCAGCATTTAATGAGTCTGGAAGGGAAAGAAAGCCACCATTGGTAGGTCAGCCAATCCTTTAGTTTTTGAGATGTAAAGTCATTATTGGACACAGATTCAAGGAAAATATTTATAAGTTCAACATCTGTAACTACCTATTATGGAAGACATTTTGAAACCAAATGTGATCGCTGACAGAGGGTGTGGGTGGACTGTTGTATAAATGGAGAAGGCACAACTAAGAATAAAAAGGGGGCTGTCCGCACGACTTACGTGTACATTTTAGTTTAAGGCCAGATGGCTCAGCGGTAGACATTACCTGATATCTGAAGATTACCTAATTCCTAAAGGCAGGAGGAAAGATTTTATCTAGGTGTGTTTTTTTTTTTAATAGAACATGCTTAAAATTAGTATTCCGTGATTATTACTCTCTTTGTTATTCACTGGAGACATCTGCATAAGTGAGGACCCCTTCAAAAGCTCCAGCACAAATCTGATGATTACATTAATTCAGGTTGCCACTTAAGCAGGTATTCTTGGTTTCCAAATAAGATTTCTTTTCCTTGGGATTTTAGGGAAGGATAGTCAGTCCTTCTTGGCTCCCATCCTGGTCCCCAAATCTACACCCCTTTTCACAATGCAGTGGGCATGCAGGGTTGCAGGCTGCTCCTTAACTATGGAAGCAAATCAATAGCAGCTGAATGCCATCTGCTTCGGGCCGCAGAACAGAACCAAAGTGGAAGCCATGCATCTTCCCTTATTGAAAGGTTATTTTATGCAAGTAAACAATTCATCGTCTTCTTGCACGCTTGATGCTCATTTACCACTTTGATCAATAAAATATGCAAAACAACAAAAAAATTGAATCCTAAGAGTAGTTCTGATGCCAGCGTGATAGTTAATCAATACCCGGCCTCTGTTCAGGAGGGCAATTGGTGGGGGTACTCTGCTTGTAACCTGTGAAACCCACAGTGGTAGACGTGGCTCTTTTTTTCAGAAAAGACTCCCTTTTAGAAGGAAGTATATTACGTTCACCCTACAAATTACATAAGAGAACACATTCTCATTGAATTACATCAAAATACGAACATCAACAGGCCTGAATGTTACTGATTCAAGCCAGTCCTTCTCGAAGCTCAAGAAAAAGTCACTTTGGTTTCTATGTCTTTTAGAATCTCAAAGACAAATATTGGATGAGATCACTGACGTGAACCTTTGGACAGCAACCCCTTTGGCTCTAAGTTCTCTTATTCAGGCCTGGTTTTCAATGTATTCATGCTTCAGGTGAACTCAGTTTTTCTTCTAAAAACAAACTGCTGTGGGGATTGCTTGTGCACAGTGTTTCTTTCAGTCAGACCACAAGCTGCCTTATTATATTAAACCTCTTGACAATCGATGCAGGCAGAGTACTTTTCCCCCAACAAAGAAAACTATATCATCTTGCAGATGCTACCGAATTAAAGCCCTCAATTCAAGACTATTTCCTATCAAAACACAAAATACTAAAAAACCTGCATCCCCCCCCGCCCCCCGTTTTAACCAGATCTATCTAGCTGAATTATGAATTTCAGCACAGCACAGGAATAAAAAAAATTAAGATAAATTAGGTATATTTCTGGAAAATCTAAAAAGCAGTTTAGTAGAAAGACAATCATTGCCTGTGAAATAAGATTTGCCCCTGAGAAGGCGGCTTTTCTTTCACCATGGCTTCAGACATTCTGCAGACTATAAAATGACAAGAGTTGCCTATTCATCAAATACTGTTTAGTTTTCCAGAAAAGGATTAGAACACAGGTTAAAAACCTAACGAACCTTTTTCTTTCTTACCCTGATCTACTAGATTCATCACACTTACACTTGCCTCTCTGGTCATTACATATAATGTGTCATCCAGTAAACATATTTTGTCCTCATTCCTAAAGATCTAAATGATACATGGGGAAAATGTGTGATGCTGTTCACTCTGAAGAAGGAAAATAGATAAGCATTAAAAGTTTTAATGAGATATCTTTAGTATGAAGAAAAATAAAAATAAAAAATCCCATCCAATTTATATCACCACGTTTCTATTCATTTCACATCAAAGACGACTGCAAATACTTTTTCTTGCTAAGTATTTAGTTGAGACTAACATTTCCCAAAGTTCTCCATTATAAAACAAACTAAATTATACAGCACTGACTGTGGGAAGTGATTTCCTTGTGATCTTTTTAGCTTCATACAATAGAACTCTTTATTTCTGGCTTTTATTTTAAAATCATCGTTCTAGAAATGTATCTAACTTGACTACTCAGATTTTAAAACACACACTATGTGTGTGACAGTTTAAATATTTATTTTAGTCAAATAACGGTGATGAAATTAATAACAACACCATGACTATAGAAGTGTAGTAGCTCTGAGTCAATGACCCAACAGCGGCAAGGGTGTAATTTAAAGGCAGAAATTTCCAGTGCATGCACCGTTAGCCACAGTGAACCTGTTACTGCTCTAAAGGGAATTGTTTGCCTCTTATTAGATTTTCTACAGCACAGCCATAAGTGATAAATGTACTGCTGTACTCACTGTCAAGTTAATCAATGCTGCCAAAGTTTTGTTGACCTAACAGTAATCCATAAAGTAAGCAGCATTTTCTCCAGCCCTATGACATCTCAGTCCACAGAAGGGCTACGGATCCAAAAGTAGCTTCACATGGGAAAGAGGTGGGGTGGGGGTGGCTTGGAGCAAGAGGGGTGGATGGAATAGACAGATTGGGTGAATTTCAAAAGGAGCAGGTATTATGAATCCCCTGTCCGGATAAAAAAGCATTTAAATCACAACCACACAACCAAAACAACCCCCTGAATTTTGACGTTTAAAACCCTAATAAAATACCTATTCTGATTCTTTCCAGAACCCCACCGCCTCAAAACAAAACAAATATACAAATAACAAAACACCCAAACCTTCAAGAATCTCAAAGCAAAACAGCCATTTCTAGTGCATGGTCTATGCTTGTCTACAGTTTTAATGCACTGGTCAAATCCAGCACAGGGCGCCCGTACTAAGAATGGTAATGTAGACAAGGAAAACAAGCCCAAGATTGCGCGTCACTCTAAGGCAGAACATGTGAAAGACATGACCAGCAGAAATGAGAAAAGAAAGGCAACAAGAGGGGAGGAAAAGCTGCCTGCACACCCACGGCTGCCACGCTTCCACAAGCAATTACAGGCGTATGAAATATGAACTGCAATTGATTTTTCTTCCTGGGGTCACTGTGCTCCGTGTTTTACGCACTCTAGGCATTTATTTGGGAAGCAAACTGACAAGTTTTGTAGAATGACCTGAGCAGTGCAATCTTTGCTCAGTCACGGCCACTTCACTGTGGCTTCTCATCCTTGACACTTGTCCCTTCCAAAAAGTCGCCGGCAAGGGATTCCTTGATAAAGACGTGGAACAATGCAATTACCGGAGTACAGGGCTGGCAGAAGCTGACCAGGGGATGCTTAGCGACCTTTTGTGTGCCAATGGAACACAAACAGCATCCGTCTGGAAGAGTGAGTGTCATCCCTACGTTTCTACAGCAAATTTCTTTGGCTGGTGAACATCCAGCAGGATTACTGAACTCGTGTGATTTGTCTTCCCAAGAAGAGGACAATAGAAAGTTGTGCTTATGGGAATAAATGATATAGATTTCTTATACTCAAATAAGGCTTTAAAAAACTTCAACTATAAAAAGATTTTCTACTTGCTTGTTTTCTCTAACTTTGATTGATTGCCAGGTTTTCCTGTATTTTGGTCTTCACAGAGCTCCAAATTGTGAATGTACTGATCAACACATAAAGCATTACTTTTAAAAATGTATCTGGACAACTTCCCTTCTTTCTGCATCAATTCATAGTCTTGGACATCTCTCCCTATCTGTATATATATTTATAGCATTCTTTTGAACTGCTATGGTGTATTTTGTATAGCTTCCCACTGTATAAATATTCCAATATACTTTAAACCAACACCCCGCCCCCCGCCAATTGGGCAATTTTTATAATTATATTGCAATGAAATAAATGTCTTACATCTAGCATTGCCTAAGTAAGCAAAAATAATGGTAGAATAAATTCAGAGAGCAGGAATTGCCAAATTGCTTTTCTAAAAGGTTGCCACAATTGGCAGGCCCTTAAAGGCATATGGGGATGTTTATTTCTTACCAATGATGAGTACAAATGTTTTGTTTTAATCTCTGCAGATCTATAAGCAAATATATTATCTCACTTTAATTGACCATTCTCTAATTAATAATGAAATAACTTTTTCTCTTGTTAACTGGCCATTTATAATTATTTTTAATGAAAGAATTCTGCCCATTTTCCTAAATTTTTAAAATTTGAAAGCTCTTTGCATATCGTGGGAATTAGACCGTTGTCATATGTATTGAGCATACTCTTTTAATCTACCTGTCGTATGATATGAATTTGTGGTGACTATTTTGCTTTATAGAATTTTAAAAATTTTATGCAAACTTTAAATGTTGCACATGTCAAAAAATACAGAAAAAACCATGAGCAACTCAGAGAATATGACACAATGAAATACCTCATGATGAAAGCAGACATTACTTACATCTGAGTCTAAGATTGTGTCCCAAGCTATCAAAGAGAATAAAACATATAACAAAAGCAAGGGTTAGGATAATATGGAATACCATTAAGACTAAATTATCTGACAGTCAGTAGTCAGGGTGGGCTGAGCTAAGTTAGAGGATGCTGAGGGGAGCCCAGAGGGTGAAATGCAGGACTCACAACCTGGTGTGGAGAGGATCCGTACTCTAAGAGCTATCACAGAAGGTAAAATGTGACAGGATAATGGTCAACCAAGGTGCGTTAGGGTTTGAGAATATCATATCTGGGCGTGGAGAATCAAGAAAGGTCCCACAAAAGAGGGGGTACTAAAATGAGCCTGCAGGATGGTAAACAGAGATGAGAGAAAGGGATATACCAGATAGGGGTATAACAAACACAGCGTCAAGACAAGGACAGGCAGTAAGCTAGTGTGACTGGCACATAAGAAACATGTACAATAAGGCTGGAGTTCTGAACACCTGGCCCAGGAATATCACAATTTGGTAGGTGACAAGGTGCCATGAAATAATTTTTAGGTAGGTGGGTATGATCAGAGATGAAGCTGAGAAGGAATATCCACCTTAGGGTGACCTAGAGTAGCCAGAGCTAATGAGATTCCTGCACCGGCGCTCTTTAATCGTCTCCCTTGACCAGAGGGCTCTGACAAGGTTAAAAGTGATTTGCCTGCTGATTGCTACTATTTTGTCTGCTGCAGGTAGGCTTACATATATCTTCCTATACAATATGGTCCATATTTAGGCAGACTGACTTCAAATACCAGATGATGCTGTTGAGCGAGGATGAAGCTGAGAGAACTGTGAAACAATAAATCTAAATAAAATGTCACGTAGAATTATCTAGCCCAGAATAGGTCCTTAAAGATGTTTGTTTTATTAATTAATGAATAAGTGAATGAATGGATAAAAGATTCCATTAGAATTTCCTAGTGGCAACACTCTGCATTGTTTTGAAAATTTCTGCTAGGTATGGCTCCTAAAGGCATTTTAAATTAGCCATGGGCTTAGCTAATTTGGTGAGATGATTCCTAAAAGAATATTTTCTAAGTGAATTTTCCTGGCTACATAATTAATATTTTGGTATTAATCCCTGTGGCTCCTTGGAGTCCTTGGAATATATCAGGATTTGGGGAAAATGAGGACAAAATGTACATGCCAAATACGGCCCATATATGAAGACAGAATGATGTATGCCTATTCTATATTTCAGGAACTGGGTAAATGCATCGTGTATATTAGCTCAGGCCCTCCTCATTAACAACTCTGTGAGGTATACCTTCTTATCTCCCTCCCCAGAAAAGATGACTAGTACTCAGAGAGGTTAATTAACTACCCTAGCTTAGGCGGCAGTGAATGGAGATTCAGGACTCTGAGCCCATACCCACCTGATGCCAGGCACACTCTTCCCTTCCAGCCCTCTGCTGTTGTCCATCCACCACAATCTGCCACAAACCTCTAGGCTAGGGGTCAGCTATAGTCGGAGGGCCAAATCTGGCCTACTGCCTGGTTTGGCCAATAAAGTTTTATTGGAATACCTCTCCTTTGTTAACATATCATCTATGGCAGCTTTCACATTAAAAGAGCAGAGGTGAGTAGCCCACATGGCCACATAACCTAAAATACTTAGAGAGCTGGTCTTCTCCAGTGGAGTTTTGCTGACTCACCTGGTGTAGACACTCTTGCATTTATAACTCTATCCCTTCCTGTCAGAGGGACAATACACATTCTTTTAATTCCTTCACTTTCTCCTTTCCACATTCAAAGGTCAACTTTAATTTAGAACACATCAAATGTTCTTCTCCCATAACTTGAGATTTGGGAAGCAAATGGGTTTTGGTACTAAAAATCATAAGCAAAGTCAATTTCCTTTTTTGATTGGCCAGAAGGTACAAGTGCTACAGCTATCATGCCAAAAATTGCCAAAATCATTAATAAGGTTAGTCACTTTACCTATTTCAAGGAATCTGGAACTAATTGCTCTCAATTAATCTGCTCCACTCTTTGATCGCTTATTTATCAGATTGGGAAAGATAGATTTAATAGTGCTTGCTTGAAACAGGTTCTTTAATTGGAAACATCACAGCATTTAGTTCACTTTGTACTCAAGCAATTAAGAACAATTTGGAAAAGTGTTGTTGATTTTTTCCACACTATTGTCTCCTTGATTAGATTTCCGAACATCCAGACAAAACAAATGACAATACTAGCTACCACTATTGGTACAAATAAAAGCCCAACAGCCAGATTACTTACTATGAGAAATGCGAGCCATCCTCATCCATTTCATCAGTGTCTTACATTTATTTCCCTGTATCCTTGTCTCTTGTGTAGGTAAGTGGCAATACCTCTTATAAAAGGCATCGTTTTGCATCCACCTTTACACAATTATCTTTTCTTCAAATAAGCCAAATCAACAGAAGAAATTATTTTTCTTGATTAAGCACCCACATTTCTCTTGGGAGGGAGCAAAACAAACAATTAATCTTTCCCTATTTGTTCTCAGAAGTCCCTGCCTCCTTAAACGCAGGCTATCCAGGTACCTGTGGCAGCCAGTCGGCAGCAATTAGGCCTGAGCAGAAAATGAATGGACTGCAGGCTGAGGGCCTAATGTGCTGAGAGTCTGTGTGAGAGGGCAAGGTTACACCAGGAAAATTCCCTTGTTGTCGGAACACCATTCAAAATTACTCCCTGACTTCAGCATAATTAACCAGGCTTGGGAATTTATATGAACTAAGTAATTGGAAAGAATTAGCAAGAGATATGTACATTAATCTTTACCAGTTACACAGTGTTTAATGAAATTAAGGGCCTTGTGCTCATTCTTGCCTTGCTTAGTTTGCACACTTGCTACTTCACCTGTAGAACAAGGAGAATCCGCCATAGAAAGATTAAAACAAAAACGAAACTCTAGGAAAAAAAACTAGAAACGACCCCAAAACTCAACAGCAGGCTCTCAAGTAAGTAATTTATAATGCATCCTTAGCAAAGAATATTATGGGGCCTTATTAAAAATTGTTTTTAAAAGGGATCTTTATCTATTAGAGATAACATACTGAAATATTAATAGATAAAAATATAATATCTGGGAGTTTTTTCAAAATAATATGAGATGGTGGGGTAAGTATAGGAATATAAATAAGACTGCCCCTGAGTCAGTAATTGCTGAAACTGAATGATGGGTATCTAGGATTTTATTATATGACTAGTGACCCAGTGCACAAAATTAGTGCACATTAAAAGGAGATTAATTAGAGGAAATACTTTAATATTGCTATTTGCCCTTTCTCTATAATAGAAGTGTCAGAGATGAAAGAAAATTAGTAAAATGTATATGAAAACCTTCCTCCTGTCAGAGTCTGGGGCTCACCATGGGACCCAGAGTCAAGTACCCACCCACCCACATGCACCTTAAAATCGCATGAGACCCAGACCCGGCTGCACCCCCCCCCCCTCATTGGGCTAGATCCAGACCCAGCCAGTCCCACCCTTGTCAAGCCCTGCCAGGCAGGGGGCGTAGCCTCAGGTCCCCTGGCCCGGTGCCAGGATGGGGGGCGTGGCCTGAGGTCCCCCAGCCCAGACCGGGGCGGGGGGCGTGCCTTGAGGTCCTCCATCAAGCCCTGCCAGGTGGGGGACACGGCCTGAGATCCCCTGTCAAGCCCCACTGGGTGGGGGGCATGGCCTGAGGTCCCTGTCAAGCCCCACCAGGCGGGGGTCGCAGCCTCAGGTCCCCTGGCCCAGCACTGGGAGGGGGGGCACAGCCTCAGGTCCCCCGTCAAGCCCCGCTGGGCAGGGGCACGGCCTGAGTTCCCCCAACCCAGTACTGGGAGCACACCTTGAGGTCCCCCATCAAGCCCCACTGGGTGGGGGGCATGGCCTGAGGTCCCCTGTCAAGCTCAGCCAGGCAGGGGGGCACAGCCTCAAGTCCCCTGGCTTGGTGCTGGGGTGGGGGGGTGCAGCCTGAGGTCCCCTGTCAAGCTCAGCCAGGCAGGGGGGCACAGCCTCAAGTCCCCTGGCTTGGTGCTGGGGTGGGGGGGTGCAGCCTGAGGTCCCCTGTAAAGCCCTGTTGGGTGGGGGACAGGGCCTGAGGTCCCTTGTCAAGCCCCACGGGGGCGGGGGAGGGCGTAGCCTCAGGTTCCTGCTGATTGCTCGTTAAGGCTCCTAATGGGAACTTGGCCTCAGCTGTGGGTACAGCCATCTTTGTGACAGAGTGATGGTCAATTAGCATATTCCCTCTTTATTAGATAGGATTCTACTTTTTCACATGTTGAAAATTGTCAATACAAAAGTTAAGATATTAAAAAAAAACCTTGCCTTAGAGAAATATCATACCTAATAAAATGGTAATATGCAAATTACCATCACTCCACTACGCCTACGATTGGGCCGGCTGGAGGCGCGGGGGGCGGGACTCAGGGTGGCCGATTGGCTGGCGGTAGGAGCAGGGGGGCGGGGACTCGCGAGTCCCCGACCCCCGCTCCTCCCGCCGGCTTAAACGGCCGGCGCTGCTTAGGCTGGCGCTGTGGAAGACGCTGGTGGCGGAACTCGGGGTGGCCGATTGCGTGGCTGCTGGCACCAGTTTTCCACCAGCAGCAGTTTTCCTCTGGCCACCCGCCCGATTGGAGCGCCTCCCGATCGGAGTTCCTCTCGGGGTGGCCGATCGTGCTGGCGGGAGGCGCTCTGATCGGCGGGTGGCCAGAGGAAAACTGCTGCTGGCGGATAACTGGTGCCGACAGCCAGGTGAAGGAAGGTCTATTGCACGAAACTTCGTGCAACGGGCTCCTAGTTTAATATATAGTAAATGTCTGTGATGTTTTTAAATTAAAAGAAGAGTTTATAAAGCACTAGAGATGAAAAAACAAAATAAATCTTTTAAGATATATGATTAAAATATGTACAGTGACTAGACAAAGGAAGCACACCATACTTTTGAGATGTCAAAGTCAGAGTTTTTCAATCTCACCACGATTAACATTTTGGGCCAAATGACTGTTTGTTGAGGGCTGCTCTATGCATTGTAGGATGTTCAGCAGCATAGATGACTCTACCCACTCAATGCTAATACCATCCCCGTCCGTAGCCGTGACCACCAAAAACACCTCTGTGCATCGCCAAATGTCTCCTGTGAGGTAAAATGCCCAGGTTCAGAACCAGGGGTCTAAGTGGAAGAATTACAGAAAATAATTTTTATTCTTTGTAGTTTTCAAAACTGTTGAATATGCACATATGGAGAAATCAGGACAATAACAAAAATGCTATTATATTAAAAATATATTAACCTACCAGGAGAGAAATCTTGATGTCTGTGAAGAAAAAGACGACTTACATCAAAAAAGAAATGACTATAGAACGCAGGGAACTTCCTTTGGTTAAACTAGAGTCATCAAGCTAAAAGTAAACCACACTACAAAAGCCAATTCTTTTAAAACTCATTGAGTCCATCACCCACAAATGTGATAAAATACAAATCAAAAGTATCTCAAGAATAATGTCAGGCTTCCTAAAATCTTTGCTGAATGGAAAACTGTAGTATTAAAGGAAGTCTCAAGCCCATTATAGCTGCCTTAAAGGAGCTAATATTCACAAATACAATGTTAGCTCAAGATGTTAAGTGTTTTGTTCTTTATCGATAAAGGTATTACAAATGTGTCCTTATTCCCCCACTGTCCCCCCCGCCCCGAGTCCTGCCCTCACCCTCACCCCCCGTTGTCTGTGTCCATCACTTATGCTTACATGCATGCATGCAAGTCCTTTGGTTGATCTCTCCCCCATACCCCCACCCTCCCCAACTTCCCCTCTGAGGTGTAAGGTGTTTTGGTTTTTTATCAGATAAAACCATCCACTTTTAAAGATAAGGTTAAATGTGAAGAAGAGCAGCGTGTGGTCCAGCCACACACATGAAGTGGCATCACCGACACCTGTCTCTGGAAGGGGCTCGGGGCTGGCTTTCTAGAAACGCGTGCAGGCCTGGGTGTTCGCACCACACATTCCACCAGGCCTCTTTCTAGAAACAGTACTGCAGCCGGGAGTCCTGCCCTCAGCACAGCCAGCTGGCAGAGGAGAATTTAACCCTAAACATTCCTTTTATTAACCAGGGGCTCTGGTTTAGGTCACTGAACCTTTTCTCGGTAAACCAGATACCAAACCAGATAATCAATATTTGATGCTTCATAGGTTTAAAACTCCCAATGTTTTATATTTTAAGCCTGATTAAAGCTTTGCAGCCACCTTTCGTATACTAGAATGCATATCTATTCCATTCTCTTCCTTTTTTAAAAGAAATATATATGTGTTTTTATTTATTTTTGAGAGAGAGGAAGGAAGAGGGGGAGAGAGGGAGAGAAGGAGAGAGGGAGAGAGGGGCAGAGAGAGAGAGAGAGAGAGAGAGAGAGAGAGAGAGAGGGAGAGATCAATGAGAGAGAAACATTGACGGGCTTGTGCCCTGACCAGGAATTGAACCGGCGAACTCTCAGTGCATATTCCATTCCCTTCCTTCACACAGACTCCTCTCCATAAAATCATAAACATTTTTGAGGTTTCTACAGCTTCTTAAATTGCCATTACTGATGTCACTCCCGTGGGCCTATATTACCTCCAAGGGCTCATTATCCACAGCTCTGAGGGGCAGGCTTCCTCCCACCAGGCTCACCCACCGAGGTGAGCAAGAATGCATCGCCTGAGTCTTGAAAATACTGGTTCAATTGATTTCATTAAAAGGAAAGTGTATTGTTTTCTTTAAAGAGATAATATATGTGACTCGTTTCCGAAGTTTAAAAAAATTTGTCCTGCACTGAGAATCACTGTAAATGAAGTGTAAGTCATTTTTGAGACCAACGGAAGCCTGCAAGTCACTGAGAAACAGAAAGCATTTGAAATCAAGCAGCACAATTCTATGTAATTAAAAAGCAAACCTTTAAAATATATAATGAGGACAAATATCATACATAGTACTAGGTGATTATTTGTAGCCTTCATAAAGAATTTTTAACTTAGCACAGAAAAGTCTTCTTGAACTTCCATAAAACCTAAGAATCTGTAGGTCCCTGCCTCTGAAAACTAAAAATAGAAAACAGAGACTTTTAAAGTGTTTTTTTTAATTCATATGTTGTCAATTATTTCACAAAATATGATGACAAACGTGTCTGCCAAATTCTGGATAAGTGGTTAGGGTTTTTCTGTGTGAAAACCAACCACCGAAACAAGGCTACAGGATTTCTCACCAGGCTGCACACAAACATGTATGCACAGCAGAGTCTGGCAACACTCGCCAGCAATGATGGATCTAAGTTATTAACAGATCAAAAAGAGATGGATGGTGGTTTGCTTTTCTTAATCTATATCATCATCTAGATCTATTTAAAGATATGTGGTGCACTAACAAACTTGGTTAAGGTTTTGATAAAATCAGTAAAAATAATCTGCCCCTGTTACATTGAGTCCGTATCGATCAATAAAATCACTTGTACAAGGAAAGTACTGTTAAATACTGACAATCCCGGCCATTAATATTATTTAACACACTGTTCACAATCTTTAAGGAGAACAAAGAACAGTTTTGTCTCATGTTATAAGCAGGACCTTCACCGATACTGTTACTTCTATAGGCTTCCACAGTGCTTTTTTGAAGCCCACACTGCACATCTCTCTTTCACCAGTACAGCCCTCCCCTCTACATTAGGTCCTGTTCTTTCCTTCAGTTGCAGTTTAAAAGAATCCTTTGTGTCTTAGCTGGTTTGGCTCAGTGGACAGAGCATCAGCCCACGGACTGAAGGGTCCAGGTTCAATTCCAGTCAAGGGCACGTGCCTCGGTTGCAGGCTCGATCCCTGGCCCTGGTGGGGGCTGTGCGAGAGGCAACCAATCGATGTGTCTCTCTCACATCAGTGTTTCTCTCCATCTCTCCTCCCTTCCACTCTCTCTAAAAATCAATGGGAAAATACCTTCAGGTGAGGATTAAGGGGGGGGGGGGGGGAAAGGACGTCCTTTGTAAGAAGGGAAGCTGCCATTGCAACACTTCTTTATCTGTGAATTAAACTCAAAATTCTGCTAGTAAGCACCTAAGCTAAGGGATAAGGTGGCCATTAGGAAAGCAGGGGGTTTCTTGGCTACGTGCTGAGTTTACTCACTTCATCAAGGCCTTTGTGGAAAGCGGTGGTGGGTTAAGAAAGAAAATGTCCATTACTCCTCAGCCAGAATTGGATGGCCGGGAACAGATCCATGTGTCCAACTTAAAAGCATGAAAATGGAAAGTGGAGCAAAAGAAAGGGTAAAAGTATTTTACATAATAAATGTTTTACCTTTAGAAATATCTATGATGATATGAATGGTAATAATGAGAAAACTCATTTTAAAAGTAAAACTAACTTAGGGATCATTATAATTCTAAGATCTTAAATAGAAATCTGTTCTACACTTAAGCTTTGCAGTTCTGACGGCTCACAACCCCAGCAGCGGATGGGAAGCAGTGGTTTGCAATTTTGCTGAGATAAGCAAGAGGGAGCCCCTTCCCTGGTAAGTGAACACTGAAAACATTACAAACCTGGGTCTCAGTTTGGTTTCGTTTGGTCTGTTATTCTCAGCTCCATTTTGCCTACCCTACAATTGTCATGAAATGATTCAAAAACAAAAACAAAAAGGAAAAAAAAAACTTTGGGATTCTGGATAGGACTTGGAGAAAAGGCCCCCTAAAAGAGTATTAATTGATCATATTCTTTAATGAAGTGAAGAAAAGGTGAAAATATATACCTAAAAATGGCTCTTGGCCATACATAAAATAGGTATTTTAGGTAACGTCAGGAAAAGTGTCAAATTTACAAGTGCTCTGCAATCATAAACGTAAGTCCATGAACACACTCTAGTGTGGAAGTAAGAAAATGTGGCTCACAAAATGGTTTAAAGGCATGTTCCAACTCGGACAGAAACTGCCTGTCAAGTCAAAGAGAACACTTCTGAGAAAACACTAGGTGGTACCAGACACCTGCCTGACATGTAATGACCACGTGATTCTGGAGGTAACTGGCACCTTGTCTAAGAATTTTCATGTAGCAACAGGTGATGAGGCAACTGTTCAGACAGAGCAACTGCTTACCCAATAATTTTCTATATAAAACACCATTCCCAAATTTTAAAAACTGAAATGGTATTTTACATAGAACATTGTTAGGTAAATAGTAGCATAATGGGGAAGGGGACCAAGCTGCTGCAGAATGGTTAGGAGAGTAAAGAAGCTGGTGGAAGAGAAAGAGAATAGGCTGGAAAATATGCCCAGTGGAGTGGGAAGGCAGCCTACTTCGGGAGGCAATGTCTTGTTAAGTAAGCATGGTGGTGGGCGGCAGGGTGGAAAAGGGTAAAGGGCAAGACGCAGAGACTATTACTAGTATGCTGTGAACTCCATGACATTAAGCCTACATACAGGCTGTGTAATAAATAATAATAAAAAAAACTTATTTAAAATGGTCATGCTGCAACCTTTTTTGGGACTATCTTATGGGCATGTTGAAGGTCTACTTTATAACACAGGTGTACACATGTGTACAAGTACAACAGACTGCATTTTATAAAGGTTTATGCTCCAGTTGGCCTGAGTTGAAATGCACTCTAAGTCTGACCAGTCACTGCTGTCATAGATGGACCCTAACAGAGGACTCTGCATAACCTCATTACCACCCCTGAATGAACAGGATATGAAATCCATTGTCAGATAAAATCTCATGGTCAGTAAAATAATTAAACTTGTTTTCCAAAACTCGCCATGTTTGAAGAATGTATTCTAGGAAAACATACACTATATGTCATTGCTCAGCGATGCCCCCATTGCAGATGCTGGTAAAAGCTGGACAACTGAGAAGAGTGACTTAACACTTGAGCACTCACTAGAGCTAAGCTTTTCTTTGAAAAGAATCCTTAGGACCCTGAAAATGACATATACAGGGTGTCCCCCAAAATGTACACACACAATTTAACAGCTGAGAGCTCCATTTTGAAAATGAAATGCATTTCAATAAACACTGGCTTTATAATTACTCCAAGTGTGTGTCTACATTTTTTGGGACACCCTATATATGTAATTTTTAAAATGCATCACTGAGGTGGTAAGAAATAAGGAATCTAAAGCAGCCTTAAATGGAATATAAACAGAAATCCTGATAGATAAGCAAGAACCAAAGCTGGCTCTGTCCCATGGGTAAGCTGTGAACCCTAAGAGGGGAGCTCCAAATAAAGCCACTGAAGGATACATCCCCAGGGGAAGGGAGAATGAGAAATAAACACCTTCACAGGTTGCAACCTATATTAATGCCACGTATACGCAGTATTTTGTCATAATGTTTAACGTAAATTTAACACTTAAATGTTTCAGTAGCCACATTAAAAAAGTAAAAAGAATCAACATGTATTTTAACTTAATATATATAAAACTAGAGGCCTGGTGCACGAAATTCGTGCATGGGGGGGCAGGGGTGTCCCTCAGCCCAGCCTGCACCCTCTCCAATCTGGGACCCCTCGAGGGATGTTCAACTGCCCGTTTAGGCCCAATCTTGGTGGGATCAGGCCTAAACAGGCAGTCGGACATCCCCCTCACAATCCAGGACTGCTGGCTCCCAACTGCTCGCCTGCCTGCCTGCAAGATTGCCCCTAATCGCTTCTGCCTGCCAGCCTGATCACCCCCGAACCACTCTCCTGCCAGCCTGATCGACGCCTAACTGCTCCCCTGCTGACCCGATTGCCGCTAACTGCCCTCCTCTGCCAGCCTGGTCCCCCACAACTGCCCTCCCCTGCCAGCCCGGTCACCCCCAAATACCCTCCCCTGCTGGCCCGGTCACCCCCCAACTGCCCTCCTCTGCTGGCCTGGTCCCCCCCAACTCCCTCCCCTGCAGGCCTGGTCCCCCCACAACTGCCCTTCCTGCAGGCCTGGTCCCTCCCAACTGCCCTCCCCTGCTGGCCATCTTGTGGCAGCCATCTTGTGTCCACATGGGGGCAGCCATCTTTGACCACATGGAGGCGGCCATCTTGTGTGTTGGAGTGATGGTCAATTTGCATATTGCTCTTTTATTAGATAGGATATTATTTCACATATAGTCATTATAAAAATTATTGAGATATTTTCCATTCTTTTTTGTTCTTTGGTTTTGAAAACTGTGTAATTTTTACATTATTAGAATATGTTGGTTCAGACTAACTACATTTCAAATGTTCATTAGCCACATGTGACTAGTGGCTTCCATAATGGACATACAGCAAGGTTGGTTGCATAAATAAAACCTATCATGAGAATTCAGATGATATTGTACATGAATTTTCTCAAATTCAGGAATCAAAGCGGAAAAGGGAAATGTGGTATTTATTCTCTTGGAGTTGCTCACTGAACAGGAAGAATTTTACCAATATTAGCTTGCATCAAGAAGTTGGACCATTTTATTTTGCTATAAGAACATGGAACAGTAGTCTTTTACTTTTTATGATGTTTGTGCACCAAGATTTATTTGATAAATGCTTTACTTGACAAAAGCAAATAGAAAGGTGACTGGAAAGAAACAGATAATGTGTACATTTAAAAAACTCATTGATTTAGTCATTCTGTTTAGTGTTTGCAAATCTAAAAATGAAAACATTTTTCAATTATGCAGCAAAGATATTAGTCACTTAGATATTTATTCAACAAAACTATTAACCATCAGGCTTCCCAAAGTATTGGATTTTATCAATGCATGTCCAATAAAAAGAACCATAAGCAATGATAAGCTAGAACCTATGAGAAGTATATTTAATATCTGTAATCAGCCCTTACAAGATGGTTTAAGTTTTAGGTTAATGCATGGCAGATGATGATCATTTAGGTACACTGTTCAAAGGATGTTGCCCATTTAAAAACCAGGAAAATGTGGACTAAGATTTTGACTTTGCTATATTGAAATTCTAATCAAAATTCTAATAAAGGTGTCTTTCACTTTCTTTATTTGAATTTCTGTAAATTAATTAAAAATCTTAAAATGACAGAAAACTAAAAATGGCTCACTAGATTCAAATGGTTTCCCTTTTTTTTCCTTCTGGGAAAGTGAGAGTCAATGTGCTTAAAGAGATAAAACAGAGGCTTGAAAATATGACCAAAAAACATGTAGGCAGATAAGAAAAAAAAATCAAATAGAATTCTTAGAAACAAGAAAACATAATATTAAAATTTAAAAGTCAATGGATAAATTTCCACTTCGAATAAGATGGGTTAGATGTACTTTTTCTTATTCCTCCTGCTAAATACAACTAAAACCCCTGGACCTTATATATGAACCGGACATCTACACTAATAAAAGAGAATCATGCAAATTAACTATCACTCTGCTACACCCACCAGCCAATCAGGAGGAATATGCAAATTAGAAGGAAGTGGGGGCGGGCGAAGGGATCTACAGGAGCGGAGTGCCGCAGTGAAGATGAAGACTGCAGACTCCGGAGTCTGCAGCAAAGATGAAGAAGGCAGACTCTGGCCGGAGCGAAGGCCTGGGTCCTGGGTGCCAGAGGAAAACCGGTGCTGGAAGCCAAGGGAAGGAAAGCCTATTGCACGAATTTCTTTGTGCAACGGGCCTCTAGTGAGATTATACAAGGCTAACGGAAGAAAGAAGACCTGAGGAATGACATAGTGGTGAGTTTTATCTTTCCTGGATTTTAGTTCTGCCTCATGTATCTGAACTTGGAGCAGAAAAAGCTGGCAACCAGGAAATGCCAACAGATGTAGCAAAGCCCCCCAAAAAACTCAACAAAGGAATGAAATATAAAGTATCAGCAAAGAAATAAAAGCTATAAAGAAGAATTAAACAGGAATTTTAGAACTGAAAACACCATAACCAAAATAACAGCAGAATGGAAGAAACAGAGGAAAGAATCAGTGAACTGAAAAACAGAACAACAGAAATTACTCAATCTGACCAATGGAGAGAAAACAGTCTGAGAAAAAAAAAAGAAGAAGAAGAACAGGACCTTAAAAGAACAATATAAATTAACAAAAAAGAAGAAATGGAAAGAAAAAAGGAGGGGGGATGTGCCACCAATTCAAAAGTGGACAAGAAAAGAAACAAAACCTCAGAAATAGAGGGATTAATAGGAAGCTCAGATGTTGAACTAAGCCTAATTATATGAGTAACCATGAAAATGTAAGTGGGAAATTTTAACACACCTTTCTTTTTATAGATCAAGTGGCTAAAATACAGGAGATTTGAATAGCATGCTGAACAAACTTGATGTGGTTGTATACAGCACATTGCACTTACAGTATATACATTTTGAAGCACACATGGCCAACTTTAATAAATGCTTCAATGTGCTGCTGGGAAAGTTAAAAACATAATACTCTTTGATCCAGTGCAGATTACTGACCCAGTGGAACATTTTGTATAATTTGAAGATTGAGTGAGGGGAGGCTAGTCAGATAACAGGCTCTGCTGAAGATAGCACCTTGCATCTACTGTATAACAAACCAGCCTCACCCCAGCCGTGGAATTGTTTTCTTCAAACAATTTTTAAGGATTTAGAGTAGCTTAGATGATCATTTGTTGTGATTTCTGTGAACTGCTTCTGTGTAGTTCCCAATGCTCCATGTACATTTAATTATCGCTCACTCCTCAAGAAAAAGGTGAAAATATAAACAGCTTGTTCTCAAGTAAGAGACAGAAGACGTGGGTACCTTTCTCAGAAAGAGAAATTTCATGTAACTGCACCAAATGGAACCACTGATGTATGCAAAATTCCTGTCAAAAATCTTTGCCTAAAAAATCGTGCCAGCTTGTAATTTGCTACTACAGAAGAGAGAGGGACCTGCCCATTAAATCAGCCTCAAATAAACAAATAGAGCTACGACTAAACCTCAAGCTCACCCTCCATTTATTTTTTTCTTTTCAGAAAGATTATGAATCTTCATCTCCAATGTAATGACACCTTGCCAGTGTCTGGGCATTAGAGCATTTCTGTCCTTCTTTGTGCCCTGCCCTTGAATCGCCTTTTCTATCTAAAGGTTCATATCCTCCAGCTTAGGGGAATTTTCAACTTTTTTTCCTTTGATTATTCCCTTCCCTACTTTTGTATTTTCCACTCTTCTTCTTTTTTTCTTTTTCTGGGACTCTAGAAAGGAGAAATTAGACCAGTCCTCTATGTCCTTTTGTTGGAGAGTTTTTGTGTCTGTACTTTACAGAACAGCATCCCAACTAGAGAGAGCAGCTACTGAATGTTTTCAATTGGATAACAACTAATTCTAAGAACTTGTGTGTGTTCTTGATGTTTCCTTTACACAGTATCCTAGTGTCATCGTTTAGATGTAATACCTTTGTGAAACTCTCTATTTGTTAAATCAATCTTTAAGGTATATTTTGTGTCCTGAATTATCTCTGATGAAGAGCCAGCGCTTCAGTTCATGTTGTCTTTTTGTTCATGCTACTCGTTTTCTTCAAGTGCCTGGCGATCCTTGGTTATCGATCTCACTGGCAAAAGTGGCCTGGGCGGCTTGGGTGGGTTTCCTCTGCTGGCGCCACACGCCTCCTGCCATGTGGAAAGACAGTGTGGGTGCAGCATGCAGTCGTGCGGACTTTTCCTTAGGGATTGTCAACTTGGGCGCCCCAATATCCACGTTAAAAGCTTTAGCTCTCCTCAACCATTCTGCTTAATATCTTGTTATATTTTTTGTTTTTAGAGGAAAAGTCATACAATTTTTTTTTTACCTGGTCATAAACATCAGGCTGCCTACAGTCTGGACCGTGTAAGTAGCCTGGGCACCTGTCCCAGATATACCCTGAATGAACCACTTGTTTCCAGTTTCACTGCTCACCTCGGCCTCTCCTTCACCTGCTGATTCTAAGAAGCTCTTCACCACAGTCATGGGCAGGCTGCCTCCCACCTCAAGCACATGCTCCCACAACTGAGTTTAGGCTGCTGCTTTCTGCTTTCTACTGCATCCATTCACACACGTCTAGAAATTTCCATCTTACAGAAAGTTGTTAAAATTTTTTCTTCCTTTGATGATCTTCTCTTTTCCCTGCCCATCTACTACTTAACTGTCGGGATTTATTCCTTAAGTTTTTATTTCAGTTGGATCTCAGGAAAGATGGGAAGTAATCTCAAATGAGGAGCTAAAACTATTATATAAAACATGTTTGATGGTCAAATCAGTGTGGGAAACCCCAATTAATTTATTCTTAAGATTTTTACTTCTATGTAAATGATTTAACACAGCAAACAGACACACACTCATATTTCTCACAGGATTCTAAATATTCAAGTTATAGATTGAAAGAATCACTTATCTACTGATCTATCAAGGGAGCTGGGGCTAAAATATAGGAGATTTGTATATTAGTCAAATACATTGTGATAGTTGATGGTTATAAGGTCTTTTCGATTATTTATTATTATTATTAATTATTATTATTAATTATTACTTCCCTAAGTAAAATTATATGTCAAGGCTGAAAAATATTCTCAGACTTGGAAAATCCGCAATGCATAATGCAAAGAGCCTACACTAGGAGCTAAGAAACTAAAATTCCAGTCCCATCTCCAGTATACTACAGGAAGTGAAGCAAGTTTCTTACACCACTGACCTTAGTTTCTCCATCTCTAAACTAAAAGAGCACCTTTGGAAATGTGTGTCTTGTACTCACCCATGGACCAAGCTGCTCCTTGGACAAGAGGAGCAAGAACTGTTTTCTCTGGTTCTCTCAAGAGTTAATCTGCCCATTTTATGGGTGGGAAACTGAGGCCAGAGAGATTATCATGACCATAACCAAAGGGCAGAAGGCAAGCTGGGTTAGATAATGCCTGTGTTCCCTGTGAGATGGAAATGGTGTGGCATTGGAGTTAATACTTCCTCAGGTTTATGGACCAGAACAGGGCCTTCCTAGCCAGTTCATGCCCAGGTGGGTTGGCTGCAGGACAGCGCCTGCCGAGGAGTGCTGGTGACACCTGCGCCCTGGAGCTCAGGCTCAGGTGCAAGTGCTCAGGGTGAGAGGGATTCTAACTGGAGTTACACGGGCGAGCAGAAGGATCAGTAACAAGTCTTCTCTCTTTTTTCCAGTTTTGAATACTATTTCTTTATTTAGACTTCAACACCAAAAGTTATGGTGAAAAGTCACCTAAGCCAGGGTTTTTAGTTCACTTGGCATTGGTAAGCACTCCCACTCATCCTTCCACCTTCCATCCCGCTCCCAATGCCTGCAAACAGAGTCAGGTGCTAAAGGGAGAGGAAGCGCCCTTGAACTCCCCAGGGACTTCACACACAACAAATTGAATATTAAACGCACAACAGGAAACAAGCCCTCTCCGTCCTTCAACCACATCTTTCAAGCCTCGTTCTGACACTAGAAAGTTCTAAGCTCAATTTGAGTGTCACTGTAAACTCCTCTCTGTGCCAGATGATTTTACCCGCATATTTATATTCCAAGTACAAACAACTTAAAATGTTTACACTGAGGAGTAATGGAAGTCATGTGTCAAATACAATGGGAGGGAAGAGAGTAAAGCTTTCTTCAGAACTAAAGCTGGAGGATATACAATATCTGTGGAAAATCTGCCTTACAAATAAGAATGCAATGTTTACCCATACCATTTAATTACACAGAACATGCATTTTACCCTTTGCATACAGTGTCTAACATCTCATTTTTTTAGTTTTTTTGTTGTTTTTGTTTTGCTCTACAGTGTTGCCCGAAGCTCTGAAAGTCTCTCAGCTCCATACACAGACTCTCAAAGCACACGGCCACACACTTTCCTGTCATTTGTGGTCCCCATTTCCTTTCATCTCCCACTCCCAGGGAGAGGCAGCCAAGAGACTCGCCACTATGTTCAAAAGCAAAAGAGCAAAAACAGTAAAGAGAGGCCTCCTCAGATGTCCTCAGGGCTGCCAGCTGCCGGCTTTCCTCTTTGGGCAGTGTAAAGGCCAGGAAAGGGCTCAGCATCTTCCTGCAGCCAGAGAGTCCCCTGAATTTATCACCAAGCCTTTAGTGACAGCCTCTCCTCAGCTTCCAATCACCAGCTATCCAGGCAAAACCACTCAGAACAGTTCTGAGAGACTGGCCACTGTTGCTCAGTGGTTGGGCATCGAATCACTATGAACCAGGAGGTGACGGTTCGATTCCCGGGCACATGCCTGAGTTGCGACTGGATCCCCAGTAGGGGGTGTGCAGGATGCAGCCAAACAATGATTCTCTCTCATTATTGATGTTTCTATCTCTCTCTCCCTCTTCCTTCTTCTCTGAAATCAATAAAAAAAAAAATTTTTTTTAAAGCAAAGTTCTGTAGAAGAAATAGTACGCTGACTTAACACAGCCTATAGCTGCCCTCGTACACAGAATCCACACCAAGATCAATGCTAATGGGGTTAGGAAGACATCAATGGAAGAATTCAGGCCGGGCTGCCGATTTCTTTGCTGTCTTAGAGATGGATAGATAGATCATCATGGTAACATGTCTTAGAGATGGATAGATAGATCATCATGGTAAATTCATAACTTAGGTGAAGTCCAACTTTTTCTTTTTGAGAGCCAAGACTCCCCGACCCCCCATCTCGCACCATCTCAGTCATTCTCATGTGTCAGCCTCTAAAGTGGACTCAGGTGATCTGCCTGACCACAAGGCATCCACAAGCTGCCCCTCCCCCAACCTCAGCTCAGCACTTGCCCTGTGCAGAGTTCTCTGGACAGTGATAGCTACACTGAACACTCACCTGAGCCCTCCAGTCTTTATTGTTTTAGATCTTGGAAAAGCTGACACTTTCCTTTTGCTTTTTCTGTCACTTGGCAGAAAGGGAGTACTTTTGTTCATCGAATTTAGGTAGTTCTATTTGTAACCCAGCTGCAGGAAAGAGCATCCTACTGTATGCTAATTTTCAAAGAAGTTGGCACTTCATTAGAGGCAAATTTTATACACTCATTCTCAATTTGATCCCATAGATGGACTAGCCAGGCCCACCAAGAAATTCAGTTCCTCTTACCATCTCCCAAACACCCTAAACCTCAAGGCAAGAAAGGCTACGAGAAAGCAATACAACTTGGAGGGGAAAACAAACAAAAAAGGAAAATGAAGTTATTTGTAGAGCTGAATTATAAAAACAAACAGACCCTTTCAACATCAGTTTTTACCTTTATACTAAATTTTCTCTTCCCTGGTCCACATAACCAATTTTAAATAGAACCCAATTTAAGCTAAAAGAACCAACCAACAACACAGCTATAATTTTAAACTTTATTTTAATCTAGAAGGTTTGGTTGCTTCGTGTATTTTGCATCTCACCCATAAGTTCTGAGGAAAAAGTACTGAGATAAATGGCTATTTAAACTATGCTATATAAATTGAGCATCTAAACACATCTTACCTGTAAATATGTTTCCAAGCCTTGTCGTCGTTGTTCCAACACTTTTGGAACCCAGTTCCTCACATGTTTTGAAGGGATTTCTGGAGTTTTAATACATTTCTTAAGCTATAAAGACAGAAACAAACAAAAAATATAGGAAATGTATTTAATTATAAAGACATTATTAGGGGGGAGCCAATAAAAAAGTGAACAACTGTTATCTCCAATAAAAAGAGTAAAATATGATAACACTGAAAATCTGTCAAAAAAATTCTTAGCGGTCCTAAATGTTCAGATTTCAGGATAAAAATTTTGTGTTTTTGATAGTTGTTGCTATTGTTGTACATCATCTGTATTTCAAACTGGAATTATTTTTTTCTAAAAAATTAAAAGTTCAGTACATTAATTATAAAGAAAGTAAATTTTTTTTTAATTTCTAAAATCAATTAATACAATGAAATTTTGATGCAGGCAAGTCTCAGATGGTGGCTGCCCAGCTGCCCAGGGCCAGCCTGAGGCTCAGGTAACCAGGACCGGCCGAGGCTTGCGCTGCCGGCAGTGGCAGCAGCAGAGATGTGATGGGGACGTTACCTTCCCCTGATCGCGGGGTCGCCTCCCGCCCCTGAGGGCTCCCAGACTGTGAGAGGGGGCAGGCCGGGCTGAGGGACCCCCCTCCAGTGCATGAATTTTCATGCACTGGGCCTCTAGTTTTTCATATAAAAAAGCAAAACAAAATGCCATTGTTTACGATCATCATACCCTAAAATGCCATCTGAGCTAGATCACATCATTTGAAGAGTTTTATAATAGAACTAGTAGCCCTGCGCATGAATCCGTGCACCAGTAGCTTGCCAGTAGCTCTTTGCCGCCCTCCAGTAGCTCTCCGCCCACTGCCCTGCCCTCCTGTAGCTCCCTCCACCCCCCCTCATAGCTTGCTGCCCTGCCCCCTCCTGTAGCTCTCCACTGCTCACTTGTTGCTCGCTGCCCCACCCTCCTGCTGATCCGTGATCCAGTCGTTACACGGTCTGTCATTATGCTTCACGGCATAATGACCATTTGCATATTACATCTTTATTATATAGGATGAACTAAAAAAACAGAAGCTGTTCCTTCCAACATTCCTAAGTATTAGGTCCAAATTCCGTTCATGAAAACTGAATGATGGTTCTCAGCTAAGCCTTTTGGGGCAGCAGTTTTAAGGAAACATATAAATGAAAAATAATTATATTGGAAGTTGAGTTAGAAAAACCTGTGTCAGGTGTATCTTACTATATCCACATTCTAAACCTGTGAATATTACCTTACATATCAAGGTACTTTGAATATTTGATTAAATTAGGGATTCACAATGAGAAATTATGCTAGATTATCCAGTTGGGCTCAATGTAATTATCCAGTGGGACTTAAGGAGGGTCACAGTGAGAGAGAGATTGGAAGCAGCTTGCTTTGATGATGGAGGAAGGGTCCTGAGGCCCAGGCAACCTTTAGAAGCTGGAAATGGGAAAGGAATGGGTTCTCTCTTAGAGCCTATGACACCTTGATTTTAGCTCAGTGAAACTCATTTTGGACTTCTGACTTTGAGAAGTATAAGACTACAAATTTGTGTTGCTTAAGCCACTAAAGTTGTGTTAATATGTTACAGCAGCAATAGGAAACTAATACTCTGCCCCCAAAATGGAAGGAATTTTAATATTCTACTCAAGAACTTGGAAAACCTACTGAGATTGCTCCTTTACTACACATGCAAAGAAACAGCATAATAATCTCTAAGAAAATGCACAGTTAAATCCCAGAACCTAATACTGTAATATAAAATTCTTCCCATATATTACCATACACTGAGTGGCCAGATTATTATGATCTCTGAACGCATAATAATCTGGCCACTCAGTGTGTGTGTGTGTGTGTGTGTGTGTGTGTGTGTGTGTGTGTATGTATATGTATGTATGTATATATATATCCTAATATATAAAAAGCCAGGGACCATCATGACCGAAACAACCAGACGGATGACCGAACACAGGCTGCGTGGGACGACCAAATGACTGAACAGCAGGCTGTGTGGGGTGACCAGGCCAGCGGGGGGGTTAGTGAGGGACGACCAAATGACTGAACAGCAGGCTGCGTGGGGCAACCAGGCCGGCCGGCGGGGGGGCAGTAAGGGGCAACCAGGCTGGCGAGGGGGGGCAGTTGGGGCAACTAGGCCAGCAGGTGGGCAGTTGGGGACGAACAGGATGGGGGGGGGGGACAGTGAGGAGTGACCAGGCCAGCAGGGGGGCAGTTGGGGGTGACCAGGCTGGCAGGGGGGATAGTGAGGGGTGACCAGGCCGGCTGAGGGGGCAGTTAGGGGCAACCAGGCAGGCAGGCAGAGGCAGTTAGGGGCAATCAGGCAGGCAGGCATAGAGGTTAGGGGCGATCAGGCAGGTAGACAGGTGAGCAGTTAGGAGCCAGCAGTCCCAGATTGCGAGAAGGATGTCCGACCGCCGGTTTAGGCCCAAACCCATACGATTATCAGCTAATTTCTCAACAGAAACTATGCAGGCCAGATGGGAGTGGCAAGAAATATTCAAAGTGATGAATAGCAAGAACCTACAACCAAGACTACTCTACCCAGCAAAGTTATCATTCAGAATTGAAGGGCAGATAAAGAGCTTCACAGATAAGAAAAAGCTAAAGGAGTTCATCACCACCAAACCAGTATTATATGAAATGCTGAAAGGTATTCTGTAAGAAGAGGAAGAAGAAGAAAAAGGTAAAGATAAAAATTATGAACAACAAATACATATATATCAACAAGTGAATCTAAAAATCAAGTGAATAAAAATCTGATGAACAAAATAATCTGGTGAATAAAATAGAATCAGGGGCATAGAAAGGGAGTGGACTGACAATTCTCAGGGGGAAAGGGGTGTGGGGGGTGCGGGAAGAGACTGGACAGAAATCATACACCTATGGATGAGGACAGTGGGGGGGAGGTAAGGGCAGAGGGTGGGGTGGGAACCGGGTGGAAGGGAGCTATCGGGGGAAAAAAGAAGAACAATTGTAATAATCTGAACAATAAAGATTTATTAAATTTAAAAAAAGATAAAACACATATAGAATTAATCCAGGAAACAATATAAAATTAATAAGCCTCACATTAGAATAAGAAAAACTCCTCAAAGAATAAAATTTTTTATGATTTATGTACGCCTTCAGATTAAAAATCCATTGAGTGCAAGCATAATACATAAAAACAGACCCACACTTACTAACAGAAAAAGATCAGGTGGTAAACAAAGAAAGCAGAACTGCATTGGCAACTGACTTCTCATCAGTTGCAGTGAATGCTAGACAATGAATGCTTCAAAGATCTAATTTGAAAATGGATTTCTGGAACCAGCCGCACCATTAATCAAGTGTGAGAGACCACATGCATTTTCAGACATTCAAGGACTCGAAAAATTTACCTTCCATGTCTCCTTTTACATAAAGTTGAGCATGTAATTCTGGAAAACTGAGGATAAATGCAAGAAGGAGGAAAAATAGGATTTGGCCTTAGAGCTCTGCCCCATCAGCGTGGGGAAGGGAACTCCAAGGACAGCTGAGCACAGCGGCCCGGAGAACCACCAGTCTACGTTGGAGCAAAGGGTCAGAGGGCTTGGAGAGAGGAGCCTCCCGGAAAACAGCTGATTTCATGCAGTAGATAGTATGGAGAGAATGGATAAATTTTAGGATAAAATACATTATTCTTTTCTCTATTAAAAAAATAATTGCTAGCGCCTGGCTGGTGTGGCTCAGAGGTTGAACACTGACCCAGGAACCATGAGGTCATAGATTCAATCCCTGGTCAGGGCACATGCCGGGGTTGTGGGCTCAATCCCCAGGAGGGGGCATGCAGGAGGCAGCTGATCGATGATGTTCCTCTCTCATAGATGTTTCTATTTCTCTATCCCTCTCCCTTCTTCTCTCTCTAAAGATCAATAAAAACATTTAAAAACAGCCCTAGCTGGTTTGGTTCAGTGGATAGAGCGTCAGCCAGCAGACTGAAGGGTCCCAGGTTTGAGTCTGGTCAAGGGCACATACCCGAGTTGTGGGCTTGATGCCCAGTAGGGGGCATGCAGGTGGCAGCCAATCAATGATTCTCATCATTGATGTTTCTATCTCTCTCTCCCACTTCCTTCCTCTCTAAATAAATAAAAAGATATATTAAAAACATTTAAAAATAATAATTCCCAGGGAAAGCAAAGATTCCCTGAAGGTCATGCAACAGAAGACACTCCACTTTCAGGTGTTATTCCGGTGCTAGAGACACTCCTGCCTTCATGGGGCTTACATACCAGGAAACAGACAATAAGAAATAAACAATCCCTAACTGGTTTGGCTCAGTGGATAGAGCGTTGGCCTTCGGTCTCAAGGGTCCCAGGTTCGATTCTGGTCAAGGGCATGTACCTTGGTTGCGGGCACATACCCATAGGGAGTGTGCAGGAGGCAGCCAATTGATGTTTCTCTCTCAGCAATGTTTCTAACTCTCTATCCCTCTCCCTTTCTCTCGGTAAAAAATTAATAAAGATACATTTAAAAAAAAATAAGTTCATTCAAATGTAGAGAAATGATGAATTAAAATTATGTAGTTTCATCAACCAATCTAGTGCTGGGATTCACCTAGTTGTCATTACAAACATCTACTGAGAGCCTATTATAGGTCAAAAAGGGCACCAACAATGGGAACATCAAGATGATTAAGGCACAATCCCTACCCTCAAGGAGCTCATAGCTTTAAAAAAAAAGAAATAAACAAGTTACTAAAACAGGGTGAGGGCCGAGAGTAACAGCAGGGTGTGTGTGTTGGGGGCAGCTGGGGAAGGCCTGTGAGAGGTGGGAACGTCTGTGACCTGCTTCATGCTGCGAGGGAGCCAGGGAAGGAGCTGGAGAAGGAATGCATGGCAAAGACAGAGCAATGGGAAAGGAGGACCAAGCCTGGTGTTCAACACACAGAAAGGAGGAGACAGGTTCAGAGAGAGGCAGCCTCGGACTCTGTAGGGCCGTGGAAGCTAAGGCGGGAAATTGCATATCATTTTAAATGGGAAGCAAATGGAATTTCTTGAGAAAGGGAATGGCTTGCTGCAATTTTTACTTTAAGAGACCATGCGAGATTCTACCAGCAAGATGGACTAGGAGGGGGCTGGAGTCAAAGCAAGGAGACCCGTCAGAAGCTCCTGCAGAAGTCCAGGTGAGAGATGATGGTGAACTGAACTATGTCCTGGCTTTGGGTGGGAGAAGGAGAAGGCTGCGGGAGGATGTGGAAAGCAGAGGTGATCAGAATGGCTCCAAGACCTTCGCTGTTTTAAGGTTTTTTGACCGCACTTGGCAGTCATATTTTGGGTGACCTGCCTGTTGGTGGCAGGATGTCAGGTTTGGATAAGTGGCAGAGAACACTGGTTCTCTCCCCCAATCCACTGCCCCGCTCTTCTACAGAACAGAGCTCCTAATTTTCAGCTGGGTACATGACCACCCAAAATAAAGAACACATTTCCCAATCTCCCTTGAAGCTAGGTGTGGCCCTCTGACTGAATTCTGGTCAAAGGCAGGTAAATAGACATGTATTGTAGCCTTCAGGAAGTGGTCTTAAAGGGAAGGACTCTCCTTCTTTCCTCTCCTTCTTCCTACTGGCTGAATTGCCCATGTAATGGCTAGACCTGGAGCAGTCACCTTCAACCTTTGCCTCATATTGAGAATGGCAAAGCCACAAGAGCCTGGGTCCCTGATGGTCATGAAACTGCCACACCAGCCCCAGACATTATGTGAGAGAAAAATAAAGGTGTGTTTGTTAATGTCACCATTATTTTGTCTCTAGAGTCACTTGCAGCCAAATCGAATCCCACGTGAGCAGGAGACATCCAACTCTGAGGGGCAGGGGAGGGGAGCAGGGCAAGTGGTGAGGAGGGAAGGGTGGAACAGTACGCTGAGTCAGGATAATGTTCCTGGAAGGAATGATCAGACTGTGTGGCTGATGCTGGAAAGTCAAAAACATTGGGTAAAAAGAGTAGGACGCAGAGGTAGGCCCCTCTTTCAAGAAATGATACTAAGAGAGGAGAGCAAGGGGGTGAACAAGGGAGGGAAGCATGGGGTCAAAGGCAAGTTTTATTTTGTTAAATGGCAAATACATGCTATGTATCGATGGAGACTGCTCCAATATTGAGGAGAGAGAAAGAGAGGAGGAAAGGAATTTTTGCTTGTCAGAGAATGCATACCACGTCTCTACACTATTTGAGGTATTTCTCAAACAAAAACAAGAAAAATGCTAAGTTATTCTGTGGAAATCATCTTTGTAGCTTTCGATGTAAAGTCCCTTTAACTCATGAAGCACAATATTTCTTTTAGTGCAGAAGAGAAAATCAACTCCATTATCTGTCTCTCTCCCTTTTTTTTTTTTTTTTAATCGTGAAGATAGAGCACTGAAAACATGTTTTCTTTTTCTTTATGTCAGGAGTACTGAGAAAGCCGATCATCACAGCTGCTGGGGGCTGTGACAGCATTTGCAGTTGAGTAATGAATTGCTCTAGATGAGGAGAGACAAACCTGAGACGATCCGTTTCCAGTAGGGCTCAGCTGCTCACAAGATAAATAACCCCTGCCACTCCTTGCGATGATGAACTGTCCTGGCCACGCTGTGTCCAGCAGACGGCCTTCCTGATCCCCCCGGATGGCCAGCAGATCCCACGATACCACAAGCACAGGCCCCTTCGCCTGCGTGACCACCCCTTTCCCTTTTGCAGTGTTAGAAGTTTCCACAGAACTTGCTCTGCACAGACTCGCCGCATATGCACTGACTGTAGTACCCGTTTTTCCACAAAAAGGAGCACAAATAGTTTCCCCAAGCACATAAAGAAGAATATGAAAAGAAAAATAAAGTTCAAGAAAGAATGAGGGACATTTGGGGTAAAATTCAATCTTTTACTCCATATTGTCACCCCTATAGCCTCAGGGTTCCCTTTAGAGACACAACACATCATAGAGACACTACTACGGGTTCTGGTTTAACCCCAGATGGCAGGTTTTTGGTTCTTTGAAATATGTCATCCATTAAATGAAATATGAGGATGCAATATTTTACCAGAGCCAAAGGCAGACAATAACAGGAATGAGGAGAGTTAATCCAGAAGCAAACCAGCTATATTGGATTAATATATTTCCCGGAAGCCCCTATGAATAAAAGGGTGGGCTGCAAATGACAGGAAACCACTGAAAGGATGTGAAATCTGCTCAGAGCTTGCGAAGGTTTTTCTCTCTACACCGGGCTACGGACCTAGGGAGGAGACGCTGTTTTCAAGGCCCACCTGGAAAGTGGTGAGGCACTTGGCTGTGGTGGGGCCTGGGCGGGAGTTGTGGGCCATGGAAAAAGGTTAAGGCTCACGCTGTCCTCACAGCCAGGGCTGGGCTATAGGGAGAGCACCCTATAACTTTTTTTTTTTAAGAATACAATGCTAAACATGAATGAGAAGACTAGGGTAGGGGTTTGTTTTGGTTTCAGTGTGGTGGTGGTGTCTTCCCATCTTAACTAGCAGAACTACAAAGGAAACACAAGTGTACCCTGGAATTAAAGTTATAGTGAACTAAACTCCCACAAAAAAAGTGTTCTTGTCAATAAAACATTCCTCCTGTGAGTCATAAATATGCGCAGTGATGTTCTCCAATATCCCATTTGCCAAATACTTATTTAATGCCTAATATGTGCCCAACACTAATAGGCGGTGAGGAAGATACAAAAGATAAGACATGGGTCCTACTTTTATTTTATTTACTTATTTTTTAAAATAATTTTATTTTATAATTTATTTTTCTTGATCTTAGAGAGAGGAAGGGAGGAAGAGAGAGAAAGAGAGAGCGCAACATTGATGTGAGAGAGAAACATCAGTCAGTTGTCTTCCATACTGCCCCCAACCAGGGATGGAATCTGCAATTTGGTATGTGCCCTGACCGGGAATTGAACCCAAAATCTTTTGGTGAACAGGATGATGCTCGAACCAACTGAGTCACACCAGTCAGGGTGAGCCCTTCCTTTAAAAAATGTACCTTCTAGCTAGAAAAACTTGGGGACAACCAAGTTTTAATCATCTCTGATATGTTTTTAATTTATAGAAATCTATATTCTAAATGGAAAGAAGTCTATGGACAACAAGACTAGGGAATAAAAGAAACTCACAGGGAAGAAGGAGAACCTGAAAAGTTTTAGTTTGATGTGAATACATGTGAACACAAAGGGAAGGACATCCAGCATGGCAAAGGAAACGGTGATGTTCACATATGGGGCAGGGCGGGGGTGGGGGGTAGAAGGGGACTGCCATTGATGTTTTCATAGGTGAAGCAGAGAGAAGTAAGGCTGGCCTAGGGGTTTGTGGTAAATAAAAGAATGCCCCCCCCTTAAGATGTCTATGTCCTAATCCTTGGAACCTGTGGATGCATTACCTTCCTGGCAAAAGGTGCTTTGTAGATGTGATTATATCAAGCATCTTCACATGGGAAGATTATCCTGGATACCCAGGTGGGTCCAATGTAATCTCAATGGGAGGCAGAAATGTCAAAGACAGAGAGAGGAGATGTGATGATGGAAGCAGAAGTTGGAGTGATGATACTGCTGGCTTTGAAGATGGAGAAGGGGCCATGAGCCAAGGAATGCGGGCAGCCTCTAGATGCTGGGAAGGCAAGGACACTGATTCTCCCCTAGAGCTTTCAGAAGGAATGAAGCCCTGCTGGCACACTTGGAGTAAGAAAATAAACGTATGTTTTAAAGCAAAGTCTGTGATGATTTATTACAGCACTAACAGGACACTAACACAGGGTTGAAGATTATTGGCCTCAAGGGTTATTGTCCCTGATTTAGGAGACAACACAGACCCACTTCAATATATTTGAATCCAAGAATGAAGATGAAGACAGTGTTTTAGGAAAATTGATCTGCAGCAAAGAATGAATAAGAAGACAAGGATCAAAAACAGTTAAAGAAATACTCACATAAAGTAGTAAGACTCTGTTTTAGGATGGTAAGCATATAAGTGAAACATGAAATGGTGCATATAATAGAAATTTGGAAGAATGAACCAATAGGACTTAATGACACTCTGGATATGGAAGGTAAGAAAAAGGTATGAAAGACCTCCAAGGTTTCAAACTTTGTGGCTTCAGTGCTGTGATGGAGGGAGGGTACGAGGGTTGTGTCTAACAGAAACCTCTAAAAATATAACCACACCAGAGGAATTCTCAAATGCTGATAGGCATGAAGATTATCTGGAAGGCTGGTTTAACATGCAGGTTACTGGCCTCCATCACAAAGGCTGATTCAGCGAGTCTGGGCGATACCCAGATTCTGCACTTCGGTAAACACTGCTCTGATTCAGGTGATCCAAAGTTCACACTGTGAAAAACACCAATCAAGAAAAACTAAAAGGAAATGAAGTCAAATGCTCATCATAGCTCTGGAAGAAACAACGAATCTTATTTAAAATCTGAAGGGGTAAAAACTGACATATTAGACAACATAAAAATTTAAATAACTTGTAAATTAAAATAAATATCATAGCCAAAATAAAAAGGTCCCTGGTGAAAAATACTTTCAGCAAATGGCTAATATTTTATTAACAGGACATACAAACTAACGAGCAAAAACAACTGAGACCCCTGCAGATAAATGGGAAAGCAAGTAAATAGAATTCCAAAAAGAAGGTCTAGAATCATAAACAAACTTAAGAAATACCAATTAAAACAGCAACAATGCAGCAAAGATTACTTGCTGAATAAACAAATGTCATTTTGGGGAGTAATATTCAAAGCTGATTAGATGCTGTGCTACTTTCACACTGGCTGGTTGTATTATAAATCCGCTAGACCGTTTTGGAAGAAAGTAATTTGGCAATATATATCAGCAGCTGCAAACATATCCATATTCTTTGACAGAAAATGCTTCCTGCAGTAATTTAGCTTAAGGACACACTCCTGAATATGGGGGTGGGGAGAATTATAGGCAATGAAGACTATCAATTATTGGAAGTTTACCGTGCAATATGCATGATATCATTTTAGTCTGTAAAACAAGTCAATGAAGTTAGGACTCTCATTAGTCCCATACTAAAAATGGGGAACTTGAGGCACTGAAAGATCACGTGACTTGTTCCAAGGACTTGAAGAGTGAGGGGAGGTAAAGGCCAGCTGGGGAACATTCTGCTTCCGGAGCCAGCACACTGCATTTCTACACCATCGTCACCACCACGTGGGACCATGGTTAGTGCAGCAGTATTTGTTTTACTAAAAAATGCAAGAAAAGGAGGAAAATAGGAATTGTATTAGGAGAGTAGAAATATGTGTGGGTAACAATGGTTTATTTCTCCAACCCCCATATTTTCTGCAAGATCTAGCTTTGTAAACCTAAATTACTTGAGGGGAAGAAAATTATGCACATAGGAAAACAAAAACCAAAACCTCCTGAATTTTTCAAAAAAGTTCAAAGGAAATCCTAAGAAAAGTGTAAATGATTAGAATATTGTTTTCATATTTTAATACTGACAATTACAAAAGTTTGGAAGAAATAATAATCATTAAGAACTTTCTTCAGACAAACAGATGAACTGTCAAATAGGCAATAACTTTCTGCCCCAAAATTAGCCTGACAATAAGCCAGGAGGCATTTCTGTGTGTTTGTGGTACATGGAGAAGAGCCATGCATCTATTATTATACAGATGCACAGCACTGGTTAATAGCTCCCATATTATTTTAGAACTAGAGGCCCGGTGCACGAAATTCATGCACGGGGGGGGGGGGTGTCCCTCAGACCAGCCTGCACCCTCTCCAATCTGGGACCCCTTGGGGGAGGTCTTGACTGCCCATTTAGGCCCGATCCCAACAGGATTGGGCCTAAACGGGCAGTCGGACATCCCTCCCACAATCCAGGACTGCTGGCTCCCAACTGCTTGCCTGCCTGCCTTCCTGATTGCCCCTAACCACTTCTGCCTGCCAGCCTGACCACCTCCTAACGACTCCCCTGCCAGCCTGATTGATGCCTAACTGCTCCCCTGCCAGCCTGATTGCCCCTAACTGCCCTCCCCTGCCGGCTTGGTCACCCCTAACTGCCCTCCCCTGAAGGCCTGGTCACCCCTAACTGCCCTCCCCTGCAGGCATGGTGACTCCTAACTGCCCTCCCCTGAAGGCCTGGTCCCCCTCAACTGCCCTCCCCTGCAGGCCTGGTCCCCCTCAACTGCCCTTCCCTGCAGGCCCAGTCTCCCCCAACTTCCCTCCTCTGCTGGCCTGGTCACTCCTAACTGCCCTCCCCTGCAGGCTTGATCGCCCCCAACTGCCCTCCCTTGCAGACCTGGTCCCCCCCAACTGCTCTACCCTCCTGGCCTGATCGCCCAGAATTGCCCTCCCTTGCAGGCCTGGTCCCTCCCAACTGCCCTCCCTGTTGGCCATCTTGTGGCGGCCATCTTGTGTCCACATGGGAGCAGCCATCTTGTGTGTTGGAGTGATGGTCAATTTGCATATTACTCTTTTATTAGATAGGATTAACTTGGAGTCATTGGCTAAACACCTTTTTTAACATGTGATAAATACACTGTAAAGTGTGAGAAAAATCAGGAGACTGGCAAGAGAGCAAATTGCATCCACTGCAGAAATAGTTGAATATATTATTTTTTAATTTAAATGAAAATAAATTTAACTACATTTAAAGGGAAAATACTTAATGTAAAAACATAACATTCAAAGCGCATCACAAAACTCAAATATGGGAATTGGGGTATCAAAAATCTAACAAAAGTATAGAGTTATATAATCTGGCAGCAATAATCAGTAAAGCCTGTATATTCTAATTTTTTGCCCATTTCAATCCTTCTTAACACAATTTTACAGTCAAGATTACAGACTTGTTTTAATCCTACCATTATCTGTACTTTCGTAGTTACTTTTTTGTCAAATCTCCTACAAATACAGTGGAGCCTTCCAGCAGCTGCTTTCTGCTCTGTAGTAAATACGATTAAGAGAGAGTTTCTCAATTAAAATTCTGCTCCAAAAAGCTATTTTTTTTTCTCTGTGTCCTTGTGAGGATGTTTTAACAAAGCTGCTAGAAACATGCAAATTTGAGAGATCTGAGAATTTGTATTCTCTTAATTCTACTAGGCCTGCTGATATAAGAATAGCTAAAATAATTAACAGAATTGTAGAAATTGAGAAGTCCTAGAAAATCTGGGTTTTTTCTGTCTGTGCGTACCTAAGAACTGCCTACAATCACTGGAAGAGGATTGTCTTCCGCAGAAGAAAATAAACTGTAGTAGAGAAGAGAAGAGGGTGAGCGACCCTCCACTCCAGGAAGCGTGGGCAGCCTCTGCTCGGGGCGGGCCTACCTGGCAGCCACCCGGCTGTGCCTCCAGTGGAGCTGGTCCCCGAGTATCTTCTGGGGTCAGCTGGGCTGTGTCGGGGTCATGGATAGCTGGGCGCTGACCTGGGAGGTTAGGAGGGAGGCTCCCACATGACAGGCTGCCTGGTCATCAGAGCTGGGCTGGGGATGGAGCTCTGCTTTTAATCTCACTGTAAGGACTTATTTCAGGATTTGCCCAGTGGAAATCTCTCTAGAATCTGTTTCCTTGAAAAACAGTAAACAAAACGGAATTTCTTGAGGAGGACGTGAAACTCACAGTCCAAGTTTGTTTCTCTTGCCTCTGGGTTGAGGCTTTTGTGAAGTCAGCTGGCAACACCAGGCCTGAACCTGTGCTGTTTCTTTTGGAAGTAAACTTGGATGTAACAGAGTTTTAATTGGGGAACTAAATGTGATTGAATCCTAGTGGAAGAGTGTACAGGTAACTGAGAGCTCCTCTTTAACCATTTGTACGCCATAAGTGTCTATAGACGCAAGCGGCAGGTCTTTTTTAACTAAATTCAAAATATCATGGCAGTTAACTGGTTAAAGGAAACAGAGGGAAACAGTTTCACTCATTTCTCCAGAATATCCTATTAAAGTTTCCACTCAAGACCCTATTCTCAAAAAAAAAAAAAAAAAAAAAGACTCTACCTGGGATTCTCCTTTTTTTTAAAAAAAGTGGGAAAATTTAATTATAAAAAATGGTAAAGAACTTTTAAAACAGAGTAAGCACCGTTATCACATCATTTATGCCCTGCCCTATCCCAGGGAATTTAAGACGTGTTTAATGCAATTAAAAGAATAGACTCTTTCTTAAAATCTTCCCACCTAACTTCTTATCTAAGTGACAAAAGTGAGGAAATTAAATTATGCCATACATTTTACATATGTGTGTATATATATTCACATATACAAAAATATATACACACATATACATGCATGTGAATATGCATGTATGAAAGAAAAATAGTATAATTGCAATAACTCATATACAGTGATTTTCTGGTCAATTTCATGCGGTATTTCTACTAATAAAGTAATTTCAGCACCCCAATGATAATCTATAATCTGCAAAACATTACATTTTGGTATAAAATAAGAAAGTATTCACCCTTCTACTCTTTACTGACCATTTCTCCAAAAATTCAGCTATTCCTTTTACATTTTTGTTTCTTTTATCTCAGACTTTTAATGAAACGCCAGTCCTATTCTGTGGCTTTTACAGTTCAACAAAAGGCAGTGAGCCTCTTTCACAAGTTGCCCAAACAGTCCTTACACACACGTGGGAGGTATCTTTTCTGGGTATATGCAAGTATAAGTTGATTTTAATAAATTTCTCCCCATAGAATAAAATAATCCTTTGCTTTTCTTCTTTCCCTTTTGTAAGGCCCATTAAGTACATTTCATGGCTAAAATAGGGTCTGGATTTTATTCTTTCTGAACCTACCATCCCTGGCACAGCACACTGCAAACAGCTTGCCATCTCACATCTGCTCATGCAAAAGATCTTATCAGAAAACCCACCCACTCAGAAAGCACACCTGTAAAGAACTAAGTAATGTATTTTAAAATGAAATTTACTTCATGATAAAAGATATCATACTGTTTTAAGAACTCTTAATGCTCTTAGGAACCCCAAAAGCAGTCCTAACGTTATACCATCTGCCACACAGAGAAAAGGGGGTGGGGGGAGTTACCTTTTTGTGCAAGGCATGAAATTCGCTGTACCTTTTCTCAACAAAATGTTTTCTTCCATTCATTAGCACTTCTATCTTAAACACCTAAGGAAAAAAAAAAAAAGATTAATTCTACCAGTTTGAAACCCTCAATTGTCTGATGTGGTAAGTTTGTGACCATGATATATTTCATCCCTTTAATTACAGTAGCTGATCCCCCAAAACCCAGAAGGCCCAGGAGACCCTTGGCCCAACAGCACTGATTAATGAGCCCTCGAGTCAAATGCTCACTAACAAACTGCAGTATCCCCGCAAACGGGTCTAGAAACAACGGAAACTTAAATGCCTTAAAATGCACCTTAACATTTTAACCGAAGGATGTTCCTTCCTTTAAATTATTTCACCAAATGCAGATGATGGTACTGAAATAAAAGTGTGATACCACAGCGAGAGTCTGGTAAGAATCGCAGACCCGCGACATGCTACACTGGGTGTTTCAGTGACGGCGGTGCCGTGTCACGGATAAGACAATCATGCAAACGGTAGTGCATTTTAGGTTAATTTCTTCCTAACCTGCATATTCATCTCTAGTCTCAGCTGGAGTGATTCCGCTGTTTGCAAAACAGGGAGCTCGCGGTAAAGGTTCATTTTCCCTGCATGACACGAGTGACAGCTTGCGCTCCCACCTCGGGAAGGTTGAAAGGCCAGATGCAAAGGCTCTCTGTGCGCACTAATTAGTAGGCACTAACATGACATTTTCTTGATTCTCAGGTCAGTGGGTCAAGACCGGAACAAGGGATGAGCAGTAGTGTGAAATGCTCATGAAAACACAATGCTGAGGCGGGGGAAGCACGCTGGGCAGGAACTGCAGAGAACGTGCTCTGCTATTTCAAGACTTTGTCATTGGCTCTTGTTTTGTGAGCGGGTGTTTGTCAACACGGGGATGAGGGAATATTGTTCAATTACTTAGTAAGCCTAACTTCCTGTTTCAATTGCCCTTCTGAAAAATACTAAAGTTGAGGTCACATGAAAGAGAGTAGTGGTAAAGGCAAGCTTACCTTATCCTTAAAAATAATCAGACATACAAGTTCACATTCTGTCATTATTAACCCAGACAGACCCCTTTGGCTCTGTATTTCTGCCTTATAGGTAAATACGACTTTTTTTATGGAAAGCCAAAAATTATCTCATCAGACAAAATGTGTTTGTATTTTTGTGCTTCTTCAAATCAGAAACAAAATCTTGTGTTGCATGACTCAGTTAAGAAAAACACCGCCTACTTAAATGAGGTACATTTTTACCTACTTTATCAATATTTTAGTCTAACATTTGTGTTTTTCCTAAGTAATCCCCCTAAAAATACTTTTCTTGGGTGAATTTGTGAAAATACTTTCTTCTAAAAACATACACATATGCTTCAAACTCTCAGATGTCCCTACATTATTTTTTCAAAAATAACTGTTTACTAATTCACTAAAGAAAACTATCCTTCTTCAAAGACCCTGCCAGGAACGGAATAAAGAAAATTCCCTGAGAAACACAAACAAAAGAAGTGCAGCTTCAACTTGGGGGCCTGGTTAACAGGATGCAGAGCCTCCTCTCTAGCGTCAGGTCCCAGCTTTAAATCAGGACAATGTGGGAGCAATGAGAGTTGTTTCCATCTGCGAAGCTGCATGGAATAAATGAAGTTATGTTCCGAGTCCAGTGACTTGAGGTTTCAACACAAAAACCACCACCTTAATTGGCAGGTTTGCTGCAGAACCCAGAGAAGGAGGAAGTGGACGACGTGGGAAGGTTCAAGCCACTAGGTCACCCCTCAAGGAGCCCCCTCTTGGAGGCCAGATAAGACGCATGACACAGTGGCTGCCTCATGGAATGTCATCCTTCTATCGACCAGATGGTTCCATTACCAAGTTCCACAGTTACTTTTCACAATCACTAAATTCACGCGGTGGAGGTGGGGGGTGGGTGTACACAGGAGTTGAGAAATTTTAATTCTAATATTTTAATTATGTTGCTATTTTAAAAATGCATAATAATTTGATACTGTCCCCCCGCCCCTTTTAATTCTGGGGGAACATCTTAGAAAGGAGGCGGATTAATCAGAATTTCCATGACAATGTGAAGCAAGAAATAGAGTCAATTTAATAAATCTCATTTCCCTGAATTTCATACCAGACTTTAAAAAAAATATATATATATATATATATATATATATTGATTTCAGAGAGGAAGGGAGAGAGAGAGATAGAAACATCAATGATGAAAGAGAATCATTGATCGGCTGCCTCCTGCTCACCACCTACTGAGGATCAAGCCTGCAACCCAGGCACGTGCCCTTGACTGGAATCAAACTCAGGACCCTTCAGTCTGCAGGCCGACGCTCTAACCACTGACCCAAACCGGCTAGGGCCAGACTGATTTTGTTTGTTTTGTTTGTTTGTTTGTTTTTAAGAGCTCTGATCCATGTTGTCTCTGCTGCCTGGAAGCCCTTCTCCTGCTCTGCTCTCCTGGAAAACCCTGAGTTGCCTCTGCCTCTGCGGAGGGGGCAGCACAGGAGATGTTTGGAAAGCTCCAGGCACAGTACCTGGCATTCATCGCTTGTTTTTTGTTTTTGTTTTTCCATCTTTTTATTAAGGTGTTATATGTGTACATATCTTACCATTGCCCCCCCACACATCCCACTCCCATACATGCCCTCACCCCCCAGAGTTTTGCGTCCATTGGTTATGTTTATATGCATGCATACAAGTCCTTCGGTTGATCTCTTATCTCCCCCACCTTTCCCTAACCTTCCCGCTGTAATTTGAGAGTCTGTTCGATGCTTCTCTGCCTCTGTATCTATCTTTTTGTTCATCAGATTATAATGTTCTTTATTATCCACAAATGAGTGAGATCATGTGGTATTTTTCTTTCATTGACTGGCCATCGCTTGTTTTTTAACTGCTATTTCCTGAGGGCCTGCCATGTGCAGGGAAGGGAGTTGCTCTAGGCTCTGGGTATTCAGCAGTGAACAAAACAGGTGGGAGAGCGCGTCCTATTAGTGAGGGAGGCCGGCTGTAAACGTATGAGCAGACCTGGTGATGTCAAGAAATGAGAAGAGTGTGAAGGACTTGTATGCATGCATATAATCCTAACCAATGGACACAGACAACAGGGGGGTGAGGGCATGAGTGGGGGGGGGGTGAGGGGGCAATTGGGGGATAAGGACACATATGCAATACCTTAATCAATAAAGAAATTTTTTAAAAAAGAACAATGCAGCAGAGTAACAGGACAGAGCTGGACAAGGGTGCCCTTTAAGTCAGGGTGGTCAGAGAAGGCCTCCCTAAACAGAGAGGCAGGGAGCGGTACAAAATCTGAAGGGAATAAAAGAGTACAGGAGTTGAATATGGCTGCTTCTGGAATTTCATACTGGGAGTGTGTAGACAAGGGCTATTTGTTTTCATTCCTATTTGAAAAAAAACATTTTTTTTTTTAAGTTAAGATGACGGCAGGGTGATTTCCACTTCTGGCCAAGATGGAGTAACTGAGAACAGATTTAACCTCCCACTTGAAACAATTAAAAAACTTAATATTTTTTTATTTTGTTTCCCTTGCCCCAGGAGCTATAGCAGAAAAAATATTGCTACAAGAAAAAAACCAATGGGGCTACAACAAATTAAAAAGATTGTGCATGACAAAGGAAACCATGAACAAAATTAAAAGACAATCCACTGAATGGAAGAACATATTCACCAATGATAATCTGATAAGGGGTTAATGTCCAAAATATATGAAGAACTTATATAACTCAACACCAAAAAAACAAACAATCCAAGTAAAAAATGGGTAAAGGACCTGAATAGACACTTCTCCAAAGTGGACATACAAATGGCGACGAGACATATGGCAGTATGCGTAACGCCACTAACCAGTAGAGGAACACAAATGAAAACCACAATGAGATATCAGCTCACACCTGTCAGAATGGCCATCATCAATAAATCAACAAACAAGTGTTGGTGAGGATGTGGAGGAAAGGGAACCCTCATGCACTGTTGGTGGGAAAGCAAACAGGTGCAACCACTGCGGAAGAGAGTATGGACTTTCCTCAAAAAATTAAAAACGGAACTGCCTTTTGACCCAGTGATCCCACTTCTGGGAATATATCCAAAGAAACCAGAAACACTGATTTGAAAAAAGATATGCAGCCCTGTGTTCATTGTAGCACTATTTACAATAGACAAGATTTGGAAGCAGGCCAAGTGCCCACCAGTAGATGAGCAGATAAAAAAGCTGTGCTACATTTATACAATGGAATACTACACAGCTATAAAACAGAAGGAACTCTTACCTTTTGTGACAGCATAAATGAAACTAGAGGGTATTACACCAAATGAAATAAGCCAGCCAGAGAAAGACAAATACCGTGTAATTTCACTGATATGTGGAATCTAATGAACAAAATTAAAAAAGTAAAAAAATAGAAACAGTCTCATAGATACTGAAAAAAGACTGACCACTGTCAGGGGGTATGGGGGACAGGGGATCTGGGTGAAATAGGTGAAGGGATTAAGCCAAAAAAATAAAATCATCCAAAACTCATATACACAGACAACAAACAGTATGGTAATTACCACAGGGAAAAGGGGATGGAGAGAGATAGACGAAAGTATAGGGGGGATAAGTGGTGATGGAAGGAGACTTGACTTGGGGTGGTAAACACACAATATAGTATACAGATGATGTATTATAGAATTGTACACTTGAAACCTACATAATTTTATTAATTAATGTAATCCCGATAAATTCAATAAAAATATTTTAAAAAATTAAAAACTGGATAAAATACATGGGAAAAAGGGCTCTCAAGACATTAGACACAAAGAAATGAAGACAGTGAGAGATGGGAAATAAATAAGGTGAGCCCTGTGTTTACCCCAGGCAGGGGCTGCAGGTCCCCTGAGTTAGGGAGTTGGAAGCTGGAGTGAGGGGAAGCCAAGATAATTTCCTCTGCAGTATTCAGGTGAATCCTCAGCAGCACATGGGATTGGGGAAGAGATTAGAAAGCACAGTGCTCAGAGACAACTGGGCATAGTGCCTATTCCCAAAAGCCAGGGCGGAAAACCTCATAATTCATGAGGCATTAGTTACTCAGAAAAGACCTGGCTATGTAGTAAGCAAAATTAACTGCAGACTAAAAGCTCTTTTAGTCCAGTGTAAAAAAGCTTATACATAAGACCTGAAGAGAGCAAACTGTTCCTGAGTAATTTAACCACATGCCAGAACAAAGCTCAAGAATATTTTTAGGAATATATAAATATCCTGCAACCAACAAGATAAAAGTCACAGAGTCTGGAATCCAATAAAAAAAGTAGAAAAATATGACTCATAATGAGAAGAAAAACCAATCCTTTGAAACAGATCCTCAAATGACACAGATGATAAAATTAGTAAACAAAAGCATTAAAATCATTACTACAACGGAAGTTCTTATGTTCAAGAACCCAAAGGAAAGGTTGACCATGTTACATAGAGGCATGAAAAACAAAAAGACTCAGACAACAGGTCTGGATCCTATTGACAAAATCAACCATGTCTGTGATTTTAAAAATACACTGGATGAAATTAATAGCAGATTAGACACTGCAGAAGAAAAGATTAGTGAACTTGAAAATCTAACAATAGAAACTAAAAGAAACAGAAGGAAAAAAACTACAAGATAAATACAGCATGGGACAACTTTAAACAGTAAGGGGTTGGGAAGAAAGACAAATATATTTGAAGAAATAAAAAATTTTCCCCAATTTGGCGGATACTAAAAACCAACAGATCCAAGAATACCAAGCACAAGAAACATGAAAGGAAAACACCCCAAAATAAAAACCAAGGTACATCATAATCAAATTGTCTAAAATTAATAAGAAATAAAATCTGGTAAGCTGCCAGAGAAAAAGAGATATTACATAGAAAAAGAAGAAAGACATGTGTAATGACAAATTTATCAAATATCTCTAAAAATAACCAAGCTTTATAAGAGTGATTCAATGCATATATACTTCGGTTATGTTTTAACTTAATAGAATATGTTCTATGTGAATTATTATGTATAAAATAAAATGTATAATTAAAAGCCAATTAAATCTTTAATAGTTATTTTAAAAGTATTTTGGTAATTCTTCTCAAATGATAGCAATAATAGTAACAAAAATAACAACAAGCAGTTTTATAGTGCTTGTTAAGTCCAGGCACTGCTCTAAGCTCTTTACTCATAATGCTCATTCATTTCGTTCTCACAATAATCCAACAATCCCACACGAGATAGGTACTATTACCTCCATTTTACATGTCAGGAAACTGAGGCATGGATTAAGTAACGTGCCCATGGGAAAACTGCATTTTGAACCCAGTGATTTGGGTCCTGAATCTGCCTTTTAACCACTGCACATGACTGACTCCCAGTGAAAGGACTCCTTATGTATAATCCTATTTATTGGAGAAACTGAATACTTCGAAATAGGAGAAACCTGAAACATTTTAGAGTGATGACAAATTTTTCCATCTATTTTCCGCCAGGTTCTGTCCTCTGGGGTAAGTTTGCAGGATCATAGGGCACTGGCAGGGGTGGGGGTGGGGGCATGGCATGAGGCCTTTACCCCCAACATTTGGAGCCTGTGTTCCTCTCAAACCAGAACACTGATCTATACAAAGAGCACACACCTCTCTAAAGCAGGGTACTTTTTAAATATAAATTACTAAATCTGTACTGTTTCAAACACTTGCTTATATAATCCTATGTAATAAAAGCCTAATATGTTAAGTGTCCGGTTGTCTGGTGACTAGTCGACTGTTCAACCAATCAAAGTATAATATGCTAATGATATACTAAGGCTGCTCAACTGCTTGCTATGATGTGCACTGACCACCAGAGGGCAGTCGACTTGGTGACCAGTCGCTATGACGTGCACTGACCACTAGGGGGCAGACACTCCAACAGATAGGTTAGCTTGCTGTTGGGGACTGGCCAATCAGTACTGAGCGAGATGGGCTGGACTGAACACGCCCTGAGTCCCTCCCCAGCCCTGATCATGCACCAGTGGGGTCCCTCGGCCTGGCCAGCACCCTCTTGCAATCCGGGACCCCTCGGGAGATGTTGGACAGCTGATTTTGGCCCGACGCAGGGCTTACGGCTGGAGGGCGCTGCTGCAGCACGAGCCTCTCCTGATATGGACTGATTGGTCACAGCCCGCAGCAGGCGCAGTGGGGCTGGATGAGTGGGATTGGCAGGTAGGAGCTGCAGCGGCGTTGGACTGTGGGTTTCAGCTCGATCCCCGCAGGACACCCCGAGGAATCCCACCTGTGCACGAATTCGTGCACTGGGCCTCTAGTGAAAATATAAATAAATGTACTCACATATAATTATAATATTGGGAACATTATCATGCCCAGTTTTCAGAATCAGTCTATACAGCATTGAAGATCATTATTTTTACAGAAGAAACTGTAAATATTTTAAACTTTGTCAGTGTAAAGAATCATGGCATAACTGTCAGAAAACAGGTGATGAATGGGGGAGAAACTGGGTGAAAGGAAGTATATGGGGTATAATTTTTTTCATTTTACATAACTGGTAGTTAAAGGGTACTGGTGAAAACTGGTGGATAAAGAAAGTGGTTAAAGTTACCAAATAAAAAACAGAAAAGTTATCATGTTAATTTTTTAATAATGAAATGAAACTCATATACACAACAAAAAGTGTGTGGAGAGGAGAGAATACAGGAGTACAATGAACTACATTCCTATTTCCAAGTAGAGGAACAACAGAAATTTTCTGAGACTCAGACATCAAGAAACAGAGAATACAGGTGTTATTTACTAGTAGAGTTATGGTACTTAAAACAAAACAGAAATTTATCAACTAAGTTCTGGATCTGAAAGCTACTCCATATTTTTTTATATATATGTATATGTAGTGTTGGAATTTTCCTGACGTAATATAGACATCCTGATAACGACATGATTCCTGCTACCTGTTTTAATTTTAAATCTCTCTGTTGATAAAGACAAACTTACTGGTATTTATAGGATTGCAGGTTTTCAGTTTAAATCCCAGTACTGATTGATTTCAGCTGCAGCTTCTTGACTCATTATTTGATTATGAAAGTCTCCATTTTTTCTTTTCCTCTTAAACTGTATCTATATGATTCCAAACCAATCAATCAATTGAGGGTGAGGGGGAAAATGCACTCAAATACACCAGGTCATACGTGTTGGTTGGCTAACACAGTTTTTTAAAATTATTATTAGTTTCAAATAGCACATATGTTTGACTTAGATTTTCTGTAAATGTGAATACTGTTCATACTTTGATTACTTGAGTTGCTGTGGCAATAAATCACATACTATGTCAAACAATTAAGAATTCTGGAAAGTAAGTACCAAATGAGCTTTATTATTCTCCTTCATGACCTGCTTTGAAAGAATAGAAATAAATAAATTTTATCTGCATTACTTACTAATTTGGGCAAATCTAAACTTGGAGCCAAAATCAGAATGATAGAATGATGTCCATGTGCCAGTGTGCTGGAAAACAAATGTCCTGGTGCCCTGTGTGGTGCTTTGAAATGGAACGAATCATTACCAACCGTGAAGAGGGGGACAAAGCCTCCAGCAGGAAGCGCAGAATGGTTTTCATGGGCATTTGGGGACAGCCTTCCTCACAGGCGGCTGAAGGGAGGGATCTGTGGTTGAAATAACTTGTTTCATGGAGGAACAACAACAACAAAATCCACCCTTCTTCTCTAAAACTGCTTCGCTATAGATTGACTGCATCTCCTCATCACAAGCTCATGGCTTCAGCAACTCTTCTACCTGCCCCCCAACTCCTCCAGAATCTGCCCAACCCACCAAGCCACGGCTCTCCTGGAGGAGCCAATCACAGCTCAGTCCTTCTTAAATCCTCCCCACAGGAGGCACCCACCGCACAGAGCCCAGTCACCACCCACAGCGCCTCTCTAGGCCGAGGGGTCCTACCCTGCCACCTCCTTTCAGCCAAGTGAAATTGCACCTCCATTCCAGAGCCTTCGAGACCCTCAGGCGTCACTGTCTCCCACACCTCCCCTTTAAACAGATCGTCTAAACGGCACAATCATATTTAAAGTGCAGTCACACTCTCTAATTTTCAGCAAATGTACTACTATTTCATATCGATATGTTTCATGCACCAAATAAACTGGAATTTTTGAAGATATATATATTTTTTTTTAGGAAATAAGATGTTTCCTGTAGAAAATTTGCTGTTGTTGGTCAAAAGAATATTGCTCATGAGGGCCTGAATACTACAAGGATAACTTTATAATATAGCCCTTTTATTAAAAAGAAACTATCAAATAAAATTTTAAAAATAAATAAAAAGAAACTGTCATACACACCATTACTAGCTATGTCTCCTTACAGATTGCTTATTCACTTTGAGCCTTAGTTTCCTCATATGTAATATGATGATGGTTATATGTATTTCTTAGGGCTGGGGATGGAGTAAATAAATAAGACAAGGTCTATAAAGAACTCAGCACCAAAAAAAAAAAAAAAAAAAAAAAAGAACTCAGCACCAGCCTGGCACATGCTTGGTATGAAATACATTCTAGTATCTACCAGAATATCACTGGGTTTCTCACAAATCGAAATGGAATCTGAGGTTATTAATAGTCTTTATTTCTCTAACACACCAGGAAGTACTATGACGCACTATACATAATTTTTTAAAAACTGTATTTTTGCTAAAAACCTATTCAATTCAAAAGATCAAAAACTTTAAGGTACTCATCCTCTCCCTCCTGCCCTCCCCCATATATATGTATGCAAAGAGTAAGCTTGGGTGGCTGAGAATTACGGGTTTCATTTGTGATGAGTCGGCTCTTTTCTATTGGCATCAAGAAGATGAGATCAAGAGTCTCCTATGCTCTCCCAAGACTGAACTTACGGTCTTTATTGGACCCAGGAAGGGAAGGATGCTTGGTCACAGACAGTCTGTAGTACCACGGCTGCTCCGCTGGGACAGACGTGCAGGGAGCAGGTGGCGAGGGACAGGCTCTGTGCCCATGAACGAATGCAGACCACTTTGTAAACTCTACAGTCGCGGATCCTCCTCATGAAGGAAGTAGAATTCTCAGCCTTCTTTCAAAACTCAGAATTTTAATTCTTCTTGAGAAAAATATTTGTCCAGTATTTTACTCTCCCAAGATAGGATTGTTTTAAAAACTGTTACATTGTCAGACGGATGATCACTGTGTAAGTTATATAAATGTCTAATCACTATGTTGTACACCTGAAACAAACATAATACTTCTTTATCCAAAGATTCCTTGAGCCCTTACTATATGCTCAGCCCTGCTCAGTGTCTGAAGGCTATCAGTGAAGTAAAGTGACAAAGAGCTATACCCTCATGAAATTGACATTCTAGCAGGGGAGACAGATAACAATCGATACCAAAAAATAACTAAGCTATACAGTATGTTTTAGAAAGTGGTATGGTGGGGGGAGGGGGGAGCCAGGTAAAGGGATTAGGAGTACTGGGGGGGGGGGGGAAGGGGGAAAGTTACAATTTTATATACAACTAGAGGCCCAGTGCATGATTAAATCATGCACGTGTAGGGTCCCCTAGGCCTAACCTGCCATCCAGGCCATATCCACTGCCCCGCAAAGCCTAGCACGCTCCGCGGACACTGCTAGCAGCCTGCTCCCCACTTTTGATGGCAGGGGGTCCGCTGGTGCCGGAACGGACACACAGCTCCCCGCTTTCGATCGCGGGGGAGCTGTCTGTCCGCTGGTGCACCAGGCCTTTCAGAAGCCTCCGGCGCAGCGGAGCTTTCTGAAAGGCCTGGTGCCGGAGTGGACAGGCACCCAGCTCCCCCGCTTTGATCGCGGGGGAGCTGGGTGCCTGTCCACTGGTGCCGGAGCGGACAGGCACCCAGCTCCCCCGCTTTTGATGGTCCGCGGCGGGACGTGGGCTCGCTGCCCCAGAGGCCCCTTCTGTGCCGCAGCACAGCCATGGCGCAGACGCTGAGCTTGCGCCGCTGCTGGCGACGCGAGCTCAGCGTCCCACCGGCCCAATTGGTCACCCCGGCCACCCCAAGTCCCGCCCCCCCCCGCGCCTCCTGGCCAATCGTGGGCAGAGCGAAGGTACGGTCAATTTGCATATTTGTCTATTATTAGGTAGGATTGTTGGAGTTCACAGCCTTGAGAAAATGGCAACTGAAGACTATGAAGTTGTTATCACAGATCCTAAGTTAGTATTAGTTTTTATTGTTTATCTTAAAAGCTAATCTATTTTTAAAAAACTCACTGATACACCACCTTTTTAAAACTAAGTTTATCTAATAAAAATTTTACATTCATTAAAAATTAAATACAGAAAAGTATTTAAATACCTAAGTCTTAAATTTCTGCATTTAACCACCTTTTCTAAATCTATATAACACACACCAGAGGCAAAGACTCTCAGAGAGAAGTTCGGAGCCTAATGAGGCCAGGCCTTAGCATGTATCACTGTCATTCTTCATGTAGAATCAGCATTTCTAAACCCATATATAAGGAGCTGCTAAAGAGGAAAAGAAAGAAATTCCAAGAGCTCCTCATATTGATTTCTTTTACCCGAAACAAAGAGATTCTCCTAGTTCTATGCTATATCATAATCACTTAATTTGTCTGACTCCTTTAAAGAAAGAACAATGGATTTAAGAAAAGGTGTTGAGTAGCAAAAATATAATCATTTTGCAAGTTTTTTTGGTTGTTTGTATGGGTTATTTCCCCTTAGTAATATGACATATGTGGTCTCTATAGAGAAACTGAAAATGTAAAACTAACTCAGGCCGTTCCCAAGAGCCTGAGCTAAATCTAAAGCAGCCCACGTCTGAAAACGCTCCGCAGCTCCCAAGGGTGGGAAGGGCGAGCCTCCTCTACAAGCCTTACCTCTAGGTTCACCGTGTCAGACATTCACAGTTAAATCAACGACGGCACCTGGATGTGAACACTTGCTTCCCTCCCTCCCCAGTGTCTCCGCACGGACAGAGCTGGTGCTGTGCGAACCTCCTGCCAGGCATCTTCTCACAGGGGCCACACAGAGGTTAAGGAGTCTTTTTGATGAAGTACTTTCTGGGGAAAAATATGGTTCACAAGATAGGAAACTAACACCTCCTACCACAATTAATTCAGTCCTTTTCCAAGCATTTGCTAATGTCCAACCACTCTACGTCTCACCATGGCTTTGCCAACGCTGTCCTTTTACAAACTGAAATTCACTATCACAGCCTAATATGGACACATGAAAACATTTCCAGACGTGAGCTGCTTGGCCCTCAGAGAAAGCAGTATGTCCTATTTAAATATAGCTGAGAGTAGGAAAGAAGAATCATATTAGTTTTATTATGTAGCTTTTCATAGGACATACCACAAAAATAATCTAAGATCAACCACAGGACTTGTATGCATGCATATAAGCCTAACCAATAAACATGAACACCAGGGGGGTGAGAGCATGAGTGGGGGGGGTGGGGGGTTAATGGAGGGATGAGGACACATATGTAATACCTTAATCAATAAAGAAATTTAAAAAAAGAAAAAATAATCTAAACATATATGAAGAAAGAAATAAGACAAAAATATATGAGTATGCTTATTTATCAATTAATGTATGGTGATATGAATTATTTGTTCAACACTGTGGCATCAAATCAAAATTGAAATATTAATTTTATAAATGAAAAAGCATATTTATAATCGTAAAAATTCTATACAACCTAATATTTAGTAGACTGGTTAATAAATGATAGCCCATTCATATCATATTTCAGAAGATTTATTAATATAAATTGGTATGATCTTGTCAATATTTTTATAAAATAAGAACAGACTATACAAAGAGTATACTGTTTTATGTTTATTTGAATATCTATCTTACCTAATAATAGACAAATATGTAAATTGACCGTACCTTCGCTATGCCCACAGCCCATCAGAGTGAGTGAGTATGCAAATTAACCCACCAAAGATGGCGGTTAATTTGCATACAAAGGCAGGGCGGGCAGCACCATGGCCTGCTTCGGGGGGTACGGGTCCACTGGGGGCGGAGGAGGCCCTGCAAGCAGCGCCAGACACCGCCCACAAAATACCAGGCCATGGCCGGGGAGGTGTTGGGGTGGGCAGCGCCAGACGGCACAGGAGGGGTCCGGGTCCATCACAGGCCCCAGGAGGGGCAGCAGCCTGCCTAGCTGCTCCCTGGGGGTCCCTGGGAACAGCGCCGCCCCGGGGAGGCGAGGCCGGACCCACCTAGCCGCTCCCTGGGGGTCCCTGGGAACAGCGCCCCCCCCCCGGGGAGGCGAGGCCAGACCCGCCTAGCCGCTCCCAGGGGTCCCTGGGACGATTGCGGCCCTGGGGAGGCGAGGCCGGACCCGCCTAGCCGCTCCCGAGGGTCCCTGGGAACATTGCAGGTATGGGGTTGCTGAGACACAGACTGGGCCTCTGGCCACAGATTCATAGCTTCGCGGAGATCGAGGGCAGGGATCTGCCTCATCTGCAGAGAGACAGAGGTTCTGTAGTGCCCCCAAGACACGGGTGGGCCCATCCAGGGATCAAGGGGCATGGAAGGACTCCCGGGCAGAAGGGCAAGGACCCTCACCCCTGAGGCGGGGGTTGAGAGGTGGTGCCACCTCAGTGGAGGGGTGCTGCACTGCAGGGTACTGGACTCACTGATGTGATTCAGAGAAGCTCCCAGTGCTAATGGGCCTCGCTCAGGCGGCCTTCACACTTCAGAGGCGGCGACTCCTGCTCCCGCCTTGACCCAAAAGCAAGCCCGCGGTGCCCTGCCCCATGGCAGAGCATGCCTAGGCAGTGAGTGCGAAGCCTTCCACCTGCTCCAGAGAAG